>NC_047658.1:79310749-80051834 GCF_011762505.2 Arvicanthis niloticus | reverse complement strand
ATCTAAAAGCTTTATTTTACAACTGTTTTAGACATCTCAATTTCTTTACTGTATTTTAAGATACTTTGAGGATATAGCAGGTATAACTACCTGTGTGGGAACTGAGCATGTGTGAACTTTATTACACTACCAGATTTGTCTTCTTTCCTGCCACTGACTGGCCATCATTTGTCAGAGTTGCATCTTCCTAGGGACTGGGTAAC
This sequence comes from Arvicanthis niloticus, assembly GCF_011762505.2. Classification (NCBI taxonomy): domain Eukaryota; kingdom Metazoa; phylum Chordata; class Mammalia; order Rodentia; family Muridae; genus Arvicanthis; species Arvicanthis niloticus. The sequence continues at coordinate 80,051,631 of NC_047658.1, read as the reverse complement.
TAAATTATAGGCTTCATGGCCTGGTAATAATTGCACCAACGCCCCCACCCTTGTTGGGAGCTAAAAAAATAAGCCCAAAGCCACAGAAATGGTCAAAAAAGGTAAAGTATTTGTCAGTGGAAGTGTGCCAAACAGCTCCCAGCAAAAATAACTTGCAGAGATAGCCTGTGAGAGCCACCGGCACAGCTTCCCATTTGGAATATCTGCTTTCAAGGCAGAGAAAGAAAATCATACTGTACTTTGATTTTCTTGGTCTTCAGGAGGCTCTAGAACCCTCACAAATTCCACATTCACATGGATTTCCACTCCCAGCATCAGGGCCACCTTGAACAGGATGAGCTGTAGTTGTCGGATACCTGTGAGGAAGAAAAGAAGAGAGGACAATCAGGAGCAGTGCGTGGGCAGCCGCTGTGTGTAAGTACTGGGTAGGTGTGGCCCAGACAGCCCAGAGCATAGCCCTACAGACTGAGCTTGTACCAGATGCTCCAAGGCTTTTCCTTTCTCTCACACAGTGGTCCTTAGGGACCCTTCTTATTCTCATTTAATAGAGAAGCTATTGGGATTCAATAAAGTCAAGTAATGGCTCAAGGGCACACAGAAGCAAACAGTTGACCATGGGAGCAGTTCTGTCTGACCTGGCAGCTCTGTTCTAGTCGCCGACATGCTGCTCTAGCTGGAGAGATCTGTCAGTCTTTCCTACATCTTTGCTGACCCCGACTCTGGATCTGATGAGATGAAGATAGAGAGAGAAGGAGATAGCGAGAGTCGGGAGCCACAGGAGAGGCTCATGGATAGGCCTATGCCTAAAGTTCCTCCCTGTCCTGTGGTAAGGAGAAAGGCAGGGAATTCTCTCCACCAACTGGACTCAATGCTTTCCACTTTTTACCATTTCAAATGCCTCCAGTAAGTGCAACCTTGTTTGTTCCCTACCACTCAGCACAAAGGGGCATGCCTCCAAGCATTTTTCTGCACAATAAGAAGCTTTCCACTTGCTGTGGGCTTCTCTGTATTGCCTGGGTATTTAATATTCATTGAGTACCTACAATGTGGCAGGTGTCCTCTTAGGCAGAGGAAGATGGGCATGTGCTCTCTAATGGAGGAAGCAGATGAACAGAGTGATGGGGTCTTGGCTGGGACTGTGAGAGAAGAGTAATTGGGAGCATTAGATTCCCTGGGGAGACAGAGGACAATAGAGGCCACAGGAGGCCAGAACACCCAGAAGCCTGGAAGCTTCTAGGTAAAAATCTCTTCGGTGTGGTGACAGAAGGAAAGTAAACAACCACTGGAGGAGTATGAGTGGATACACAGTCGACACTTCCTCCTCTAGAATCCTTTGAACTAAGGAAAATCCTTAGTTCTAAAATCCTTTGAACTAAAGAAAAATAATGGGGTCTCCATAGAGGTCAGGGTCCAGGGTGAGGATCAGGAAGACTGGTGGTGGTGGGGGGGGGGGACTGGGAAAGAAGAAAGAGAGAAATCTAAGAGGGACCAGAGTTGGAAGGGATGACTAGCTGTGCTTCTGTCCTGGGATGACAAGGAGGGACAATGAACATGTAATGAGCAGGTCAAGGACCTCTCTCCCTCAGGCATAGGACACAGGCAACTGCTAAGAGCCTAAGGCTGGAGAGTCCTAACACAGGTCCTACAAAGAACTGCTGAGCAACGCTAAACCTGAGGCAGCAGCTGAGGATGGAGACTGCCCACCTCCGAACAGATGCCCGGCAGCTGGGTTTACAGAACCTAGGTTGCAACCTGCTTTGAGGACAGTTCTTCCAGGGGAGGCTTGGACACACCTCACAGTATCAAGGTTTCTGACTTCCAGCACACAGTAGGTGCTCTGTGAGTCCCTCACTTCCATTTTCTCAGAGCTACCCTTGAGACCTACATCCTCTCAGCACCATGCTCAAAGCCTTTCCACATTCTCACTGACAGACCTCCTGGTGGGACAGAGCATCCCGCCAGCTCATGCTGTGGCTTTCTGGGCAAATACAAATTTCTCTCCATTGAACTCTTGGAATTTTCTCATCCCAAAGTGGGAATAAACTCTGGGGCTGTTGCTAGTAAATTCTTCTGTGTCTGAATAAATTACACCCTTAGTGGCTGATAACTTTCTCCATTCCCACACACACCCCACTCACTTCCCATCAATTCTGGTCTTACAGGGGCATGGCTCTTTGGGCTTCCTTCTCATCCACCCCCATGGACAAGTGTGGAGTTATTTTAGGTCTGAGGGCCACACATTGCAGCCCAATTACTATACTCCACTGAACACAAAAAGTACTTTAATATTTACTACACAATAGACATGCTGCTAGCATGTTACAAACCTGAACCTATGTAACCTTAGCCATTCAAGGGGACAGAACTAACCCTGTTTTATAACAGATAAGATTGAGGCCTGGTGAAAGTAAGGAATTTGAACCAAGTCAGGAGGAAATTAAAAAGACATACTTTGTATTTACATCATTCAAATACTTGAATCCCCACATGATCTGCCTGACTTTCTCAAGTTCGACTGTCACACGTATGAAAGCTAGAGACCTCTTCCCTGTGAAGCTGAGAGGAGGAGGGATACTGCCTCTCCTGAAGCCTCAAGATTCCACATCACAGGCATCCAGAGGCTGGCCAGCATCTTCAGATGCTATATTCCCAACTTCTGCTCCCAGCCTCCCTGAAGTCACATTACATTGCCTTCTCTATTGTCAGAGCTCTAAGGAACACTGGTGAGAGATCTGTCAGAGATTACACATCCGATTACGTCACTCCTCTGACCAACCACCTGCCCCACTCTGAAGTACTAGCAGTACAATGTGCAAATGCCTCTGCACAAGGAGGTCTCAACCATCTGGCCCTGCTAGGGGTTTTATGAATTCTCTCTTTCAAATTCCTCCTGGGAGTGTGACTCACTCTATTAAAGCATATTTTATTACTGACAAAATCTAGTGAGCTCCCCAGCGTACAGTTTCTGCTACTTGCCTCTGGGCTCTGTATTTCATTCATTCACTCAATAGATGTTTATTGTTTCATCTATTATGTGTCAAGCACTTAGGCCCTGGAGACAGGTATTTTGGCAAGCAGTGCATGTCAGGGTCCATAACCAATGGGACTTAAAACAGAGACCAGAATAAGTCACAAAGCAAACCATCATGGTCTGAATGAGAAATGTCCTCATGGGTTCATGTGTTTGACATTTGATCTCCATCCAGTGGTACCATTTTTAGGAGACTGCTGGACCTGTACGAGATGTGACATAGCTGGAAGAAGTAGATACAGGAGGAGGATGGAGAGCTTGAAGTTTATAGCCTGGCCATTCTGCTGGGCCTCTCTCCATTTCTAGATCTGCCCAGATATGAGCTAGCAGCCATGAAGCTATTTGCCTTTTTTACTTTCCTGCCATGAGGGGCTGTATCCTTTCAAATCATGAGCCCCTCACACCCCACCCCCCAAAAAAAGTTTCCTCAAGCTTATCCCTGTGAAGAATTTGGTCTCAGCCAAAGAATGTAACTAATACACAGCCCTCCAGGTAACACCTGAGAGTTGGATGTATGGATTATCCATAGTCAAAGGACCATCTGGGACTCCTAGATGTGGCAAGATGAGTCCATGAACAGTGAGACCTGGATTGTCCTGAAGCACCCCACCCTGAGCCCTACTCACTGATGTGGTCAATGGAGCCAGCACAGAATTTCCCATAGAACTTCTTGGCCCCCAGGCCCCGCAGGTCATGGATAGTGAAGGGCCAGAGGTGCAGCACATTGTTCCGGGAGAAGGTGTCCCTCTTCTCCACCACAACCACTTTGGCCCCCAGGTAGGCAAGTTCAATGGCAGTGCGCAAGCCACACGGTCCTCCTCCAACGATGAGACACTGTGGAGGGAAAGGAGAGAAACCTTGAGTGTCCAGACAGTGCTGTTACAGAGGTCCCACCTCACTAGCCACAGCACACTGAGCATCTGCCAGGTCCAGGCATTCACCTTCCCAGTACATATTCCCTGGAGGACCATCATAGACTAGACACTGTCTACACCCAGGGAGAACACACAAAGGGATTTTGGGAGAAGGCACTGCAAGATGCACAGATAGTTCTAGGCAAGGCTGGACCAAATCTGATCCCAGTCCTGGTATGCCACCTCTTATTGTCCTTTCTTGAACTAGGTCTGTGAAGTGCTGCTTTTCCTCATAGGGCTGTTGTCAACAGGATCACCCTTTGGAAAGTATATCGGGCTAGAGATTCGGTTCAGCTATAGGGAGCTAGCCTAGTGTGTGCAGGCCCTGGAGTACATAGCCTCAGCACCACTAAACAAGAACATAAGAACATGTGTTGTGAAAGTGTATGGAACATCATTCCTATGGCCATAGGCTAGCCAAGTAAAAGCCAAGCAACAAAAGAAAATATTGACAAACTGGACTTCATCAAGATTAAAAACTTTGGTGCTGGGGCTGGAGAGATGAATCAGTGGCCAAGAGCATTCTATGTCCTCCTAAAAGCCCCAAGTTTCATTCCCAGGGCCTATGTTGGGTGGTTCACAACCACTCCAGTTCAGGAATCTGACACCTTCTTCTGACCTATTTATTATGCATCTTCATACAGATACCCCCTGATACAAATAAAAATAAATCTCAAGATAAAACGTATAGGTAATTGTGGCTGGAGAACGCAGGGTTCCTCACGCCAAGCTGTGGGTAGTTGGCTGGGAACACTCTGGGTTCCTCCAGGGTGAAGTTAGGCATGGCAACGGCTCACTAAAGGCCTCTCCACAGTTCCTCACGGCGCCAAACACGAGAAAATCCATGGGTTTTTACAGGTTTTAATGTCATGGCAGATGGTGGATGGATCTGGATGCACCCCCCCCCCCAAACCCAGGGCAGACCTGAGTTAAATAGGAAGGGAGAGAGGGGGAGGGGCTAGGGAGGAATGCTTAATTGGCTCCACCCTCTGGCCTTCAGATACCTCATTAGTATGTAAATCTCTCTAGGGCCTGAGGCCTGTTAATCACACCCTCTACCAGTGCCCTACCAGTGTCTACTGACTGAAGGGTGTAGGTTGAATGGAGATTAGATCTCCTGTCAGGATCCTGGGTTCTGTGGCCAAACACCCACAACCCAAGAACCAAGATACCTTTCCATGGCCCAACACCAACGGATGTTTCAAAAGGCATTATTGTCAAGGCAGTGAAAAGAATACCATCTGTGAGCCTAGGCTAGCCTGTTTCAGCTGCCAACCCCCACCCCTTCCCCAGCCTGCTAAAGGAAAGGAAGAAAGGGAAAAGACAAGTGCTGATGAGAGAAAATATTTTCAAGCCACATAACTGATGAGTTCTGATAACATACTTGTATCTAATATGTATAGAGTCTTAACAGCTTAAAATGAAAAATAAACTAAAATAGCCAAGTAAACCCTAGAGAAAAAATTAAATAGCATTTTTTTCCAATAAAGTTATACAAGGAATCAGAAACTAGATAAAAAGGTCCTAGCTATCAGCCATCAGAAAAATGTAAAACTAAGCCATGGTGAATGGTTACTCCCTCATTATTAGTAAAGGCTTTAATCTGATGGGGATGTATGACTCAAGAGCTGGAAATATTCAAAACTCACATATTGCTAGTGCAAACGATTTCAGTCTGTTATAGCAATTCCTTTAACAGGTAAGCACAGAGGTACCGTATTAGTCAACCATCCCAATCCTAGGTACATACACTCAGGAGAATTGAAAATCTCTCCAGGAATAGCAAGGGAAGGATTTATTCACATCAGCCCCAAACTGCAAATAACTCATGAGCTTATGAATTGATGGATAAATAAGCTATAATATACGAATGATATCATGGGTGTATACACATGTTTGTATGTGTGAGTGCAGGCACACATGTGTGCAGGGACCCAACGTTGGCATCAGGAGTCTTCCTTGATTGCTCCCCACATTATTCAAATGACCCCACAGCTTGCTGACACAGGATAGTCTAGCTTGTTATCTTGCCTTTGCTCTGATATCCCTGATCTCTTCCTTCTGAACACTGAAACTACAGATGGGCTGCCACACCCAGCTGGCATTGATGTGGGTTTGGGGATCTAAACTCCAGAACAGGCAATCTGTAGAGACAGAAAGATTGGTGGTGATAAGGTTAAAGGGGTGGGAGGATTGGGAAGTTAGTGCTACTGGATGTATAGTTTCCTTTTGGAATGTTCTGGAATTAGGCAGTGGTGATAGTTATCTACTTTAGTAGGACAAATTTTATAATATGTTGGTTATATTACATACAATAAAATAGTCAGGCCTTATCTAAAAGAAAAATGGTCTGGAGATGATTCAGCAGTTAAAAGCATTAACTGTTCTTCTAGAGGACCCAAGTTTAATCTCTAACACCCACATGGTACTTTACCAGTCCAGGGGTAACACTAGTTCTTCTAGCCTCTATGGGCACTGCACATATGTGGTACACACACAGTATTAAACAAATAAAATCTTCAGGCACAGTGGTATATGATTGCAATCCCAGAACTCAGGCAGGAACATTGCAAATTCTAGGTAAGGTTCAACAAACAAAAATTGTATGAGAAAAAGGTAATTAGAAAGAACTGGTGCAAATGTTGGATTTTTTTTACAAAGTCCTAAATTTTATTATACATTTGGATGCTTTGCCTGCATGCTTGTCTGTGCCATGCTTGTCTGTGGTACTCATGGAGAACAGGAGAGGGCACCAGAGCCCCTGGAACTGGAGTTACAGATGGTTGGGGAGGTACTTTAAGGGTGCTAGGAATTGAACCTGGATCTTCCCAGAGAACATCCAGTGCTTCTACTCACTGAGCCAGCTCTCTAGCCTTGAATATTGGAGTCTTATTACTGAAAACTAGTGCCTGCTTTTAGAGATTCTCAGGCCTTTGACATAAATAAGTAGAGTGCCTTGTAGCTTATTCTGTTTCATTCACAGAAGGGGAAAAGCTAATTCTGCATGATAGACTGCAAGGGACATTAGAGGAGGGGCTTTCCATGTCATCACTGTCACCACCATCATCAACATCTTTATCACCACCACCACCACCATCATCCTCTGTAGCCCACATTTGTGGAGCACCCACTCAGATTCATGTGTGTGACTTCTCAAATTCAGGAACTGTTATTACTCATACAAGAGAACCTTTACTCTGACCGTTTCACAAATGGGGAAAGCAGGCAGCAAGGTAACTAACTCCAGGATCTAAACCTGGTGGTCTCTCTCCTGAGCCTACTGTGCAGTACTGCTTCTGGTTTTGTAGAAATGAAAAGAAAGCCAAACGTCTCAGCTGATGGAGCCCATTCAGAGAGAAAGAGGAGTGAAGGTGGGGGGAGGGGGGTGGAGAGCTGGTCTGCACCCAGATGCTGAAGGTCTTAAATGCGCTGGTCTTGTTGGCACTGGGGCCATGGGTAAAGAAGAGTCAAACAGGGATTTGTACAAGGTCCATGCCAAGTCACTGCACGTTGAAGAAGATCATGTCCTTTTCTAGGGAGGACAGTCTGTTAGGGCAGAAGAGGGGGACACGTGGTGACCTAGATAAACACATGAACATCTAATTTTGTGCATAGTCTCAGTGTTTTGTAAGACCTAAAAGCGTGGCAGTAGTCCAGCAGAGGCAGGAGTTCACAGGTGAGGGTGTGGGTGGGTAGGTATGGGTGGGTAGGTATATATGAATAGGTGAAACTGTTCAGCAAGGCAACAATTGAGAGGACCATCACCTGCTCCTCACTCACTGTCAGACATTGCTGAGACATCTGGAAACTTCCCTCTACTTGGGGTTAAATGTTATCTTAAAAACACATCCCCCTTTTTGAGCAAATACTCTATCCTCTGGCTGTCTCACTCCCCTAGGCTGCCAAGGTCCCAGAGGAAGACTCGATCAAGCATATCAGAAGCTCCCACACTCCAGTCAGTTAGTTTACTGGCTGGAACCATCTGAAGAGTTTGTAGACACCCAGTTAGAGGAAATGAAGTCATTGTTGAGATTTGACTCACCCCCAGAGACTTTGGGGAGTGCGGGGGGGGGGGGGGGGGGAGACTGGCTTCCTCTCTGGACAGAGGTGCTGGAGACAACCAGCTTCCTCAACTCAGATCCACACTTTATCTCATCCTCCACACAGCTTCTTGCTCTACATAGCCAGACAATGACGGTCATTTCAGAGCCTGCTCCAAACCCCACACTTGTGAGGTTTGCTTTGGGGCAAAGTCTGGACCCCGTTACATGTCTTTGCAGTTACTGCATGTTTCCTGTCGGTGAGCTCTGTCACTCCGCTGCCAAGGCTGGGCCAGTGGGAGCATGCAGGGTGAAGAAGGAGGGCAGGAAGGGGACAGAGGCCTTCTGCAGTTTCTGTTCACCAGGCCTGACCCACCTCTGGTCTCTAGACAAGGCAGGGAACCTTCTCTCCTCCAGCCAGCTATGTACTCTGTTGTACATAGAGTGTGCAAATATTAGCTAGGTCTCATGTTCAGTTCTCTTGGCGGCACCCGGGTTTTCATCAGTGAATGCTTGGCTTTCCCATCATCCTAAGCTCTGTTACATATTTTGGGCCTGAAATCTCAGAGACACCAATCATATTGTAATTTTAATCAAAGCAAATGCCAATGGGCTTAGTTTTATCAGGGGAGAAAATCCAGGCTGGCACAAGGGCCTGTTGGCTGGGGTTGTGGAGGCAGGACAATTCCCCCTTGGACTATGCTAGCTATGTTCAGAATGGGGACTTGGTATTCTGACAAGGGGCCAAATACAGCACAACCATGTGTTTGGGCAAAGGAGCAGCCCTGGCTTCCCGGGATGCCCATGGCCAGTGGATGCTCTGGACAGGTGTGGCTCAGCAGACTGAACACAGAGGCAAGGGACTCTCCCCTTTCACCAGACCCAGCTAGCAATTACTGCTGAGAAAAGATTTTCAATAAATGGAGCTTTTGGTTAAAACTCAGCCTCAGTCACTGCACAAGCAGGAGAACCTATGCTCACTGACAGAACCCATGTTTTTTTTTTTTTTTTTAACCCATGCTCACTGACTCCTCAGCCTAGTTAGGACATCGAGTCTCAGGCTAGGGTTAACGTTTGCAGATTCCCACCCAGATAGTAGGAGCAGGGGTCTGCCAAGGCCACCCACATCAATGGATGTCAGTATTATCTGTGCACTGGGGTGATTGAATTATTGTTCATTGAGGGGCAGGCAGATCTACCACCATCAGGAGACCATATCTCAATAGACAAGGAGAGTATCTCCTGAAAAGTGACATTCAAGTTGTCCTCTGGCCTATACACACATATGAGCAAACATGTATACATACCACGCCCCCATGAACACACACACACACACACACACACACACACACACACAGCCCAAAGGCCTTCCTAAATTAGACTGCACACTTTCTTCCTATGGTCCCACTGGCTCATTCCTTACTGCTGCCCCAGAACAAAGCTCTCATGTTATCACTGGCTGGGCCTCAAGAACTGCCCTGTCCTCTGTGTTATCTGTGTGCCTGGAACGCATCCACTGCCTGGTACGCACAGGAGGCTCAACACGTAGCTGATGGATGAATGAGCTTCCCACCCACTCAACGCCAACTCAGTTCTGGCTTTCTGACCATGAGAGGGATGTTGGGTGCATGCCAGCCAGGGTTAATGTTTGCAGCTTCCCACCCAGACAGAAGGAGCAGGGGGCTGCCAAGGCCACCTACATCATGGACAGCAGTATTATCTGTGCACTTGGGCCATGTGAATTATTGCTCACTGGGGAGTGGGTAGATCTACCACCAGCAGGAAATCCACTGTAAAGATAAGCTTAGAAGAGTTCAGACCTGCATATTCTCCACAAGAGACAAATACCACATGGAAAAACAGACTACTTATCAAGGAGCAGGGTGGGAGACAACAGCTAGTATACCTAGCCGAGACATAAATGCTAGTCAGGGTGGGAGTGGGGGCTCACATAGAACTCTTGTTGCACTTCAGAGGGGCCCTGAAAGCATGACTCTTTAAAATGTGTGTGTGTATGCACACACACACACATGAGTGTTTTGTCTGCAAGTGCCTATGGAAGACAGAAAAAGTTGTTGGCTCTTTTGGAACTGGAGTTACTGGGAACTGAGCCCAGATCCTTTGTGAGAGCAGCTAGTGCTCTTAACCATTGAGCAATCTCTCCAACTCCACCTGCTGTTTTTGCAGGTCTGTATTTGTGTGGTATGCATGGGTATGTATGTATGATCACAAGTGTAGGCATGGGTACACATGTGTGCACATGTGGGTGTGCCTGAAGTTGTAGAGTTGACAGCTAGAGTTTTCCTCAATCACTTTGTGCTTTATTCAAGTGAGCACAGAGCTCACAGACCCAGGCTAGCCAGCTTGGTCTGTAGATCCCTGCCCCTGAGCCTAGATTACAGACGAGCCGCCATACCTAACCAGCACATATGTGGCTTCTGGAGATCTGAACTCCAGTTCTTACATTGCATGGCAAGCACTTCATACACTGAGCCATCGTCCTAATCCAATTACTAATTTCTCAATGGCACAGTGCACCTTTCAACTAGCCCGCCTCCCATCCCATAAATGAGGATGCTGCGACCCAGGACAGAAAGTACAAGAGTCACTGAGTGGAGCCAGGGCTAGGCCAGGGCTCAACAGTCTGCAGCCTTTGTTTCTGTCTCTGCTTCCTGCTTCCCTTCTCCTTGGGTGCAATGTGGGCCAAGGCTATGGTGCTATGTAACAATGGAAATGGCCCGCAGACAGGGGTCTGCCATTCATAGCCTGCTGACCACAGCCTTGGCCCTGGCTGAAGTGAAGTTTAACACACTTCACAAGCACTACTTGCTAGCCACCGCCCCAACCAACCACTTCTTGTGTCTTATCTTTGTAATTACCCTTTGAAAGTGTTAGCACCACATCTACCTTGGAAGTAAAAAAAAAAAAATAGAGGCATAGAAAAGTAAAGCAAGGGCTGGAGAAATGGCTCAGCAGATAAGAGCACTTGCTGTGCACACATGAGGATCTGAGTTCAAATCCTCAGCACCCATGTTAAAAAAAACTCTTGATGTAGCTATGCACACACCTGTGACCCCAGCACAGCTGGGGAGCAGAAGCAGGAGGGGCACTGGAGCCTGATGACTGTAAGCTCTAGATGCAGGCCCAGTGAGAGGCCCAAAGGAATAAAGGACAGAGTGCTAGCACAAGACACTGTGGCCTTCAAAGCACATAGGGATGCATGCTTGCAACACTTGTACACACATACACATGTGCACACACACACACACACACACACACACACACCCAGTGCCTCCTTGTGTGAGCAGTGTGGCCAGGGGGAAAGGCAGGTCTGAGGACATTTTCATTTGTAAATGTTCTGCCCCTCAGCTTGGAAGTCATGAACACAGTCCTCAGTTTTGAAGGGGTGGAAAAAAAAATGGAGATAAAGAAAGCAAGAAATTCTCCTCAAGATCGTGTAACAAGTAAACCATCACATTTGGATTTGAATCCAGTCCTATGCTCTCAATAGCTTGCCTGGAGAGTACAAAGCCTGAGTTATCAGGAACTTCATGGTGAGAATGGAAGGAGGCCATTTCCTTCCTTCCTGAGGACTCGCGAATGCAGCCAGAGTTCAACCTGGGTTCACAGGGCCTCTACAGGGGAGGACAGGGCTATGCCCAAAGAAGCATCATGTGCTTCCCCAGGGTGAAAGTTCCCAGGCCAGATGGGACTTGAGCCTGTGCAAGTCCTGAGAAGCCACCCCAGCACCTGCCTCAGCTGCAATGCTTCCAGTCAGTTAGCACAGAAAGTATGGCGGGCTGGTGGCCTGCTAGGTCTCCCTGGTAACAATAGCCATCCAGGCACTCTGGCTCTCTTGGGCAGAGCTTTGCCACTGTACTTCCCAGAGTGGCTTCACAGCCTCTGGCTGTTAGGACAAGAGACTTATCTGAACCCAGGCAGAAAGCCCATGGCTGTTCCCACATGACTGCGAGCAAACCCAACCTGTTCTGTTCATATTGTAGGGTGAAAAGTGTTTGAAACCTAGACATCTGCTTTATGCCTACAGGGAGGTGGCTCATGGTAGAGGCTGGAAGAGTTTATAGCCTCATTTTGTACAACAACAAAGAGGGGACCTCATGGGAGATGTGCCCACCAAGAAGTCCTTGGAAGGCTTGGCCAAGGAAAGTTCTTCATAGACACTTAACACTCCATTTTTGGCAAGCTGCTAAAACTCATTTGACTGGTGGAACTCAGCCCCATCCAACTCTCTGACTACCTCTGCCCTCCCACCCCTACCCCGGCTTCATGAAGCCCAATCTGGAATTGAATTTGATATATAGTTCAAGGATGACCTTGAACTTCAGATTCTCCTGCCTCCACCTCCACCAAGTGCTGGGATCGGAGACATGTGCCACCATACTCAGTTTAGACAGTGCTAAGTATTGTGTGCGCTACACAAAGACTCTACCAACAGATTGGTATCCTCAGCCCAGCTCTCTCTTGTATCTCATTCAAACCTAGCTCCTGACTAACTCGTACACTCCACTTAGTAAACACATTCCTATCAGCATGCTTCTCCTCAAGAAATACCTCCTCCAAGAGAAACACTTCATTTCCGTCTTTCCCTCCCCACTGGCTGGAGTGTCTGGATACCCTTTCCTCCTCCTCTTATCAACAGCGTAAGTAGGGAGCACAGGTTCTAGGTTCCACGAATTTCACTTGCAAACACCCTTCCCTTAGCCTTCTGAGTATGCTCAAGCTGGCACCGTTCTGGAAGTTGTAAGCACAGTCTTCACCCCTATGGAAATATTTAGGCCTCGTGGCATCTTCCCATCTAAAGTATAAGGTCCCTGAAGCCAGGACACAAGCTCTACCTTAGCCCAGCCCATGCTAGCAGAGAAAGTCAACTGTGGCACTCATGTGTCCCTGTCAAGGAGAGCAACGTTAATAGTGGCACTAAGGCTAGAATAAGATCTGGAGAAGCCTACACTGCGTGCAGAGGAGGTGTGCCCACAGCCAGTGGGAAGAGTGAGTAACTAGATCCTGGTTGTAGAACAAGGGTAAACATGTGACCTCTAGTGTCAGAGGTGAGGCTCAAGGTCACCAAGCTGCTATTACTTTCTCCAGGTCAGAGGCAGTATTTATTAGAAGTGAGATCATCAATTCTCTCCTGATCACCTGAGACATGTGGGGACTTGTGAGACGGCTCTGAGAGTTGTGGACTCGTGTCCTTTGCCTCAGGAAACTGAGAAAGCACAGTTGGGAGTAGCGGCAGAAAGCAGATACAAAGAATGTTCAGAGAAGTTGGAGAAGGCACAGATTGGTGAGAACTGAGCTGGGGGAATTAGAGAGGCAGAAGAAATGGCAAGACTGAGGAAGAGAGAGATGGCTGTGGGCCAGTAGAGAGTCTGGACAGGGCTAGAGTTGGGGGCCGAGAGGGGCAGAGAAGTTGAAAACAAGTAGACATGGAAGGAGCAAGACCTGGAGAGTCCAGGAGCAGGTATAGTCCCCATTTCTCCTTTTGCCTGTAGTGGGTTTGGAATAGAATAGCAAGAATCCCCTGCTTTTACATCTAGAACAATGACAGATGAGAGAAACTGGGGGAGGAGAGTGTCCTTCCAGGGCATTTAAACAGAAATTTCCACCCTGCCCCACAGGTGTCACCTAGGCTGCTGCCCTCATCTTCCTGGCTCTCCATGAGCAGCGGGTTCAGGCTTACTCTTGGTAGGCTTCACCATCCACTCACATCCCTGAACTCCCCAGGATTCCAGAAGCAACCATGGCCCACCTGCATGCTGACGTTTCTGCTCTAATAAGCATCTCACAGATCTAGAGCCTGCTCCCGACCTGTTCCTCACCCCCACTCCCCACTGTCTTGGGAACACATATGGACGCCTCCAGCTGTGTACACAAAGGTGCTTGCTACATCCTTAACCTCCCTTCTGATCCCTTCTCACCTTGTTGCCCCAGCAAATCCGTGGACTCCTTTTGAGCACACCCAGATCTAACTAGTTTTTGTCTCCTCCGTGTTGTCAGCTTATTCAAGTCCCTCACAACCCTCCCTGCCCTGGCATCAGGGGTCCTGCCTGTTCTCCCTGTTCCTACCCTCACCCATTTCTAGCCTCTCCCCTATGCAGCAGCCACAGCCCTTCTGAAGAGAGGCCTGGCCTCTCCCAGATTGCTATTGTTCACCAGCCCCTGTGGCTCTCAGAACTCAAAGTCAGAAGATCTCATCGAGATCTCCAGGCCCCGTGTGACCTTGTGTACAGTTTTCTCCTGACTTCAGTGTCTACCTCTCCTTCTTCTCAGCTCTTCTGTGCATGGCTTCAGCGTGCAAACGTCCTTCTCACTTGCTTCCCCTTTGCCATCTCTCAGTTTTCTAACTTAAAAAGGGGCCCTATTATAGGAAACTTACACGTCTAGTTATGTTTTCTATAGTATTTTAAATGTTTGTAAATATTTTAAGCATCTGCCTAAAAAAATTTCTTATACTTTATTTATAGTGTGTGTGTGTGTGTGTGTGTGTGTGTGTGTGTGTGTGTGTGCATGTGCCATAGCACATATGTGGAGGTTAGAGAACAACTTCTGGGAGTCGGTTCTCTTCTTTCACTCTATGGGTCCTGGTGATTGAACTCAGGCTGTCCAGGTGGGCATCAAACACCTTTACCCCCTGAGCCATCGTACCAGGTCCGGAATCTGCTTTTTGTGTTTTTCCTACTACAGGCTCTCCCTTTTTATTCTAACATCTTTACAGTACTTTTGGTAAAATGCAAACATTTTTCAAATAGAAAAAACAATTGAGAATCTTAGGTAACATTAACATACTTGCCACATAAATTCTGCAATTAGATTTTACTCTCCAAGCACTCATCTATCCATTCATCGAGCCTTCTACACATCCACATATTCATGCATCATCTTCCCAGATACCTATTCCTTCATCCATGCACTCATCTATCCATTCATCGTGTCTTCCACCCAGCCACATATCATCCATGCATCAACTATCCAGATATATATTCTTCCAATCATGCACGCATTTGTTCATATCTATTCCTTCATTCATGAATCTTTCTATCCATTTACTTATTCCTCTATCCACATATCCATCCATGCATCTATATATCTATTCAGCAATTTGTCTTACTTCTTGGTATATCTCAACTGCAGAATCTTTACATTTCTTTTCAATTACTTCAGGGAAAGAATTCAGATGTCAATCTTTATTCATGATTTAAATGTTTAATTTTAGTTTTTGTATACGAGTGCATATATATTTACCTGCATATATATTTGTATGCACATGTGTTCCTGTGATCATGGAGCCAGAAGAGGGCATCTTATCCTTGGAACTGGAGTTATAGACAGTTGTGAGCTACCACATGGCTGCTGGGAACTGAACCCTGGTCCTCTGGAAAAACATCCAATTCTTTTAATCACAGAGCCATCTGTATGCAACCCCCCCCCTTCTAAGTTCTAAATCATTATTTCTCTTGATCAGATATTTTCAAGGTATGCTTTACACAGACAGAAATTCACATCTTTTACATGTGTGCCTGCATCCACACAGCTGTGCCTCAAACTTAATCTTGACTAGATCTATGACTTCCCCATGCAGGTCAATATCTCAGGTACTGTTCTTTAGGAGCCGTCTACTTTATTTTCTGTTTGTTTTTGTTTCTTGACAACATCTTTTCACTAGGACTTGGGGCCTTCAGGTTAGGCTAGCTGAGCTGGCCAGTAAATCCCAGGAATTCTTTTCTCCCCGCTTCTCCGATGCAGGGATTACAAATGCATGCAACCATGCCTGCTTGGTTTTTGTTTGTTTGTTTGTTTGTTTTTGTTTTTGTTTTGTTTTGTTTTTACTTTGGTGCTGAGACTGAGCCTGAGCCCATTGCTTTTTTTTTTTTTAAAGATCTATTTATTTTATATATGTGGATACACTGTCACTGTCTTCAGACACACCAGAAGGGGGCACTGGATTCCATTACAGATGGCTGTGAGCCACCATATAGTTGCTGGGAATTGAACTCAGGACCTCTGGAAGAGCAGTCGATGCTCCTAACTACTGAGCCATCTCTCTGGCCCACATCCTTTGCTTTATTTAATCATTTTCTCCCTGTCAATGGGCTTCCTTCTGTGTAACTCTGTGAAACTTTAGCCTTCTGGTTGGCAGCTCAGTGTTTAGGGTCATGAGCAAGGGACTCCTAACGAAGTGCAGGACTCTGGCTGGATGCCCTTCCTCCCTTCAGAAAAGAAGTCATCGGTTCTTCCAAGATCCAAACTGGGATGTTACAAGAATATCACATTTATTGAAGAGGAACGAGAGAAACAAGTTTCCAAGACAGTGTAAGACATGGCCAAAGCTAAGACACCCAAAGTCAGTCAGAGTCCACAAGTAGGGAAAGCAGAGCTACAAGATATACATGGTGCAGAATCCAGAAATATAGTTCATTTTATCACCATCTTCTTTTTTTTAGTAGCTTATTAAGGGGTTCCCATAGTATAACAATAACTAAATTTTAACTGCATGCTAAGACCTTCCCATGCTAAGTCCATGTCCACATCACACAGTCCAGTGTTGACAATGTTTTGCAGCTATAGGTGCTGAGAAGTAGAGCTGAAAATGAACCCAGGCATCTGGTCCTGAGACCATGCATCTAACCATGGTGCATGGACCATGTATCTAACCACTGTGCACAGACCATGCATCTAACCATGGTGCACAGACCATGTATTTAACCTAGTTATCAGATTCTACGGTCACTTATTTAGCCACAATACACAAACCATACACTTAACCCTTGCACCTGGTCCCAGAGCATGCAGTTAGCCTGTGGGTGTGCAGTACTGCCCTAGAGAGGCAGGTGGCAGACCAGGAGTCCACACAGTCTCTATGGTACTATGATGTGGTACATCTGAGTGATTTTTCAAGCCTGTCTACACCATCCTCTGCAGACTTCTCAGGAGATACATCATCCCTCATGAGCCTGGCACCAGAAGGTGTTCATAAGTTGTTAGAAAAGAGGAAGGGACACTGCCCCCAGCTAGTCTTGCATACGTCCCACTGGTTCTGTCTCTGGAGAACCATGATGAATACACCTAGCTTGTCTTGCTTCATTGGCCATGAAGAGGAGCACTTCACTTCCTCCCTCCTCCCTGAGGGGACGACTTTCTCCTGTGACTCACAGGAGTCCAGCCTAAAGTAACTTAGGAAAAACAAAGCCAACTGAAACACACAAGAGGCAAGGCAGGATCCTGGAAGGTTTTGCAACAGTCAAGTCAGGAGAGGGCTGGCACTCAGTCAGCCAGGACCAGGCTCTAGCATCCTTGGGATTCTTTATGGCTTAATCTTAGCTGTCCCCACCACAGCCCTGCAATGAGTGTGCTTGTTGACATTGACTTAAGCGTTTCTACCAGACACATTTTTGAAATTGAATTATGAAGTGATAAGGTTTACAAGCATCAAACAGTGCCAACATGCTGGGAGAGGAAGAGTACTGAAGGGGCCTTCAGGGAGACAACAGCCCCCACTAACTAACAGCCCCAACCCTGGGGCCAGCCTCGTTTGGTGGCTGGGAGAGCAGTGGACAGCCTCAAGTTCCAGCAGGAAAAATTACAGCAACAGCTGGATGCTCCTTGCCTGCCAGACTTGGTTTCTTGAAGGAGCCAACAGCATAGGTCACTAATCCAGTGTTAAAGGCTGAACACAGGCTGAGCAGTGCCACCCAGTACTTGCCCAATGGGAAGAATTCCAGCCAGGGCTTCAAACGGCAGCTGTCAATCTACCTAATGACAAGTGTTTCCACTCAACAGGTGCCACAGCCGGGGACCACTTGAGGTCAAGAGAGGCATGTCTAAGCGCCTGACATGCCTGCTGCCGAGCTGGTAGGTTTTACAGGAGCCGCTATGGAGCCAGGACAAACAAGGTCTCCCCAGTCCCACTTTACAGTAGAGAGATAAACCTGGGTCTCAGTTATATCAGACCTCGCAGCCACTGGAACTTAGGGAACCAATGCACAAGTGGCTAAGCATGTGCTAAAGGCCACACACCGCACACAGGTGTCAAGGAACTGCCATTTGAAGGCTGGCAGCTCAGCTTTGAAGCACAAACTTACCTAAGACGACATAGCTAGGCCAGGCATGGTGGCACTAGAGAGGTAGAGCCAGGCTGATCTCTTGAGTTCAAGGCCAGCCTGGTCTACAGAGTGTGTTTCAGGGCACCCATGGCTACACAGAGAAACTTTATATCTCAACAAACAAACAAAAAGACGCACAGCTACACAGCTGATGGTGGGCCCGGTCAGGGACTTAGCACCTGATCTTTCTGACATTTTATCAGACTTTTCCCTTGCTGCCACCTGTCTCAACAATGTAGAGTTGCTCTGGCATATTTTATCTCCTTTGGGGAGACATGAGTCATCTACTGGTGCCATCACAACCCATGACCCCCATGGCCTTGGATAAGACGAATTCTGTCCACAGACAGCAGTTTTGTCCCAGCCTGTCATCATGAGAAAGGCCATGAAGGTAATGGATGTGTATGAGACAAGGCCAGGTTTTCCTCTGTCACCAGCTCTGAGGTCAGCAAAAGGGAGACTACCGTACTCAGCAGCTGTCCTTGGAGCTAGTGTAGAAGTGAAGCCAAGGAACATAGGGCCAGCTCTGCCATACAACAGCTCATCTATAACCACCACCTACCTACCCAGAAGGACACAGCTAGGCCAGGCGTGGTGGCACTAGAGGGGGTAGCAGGAACCCTTTGTTAGAATGTGTCTCACTTCTTCATCCCCTCCTCTGCCCAAGATTAGGTTGCAGCACTGGGGGTTTCATGCTTCACTTCCCTCAGGCATGCATGCAGGACAGAACACTCCAGAAACAGCAGGCAGGGCAGAGAAGTGAAACAGGCAGTGAAACATTGGCCACTCTGTGGCTTTGAGCACACAGCTCATTACACAGGCTGTTGGTCTCTGGATAAGGCCGGGGGGGGGGGGGAAGGAGAGGTTCCTACCAACCAGAGTTGCTATGTGCATGAAGGGAATGTTCTACAGGACTGTTCATTAAGACACCTTGATGGCACATGGTGCCCACCTTGTAAAGATAATTGAAAGGAAGGCCCCTCTCCTCAGTTCTTTCTTCTGGAAAGGAGCTGTTTATATAAAATTGGCATTTTGATCTCCTAAGTTGGTTGGGCCATCTCATTTGGGGACATGGATATGGTGGGCCCAGCAGGCTGGAAGTGGTCTTCATTGCTTAGAACAGGCAAGTTCAGTGCATCATCAGGATGGTGATGGCTCCCGGCTGGAGCCTGAGCTCACATCGGGTGACTGGGAGAGTGAGTTACTCTTGTTCCAGCTCGTTGCCTGGTGTCCTGACCTGCGGGTGTGTCAATGTCTGAGCTGTGAGGGACCTCACATCAGGGCCAATGCATCTGTTTATTCTCTGTAAAGGGCCAGTTAGTAATATTTTATACTTCTTTTCTGAATTCCTATTGCTGTCTTCCACTCTTCAATAAGTCCCTCCTCGTAACCCCTTGCCCTTAGGAGGGTTAAGAAGGTGTTTAAGAGAGCTCAGCGGCCATCTGTAATATCTGAATTGCAAGGGCTTCCCTGCTGGTCCTCCTGCATGGGTCATTCTTCATTCTTACCTCAAGCTTCATAATCCTGCAAGATACCTTCCCACCCCATGTCCCTGAGGCTTTCTTTCCCCTTTTTGTCTTTGTTTCTCTTTTCTTTTCCTTGATTTTCTCACTCTTTCTCTTCCTTCCTTTCCTGTCCTTAGTGCTTATCACAACTCCACATCTGTTTTCTTTGTTTTTGTTGACTGTTTCTCTCCATGTCTCTTCCCAGAGAATACATGCTTTACAAATACCAGGGTCTTACCTCTCTATTCAATTCATGGGTATGTCCCCAAGGACTGACATTATCTTTGATTTATAGCACAGACCCATATATATTTGCCTATCAAGTAAATGGGTCACATCAAATCAGAGCTTTGATGGATGCCGAGGCTAACCCAAGCACAACGGACAGGACTTACAAAGATTCAGGGATCTCATCTTAGTAGATAAAGATACCCAGCTCTTATTAGGCAGGCGAAACAGAGTTAAATCAGGAGGTGGGCACTACTTCTGCTGATGAGAGCCAGAAGAGAGGGGATCACTGGGGACAGAGTTACAGACAGCTCCTTGCTTCAGTGAGGTCATTGTAGGTAAGGGAAAACCACTTCAAGATATTTATCTGAGAAACAGTAGGACTAAGTTTCAACCCAGATCTGTCCCACTCTGGGGCAAAGCTACCCACTAGTACTCTTGCATAATTTGTCAGTCTAGTCTGAACACCGATTATTGGCCACTGGGAAGGCTGAGGGGCAGAGATGTGTGGCAATGGGTTGGGAGATATTACCATCCAATAAATATAGGTTTGTTAAACAATTAGTTTCAGGGCACTGCCTTGGCTGAGGGAGTAGAAAGAATCAAAGACACATTAAAGTGTGTGTGTAGGGGTCACTTTTTATAAATGTAGTACCTAGGCTTAGCTAGGGAAAACAAATTAAGGTGTCTCAAAACCAATGAGAGGTGTCAGCAAATCCTCTGGTTTTCCAAGGGCAAAGGCATTGCCCACTCGATGACCCTGGATCTGTTGTCTGGGGGTGGGATGCACAAATCTGGTACCCAAGCCACAGAAAGCAGTTGTTTGCAAAGTCAATCATCCTTAGTTCTAGCTGGCTAGTGCCAGAGTATCTGCATATAGATACCTTTCCCAGCAAAGAAAGAGCAGGTATTGCAGGCAAGAGGGGTGTTGTGAGCTTCTCACACATCCTTTTCTAGACAGAGAACTCAGACTCCTTCAAGGAACATAACGTTGACTGACATTGTGGCTGCTACAAAAGAAGCAAAGAGATGTACTCAGAAGTTCTCAATAATTCCAAATGGGTCAACTTACATCATAAAGGGCTTTATAATTAAAAAGCGTTTGAAACTGTAACTAGATCATAGCGTCTAGACACCAGGAGGCTCCAATCACACATCATCCTTCCTTACTGCGAGTGATAATCATGTGACACTCGCCTACAGCCTGCCACAAAATGTTCTCTTTCTGAGAACACCTTGAAGGGCATGTATCTGGAAGGTGTCTAACAGTCTACTGGCAACTGTCTGGAATTCTTTCACAAATGCCATGCCTGAGTAGTCAGAGAACCTGCTCTCTGGAGCAGGCCTTCATGTCCCCTTGGATACGTGGAGAATGGAGGACTTCCGGGGAGTCCAGGTTTGTTCTGACATTACCACAAATATCTGGCACAGATAGGCAAACTTCTCCAGCTCAAAACAAGTGTAGGATTGACAAAGTAGGTAAGGGTGTAGTTCAAGTTTGGATAAGATATTTGGATGTGCCCAGCCACACACCTGATTCCACCCACTGGGAAAGAGGAAAAGCACACCCCTCATTCATTCTACAGGTGCTCAGATCAGCTTTCTTCAAGGCATCCTATCCTGTTGAGTGCCAGGGAAACAGAAATGCACAAGTCATGTTTCCTACCCATATTTCTTCACAATTCAGCAAGGGGATGCAAGTACCTAAGCAAAACAGAGCTCACCCATCTTGCACACCAATGGCTGGGGAATAGCAGTCTCCATTGGTTGGGAAAGGATGGCAGAACTGGAGATGTGACCTAAAGAGGCCAAATGCACAAATGTGGGCCAAAGGGAAAGCTGAGGAAGTCAAACCATAGATTCTCAGAGTGGGCGTGGTCGGGCTATGAGCTGAGACTGAGGATCTAGGGATGGATGCATCTAAGGGAGTTCGAGGGAAGAAAAAAGTGTGGTGTAGTGTACACTTGGTTTTACTTTGCCAAGTGCCAAAGTACTCTTGGAGACATGGTAGCACAGCACCTGTAATTCCAACACTGGGGAAAGCTGAGGCAGGAGAATCACGAGTTTCAGAATAGCCTGATCTATACATTGAGATCCTGTCTCAAGCACACCTACAACATGGGATGCAGTTAAATGTGGTCTCATGGGAGAAGTAAAGAAAGATGGAGAAATCCAATAGAGCCTAGCCAGGGGTTTTGAGAAGCTCAAACTATGTGGACAATGGGAGCCCCAGGCCTCTGGTGGGAGTGGAGGAACTACACATACTTACAGCAGCATTGTCTCAGATCCCCCCCCCGCCCCCGCCAGTGATGTAAATGATGACACAGAGGCTTATTAATATTTTAAAGCTCAGGCCTTTTGCTAGGCAACTCTGAACTCTCACTTATCTAATGTCCCAGGTCTATCTCACTGATCCATCTGGTCCATCTGCTCACCTCCATGTCCTCTGACTAAATCTCCCATCTGTCAGTTCTTCTCCCAGAATCCTTCTCTTTGCCTGGAAGAGCCGCCCTTCACTTCCTGTCTAGGCATTGGCCACCAGCTCATTATCAAAGCCAAATCAGATACAATGTTAGACTGTCTTAGGCAGGTGAGGATGAACAAATATTTACAAGATATGAGACTAGTGATGGGCTATAGAAATAACAATACCAAGGTCCTGACTGGATTTAGTTCTCTGCTGAGACAGGATTAACAGTTGAATATACAGAGATAACCTTCATACAATGTACCCCAGCATGCGCTGACAATACAATCATGACAGGGAACACCCAGGTTTCTCTACTAACAGTGGCAAAACAGGGCTGACTCCTGCCCAAGGAAGTGCAGAAAGCAAGTCTTCACAATCATGTGCCACCATGCCTCCAGGAGCACCAGGAGTGGCCGAGTCCCCCTGTCCTTCTTAGATTGGGGGAACCACTTGCCATGATCAGCACAGCTTTAAGGGAAGAATGGAGACTCCCACTGCCTGGCCTCTATTTTTCACTCAGTTACTTTGTTTCTGTACACTCTGGTCCAGTACAGATTGGACTATACCCTTAGGAAGGGCACCAGCCAGAACGTGATCACTGAAGCACATAACTCAAAAAGAATTACTGTAGAGATGTTTCCCCTTGATTATGCAGTTGTTTCATGAACTCAAGCTTTACAAACAGAACAACAAAAACAAAATCAACCAAATGAAAAACCCCAGCTCCATGGGAATAGAATGAAGTAGGAATGTGTGAATGGGAAGAGGCTGGGGGTGTAACTGAGAGGTCAGCTGTGAGGCCCCCCGGCTTTGTCCCCAGTTCTGGGAAGGAAGGGAGAGCAGAAGGGAAGAGAGGAGAGTCTCCCCACCCACAAGAAACACGGCCCTCTCTTGCTTGAGTGAGAGAGCAGAACAAGGGGAAAATTTCCTCCATCAACAGGCAGAGCAAAGGGAGGCTCTCATCTGCCCATCCGATCACTCAGACTCGCAGGGAGAACTCGCCTGCTGGTACTCCAAAAGACACAGCCTCATCATTATCAATAATTCTTGCTACACGTATATATCCAAAGCATGTGGAAGGGCTTTCAAAGTTACAATGCTTTTCACAAGTGAGTCAACTCAGGTAATCAATGAAGTGACATTTGTCACAGCCAGATTACCCTCCCATCCTGCTCCTTGAAAAAATGTTTATTATATTTATTTTATGTGTATGTGTGAGAGAGAGAGAGACATATGGTAACAGAGGAGCATGTCATGGAATACACAATGTGGTCATAGGACAACTTGCGAGAGTCAGTTCTCTTTCCAATGTGGGTCCCAGGAATTGAACTCAGGCTGTCAAAGCTTGGCAGCAAGGGTCACCAAACTGCCTCGCTGGTCCACATCCTATTTCTTACAAATGAGTGTTATTAAATTTACTCGTAATACACAGAAGTGACTGTTTTCTTTAAAAAGAAAAAAAAATGCAACAGACCTACTTTCGAACACTTAAGGAGTCTAGTCTATTTTCAACTAAGTCAAAAGAAAAACAAAAAGAGCTCCAGAGCCACATCTGACCCCCTTCTCCTGCCCTATGAAGGCTGGTGTAAGTTGTTTTGCTTGCTTTTTGAAACACACTTCTTAAAACCACTGAGAAACTCTTTGCCACTTCCGAGGTTTTCAGGAATGGTGTAGATCCCAGTTAATCTCATAAACCAAAGCCATTCCTTGGGTTCTGTGGATGGCTTCCACCACCCTGAGTCAGGGGAAAGAGAACTCTCACAGTAGCAGGGGCCAGAAAGCCCAAGAAGGACAGCTGGACCAACTAACTAGTTCCAGGACCCCACTGCTGAGCACCTACTGTGTGCCGAGGCTGGGCTTGGGGCTGCTACTCAATTGAAACTATTTATGGGAAGTACAATAGAGTAGCATGGTGCTGTCTGGGTTTCCTCCAGAACCCTGAGATTCTCCTCTTTTTTACTTTATTTGTGGGCCGGAACATCATTGCCTTGGGCAGTGGAAGAGCACAGCACAAGGCCAGGGGCCCCAAGAGCTAGAACCAAACACCCAGCTAAGGACTGCAAGCTGGAGCGTTCCCTCCACTTCAGGCACGGAGGCCTCAGCCTTCCTACCTATGAAACGCTTATCTAACATATGACAGGGATGCTGGGAGCTTCCTGTTAAGTCCCAACAACAGCAAACAACAGATGAACAGCTTAGACCAGGAAGGATACAAACCAAGATGCTCAATCATGGGAGAAGGCAACTCCAGATCAGCCAACAGGGAGGACATTTCTTTACTCTTCTCTCTAGCATTAAATGATAGGAAGGGGTTTTATCCCAACAGTTACTGCTTATTACTAGTATCTGTGACAGTGCAGTCTCCATCCATCCATCCATCTTTCCATCCATCCATCCATCCATCCATCTATCCTCCTTCCACCCATCTATCATCTATCCATCCACACATACATATTCATCCACCAGTCTGCCATAAATCCACCCATCCATCTACCCATTCTCCCTTCCATCTTCTCATTGTCTGTCTATTCATCCACCCTTTCCTGCTTACCCACCCATTTACCTATCCAACTACCCATCTGCTAACCCATCTGTCCATCCTTACATCCATCTGCCCATCCATCTATCCAGCTATTACTCATTTACCTGACCATCCATCATCCAAGGAATTATTTGTCCTTGTTGAATAAAATGTAATGGCTACTTTAAGAAAAAAAAAAAAACAAACCAAACCAAAACAAAACAAAATACCTGTAGAAATTGGGAATTTAGGCAGAGCAGGTGGGGAGACTTACCCTGGCAGTCAAATGTTTCAGAACATGAGATCTTTGCTTCTTCCTCTCCTGAGATACAAACTTCCCTAGACCTAGAGATCCAGTACTCCAGAGGTTGTGAGCACAAAACATCCACTGACACTTGACTAAGAATTCAAAACTGTAGAGCCCAGAAGAAGCAAGCTGCCTCTGCTTTTATTCACATCTAAGAAAAACTTAATCAGTGCTCCTCACCCAGCAGGCTGAGCAATGGACCCCAACTCACCATTATGTCAGCAGAAACACAGAAAGGCCCAGTGTGAGGCTTGGGTAAATACAATGTTGGGAATCTATGGAGCCTCTCAGGAAAGCCCAGACAATTCCTTCACAAATGCCAGTACTAGCTAGACATCTTCTGAGAGATGACACTATGGGACACGCCAGAGCCGGGCATCCTAAAGAAAGGGAGCCTCGTTTCTTCAGGTGACCCCTTGAACTAGAACTTTAATAGAGGCCGTGTTGCTACCTCTGTAGGGCTGTCCTGTGCAGGGCTTTACATGTACATCCTGCCCAGAGACAGTCACCTTCCCTTAGCTCCTAACAGAGAGGTAATTACAAAGCAGCCCTCAGGCGGCAAGTGGGGGCACCCACAACAGCGAACCCTGTTGCACAGCAACGAAGACAAACATCATAATTGTAGCTCCCACTGGGCACTGTTCCTAACCACTTAAATATATTAACTTATCCCGCCTTCTCAGATCCCTGAAAGGCGGGTGCTATTATCAACATTATTTTACAATAAAACAAACAAACAAAGAAACAAGCCAGGGAGAATAGCAGGATATGAACCCAGGCTGCTATGACCCCACAGATCATGCTTTCAGTCATGGTTTCACAGCCACTCTGATACCTCATTGCAGACTTGGGAGCATCACAGGTGGTCTATTCAGTGGAGCTCTGAGCATGCCTTCCTCTCTACGCCCTCTCACCTCAACAGCCCATGGCCAGCATCTTGCTCACGGGATTTAAGATATTGAACACAAATCAACATTTCTTGTCTTAGCTACATCTCAGAAACGTTGGCTTCTTCACATTGCATGATTTTACAAGCTTCAGAGAACTGCATGGGAGTGAGAGACTGTGCTGGAATAGGAAGAGGACAGATAGGCTGGCAGGCAGACACCTAGGATGCCAAGACCCCAGGCATCATTTTTAAGAAACAGTGCAGCCACCAGCCAACTGGAGCATGAGTGCTTACAGACTCCGAAAGTCAAACTGAAATAGAGCATGCTCCAAAGGCCAAGACAGTTTCAAAGTGAAAAAAAAAAAATCCTCATATGTGTCATCTGATCCCAGTGACCACAACACCTTTTTTGATTAGGGGATTAAGAAAAATAACAAAACCAGAGTCAGGATATGGTTTTCTAACAGCATGGAGCCCTGGCCCCACCCATGGACTCCTAGCATCCTGTACAAAGAAAGCATTTCATCATTTTAGCACCTTTCCTCAAGACAATAGGCTACATTTTTCCACCTCAGAATTGTTGGCTTGAACCCACAGAAGGAGAGTCAGCGAGTGTGACTGTGGCTGGACACAGTCCCTGAGGACAAAGATTAATGACTTTCCCAGGCCTGCTATCTGCTGGTCCAGATGCTAAACATAAGGGCTGGTCTCAGAATACATTGCTTTAAAGACTCTCTTCCAGGCACTGTGAGAGCAGAGGACCAGTGTCCACACTCCCGATCTGGCAGGGGAGGGCAGGGAAAGCCACAGTGGGTAGTTGGAGGAGCAGGCAGCCTTGGAGCCTATTCTCACAGGAAGGGGGAGCTGGCTGTCTATGGAGGCCTTGCCTAGTAACCAACCAGCTGAGGCGACCTTTGTGCTATAAAAGGCCATCTATAAGTAGCACACAGGTGACCGTGGCTGAGATGCTCCCTGAGAAGTGACAAACCTGCAGAGGACACAGAGTATGCACTAGAGAGAAGAAAGGGGACAGTGACTTAGAAATAAAATGAGTTGAAAAAAGGTTTAACAACTTCCTGCCTAACTTTACATGCAAAAATGGACTCAGAGTCCATCTTTACAAGAACACAGAGGGTGGTGGATGGAACTCGGTTGGGGGAGTTTGCCTGGTGATCCCGTGTACTATGCAGACTTTGTGTGTTGGTGTGTGTCTATACTCTCGCCACTTACCAGGACAGGAGAAAAGTTGTTGACATCCAGACAGACAATGCTTAGGCAGTGACCAGAGATGAGTACTAGGTGACAGGGATCAGTTTTTGCAGGAGGGGCCCAGGCCATCCTGACTTTGGTGGTAAGGCTGGCCTCCCTCGTTTCCCTGACCTACAGGCATGCTGTGAAAGCAAGCTGCTCCCCAGGACACAAGAACACGGGGCACTGTGAAGCTCTCAGGTACATCAAGGGGTAACTCGGGGTCAGGGGCTACCCTAGTCTACTCCTGTCTAGCTTTAGTACCCCTAGGATGTCACAAATTCTTCCAGGAGGAAATCAGATCAGGTGACCCTGTACCCAGAAGTCCCCTGTAGCTTTCCAACTCCTTGAGTGAGAAGGCCCAGTTCCCTGTGGTACCCACACTCTCTGGCCCATCTCTAGCAAAGATTTCTTTCTTTTTCCTTTTTCTCTTGAAAATAGTTATTTCCATTCAATATATTCTGATTACAGTTTCTCCTCTGTCATCTCCTCCCAGGTCCTCCCCACAGACAAAACAGAAGAGTCATGCTAGCATCTGCATATGAGAGGGGACATGCATTATTTGTCCCCCTGGGTCTGGGTTACATCACTCAGTACTATTTTTCCGGTTCCGTGAGAAGTGTCTTCTGAGTACAGAAACTACATGTGATGGCTACAGGCACAATCCTAAACAAAACATTTACACTTCCCTATCTAAGGCTCAGGGACCACTGCAGAAGAAGGGGCAGGAAGTACACAAGAGCCGGATGATAGACTGATCTGTGAAATACTATTCTCCAGACACAAACAGAATTATCACTATCACAATAACTAAGGCTACCTGTACTTGGACTACATAAGACACCCTGCAAAAATAAGTCAAAGCGGTGGGAGGCTCACAGGGTCCCACTCTTGTCACTGAGCTACTGGCTATTAATTCTGGGAGCCCTGCGAAATGGGAGGATCACTGCCCCTAGTTGTAGACCCACTTCTGAGCCTACTTGACTGTGGGAAATAGCTCCAAACCCACAGTCAGACAGATTGTAGTGAAACTGATGGGTGACAAAACAAATACATAAATACGAAGACGATCAAGAGATTTGCAGGGAAGAGGGGTACAGACCAAGAGTGGTAAAGCATGCTTTGTGCACATGTGGGAAATTGTATAAAATAAATTCAATTAACAATCAGTTAAGTGGATATGAGAACAGAAGGAATAGTGAACTGCCCAGAACTTTCCTTGAATTAAATAAATAGCTGTCCCCTAGAGAGGGTCCTCAAAATAACATCCTTCCTCTACAGAATTCCAGGGACAGACCTGAGGAAATATAGCTTTTCTCTGTCTCTGTCTCTGTCTCTGTCTCTGTCTCTGTCTCTGTCTCTGTCTCTGTCTCTCTCTCTCTCTCTCTCTCTCTCTCTCTCTCTGTGTGTGTGTGTGTGTGTGTAATATTTAAAGTTATTTCAACAGTTTGGCGAATACTTAGAGGTTAAGGACGTTTGCTGTTTTCCCAGAGGACTCAGGTTCAGTTTCCAGCATCTACAGGGCAGAACACAAACACCTGTAACTCCAGTTCCACGGGAATCTGAGGCTGTCCTCTGGACTCCTTGGGTATCGCACACATGTGGCACACACACATACATGCAGGCAAACACTCCTCCACATAAATAAAGTGTCTGTATCATCCCACCATTTCCTTGTACTGTTCAATGTGGCTTAGCTCCCTCAGGCAGCACTGGCCTAGAGACTGGCTACTGATCCTTCAGGGGCCACCTCTACCCTGAAT
This sequence comes from Arvicanthis niloticus, assembly GCF_011762505.2. Lineage (NCBI taxonomy): Eukaryota > Metazoa > Chordata > Mammalia > Rodentia > Muridae > Arvicanthis > Arvicanthis niloticus. Next base: position 80,022,594 of record NC_047658.1, on the reverse strand, counting down.
TTCTGCTCTAACAAAACATGAGCCTTTTCTTTTGGTCCCCATGGCTATTTGTGGCTGCTTACAGTTACCTGCAGATGAACACCATCCTCACTGACTCAGCAATGGAGAACCTTTAAGTTTAAAGGCTGAGCCTGACATACTTCCGTGTAGCTTGTCCCACAGAATTCCTTGTCATGGACAATACCCATCCCCAAGGCCTGCCTGCTGTCCTGCCTCCCTCCCTGCCTGCCTCCCTGCCTGCCCGCCTTCCTAGACTTGTATTGATTCTTTGTGAATTTCACATCATGCAACCCAATCTTACTCATCTCCCCATCCCTCCACATCCCCCTCTGCCCCCCCCCAAGAAAACATTTTTAAAAATCTTATTGAGGAAGCTACGCTGTGTCACAGTGTATCACACAGTATACACTATTGCTCAAACAGCTTTTCTTGCAAATGTTCATTATAACGAGTCATTGGTCTGGTTCCAGACCTCTCGATTCTGCTACAGTATTAACACTGGATCCTCACAGGGATGCCTCTCAGATAAACAACTACAACGACAACAAAAGGAGTCTCAAAAAGCAGGACAGGCAGAAGCCAAGTAGTGCCTTCTATGTAGGTAGCTTTCAACCTTCCATTCTTGCCTCCTGCCCTACCCAGACATCCGTTTATTTGGACAATCTGGCCAGAGACTCCCTAGGGCTTTGTACAACCCTGGGTGGGCCAGGGCCTGCATCAAGAGTTTGTTTTCCTCCAAGAAAAAGAAAGTCTGCTCTCCAGCCTTGCAGACCTATCGACTGGCTGATTTCCCACATCCCTTGGGAGCTCCACGAGTCTCAGATGCTAGCCACGTCCCAGAAGTGGCTCAAATCACTGTCCCTGCCCCACACAGGAGAGATGCACAGAGGCAAATGTGGACAGGTCCTACAATAAACAAGCAAAGGGAGTAGTTGGGATGGCTTCTGAAAACTCCTCATATAGCCTCAGGAATACCACGGTTCACCTGGGAAAAAACTACTTACCAACTTCAACATGCTTTTCTTTATTTTTTGAGGCAGGGTTTCACTACGTAACCCTGGTTAGCCTAGAACTCTCTATGTACACTAGTTGACTTTGAACCTCTCCCTTCCAAGTGCTAGGATTAAAGGCCTATGTCAGCATGCCTCACTTACGGGATGTTGAACCCAGGGCCTCATGCATGCTAAGCAAGCACTCTACCAACTGAGGTACATCCTCAGCTCAGCTAGATTTTTCCGTTTAAAAAAAAAAACACATGTAAATGCAGTAACTATTCAGTATCTGCGGGGTTCTAGTAAACCTCTATTGTTTTCCCCACAGATAACAAAATCCGTGATGTTCAAGCCTCTTGAATAAAATGGTGTATAGTGTTCGCATATAACCTGTGCAGATCTTATGCATTTTAAGTTAACTCCAGGTAATTTATAACAATACTAAATAAAATGTAAAATGTTATGTAAATGGTTATTTTATTGTGTCATCTAGGGACAAAGAGAAAAACCCATCAGGACAAACAAACTTATTTTTAAGTATTTTTGATCCATGGTTAGATGAATCTATAGATATGCAAAACTTAGGAATACATAGGGCTGACTGGGTTGCCACAAAATAAATCACAGGTGGGCCCAGATTACCGACTTTGTATGAAGGTAGTGCAAAGAGAGAGGGTTTTCCTCTCAAAAATGCTGTCAGGAAGTGACCACTGGCAGACCTCACATGCTTTCTTGAGATAGGCACGTTGTAACAGTGAGCATGAGCTTCCATCTCCAGGCTGGTCCTGTAGCAGGCTCAGAGGTCTCTGGCCAGATGAGTGGGCAGGTCCAGAGTTTGCCTCAACCAGTCCTTGCCCAGCGTTCAGCATTTCACAGCTCTGAGCCAGAACCACCTCTGCCTTACCAGCTGCCTGTACCTGTCCATATTAGGCGAAGAGGCATTTGACAAGTGGCAACCTCCCAGCATGACTTCAGACATCTGGAATGTCTGATAGGCTTATCCAAGCAAGAGATAGCAGCTGGGTGCTCCCAATTTTACCCTTTCAGCTCCTAACTTCCTCCCCCACTCTCAGCCTCTCCGGTGGCTTCACTAAGGCAGTGCAGGGGCTACACAGGAAGCTAGGTCATGAGTGAGAACCAGGACATGGGATCTACATGGGGAGGTGGTGCAGAGGCAGTCATGGGCAAGGGTCACATGGGGGAGGACATGGTGTGGTGAGCCATCCCAGCTCCATGTTCTCCATATGCACACATATTCCTCTTACGTTTCCATCATGTCAGCTGTCCCCAGTCTCTGATAGGGTTGGAAGTCCACATGAGTCACTTTCTGCAAGTGTGTTTTTATGCAAGGCAGACAGTACCTGCTGGCCTGCAATGATAACCTGTTTTTTACAGAGCAAGTCCAGGAAGATGATAGGAGTCCAGTCCAGGGAGGTTGAAGTGAGGGTCCTTTGCCCATGGTCCTCTAGGGCCTATCTTTGAGTTCAGGACCCTTTCATTGCAGCCTGGCCCCAAAAGCAGGAGGTCCTTTCCCCCACCTCTTCCTCCCATCCATCCATCCGTCCATCCATCCATCCATCCATCCATCCATCCATCCATCCATCTTTCTCAGGTTCCCCCTGTGCCTTTCCCCCTTTCTTTTCCATTACACAAACAATGTCTCTTCCTAGATCGTCTTTCTTCTGTCCTTAGCTCTACGACAGACTCCTACTTACATGACAAACCCCCATACCATTCGCCCTCTTTCAGGAGCATTTCCAGACGACCCCAGCCCCCAGCCAGTTAGTCCTTTGTTTTCCTATATTCCTGCATACTGAGGTGCACACCCCTCTCACAGCACTTGCCTTCTTAATGACTGAGGTGGGTTGGTGCTTTGCTGATCATTAACTATGCAGCAGGTAGCACTCAAGGACTCCACAGCAAGTCTGGATTTAATCCTAACAGTTCCTCTACAAGTAGATACACTACTAATCCTATTTGACAGAGAAAAGTACAGATGGTAAAGCAGCCTAGCGAACTATGGAAAGATTTATAGGTACCTAGATAAGCCTTTAGGGCATAGTATTAGCTCAATAACACCCATCTTGTGAATTATTAAATATGTAGGTGAATAAGGAAGTAATTGCACTCCTATCTCCATTATAGAAAGCTCAGGTGAGAACTTTTTTTTAATGACAAAATCTCATGTAGTCCAGGCTCACCCTGGATTCCTGATTCTCCTGCCTCCACCTCCCTAATACTAGGATTATAGGCATGGGAAGCCATACATAACTTGAGAACTGCTTCTTTTTTATATAATTTAAATGTATTATTCTTATCGTGTGTAGGGGGATGCATGTCGTGAAATGTGTGTGGAGGTCAGAAGGTATCTATGGAAGCTTCTTTCACTTTCATGAGAGTTTTAGGGATTGAACTCAGGTCGCCAGCCTTGCATGACAAGAGCTGTTATCCACGGATCCATCTCAGCATCTCTCCTGCAGTGGTTTTTTGAATGTCAGTGTCTTGTGTAGCTCAGGCTGGCTGCAAACACTGTGTAGAAGGTAGATTAACCCTCTTTACTGTTGGACGCCTAGCTACAAACACCTGCTGCTGGGGCAAACCGAGAGAGCCCAAGCCCTAGCCTGGTACTCACTGGCTTACCCAAGACAGCTGTGGCTCCCAGCTGCCCACCTCCCGTTCCCTATGTATCACCTGCCAGCTGAAGAGAACACTATTCTCTTAAGTTGCCCCTAGCATTACATAAGTGTATGGATTTGGTAGTGTGACAACTCCATACCAAATTAAATATTGCAAGCTCATTTGGGTCTGGCATACGACCTACCCACCTGGATGTCACATCTGAGCCAGGTGTGGCCCTAGTACCAAGGTGGTATTAATCTCAATAGAGTTCATATGGTTTGATCCTTGGCTCACCCCATTCTTATCCAGAGCCGCACCCAGGAAACAAGTTATGGAGTGCCTAATGAAACCCTCATAAATATTAATAGGTCATAAACAACTATCTGAGGTTAAATTATGCAATGCACACTGTGTCCGTGCTCTGGAGACCTGCTAGGTCACTCTTCATTGCAGCTCTTCTCCTCCTAGAAGATCCCAGTGCCCCTGCCACTGCCACCAGCACATGCAGCACCTGGAATTGGGAGGGCTGATAAGCCTAGATCAACTCCAGATGGTATTGGATTATGTTCCTGTCAATACGGAGAAGGGGTCCAGACAAATGGCATTTGTTCCTACTCATGCCTGTGGCTGACTGGGAGCTTTAATTAAGCCCAGCATTCAACACACCTGCATTATCTGGACTAGCATTTATGATCAGCCATATGTTTGCTAAGGTCTAGTATTTCTTATCTGGACAATGCTGAGCATAAACTATTATGTCAAAGAAAACAAACACTCTGTGTGAACAAGTCAGTGTCTGTCACGTAGGAGGGCAGGTGGGACCCATCTCTTGTGGTTTGGCTTGACTCGTGAGAAGTACAGCAGCACAGCCTCTTAGAGCTGAGTATTCCATCCCCCATGCATGAGTCTGGTATGGGAGGGCCTAAGCAGAAATAAAGTAACCAGTAAAACTGTGTTTGTCTGCCCTCCCACAGCCCTGGGAAACTGCTCCACCTTCATGTCAACTATGTGAAGCTTGGAAGGGCCATCCATTACAGTAACCAGCTTTCCTGGATTGGATCATTAAAAATCCAGAGGCGGGCCAGTCAAAAACTCACTATTAAACTGCAGGAGAAAGATGTACCTTTTGGATCACAGATCTGCAGAGATGGGACTCAGACATCTCAAGAGGAGAGAAACCCACTCACGGTGTAGGGGAATGGAGCAAAATATCCAACATGGATGGAAGGGGAGGGGATGGAAAAGACACATGGTAGACCATGCTGTCTCCATGACTGCTTTCTTTGCTGGCTTGACTGGTTGGAGCTGGATCTCTGAGCTCACAGAGTCTTAGTTTAAACAGCCAGGGCATTCTCAGACTCTTCCACTCCTCAGCACAGGCTGCTTTTGTGAGATAGGCTCTTGCAAATTTGAAAGCCTCCATTTCTCCTCACAAACCAGGCATAACAATTCATCGAGTGCAGAGTAGGTCCTGCATAGCATCACTAACTAAAGTTGTCCTCGTTTCCTTTGTATCTCAAGTACCCACAGTGATCTGTCAGCCACAAGGTGTGAGGACTCTGCTACTTCAGGCCACTAGAGCTTACAAAATAGGACTGGCTCGATAAGCCAGGCCACTCCCTGGCTGATGCTTTCTCAGAGCCAGGCATGGTAGTGCATGCCAGTAAGCTTAGCAATCAGGATATGGATGCAGAAGATCAGCAGTTCCAGGCCAGACATAGTGGGTTTGGCTAGCCTGGGCTACATGAGACCCCATCTCAAAACAAAAGACGCCATGCTGGCCAACGTTCCTTTAATGCTATGCTGGCTAACTCCCTCAGAAGGCTCACCTTTGGATCAGCCATCCAGGCAATGCTACTTCCTAATAAAACAGTTCTGCTAGACAACTGTAATCTTAGTTCTGAAACAAGGGGATTGCCATGAGTTCAAAGCAGCCTGGGGTAACAGTTCTAAAAAATCCTCCATGAGAGAGTGTGTCAAATAGTGACTACACAACTTCCATGATACCCTCCTTATGATTTTCTTGGGGGTGCAGAGACCATACACAGAATCCCTTTAAAAAGAAAGCCACCATATGCAATGACTAAAAAAGGTAACTCTGACATTCCCCTGGCCGATTCCCAGGAAGCCATGAACCAGGAAATTACAACTCTGAAGGGAGGAATTGGTGGGAGTGGCACTCAGGGCATCTTTGTCTTCTCTCCTTTCCTTTGCTGCTCTGGTACCCTCTGCTTGAGGCTAGAGCATGGCAAGTTATTGGATTAGCATGGGGGTGGGGGAAGTGGGCAGCCTCTCTTCTTAGAGCTTAAGTGCATATGGTTTTAGTACAGTTGGAACCCTTTCTGTCCTCTGCACACTGGGCTCAGGAGCTTGGCAGCTGCCTCCCTGGGGCAATGGAAAGCAGCCATATCCCACGGTGGCCTCAGCCACTCCCCATCACCAAAACAAAAACATAACAGGCTCCATTGCCATGGAGAGTTCAATCCTCTTGTTCTGAGATTGGCACAGAATAGAATTCCGTGGGCTCTGCTGAACTACCTCCTGAGAGGTCTAAATGCGGTGCATTCAACGTTATCCTAAACACACAGCCTGGACCTGGACCAGCAATAGTTCTCTAGGGCCAGCAATGAATATCACCTTTGGCAGCTTGTCAGGTGCTGGCATGTCAGAGATGATGTCAGAGATGTGATGCTCTGGGCCCTAGGTTTACCAATGTTGCCAACTGTAGACTACAGGGGACACAACCAGTATATGGAGAATTAACTACAGGTATGCTCCTGAGCATGGATATGGATCCTGGGGAAAGGCAAAGAGATGTTAAGAAAAGACCAGAGAACGATCTCGCAGACCCAACTCTCCCTATCAGGGAGTCAGACTGGGGAGGTAGTTTGGTGAACGCCCAGCTTGCTGCATGGACAGAGGATGTGAGCTCCAATCCCAGCACCTATATAGAATCTAGGCATGGAGACAGACAGCTGTAAGCCCAGCACTGAGGGGACAGAGACAGGTGGGTCCTAGGGGATTACTGGCTATCCAGTATAGCTGAGATGGTACGCTCTGGGCGTTAGGGGAAGACCCTGCCTTAAGAGAATAATGTGGAGAGCAGTAGAAGAAGATGCCTGAAGTTGGCCCCTAGCCTCCTCATCTGCACACACAGGTTAAGTGCACCCACCTTTTCCCACTCCTCACACAACAACAACAACAAATGGACAAAAGTCTTTCCAAAATGTTTGCTCCCAGTAGAGAACCACTTAAGTGACACCGCTTACATAACGTGGTACCTGAGCTGTGGAATCACACAGAGCCAACCAGCATGCCTTCTAGAAGTATGAACCCAGGTAAAACAATTGCTTTCTACATCCAGACAGCTCTAGTCCAAAGACTGACTGCAGGTGTTCTGTGAGCTCACAGACAAAAGATACCTTGTACACAGAAGTTGCTCAATAAACAGCAGGGCCCACAGGTGGTAAGCAGGGTTGTAGAGATGGGAAGGAGGGTGACATTTGCTTCACTCCCTCCATTTTGTTTTAATTGCCTCCCTTGGGGATGGTACAAAGGGGTAGCTGTGGCCAAACAATAGGATTGGCTTCAAGGCAGTCCTTCCAGACAATGGGAACCTTCCCCTGAGAAACACAATACAACACCCACACAGACAAGAACAATAGCTCCCTGTCCCTTGAGGGTGAGGAGCATCCACAGGGTCCCCTTTACCTTAGTGTTCGAGCAGGCTTTCCCTCGCTTGTACTCCTTGTGGGAGCCTCTCTTATCCAGTTTGTGCCACAGGGCTTTGGCCTTCCAGGTGTTCACCTTGGACTTGAGCTGGGAGTAGAAGTTTCTATGGTCCAGCGGATCTAGGTCCAGGAGGCAGGTAAGGATGTTGAAGGCCTGGAGGGTCCCTTTGCATGTGGTAGCTTGCACAAAGTTCTCAAAGACCTGGCTGGCCTGCGCCTGCTTCTCATCTTCATTCTCTCCCATGGTTCAGGAGCTGTGTGGAACAGTGGTGTGGAGGGGTCAGCAGGAGTCAGCATAAAGGGCTGGATAAGTACCACAGCTGCAAGGGAAGCCATTGACAGGTGAGCCTTATATCCTTTAAGGGTCTAAAGGGCAGAACTCCATCCCTCATGCTCACCACTCCACATGGACCATATTTGGAGATGGTCCAAAGTACCTTCTAGCCTGGCATGCCGCCTTGCTGGCAACCTTTCTCCTCAGCCCCCACTCCCTTTCTTGGCTGGAGAACTGCAGATTGCACAAAGCTATATAAATATACTCCAGAGAATGTCAACAGGAGCTAGGCAATCACGCTACAAGTCAGATGGCTCTGGAAAGAGTGAGTAAGAAAAGGAAAAGGCCAGGAAGAATTTATGGCCCTGTGTACCATTCTTGGTGATGAGAATTGATTAACATGGGTTCTACATAGCTATAATTATGTCAGTGCACGGGTTAAATAGAAAACCAAAAACCCACGGCCCATCTACCTCCAGGCTCTACGATCCTCTTTACTGATTACCCTGGGATAAGACTTTCTCCTACCCAGGTGTCAAAAGGCAACCTCTCATAACCCCTGTTTCTGGAATCTGCCAGAAGCACACCATCTACCTCAGTCAGACAACCAAAAGACAGACTTGCAGGCATTCTCTCTAGCAAAGTAGCCCATTCTTTGCTACTTTGGTCAAGACCAAGCAGGGAGCTGTTTAAATGAGGGCCTGTGTTGACGTAAGGGAGACACTCAATGGGGCATTCATTCACGTTTATGGAGGGCACATCTGGATCGGAGGTTGGTTTCAAAATACCCAAAGCAGTCAGGAGGCTGTGTGTCTTTTCCCCTAATCTCTGATTCATCCGCAACAGTTTCTGGTGCCTTGGCTAGCATCAGCATCACCCTGGTTGCTGGGAACAGAGATAGTGGATACAGAGATAGACCCCATCTGAGGAAAAGAACAGAACAGTGGACAGAGGAGCACTTGTAGCATCTGGACAAAGAGTGTGGGGATGCTCAGAGAAGTAGGTGTCCCACTGGGCCTCGAGAAGTCCCCAGGAGATACCAAATTGCTTCTATTATAAGAAGGAGGAGGGTTCCAGTACAGATGGGGGAGTGGGCATTATGGACCATGGAGACACTTCAGAGACATGAGTCTGGAAAGAGGGGGTATAGTTACAGAAACAACAAAGTCAAAGCATTAGCAGTACAAGCTTTCTGCAAAAATGGTAGGTTAGGAGTTCTCAGATACATCATGGAGTGTCCCCTCCAGGCCAAGGCTCATGTGGGAGTCTGTCCTCCCTACTGCACCCCTAAGAGTTTCCACTGTGCCTGGCACCATGCTCACATGGAGATTAATCCCCATGCCTATACAAGGTCTTATCAGTTTGCATGCATTGACCAGGCCCATCCTTCAGGAGGGCCCACCTGGCTACCCTGATCCATGCCACCCATGAAGATACAGAGGCAGAGAGGACTGGCGACAATAGTTCGACACCTGGTTTAGAGGAGCCATGAATTCCTTCCCTTGTGCTCTCACAGCTCCTCTAAGATCCCCGGCACTTGCTTGGCATCTCTGACATCAACACTGCGGCCTCCCATGTCTCATCTTTCTCGGCATGTCACACTTGCCACCCAGAAAGCACCAACAGAAAGCAGGACTCATCTTGGTCTCTGAGTGCGTGCACATTCCCAGACTATCTATCTTTGGAACCAGAGCAGTGTGCCATTGACTGACGAGGGGGGTGGGGGAGCTGGAAGATAGGCAATGCTCCCAGGATTCTTTATGCAACCCCACAATCTCTCCTGAGGATGAGGTGGGGTCACCTTGGAGCTATAGGAGCAAGGATGCAAAGCCCTCTCACTGCCTCATGACCTCACATAAGCCACTCAGGCCCAGGAAGTACTGGGCATGTGTGTTAAGGTATGAAATTCGTGTAATACCTACTGCCTCCAAACCCACTTTCACTCCCAGCATCTTGTCTAGAATCTAAAATTGCATACCGTTGGCAAGTATCAAGCCAGATCTGTCTCCCAGGCGCCAATTTACAAACTGGAAGAACTCGTCTCCTCCCTCCTGAAACCACTTAAATCTTGTACTTCAGTATAGGACAAGCAAAGGCGCTGAGGGTCTGGGGGTGTGAGAGTTCCCAGAACTGGCTCTTATCTAGGGTTTGATAAGAAATGGGGAGGTAAAGAGCTCATGGAGGAGTTAAGTTTGGCCTTGGATACGAACCTTACTGTACCAGCGTGAACATGCCTCCCCAGATCTAAACAGTCTCCACTTCTTAAAAGACTGCATTGCCAAGCCACACCAGTTCAAGATGGCATTGTCGCATGGTGGGTAGCCATCTTTGTGGGAACATCAGATCATTTATTGAGTCAGGGAAACCAGGACTTGCTAACTGTGTGATATGAGACAGCTCATCTTGGTCACCTCAGTTTTCTCATCTGTAAAATGTTGACAATACTTCCCACAACATAGAGTTACAAGAGAGACGAGCAATCAGGTTTGGGAAGTTCTTAGTAGTGTTTGCTGGCCTTGTAATTAGCACTAGTCTTTCAATGGCTCAAACATCAAACTAAAAGAAGCACAAGCCATGGCTTAGACTGGCTTCCTAAAGCATTTGCCTAGCATGCCCAGATGCTGGGTTTGAGCCCCAGAACTGACCAAACAAAAACAAAAGCAAAACAAAAAAAAAAAAAAAAAAAAAAAAAAAAAAACCCGAAAAACAAAAATCCCAAACACTGCTAGACTATTTTTCTATGTCAAATTACATATACCTTAAAACTAGAGGACAAAGCACATCCAAGTAATATCAGCTCTTGGGAAGCAAAAGTATATCACATGTGTTAGGCCAGCCTGGGCTACATAGGAAGACCCTGTCTTAGACAAAAAACAAACAAAAACTCTAGAGCATCAGTTCAGAAGATTTAGGTCTGAGCTTGATTCTTAGTCATTTAGTCCTGAACAAACCACTGAACTTGTGAGTTTTAATTTCCCCATATGTCAAGGGGGACTCTCCCTCAGGGAGTTTTGATAGTAAACTGATAATAACACTGCGTACATACAAGCAGTGTTGGCCAGGGAGTCTGAACTTTAAGTTTCCATTTATTAGAGATTTGGGGGTTCATGACCTTTGGAGAATACTCTTCCCAGCTCCAAACAACAGAGGTTCAAACTGTGAAAGGAGAGCTGAGCTGAGCACGGTGGCCCAAGCCCGTAAGCCCAGTGCTTTCCTGTTAGAAGCAGAACGGTTAGGCAGGAGTTCAAGATAACCATCAGCTACCGAGTGAGGGCCAGGTCAGCCTGGGCTCCACAAGACCACAGAGTCTGAAAAACAAGAAGAATACATCAACCAGAAGCTCCTGGGTAGCTGGTTCTTGGTTGCCTGCCCTTTTTAACCACCACCCAGATGTTGCCTCTCTAGAGTTTGAGACGTAATAGAAATAGAACCGACCAGCTAGAAATATGCAGGGTTTTGCATTTTCTGGGAAGAAACAAGATGTGATGTGTCATTTCCAAGAATAGCCTGAAGTAGTTTGGGCTTTGTTGACTGAGTCCCTTATTTGTGGTTTTCCAGCTTTCCTGCCTATGTGACTTCATGAGTCACAAAGACATTCCCTTCCCTGCCTCTGACCATCAAAAATGAGCACTCAGAGCCCTGCATTGCAGGTGACAGTATAGTGATGGACTCAGCTCACAGCATATGGGAGACAAGGTCAAGGTTGCACAGAGACCCTGAGCACCTTCTCAATATAGGTGATGGCGACTCCTGAGCCCAGGTTGGCCTGTGTATTTATACCTAGAACTTCACTCCCTATATGTCCTCTGAGCCTCACCACCTAACTCATGGTCAGTATGATACTATGACAATGTCTTAGGGGAAAAGATGGGGCTCCTGAAAACTTATATAGGCCCGGGGAGGGACATGGGTAGCCATGTTCAGGAGAGACACTCAACCCTGCACTGTACCCTCAGGCCCCCCACACAAGATCTGTTTCAAGGTCACTGCAACCTAAGAGCAAAACCCTCGTGTCATTTTCATGCCAACCTGCCCTCTCCATCTCTCAGTTCTGCTACAGCAAGGAGTCTAGGGAGCGGGACAGGGGTTGTCTCAGCAATGACAAGGATGTAGTTCTGTAATCAGTGTAGACAGGAAAAGACCACCAACCTATTCATATCCTATACTGTGGAAAATCAGTCATGGCTACCTGAACCTCTAAGCTGAAACAAAAGCCAGCCAGGGAAACAGTTCCCTCTGGGCTAGGCTTCAGTGGAGCCCTGCAAGGAGAGAAAGCCCTAGTCCGAAGCTTACCTGAAACCTTAACTTCCTGTCTGGCCCTTTGTCTCTCAGGGTACTATGCTGTCAACATGAACCAGGAGCATCTCCAAACCAGACCTGGTAGCACAGGCCTATAAGTGTAGCTACTCAAGAAGCTAGGCCAGGAGGGTGACAGTTTTGGAGTCCATCTGGGCTATAGAGTCAGTTCCTGGCCAGCTTGAGCAGTTTAGTAAGACCCTGTCTTCAGGTGAAAAGAGGACTGGGGAGCTAGCTCAGTGAAAGAATTTCTAGCATGAGTGAGGACCTGTGTTCAGCTCCAGTTCTGAAGGGAAAAACAGAACAGAGATAGACAGGGATCGAAGGGCCATCTGTGTCTCCATGTCTGTGTTCTGTGTCCATCAGGTACTCCCCGTCTTAGTCACTTCCACAGGAGGATATGGAAGGCATCGCCTCCTTGGCCTCCTTCCTGCACCTGGCCTCAGAGATCTCAGTCGGCCCCTGAGAGAGGCACTGTCCAGCCAGAGCTCTCTTTGCTCCCTGATCTTCACCTAGAGCTCACTCCCAGGACACAGAAGCCCTTAACTACTTACCCTGCCAGGAACCTCTCTAGAAAGGGATCATGGGAAAGACACCCAGGGATGTGCTCTGACATTACCAACCAGACCCCAGCTGCAATGGGGCTGGGGTAACTGGTCACCCCTTGCCCTAGGTAAGCATCGGAGGATATTCTAGTCCATTGATGGAGGTCCTGCCCTTCCCTTCCCACTCCTGCCCCATGATCTCTGCCACTTATTTGTTTTGGGTCCTCCAGCCCCCTTCCTCCCTCTTCAGTGGTGCCTGTGGTCAGGTTTGAAGTAGCCTCACACTTTACTACTACCTGGCCTCCTCCCACTACTCTCTTGAGCCGCACACGATGCCAGGCACCAGGATGACCCATGGAGTCAGTTCTCGGTCCACACTCTCCAGGGTCTTACTACCCACCTATGCTCTAAATCAGGAGATAACTACACACCAGGAGGTGGCAAGGAGAGGGAACAACTAGCTGGAATTGTCTGAGGCCACTACCTGCCAGGTTCCTTCATCTAGGAGTCCTGGCAATAAACCTGTATGTTGTTTTCTCTCTCTGTCTCTCTCTCTAAAAAAAAAAAAAAAAAAAAAAAAAAAAAAAAAAAAAAAAAAAACTTCTTTCAAACGTGTCCATGTCTGTATAACGTAACTATAACTTTGTCATTTGTGGTAGCTATTTAACATGCGTTTGTGTATCTGTGGGAGTGAGTGCATCTATGGGCATTCACATGTGTGTATGTATATGTGTACACACACATATGCATATATATGGTACATGTATATATTTAATTTTTTTCTACAAAAATTTCTGAAAACAGCCCCCCTCATCTCCAGTTAGTACTGCTAAACTTCTTTTTATGGCCTCCTAAGAAAATCCCCAAGTGAGGAGGATTAAGCTTCAATCATTGCCTGCCTCTTGGCCTCAGCCTTGCTGGGATATTTAATGCTACCCAGTTCACACCCATATCCTCAGTCATCTGCCTGTGGTTGACAGGGAAAATGGAGGTTCCAGGATAAGTAGCCTCATCAGAGTCACATGGGCAGATACAAAGCAGGCTGTGAGGGGAGCCCAGCCCCATTCATATGTCACCCATGCTCTCAGCCACCATGGATGGATGCCATGTAACAGAAATAGCATGTGTACTTGCTCATGTCTTTCCAACACTCCCTAATTACACTGGTTAAATTGTGAAGCCCGTGATGTTCTTGGGCATGGCTTTCCGAGTTATAGCATCCTGAACAAGGAAGGATTAGTGAGTCTATCTAGTTCCCAAATTTTCTACATAACACATGCACAGTTTAAGTAACTCCCTCCTGTTGACATGCCCCAAATCCAGAAATATCTTTCCCTGGCTTGCCTTACTTAGCATAAGGGGTGGCCTTCTGCACCTTGTTTCCCCAGCTATGCTCAGTGCTGGATATTTTTCAGGTCTCAGCCATCAGTGCCCACCTGGGTCACAGCCTCAGCTGTTTCCTCCAGTAAAGAAACTGCAATCCTGCAAGAAGCCCTGCTTGTGAAAGGACTAGTGAGGCTCAAATATCAGTAAGTAAGCTCCCTCCCAGCATGTCTACTTCCTGGACCACAAAGCCCCTGAGACCAGTGTGGCAGAGGCCCTTCCAAAGATTCACATCCTTAGCCAGGCATGGTAGTTCATACCTGCAATGACTATACTCCAAAGGCTAAGAGAGGAGATTGCCACAAGTTCAAAGCCAGCCTCAGGTACATAGGGAGTTCTAGACCAGATGGAGCTATATATAACAAGACACTTTCTCAAATAATCTAAAAACTAACAATAACAACAAGAGCAATAAAAACCTAAAGGGTCATGTCCTTCCATGGCAGCATGGAATTCATTCCCATTCCTAAGACAGTGTGGGCTCCGCCTCATGCCAGACTTTGCCACTCTTGGTTAGGCAGCAGCCCTGAGCGCATCTTCAAGCTGTAACCCTTGTCCCCCTAGCCCCCTCTCCTCCAGACACATCTCACTCCAGGGGCTTCCCCAAATGAGTTAGGGCCCTCCCACAGAATTTCCACAGCACCCCATATCCATCTTGACTCCAGTCAGTTCCCATATTGACATGTTTTGCTCCCTGCTTCCAGTACAAGGCTCTCTCTACACTGTTTGTGGCACAGGAAAGAAAGAGTGAGTGTCCACTCTCTGAGAAGATGATTGTTGGCATTTAATGAGCATCAGTGAAGTCACAGGCAATGTGCTAGCAGCTTCAATGTGTACTGAAGTAGTTAATTATTGTAACAAACTACGGCATTGTTAGATACTCAAGCCCATTTTTCAAAGGATTAAAAGTCAGCAGCTTACCAAAGGTCACAGGCCTGAGTCGGCAAGCATTCATGGGAGGCCCCATAGCCAAGTTCAAAAGCATCTTCTTAGGTACCATTCCCATAATGCTCCTACACAGAGCACGTAGAACCACAGGTACACAGTCTACCTTGCCCACCAAGTCAAAAACTGGCTTTCCTGTAGACCTAGGATGCATGATGTTCCATAATCCCTGCCCCCATCCTTTCTTCATCAGCTCTAATATGCCAGGATCTGGGGTAAGGAGATCTCAATGAAGAATCAAAAGAGAACAGTGACTAACACATCCACAAACATTCAGTTGAGGGTGACAGTTTAGTGATGGTGGGCATGGCAGAGACAAGCTAGCTGAACTCCAGCCTGGTGGCTCCTTCCTCCTGGGCTGCTTCTTGCAGCTATGGGAATGGTGGTGACCAGGTATATCCTTAAGGAGGATGAGCAGAGGGACTTTCAGCCCTTTGAGGACTGACCCATAAGTGCCCCCACTTTATCCCAAGATCCTGTTTGCTTTTCTTTCTCTCCCAGAACACCACGGCTCTGGGAACTACATGGTAAGGTAGTTTGAAGCCAGAGAGAAAGAAGTCAGCTCCTTTTGCATGCCCACTTGGAAAAAAAAAACCTTTATGATCAGAATATGTTTTAGTCTTCACATGTATAAAAACAAACAAGCAAACAAACCAAACTTGTAATTTTGAAGCCATTGAACATAGGAGTTTGTCTGCCAGGCAGAAAGTAATACCTTAATAAATACATAGGTATCAGTGGGCATTTACATTTGACCTGTGTCATGAGCAAGCATTCCCTCCAACAAGAATGCTGATCACATGGGAACCTATACCCCTCTTATGCCACCATGTGTTGGCATGCTTTGAATCTGAAATGTTCCCACTGGCTTGTGGCTTGAGTGCTTGTTCCTTGAGTGTGCTATTTTAGGATTTTGCAGAACACTGAAGAGCTGAGGGCCTGACTGATAGAACTAAGTCACTAAGAGTGAGTCTTTGAAGGTTATTCCCAGACTGTGATCCTGCTCTTTCTGCTTCCTGGTCCCCTATGACATGAATGCCACTGTCACATGTTCTCACCACCACAGACTAAGTCTTTCATCCCCACTCTGTCTCTCCACTTCTCAAGTATAAGCTATGATAAAAACCTTTTGAGGGGCCTGGGGAGATGGCACAGCAGTTAATAACACTGACTGTTCTTCCAGAGGACCTAGGTTCAATTCCCAGCACCCACATGACAACTCCCAACTCCAAGATCTGACACATAGGCATTCACGTGTGAAAGCAGGCAAAACTAAAATAAAACAAAAACCACCAATGCATATATAAATAAAAATAAATTATTTTTTAAAAAAAACCTTTGCGATCATGAGACAAAAAATGACTCTCTCCTCTCTTGAATTGTTTTTGCTAGGTACTTTTTGCCACAGAGATATTAAAATAGATAATTTGCCTATAAACCACAATTATAATCCACATGGTAAAAGATCCCTAAAAGTGCAGTAGTGACACACTCCTATCTTGGCAGTAACCAACAGCTCTCTAATGGGATGTAAGGCCAGCTCAGTATGTGGGAAATTATGCCTGGTACTAGAAATCTAGCCAACCATCTGGGGCTAGTGAGAACATGGCTCGTAGGATGAACCAATCACCACCACTTCACTTAATCAACATAATTCCTAGCTACATTCTAAAACGTATCCTTATATCCACAGGTAAGTACAGTCCTCACTCCTCATCAAAGAAGCATCTCTTTGCAACAGACAGAGACCATCACAGGAAACCACAACAAGTCAAAATGCAGAGATCAACTGATTATGGGCTACCTAGCCATGATGGATATATCTCAACACAACTCTTACACCTAAGGTTCAAGGAGCATCTTGGAAAATGGGGGGTGGGGGCAGAGGGAGATTGTAAGGGCCAGAGGACCAAGAAGTGGGTTATGAGACTGTGTCTATTAGAAATGACAGGGAAGCTATAGTCATGACACCACAACAATATGTCTGCCTAAACAAGACCTGAACATCGACACCACCAATAGACATGCTGCTATGGAAGAAGGAAATTTTACAGGATCTCACCCCGACACATAAGAACTGCAGGCAGCTAAAGACTTCGGAGAGAGAAGGAATTAGTATTCTCCAGGGATGAGCCCCTAACTGCTTCCCTGACAACAAGTGGCCAGCTCTGAAATCATTGGCACACAAGCAATATCAAATGGACTCAGCAAGTTGTATTTCTCTATATATGTATATTTGTATGTACAATAATAATCAAGAAAAAGAGACTATCAATTTGAGAGGGAGGAGGGGCGTGGGGGGTTAGTGGGAGGAGGCATGAGAGGAGTTGGAAAGAGGAAAGAAAATATGTGTAAATTTTATATATTATATAAATATATTGTAAATATATTTAATATTAAAATTACTATTAAATATATTATAGATATAAATATATATTTAAATGAAAAGTTATATAATTAAAATATTTTTAAAAGAAAATAAATAATATATAGGTCAACTTCCAATAACAATCTATTCTGCCATTTTATAGCTAACCTTGTATCAGGACCTGATACCTTAAAAAAGTTATTTGAACCCCAGAAATAAATCCTCCTACTTTCTCTTAAAAACCCATGTCCTTTTCCCATTTGAAAATGGCATACAGCAGGGTGCTGAGATAGACAGCCTCATTCATTCCTTTAGTT
Organism: Arvicanthis niloticus; assembly: GCF_011762505.2. Classification (NCBI taxonomy): domain Eukaryota; kingdom Metazoa; phylum Chordata; class Mammalia; order Rodentia; family Muridae; genus Arvicanthis; species Arvicanthis niloticus. Next base: position 80,005,124 of record NC_047658.1, on the reverse strand, counting down.
TCAATGATCCCCCAACTACTGAACTCCCAAGTCCCTACAAGCCTGTGTGACAGATCAAAAGAAATGTGGGTCTCTGAGTCACTCAACTCTCCCTTGAGCAAGTCACAAACAATACTGAATTCCTGTGAAAATTAAGAGACTTCTTGCAGTGTCTGGTTACCCTGCCATGCCTGGTACATGTCATTGTAGACACCAGGCCTGGGGGTGTCTCTCCCCTCCAGAGACCAGGCATTTTTTCAAGGGCACTGGGGACAGCCTTCTGTGGCTGGTGGATACTTTCTATTTCAGCTTCTGCCCAGCCCCACTGCAAAGTTACCTCCCAGGTGAATCTTTACATTTGGCTTGCTGAAGTTAGGCCTTGGGAATGAGAATCCCATCCTCGGTTTGAAGGTGTGTGGGGATGCTGGAGGAGAGGGTCAGGTACCCACACCTGTTTACAGAGTGTGCAGCACCATGTTTAGAAGTGTCAGGGTGACCAGAGTCAGGCTCCCTCTGCCTAGTCACTGATTCTTGGCATCTGATGGTCTGTCCTACCAAGCTCCCTGAGTTTAGAAGAATGTGCCACCGCACTGAATCTCCCACTTCCTCCAAAGATTCATTGCACGTGTACTGGGTTGCCTTCTGATTTGTGAATTTATCATTATTGAGACACTCCTCCAACTATGGCCAAACTCAATCCCTGTTAGACCTAACCTTTCTTTTCCTGGAGAGACCAAGTTATATCCTCCCCTTTCCATTTCACAGCCTCTGTTCCCTTTCATGGTCACTTCCTCATGTCCTTTTATCCCTCCCCCACACGTTCTGGTTTTTGCTCCCACTCCATGAACCAGGCCCCCTGTCACCACCCACTCTCTACTTCTAAGGACACTTATCCGGCCTTATCTTGCTCGTCTGTCTGTGATTTCCATCTTTGGTAAAGTCCTCTCTCTCAACTGCCTTTAAGAGAGAAAGTTCTGACCCTTGCTCTCCAGGACCTCAACCCTGCTATCCTGCAAATGGCTGCATCCCAGTGACTCACTAGTGAGAACTGTCTCCTGCTTGCCCTATAGAAACCTCTAGTGTGGTCTGTTTGCCTCAAGTTCACCTGCACCTGTCTCCTGTCTACACTGGCCCCTGGTGCTACATCCTTTGAGCCAATGATCTTGGCTCTTTTCCCTCATCCTGCAGAGCTGGCCAGCTGAGTCCTGTTCCTCACTGGAACCCTCAAAGTCCCCTCACCAATACCTTTTCTGTGTCTAGATTCACTTTCCACCAAGCTCCCAGCCCAGATCTCAAACTGTTGCTGGGGAGATCTAGCAGAAATGCAGAAGACTTAGCCCTGCCACTGTTTGTTGCATATTGCAACCCATGATGCTTTGCTGCCTGAGAAGTTTCAGCTGTAAAGATAAACAGGGTGAACACCAATGTCTAGTAGAGCTGAACGAAGCCCGCCAGCATGGTTCAGCTCCTGCCTGTCCCTGTGGTTTCAGCCCTCATCAGTACCCAGCCCCTGTTCCCTAACATAAGGAATCCTCTTGCTTCTACCCTCAGGTCCTACTGGTGCAGCCCCCTCTGTCTGCAGTTCTCACCCCTACTCTCGGTCACTGGGTAAATCCCAGTTGTTATAGCTTAGGTGTAAAATTCCTTCAAAGGCTTACGTTTGAACACTGAGCCTCCTATGAGTGATATGGTTTCAGAAGGTTATGGAACCTCTAGGAATTGGGTCTAGCTGAAGAAAGTGAGTCATATGGGGTGGAAAGAACTTCATTCCTATAGCCTGGCTTCACTTCCTCCTCCATCCCTCTGTTTCCTGGTCCACTGATATGAATAAGCAGCTGCTGTAAGTTTCCATAGCTATAGAGACACCCAACACCATGCCTCCCACCACCACCACGATAGACTGTACTCTCCTGAACCATTAGCCAACTTGAACCTCTTTTCCCTTAACTAACTCCTTATCAGGCATTTGGTCATAGCGTTGAGAAAAGCAACTAACTCACCAGCAGAGGCAATGGAGCATCATGGGTTACAGTGTGAACTCCGGAGTCAGGCAGACTGGTGGCAAATCCTAAGTCACCATTTACTAGGTGTCTGAGCCAGGATGAGTTGCCTAATCTCTTTGAACCTCAGTTTTCTCATCTATAAAATGGGGATAATAACAGCCCTGCCATGCTGGGCTCAAGGATCAAGCACAATGATGCCTGACCAGGTAGTATTCTTAGCAGCACTGTTCTTTGAAGACTACTTTGCCCTCCGTTTTCTCCTTCCCCATACTGTGCCCTGTGGAGTTTCACAGGGTTGTTTCCCACACATGATTGCATTGATCTACTGAGGCCAAAGGCTGCCTGTTTCAGTGCCTGGCATCTGTGCCTCTGGCAGTACTAGATGCTTGATAAAAACTGTAAGGAGAATATCAAACCAGAAGCCTCCCATGACTTTCAGAGTATTCAGCAGCTTAGAGAATGACTGGAAAGGAGCTGAGAGTCCCCACACCTTTGGTGGCCCCCCACGTTCTCCCCCGTACCACTACCATTATGTAGCACCTTCTCCTTTATCAGACTTGGTTCCTGAAGTCCCTTGTCTCACTCTGCAGCAGCCTAGTCAGCATTCCCATCAGGCCTCTGCTTGCCTCTCTTTTCCTGCCCCGCAGAGTCTACCCATGGCACTGGTTACAGGTCTACTAGGTACCTTGTCCTGTGGAAGCCACATGCTTAAGAGCTGCAGCAAAAGTGGCCACCATGATGCATGGCCACAGAGCTGTGTGATGAGGGCCTGACTCCTAGCTGGCTCTGAGGAGAGGGCTGGAGCGCTCAGAGGCAAATGTTCCCTGGTCTGCTCCCCTTTCTTCCCTCTGTACTCTTCTACCTTCTCAACACTGTGCCAGAGTCACCACAGCTGGTAGTCACCACAGCACAGCAGATTCTCCATGGAATGACCCAAAATTAGCATCTGAGGCCACTCCCAAACAGAATCTCAGAGGCTGAGGGTCCTGGAGGTGAAATGCTTTTAACTCTCTAAGGAATTCTGCTGACCAACTAGGGTTGAAGACCAGCAGCCACACTGAGTTCCACCATCTCCTTTACTGAGAACCTAGACAGTGCCAGAACCACAGTGGGCTACCAGGTGAACAGGACACACCCTACTCTCTCTTCTGAAGGCCCAGCTGGGCAGGGAAGAACCATACAGGGCAGAGACCAAGCTGCTGGATCTTCCTTTACTCTGGAATTTATTGCACCTCTGAGTGTTCATCATCTTGTCTGGGTAACTCATATGGAAACACCTTAAGGGAAAGGTAGATGCTCTCGGTGTCTTTTGTCTTGCCAGAGTGACCACTTCGCTTCTGAGTGCCCTGCCGGTACTCTACCAATGTTTAGAACTCGAGTAACTGAGCTCCACGTGCTGCTCTTTTTACATTTTGTTTCCTAATTCACCCACTGGTGAGTGGTCCCATCTTTTTATTATTGAAATCTCAGTTTCAGGATCATTATTGCTCCTGTAAGTAGCTGATGTGTTCATTGAATGAATGGCTATTTCCCATTAAAATCAGGATAGATGGTACTATTTCTGTCTCTAAATTTTTTACATTTGGGTTGCACACCCTCCATATCAGCGTGATTTTCTGATGTGTGAGTCCAGGGCTTTGCTGCTGACACCACGGTTGATATAACTAATGATATAAATAGCACCTTCCTGGATCTGAGCAGTCAGGTGGCCTCTGAGAGCATGCTGAGGCCAGGGGCAAGGGGCAGTACCTCTCTGTTCCTTCCATTCAATGTCTGCCCAGGTAGTCATGCAGCTGGCCACACATTCCCTCTCATCCTTCTATGGGGCTCATGTACATCATTCAGCCTTTGTGAGCAGATGAGGCCATCTGCACAGACAAGCGGTCCCTTTCTGAGTCAGAAGGGACTTTTGGGTGGCTTAAAGCCTACTAGCATGTCAGTACATTGGAAGGGCAGAATCAGGTATCGGGTATCGGTGTGAAATCCTTTATGCAAGCCAATGGGCAGAGCGAGCACCCTATAGGGAGGTTCCTGTGACATGTGTCCAGTAGGGCACCTTGTCCTGTGGATTGCAGAAGCAGAAGCAGCTCCCAGAACAGACTTTACCCTGCTTCTGCTGTGGCCAGCTATTCCAGAGCCATGTAACTGCTATTGATGTTTGTTTTAAGCTCTGAAAACAGGTCTTGAGGTGTTGTGGCTCAAAGGTTAGCTGCCCTGCCCTGCTCTGCCTTGCACTTACTAGGAAACAGCTTTTCACACAACTCTCTTTCTTCCAAAACCAAATGGGCTTCTTCTGAAGTATATGCTGGGTCCTAGACATCAGGTAGGCAACGTGGTCTGGACTTGTTCACTTTCTTTATGCTTCTGTTGGAAGGAAGGGAACTGCACTTGCTGCTCATCCACCCATTTGTTCAATCACTCATTTATTCATCTAACCATACACATATCCATATGCTCATTCATTCACTCATTTATTCATTCATCTTTCTAGTCATACGTTCATCCATATACTCATTCATTCATACATCTAACCGTCCATTCATACACACATCCATTATTCATCCATACACTCATTCATTCATCTATCTCTCTACCCATCAATTAATTTATACATTCATTCATATGCACATCCATCCATTCTAAAAACACTAGTGATGATGTGCCGAGTAGTGTGCTAACAGTCTCCAGTCATAATCCCAGGAAAGCAACCCAATCATACACAAACAGATGAGGCAGCTCAGCTCCAAGAAAGTCTTCTTTCCCTTCACCAAGGCTGAGGAGCACCCTGCCTGTGGGAAATGTGCTTGCTGTTGTTAGCAGGCATTACAAAGGTCTGATCAGGAGAGGGGAGTGGGGAGGGAAAGAGAGAGACAGACAAAGAGAGAGGGGGGGACAGAGACAAAGTGATAGACAGACAAAGGCAACAGTGACCCACTCCTTTTCTGGACAGGAGAATAGAAGTCACTAAGAACTATTTTCTTCAAAGACTTACAAAGTCGAGGCAGAGTAAGTTGGCTTGAAACTTGATTTGTAGCCTAGGCTAGACTGCACGTTATGGTTTCAGCCCCCGGAGTGCTAGAATTTTAATCACATTGCTCTATGCCCAGGGCATTTGCTATGATATTTAGGATAGGTTACGTCCCTGCCAGGGTTTGTTACAAAAAAAAAAAAATCAAAAGAATAATTTGTTGTTTTCATCAAGAATATTAGAATGACAGGAAAATATTTAAATGATGTATGTGATTTCCATGACTATAGGTTATAAGTTTTTCTGTACAGTATTTAATGTTTTCAAATCTTTATGTTTGGCTCTATTTACTTTCAGATTTGTGTTTCATTTTTAAGTATTAAGTTATCTCTCCAAAATTTATCTCTCAAAAAAAAAAAAAAAAACCAAAGACTTACAAAGTCAATTAGGTTGTATAAACTAAAGTATAAACTAAGTAAAGGCTTTATCATCAGGCGGGATAGAATGCCTGCCTGGAACCCACTTACTGTGACCGAGTCTGGAGGAGATTGCTACCTGAACAGGCTTTTTCATCCTCCCATTCCTAAGTACTTGAGTTTGAAAGTCAAGTAGCTACAAGGCTGGTTGCTAAGTGCAACAGACTATGAAGGAGGAGCAACAACAGTCTTGGGATCCTGGCTCTTTGGGGGCATTCAGAGGCCACATCGCCTGAGCTTGGAGATGCTAGGGTAAATGAACCAGACTCAGCAAACATATTGACATTTGCTGGACTGGAGTAGCTCTCAGAGACTCCCAAACTCCACCACAGCCCCAGAAAAAGGGACCACAAAGGTGGAACCAAGGATGGATTTTCCATGGTAGGAGGAGACATAATGCATTTGTGTTGGCTCTGAGAAGGTGCTGACCTCCGTCTTTGGTATTTGGGTTCATGTTCTGAAAGACACATGCACTGAAATAAGCAACAACTGTCAGAAGCAATGCTCAGTTCCTTCATCCAGACGTGAGCCTCAGGGCTATTGAACTAGGTCTAGTTGCGCATGCCCAAGATCCCAAGCTGCAGGAGGAAGAAGGCAAGTCCCAAGACACCTTGAGCTGTCCTGTGAGACTCTGCTTTAAAACCACCGAGGGCAGGAGGTTATATAGCTCAGAGGACTTGTATGGCATCTTCAAGGCCTTGGGTTTTGGGGTTCAATCCCAAGAACTGCAAAGAAAGTAAAAAGAAACAAAAGTCCAGGAATGACAATGAATCCCTTGAAAGGAAGGCATCAAAGCCTTAGGCCCCAAATCATTCCACTAGGGTTCAAATGTCTCTAAATAGGTTTCCTGGAAGTAGACCTAGGCAAGATATTGAGGGGAGACCCACACCAGAGGGAAGAATTCATGGAGGACTCCTTGTCCTCTTTCCTCTCTCCACTTGAAGGATCTAGATTTTTTTTTTTTAATTTTTAGCTCATCCTTGTGACTAATAATCTGCTTCCTGGGTAATTTTGCTTTATAAATTATTGTATATTTTTATTGGCCTTTTTATATCACCCATGTCCCAGCTCCTGCGGAATGAAGCCCTGTCTGGAATGTGGCAGTCCTGGGAGGGATAGTCTGCCATGAACTCACAAGGATGTTTGCTCTCAATTTATTTGGCACAAGGAATCCAAGACATTTTAAATATGAACCTTCAGTGTGGGCTGACCCACCTCACTGTCCTTCCCTTACCAATAACACCCTCACTGCTGCAAGAGAACCAGAAAGAAGACAAACACAAACTGCCTGAGGCCCCACTCCAGAGTCTAAACACATGGGACTCCAGATGCATGGAGGAGTCACATCTGGAGGGCTGACACTGGTGTCTAGGGTCTCCCACTGTAGCGTTTTGACAGTCTAGTTCTAGATGGCTCAGCTGATGTTCTCCCTGTGCTTTCTGCTGAGGAGAAAACATTCTTACAGCCCTCTTCAGTTCCAAAATCCAGAATGAGCTCCTTCCCACCCTCCCCTTTCCTTGGACAACCCTCTGCCTGTTCTGCCCCACAGTCTCCTATTCATCCTTCAAACCCCTTGGGAGAGAGTGACAGGCAAGGAGCTGCATGTGAACCTGGGGCTCGCCCAACAAAAGGAACGCAGCACAGAATCTCCCACTCCCACCCTCTATCTTCAGTCAGAACTAAAGGGGCAAGCAGAGCCCTCAGACGACTGCTGCCTGGTTCACAGAGCCCATCACAGCAGTGGGGCAGGCACCTACTTCTCACCCTCCATGAGCCTGTGCAGGCTGCATTCAGTCCGGCCCCAGAACAAGGCTGCCTCATAAGCCAAGCAGTTGTTATCCGAATGACAAACCCACAAGAGGCCACCAGGGCTGAAGCTGGGCATTCCCTTCACTTCCTGTCTTCAAAATCGACCTTCCACCCCAAGACACACCATAAAACAGACTGGCTGACTCAGCATCGTTAGGTATGGGGTACAAGTCAACAGACCCGAAGCAGTTCCGCCTCTCCACACTGCTATGCCTCCTCTCCACACTGCTATGACCAGGCTTTATTAGGGCTCAATAAACAACAAGGTGGGGCCCTACTAACACCTTAGACAGCCAAGTTCAGGGTCAAAGAGACAAGTAGAAGGCATGGAGTATGAACTCGTGTGAGAAAGGAATGTGGCTTTGGGGGAAAGCCATTTGGGGAAACATGGGATGTCCCTCCCCTCTCAGTCCTGCCACTAGCTGGTTTCCTGGGATTGTTTCAGTCTTGTCCACAAAAGTGAAGGTTGGGTTAGATGATCTGTAAGTTCTTTCTAGCTTAAATACTCTATACAACTGCAAATCCTAGTGCCAGCTCCCCTCCCAAGTCTTTTCCCTTTCATTAGTTTTCTAGCTCAGTTATGTCCTGTTTTATCAGATGTCTCTATCTTTTACTGCTGCAAAATGTCCCTTCAACCCCTGGACACAAGGTCTGGTCACTCTGAATGTATTTTTCTTTTATTGTTTAGTGGTGGTCGTCATGGGGTTTGAATCTAGGACCCTTGTCAGTGCTAGGAAAGTACCATGGAGCTATATCCCAGACCTCTTCTTACTTTTTATTGAGATATGTTCTCACTAAATTGTCCAGAGTGACTGTGAATTCACTGTAGCCTCATCAGGCCTCAGGCCCCTGAGCAGCTGAGATCACAGGCCTGCCCCTATCAGGTCCAAGAGGGCCATATTTTAAGAACTTACTTATTAACCTCTGTTCAATACCAGCAGAGTCTGGGAAGCTGGGACATTGAAAACAACATCTCCTCCCAGTCCTGTGCCTGTCCTGACCAGTATCTCTCCTTAGAGCTCCCCCATCACTTCCCAGTTACAGTGCCCCATGCAGCCTGGCAGGAGGCCAGAGCAGTAACAGGCGGCTCTTATCTGAGCTTAGATATAACTCTGGGTGGAGCCAGGAGACATGGCAGAGCTACATAGGTCAGGAGGGAAGTGCTTACAGAAGTAATCAGTCCTCACAGGAGGAAGAGGAGGAAGAAGAGAAAGAAAAGGAGATAGAGCAAGAAGACAGTATAAGAGTGAACACTGAGGGACCACTGAAGCCTAGGATGCTCTTTTAAGATACCCCGCCTACCCTACATGTCTGTCATTTCCTGCCTAAGAAGTCAAGGCAGAAGAAGCAGCCTGACTTGCCCAAAGTCCTATAACTAAGCTGGGACCAGTGGATCACATGTGGATCTCTGGGTCTCAGCCCACTGTTCTTTTCATTCAACTCTGTTGACCTCAAGAGTCTAACGAGGCCAGCAGATCTGCTACAGATGCTGAGAAATGCAATCCTGGTGCACTTGGGGACTAAGTGCCCCAGGAGATGATATAACTGCTTTCCTACCTCAAGGATTCCTTCCTGACTCCCTGTGGTTCTCTTTTCTCTTGAAAAATCACATGTCAGGCTTTTGACACACACATTTAATTCCGGCACTTAGGAGGCAGATACATGTGGTTCTCTGTGAGTTTGATGTTAGCCTGGATTATATGGATTATATAGCAAGTTCCATGTCAGCCAGGGCTACATAGTAAGACCCTGTTGCCAACGTGTGTGTGTGTGTGTGTGTGTGTTTACTTAACTCTTTCAGTGTGTATATGCACATGTACATACATCATAGCATATCTGTGACAGTCAAAGGGCAATTTGTGGGAATCTGTTCTCTCCCAATACTACGTGGATCCTGGGGACAGAACACAGACCATCAGGCTTAGTAGCAGCACCTTGTCTACTGAGCTACCTCACCATGGTTTTCTTTGTTCATCCTCCAGCACAGAATCACGATGAGATCAGAAGTCAGTGAGAAAGAGTTGGGCCTCTTTGTCCCTCCACAGACCCAAATAGATAAGATACCTATACTATCTCTACTATCTCTCTTTTTTTTGTCTCAAGGTCTAGAAAAAGTGCGGGGTGGGGTGGGAGGAGGGGATAGCAATGATGGCAAATTAACCTACTACAGATCTGACCTGTTTAGATCAAGAACATCACAAGTGGGCAGTTTCAAGATCAGCTCAAGGTTTAGGACAACAAACAAAAGAGTATGCCTTTAAAGATCTGCTCAGCAACAGGAGGATGCTCCGGGGAAGAGGCAAGGTCAAGGAATCAATTATTCAGAAACATGACCCAGTTCCTGGGGGTGAGGCTGGGTGAGAAGGGAGCTCACTGGTTACTCTGCTGCAGCAAGAAACACAAACAGTTCATGGGTAAATGACTTGTTGAAGAAAATCTACTTATGGCTAGATGGCCCTTCCAGACCCTCTAGGATTTAGATATGGGCTGGAGTTCAACAGAGAAGAGAAATCATGGAGTTCTGAGCAGTGCCCCAGCTCGGCTCTCAAAGGATGCTGCCTGGGCAGGTTGCTGCCTGCCTAAAACAAGCTTCTCAACTGGACAATGGGGTTGAATTCACCTGCCTGATGGGGAAGATGGCATGGTCTTTTTAAATGGCAAAGTGCAATGTGAACTAGGAATTTAAGCCATAATCATGTAACACTGCACACTTTCCCGTCCTGAAGAAATGTGTAATCTGGGAATGTTTTGGAAAACGACTCAAGGTACCTATTTGGCCAACATCATATTCTCTGTAATTTGGGCAAATTGTATGTTTCAGCTTGGCATCGGAGACAGAGCTGGCGGGTGGGGTTCACATTAGAACTTGCCTGGCCCTGTGTCAAGCCAGGACTGAATGAATGAGCCAGGAGAGACCCACAATGCAGTGTGGGAGGAGAACACATGGTCACTCAGAAACAAAACAAGACAATTCATGGGCTCATGAGAGGAGTGAGCTGGCCAGAAAGGCATACATGTCTCGCCCCACACTTGCTTCAAACAATGCTGGAATTCACCACTTGCTGCCAACCCTCCTCCATGGACATAGTCTGGGTGCTATGTGTCTTCAGGAGAAGTGTTTGTGTGTGTAGTGGGAGTTATCTTAGGCTGGCACACACTGGTCAATCTGGTCCTCTTTGCCTGGATCTGTGCCTAATATTAGGAATTCAGAACAGAAGCTTTTCTTTGAGTCCAATCCACCTATCATACTGTCCCCTTGTGTGTCCTCAGTGCCCACCAAGCCAGCCTCTGAAAGCACCAACATGTCACCAGTGGTCACCTTAGTCTGAACTGGATGGACCCTGCTGCTCTTCCCTGACCTTACCCTCCCTCTTCTTTCAACAGAATCAAGTTCTTGCAAGTCCTGAATGTCACTGTGAGAGAGGCTAGGTCATTTCCCTTGTGTCCCTCTAGCTCAGGGCCCTGGGTGAGTGCCAACAAAGGTAGACACAGGTCTCAAAATGTTCTCAAAGTGGAGTTCACAAAAGAAAGGCAAAAGAGGGGAGAGCAGGGAATGGAACAAAGGCCTTAGTGCTTGTCTGTAGCCCATGGTCCAATTCTCCACTCTACACTGGTTAGTTTTACAACCTGCAGAAAGTCTTTTTAGGCTGGGCCTCAGTTTCCTCACTTGATAATAAGGGGTTTGTTCTAAATAACCTCTCTCATGATAAATGTTTATATTACAAAAACCAGATGAGCCCAGGACACAGAAGATCAGAAGTCTGGTCGTTATGTGTGTCTAACCTGGGGCAAGCACCCTGAAAGCCTGAGATCTGTCACATCAGGCATGGCCACAAACAAGGGAACAGAATACAACCATCTTTCATATGAAGTACTGTGTGGCAGAGCTTCAGGATTCATATGCCCTAAATGAACTCGGGGCTCAGATCCTTGAGTCAACGAGTATCTATTACCCACCTTCCCTGTGCTGGAACTGTGTTCAGCTCAGAGAGGAAGGTTAGAGGATGGCTCCTTGCACAATAGTCTTCCTCAGCCAGTAGGTGAGAGCCAAGTACAGACACCATATTGGTATGTCTAAGGAACCCTCAAAGCACCATGGGAAGACAGGAATTCTACTAGCTCCTCCTGGGAGGCAAAGAAAGCCTCTTAGGGGACATGGTAAACTGCTTCAGAACCATGGGAATGGAGCTAGGGGTGGGGGAGGGGCAGAAAATGGAGCAGGACAGTGAGAAGTGGTGTGGGTGGTGATGGTCTACAAGATGGTCAGTCAGGTATGTCTCCAAGGAAGATCACCCCAGGGCTTTACGCTCGCTTTATACTAAGTTTGCTTTAGTCTACTGAGAAAGTGCCAGAACTTCTAAGCTCAAGACAGAATGACATCAAGTCCAACTGGTATAACATTTAACAGGTTGCCAATGTATAATCTGTCCCATTGCCTAAGGGGGATAGGTCCCCAGAGGATAAATCAAAGAGAAAGCCACAGAAGCGAGCCAGCTGAGCATGGCTGTTTCCTAAGCAAATTATTATGTTGGCTTCCGGTGACCACCCACAAGATTCGGTTACATCCTAATTGTCGCTGTAGAAATGTTTCCACACCTGCTTGGAAGAAAGAGCTGAGAGTTATAAAATATCTCTAGTGATTTATTTTCACATTCAAAGAAAATCCAAATGTCTCAGAGACTTTACAAGGATGAAATAGACACAGATGTGGAATCTGAGATCTACAAGAGAGCTGTCCATGCTTTGGAGAAGCAAAGGACCCGATACCCCTCCCTCATACATAGATGTCCTTTCTAGCACATAAGAGGCATGTTTTGAATACTAGGAGTAAGAATCCCATGTCTGGTTGCTCACACCACTCATGAGAGGAAATTCATTATTTACTGAGAGCTGGCCATGCACAGAGTCAGCACTGTCAGGATCAGACATGCTTTATCTCAGCTGCTCCACACAGACTAGAGGCTGAGGCTTCAGAGTTTGGGTAGCATCTGCCTTGGCCCTACAACATGGCAGGGCTCGAGCCTAAGCTGAGATGCTCAACACTTAGGGTCCTTCCATCCAAGCTGAGGTACCCTGAACATAAAAGCCTGATGAAACTGTGGTGGCTTGCAATAGCATGTGAGGTTGGCAAGTTCTGAGAGCAGTCACCTGATTAGGAGTTAACACCCCGCCCATCATCATCCCCATTACCATGCCCATAGCCCTCAGGGCCTGTGCCAATTGATGAACAGGCTAGCCTGCCTTAGCTACATTCTATCAGCCTGAGCTGTAAGCTTGGTACTAATGCTTCACTAGAGAAGTCAGAGCAGGCAGGAGCCTCAACACATCTAGCCTGCTTCTCAAGGGAAGCTTCCAGGAACAGTAGGTAGAAGTGTTAGACATCCTGAATTTAGAAGTCTATTGTCAGCCTAAACAGAGTTTAAGAAGCCTGGTATCACATCCTGCTCCCTAGAGCTCATGAGATCTATGAAGAACAGCAGGGACATAAGGGGCTCTTTGAAGGTCTGCTTGGGATGCCTGCACAATGGTAGGGAAATGAACATGGCTGGGTCAGAGCAACATTAGTCAGATTCTCAGAGGCCTCTGCACACTGTTATCTAGCCGCTCAAAAGACCAACCAGTCTACATTCTGACCAACAGCTAAACATGTTCTACATATCACAGGTGAGCAGAAGGTCCCAGACTCCATTGCCACCAAAGACCTAGGTGTCTCTATCTATACAACAAAGAGCTTAATATAACCAGTGATTCCCTTCCCAACTGTTTATAGACCCTGGCTTTATAGACAGAGATGACTGTTAATAGACTAGTCGTGGAATTACCTGTGGAACAGGCTTTGCTCTGGCTAGTTACTCTGTTCTGCATTGACAAATCCTCCCACCTGACCTGGAAAGAGCTAGAACTGTGTCATGTGCTTGAACCAAGGTTCCAACTAGCACTAACCACAGCAGTCCTAGGATCCATGGTGGAGCAGCCTAAGTCCAGGCCCACACTTGTTCCTTGACACAAAGCCTCCCTTTGTCATCAGTCAGAATGAAGAAATGCCATCTCCGGGGAACTTGACCTCATGCCAGGCAAAATCTAAGAAGCAGGAGGCTTCTGGTCCACTGTGGACCTGATCTGGTAGAACATGTGTTCCCGTGGAACCCAAGAGCTTGAGAAGCCCAATGGGAGGGAATTCAACAGTCTTCCTTTCTGATGTTCTCCACATCTAGATGTATGGAGTCAGGGTCTTCCCTAAGAACTCTGTGAACTTAGACTAGGCCTGGAATGTTCCTGGCACTCAGGAAATACTTGTTGAATAAAGGCTGGGGGTGTGGCTCAGAAGGAGAGTTGTTTGCTTGGCATGTGCAAGGTTTGGGTTCAGTCCTCAGTACCATTAAGAAAAGAGGGTGGGGACTGTGTGACTTTAGAACCTGGATGTACCAGCACATGGCTGGCTCAGAAGCCACTTGGTATGAGTTTAGTTAGAGACACCAAGGCAGGTTCAAATCAAGCATGCAAAGAGTGAAGTTTTCACACCCCAGCCTGCTGGACAGAGGACAAAAACACAGATTTTGAGCCAACACTGGGATTTACCTCAGGCAGCCAGGAACTTCCGATTGAGCAAGAGAAATGCCTTCATTTGAAGTTTTCCCAGTCAGCATCTGTGGCAGTACAGTCTGGTTCCTTTACTTTAACAAAGTGGTCCTTGGAAAAGCAGTCTCTGAGCTTCAGTTCCTGATCTAAACGGATGGTAGGGGCTCAGAATGCATCTCAGTGGCAGTGTGCTTCCCCAACACCCCCTCCCCCCTCATCACATAAAACCAGACATAGTAGGGTATGCCTGTAATCCCAGCACTTGGGAGGTAGAAGAAGGAGCCTGAAAAGTTCAAGGTTATTTTCGGTTACATAGACAGTTTGAGGCCTGACTAGAATATATGAGTTCCTGTCTCAAATTTTTTTTTTTTAATTTATAATTAACTTAATTCTAGTACCTATTTCATGAGGACCGTTTGAAGGTTAAATGAGATAATATGGTAAAGGACTTAGCCCAGCACTAGTTCTCAGCATGTGCTTGGAGGTGGCGGCATAGCTGTTACTGTCTCATTAGAGTGTGTGGCAAGGGACACACCTGGAACCCTCTGCCTGACATAATCTTTCCAGAAGAGAGAGGAGACATCCTTGGGCAAACTACTTAAACTTTATGCTTCAGTTTCATGGCACACAAAAGACGGTCAATGCTACAGAATAAAGGAGTTACATGAGAGTTACCTTAGAATAGCAGCTGCCACTAAGCATGAGATAAGACTGACTTGGTATTCTTCTTTATCTTCTCATAACAGACTCCACCCCATTTCCCATCCCTCAGCCCAAGATGCAGGCTGAGTATATATGCAGTCTTTTCTGAAAAGCCCCAGGAAGGTCTGGACCCCAAGGTCAAGTCACCCCTTAGACTGGGTGGGATAACTTGAGAGCTGCCTGCAGCTGAAGGGGCCACTAGAAAGGGACTATGGCCCAGGAAGGCTGTCAGTCAGCTGTTCTCCTCCTGGGGTTGGCTGGATTCTTCAGAGCCTCCTCTGGCACCTTTGAGCATATTCCTGTTTTATGTAAGCTTCTGTTCCTTAAACAGAGAATCCTGACAAACAACAGCCCCGAACAGATGGCTACTTTATCACCACCGAATCTGCCCAGGAAGGAGAGCTAGCTGTCCAACCACAGCAAGACCCAGGCAGCTGGGACAATGCAAACAAAGGCAGCAAGCGTCTGTAAGCAGCAGAGAGAGGGGTGTCCACTGTGAGCCCCTGGATTAGTACTCTCAGGATACAAGAATCTGCTAGAACAAGACCAAGCAGCCTGGTCCTGCCGTCCCTGGCAACAACCTGGTCTCAGACTTTGCCGTAAGTATTTGGAAAGTAGGAGAGAAAGATAGAAGAAAGCTAGAGTTGATTTTCATTGAATTCAAAGTGGTACCCCCACCCTGCAAAATTAAAATAGCTATTTAATATAGCTCTTTGGAGGAGGAAGAAAGGGGAGAAAAGAGGAGAGGACGGGAAGAAAAGCTGCCTTGTTGGAGTAACTGCCCTGTTTGTAGGACCGTACCCAGTCTCTGCTGTTGTTCTGAGAGTCACCTGATCATTGGCCCCCTTTCTAGATGAGGGGGCTGAGGGTTATAGTGATCAATCGCCAAATTCACCAATCACATGGCTCTGCCTCTGCCTCCCCAGGTCTTGTTTCCATTCTAATCCCCCTGCCCCAGTCTCCTCTCATGGATCATTTCTGTTGACACTGATCCCTGAGTTCAGAATGGCTGAAGGACATTGTTGTCCTGCTGTGCTCTCTTTCCCTGACCAGCTGGCACAGGAAGTGGCACCCCTCCAGGGGAAGGGACTGCCTGAAGGCAGACAAGAGAGAGAGAGAGAGCTTCAGCTACCCCAAGTATGTTTCAGGGCAAGGTACCTTCTTTCCACCTGAGAATTTGTAATCTGGGGAGCTGATAGGATAGTTCAGTGGCTTCAGTGTTTGCCACCAAACCACAAGGACCCACGAGTTTGACCCCAGCACCCACATGCAAATCAGACATAGTGCCATGGATTTGTAATCCCAGTATTGTGGGTCAGAGACAGGCAGATCCTGGGGTTCACTGGCCAATGAGCCTTACTTACTTGGCAAGCCCCAGACCAGTGAGAGATCATATCTCAAAACACAAGGTGGATGGCTCCTGAGAAATGATCCCCCAAAACTTCTGGCCTCCACACATAAGCATACACAAGCACTCATACATACATGAGCACATGCGTGCACATGCACGCACACGCGCACACACACACACACACATACTCACAGAAAAAAATTTAATCTCTAAGAGCTCTATGTGAGTCTCAGGAGACCACATGATCAAGCACACCTGCCAGAATCCCATGGGGAGCTGGGGATTTGTTTTTGTTCTTTGTTGTCTGTCCCAGGAGAGTTGGACTTAGCAGGTAGAGAGACTGCAGTGCCTGGCATGAGGTGTTGAGTTCAACAAAGTTATCTTTGCTTGGTCTCACTGTCTCATTACCTTCCAGGCCAGCACCCAAAGATAATCTATTTTTCTATTTTTAGATAGACTGACCCAAGCCTTCTAGTAGTCTCTTAACTGTCCCCAGGAAAGAAAGTTCTACCTTCAGGTAAGTTTTTAAAGGTTTTTAAAGTTGCCAAAAATAATAAAATCTCTAGCTTGACAGCGAAAACAAATAACCAAAACACACTAGCCCCCACCTCTCCTGCAGTATTAGCCTCATGAACAAGCATGCTTAACTGTCTGCCTCCCAGTTCTCATAACGCCTAGCACCCTAGTATACAGGAGTAACTCAGGCAACCAGTTGGGGAAGGCCTGTCCAGACGTAAACATTGCCTGGCACAAAGGGACATAGCCAGAGGCAGAGGTGGGAGCTTCCAACATTTGCTGGAGAATGAAGTTGAAAGCTATGGTCTGGAACCATGTGAAAATTCTCCTGACATAGCAGTGGGTAAGAGGCAAGCAGTGGGCAGGGTCTACACTGTAAGCCAAGCTTGGGGGTCATCACCAGCCAACCCCTAGAGGATATGTACAGCATAGAGTCTGCCTGACAGCTAGAGGGGGTAGTAGCTATCCCCATTACAGGGATCCCTCAGGTAAGTATTCCATCCTTTTCCTTATTTCTCTCTGCCACTCAAACAGTCAAAGCAACTGGCTTATCTTTCCTCGTGGCTGGATTTGGTTCACTTCTGCTGGCAGGTGAGAACTGGTGATAGGTTTATAGCACTGGCTGGTTGGTATTGGAGGAGGAAGCACAAAACCCAACTTGGGCCTGGGGCTCAGGAAGTAGAGGGAGCAGGAGGAAAGGTACCCCATGGTGAGGCCATAAGGGACATCAGCTCTGAGTCAAGTGATGCCCTTTGCAGAGGGATGGCGTCTACTTCTAAAGCTGGAGTGAGAGCTAACCCTTGGCTGCTCTTCTCCCCACTGTGACCAGACTCCTGACAGAGGCAACAGAAGGAGGGAAGGATTTATTTTGGCTCACAGTTTGAAGAAACCAGTCCATCATGGTGGGGAAAGCGTGACAGCTGGGACTCCATCAGTGGTGGCAGGATGTCGATATATAACTTATTTTATCTTGGCAGATCAAGAAGCAGAAGTAGGTTTGGCCTAGAACCTTCAGTCACAGTCCCTACTGCCTATTAGGTCTGCCAGCTAGACCTCCTGTCCAAAAGGTTGTCCAGCCCCTCATAACAGGACCACCATCTGGGTGCTAAGAGTTCAAACATACAGCTCTGTGGGAGATATCTCATATGCAAACCATAACAACTAACATGCTAAGATAAAAGTTGCCATATGTCAACCCTTTCCAGTGAGGCTGGAACTGGGCACAGAGCACTGTTCACAAGTCCAATGTTTCTAACATGTGAGCAGGCACCATATGCTGCTCTCTTCACATGAGGACATAGAGACCCAGAAAACTAAAGCATCTATACGAAGTCATATACCTCAGAAGGAGGAGAACATGATCCCTGGTCAGGCACACTTCACTAGAGTCCCAGCCTCTGAATGGCAGCCTGGGATATGGCAGATGCTGAAAACATAACCCTAGGAAATAGTGCTCCACTCTGGAAGCTGCTAAGTTCTGAACCAGGGACTGCTGGCTCCCACCATGGAGGCAGATGGAGAATGGGGTGGAAAGAAGTGTAAAGAGCCTTTCTGAAGTAGGCAGTGCTGGAGCCAAGCCTGGGAGGAGGAGGATGGAAAGGGGAAGTGCTGCAGAGCCAGAGCAAAAAGCTGAAACAGGGGCACTGCAGGTAGCAGGGCATTGGATGCTAGGAAGACAGGCCAGCATGGAAGCTGGGGAGTAGCGGTGTCCACCTGGGGGTGAGAGGGATCTGAGCCTCTCCACTGGGAACAATTCTACTGGGACTTCTGTCACCTAGAGCCTGGAGGCTCTTCATCACCTGCTTCTTTAGTAAATTATGGAGTGCGTTCACAGGCACGTGCACTTCAAAACCCAGCGGCTTCTTCTCTCATGGCAAGATGAAAACTCAACTCCACAGCAGGTGTGTTTGAGCTTCCAGTCTGTGCTGCTCTGCTAACCTGCCAGGCATGGATTCAAACCCAAGCTGAGAATCTAAAAGGTTGCTGCATGCATGTAAGAAGCCTCTAAGCCCCAGCGTTCAAGGCTGCCAGGGAGAAGAAAGGGGTGCTGGCTCAGCAAAGCTGGAGGCTTGGAATCCTCCCAATAAGGGGTGGAGGAAGCTTTTCTTACTATAAGCACTTCTTCAGGACCCTTCCAGTGAGCTGAACTTTTCTGCTGAGGGTCCCTGAGCCATGGCACCCATTTTAAGATCTGGCTTAGCCACACTTTAGCTAACAGCATAATTACCTGTTTCTCCCCAAGAAGGAAACATCCCCATTGTCTCTGCTTCAGTCCCCAGCATCCTCTGGGCCTCACACTCACACTGTCCCTCCTCTTCGGTGAAGCCTGGGCCCCTTCCTGACCCCTCCCATCCAACTGCAAGATTCCCCAAAACTATCTCTAAGCCCCACTGTCTGTACTCCTCACTGGATGCTAAATGCTTGGTTCCAGCCCTGACTTCCGACCACAAAAGGGAAATAGGGGTGGCCAATGATCAGCTTAGGCCAATCTTTCAGTGTATACTTGGTCTGAGAATGACAGGGCCAGAGAGCAAAGGGCGGGAAGCAAAAAGCAAGACTACATTGAAGTGTGCAGGTGCTCTACCCTCCTCCCCACCTCCTCTAGGAAAGGGCTGTGAGGTGATTCATTTCCGGTGTGGCCAATCTGAGATGATGTCCCAAGGCCTCCTGGGATGAGTAGGGACATCCAGTTCACGTTTTTTTACCTCAAGTCTTTGGGCAAATTAAATTTAGATATAGCCCAGACTGGTCTTTGAGTTGCTGTAATCCTCCAGCCTCGGATACTGAGTTGAACATTCATGCATGGTTCGTGTGCTTTAGTAACAGTTGTTATTAGTTTTTTCCTTGTTTGTTTGTTTGTTTGTTTTTGAGACAGCCTGTAACCCAGGCTAACCCAGAAGTCACTGTGTACCTCATGTGGCCTTTGAACACACAACACTACCTCAGCCTCCCAGGTGCTGGTGTGACAAGTGTGCACACAACACCCAACTTCTTGGCACCCTTCCTTCGGCTCATG
This sequence comes from Arvicanthis niloticus, assembly GCF_011762505.2. Taxonomy (NCBI): domain Eukaryota; kingdom Metazoa; phylum Chordata; class Mammalia; order Rodentia; family Muridae; genus Arvicanthis; species Arvicanthis niloticus. The sequence continues at coordinate 79,985,725 of NC_047658.1, read as the reverse complement.
AGCACTCATGGGTCCACACTGCCTAGACCCGGTGTGTTAGGGGGCATCTGCTGAACTCCTCATCCTTTTATACTGATCTTTTGTTTTTTTCTCTTTCCTTTGATAAGAGCTCCAGGACTGAGAGATGGGGTCCTGCTTTGTTCTACTATTTGTTTCCCCTTGTTGTAAACCCAGAGCTTAGAGCAGTGTCTGGCTTGTTCGAGAAGAACAGGGCTGTCTTGTAAATACCCGTAGAATGACTGGACAGACCTTAGAATGTCCCGGGAGGGCTGGGCATGTAGCTCAGGTGGTAGAAGAAGTGCTAGTCTAGCTTTCACGAAGCCCTGGCTTTGATCCTTTGTATAAAGTCAAATACAGTGGTGTGTGTCTATAAACCTACAGAAGGCGGAGGCAGGAGCTCAAGGTTATCCTTGGCTACATAGCAAGGTTCAAGGCCAGCTTAAATACAAGCACTTTGTCTAAAACAACAAAATGAAAACGTCAAATCCTGGAGGTTCGATGGTAAAGTGTGGCTAGCAAGCCCTGCCGCCTGCTCCCCAGTACTCTGGAGTTGCCTAGATTGGAATAGGTGGAAAATAAACTATGTCTGGCTTGTCTTACTGGGCCCCAGGGGTCTCTGGGTATCCTGCCCTGTCTTAACTAGAAGACCCTCCACATACGACCAGTCACTTGCCCACTCAGAGTCTCTGCTTGCTCCCACCTTCCTACCAGCTCTCTCCCCATCCTCCAGCATGCGCAGAGGGACAGATGCTCTCTGCTTCCTCCCACTTGCCATCTGCACTCCGCCTACCCCTCAAGATCCACATCAAACATTGCCGCTGCCTTCTCCTCTCCTAGGAAACTCTTCAGGTCTTCCCAGCCCTTAAAAAATATTCCTCACACCAAGGCCTTCCCTGTCATCTGGACCAGTCATGAACTTCCTGGTGACTGAGCTGAGATTTCCTAAATCCCCTGCTGCCACCACACTTGTTTACACACACATGTGCCTTGTTTTCCTGGCACTGTAGACCTTCTGGGAAGAGCTGCCAAGCTGGTGGATTGCAATGTCCTCATAGCACAAGGAACAGGCACACAGTAGGTACTCCATAAATGTTTCTCAATTCACTTCCCAATGTAAACAAGCCACCTTCTCATGGCCTCTCCCTGGCCTGGCTGCTCCCACACCCTGCATCGCTCCTCCCAGCCTAGCTGCTGCATGCTTATCTGCATAGGCAGCTGTGGACCTGTGTCTTCAAAGGCTCCTGGATAGGGCCTACCAGATAGTTTGCAAAGCACCATGGGTCTAGAAAAGTTAAGTGTCTGCTTCTTTCTGGTAAACCAGGGGTTCTGAGTGCTGATTCCTTCAGACACGGAAACCTAACAGGAACCACAAGGATGGAAGTGGAGGTGACACATGTCAGAAACCAAAACTGAAGCCTCAGCTTGCTAGGCACCAGCCTACAGCCAACCACAGCACAAGGACAGGCAGAAACTCCAGTGACTTTTTCTTTTTCAGACAGGATCTCACACTATAGCCCAGGCTGGGCTGGAACTCACTCTGTAGCACAAGCTAGACTTGACCTCCCAGGGATCCTCCTGCCACAGCCTTCCCACCCTGCTCTCCCTCCCGGCTCCCCCCTCCAAGTTGGGATTACAAATGTAAGCCACTAAAAACCTGCTTTCCAGTTACTTCTGCTCTTCAGGGGAGATGAGAATCAGGTGGATGGAGGAAGCCATGTCTTGAAGATGCTGTGTGGGACCTGAGCTGGACACTGGAGGACAGAATGATCTTCCTGCCTGCCTCTGCAAGGTCAGAAGGCTGGAGCAGCTGCTGTGCACCTGATCGGCTGAGGCCCAGGTGAGCAGGAGTCAACAGAGGCCTGACTCAGATTTATAAGCCACAGTCTTTCCACATTGCCTCATAAACTAATTAGTCAATCATACTCTCAGATTACCTGACACTTTGGGAGGGGGAGGAAATACACTCACCAAATTCTCCAGTCCAAAACCCTGGAGGCCCCTCAAAGACATTTTTCCCTTCTCTTGGTCCTTGGCTCATGTACCAATCAAAGAGGGAAGCTGTTTTGAGCTGCCTCCAGCCAATGCTCTCCATGCATTTGCAAGCTGAAATTCCACCATTCCCTTAGGTAATTGACAGCTGACCCCACACACTGCTGTGGCCACTTTGGCCTTATACAAGATGGACCTGCATTAGGGCAGGAGGAGAACTTATTTTCATGTGGAAAAACTTTGAGACAGAGTTCACACGTGACAGGACTGAGGCAAGAAGCTGCCTCAGGTAGAAGCCTCAAGCCAACTGCTGCCATGAAAGCAGCTGGCCAGAGAAAGCTGGCAGCCCTGAGAGGTGGGTGGACCCCAGTGGCTATTGACCAGGGCTACCTAGCCTCTCCGAGACCTTCATCTTCCAGAAGAGGGAGGCAGCTTCCATGGTAACAGGACTGGCCTAATTCCCTAGTTCCCACAGCAACGGGAGAGCCAGCTAGTGACCAGGACACAGGATGTGTGGAGGAAGAACAACCATTTCCTGTGAAACTTGTGGACCAGAGAAGGGGAAGTTGGTGTATGAGATTTGAGGAAAACAGACCTTTCTAACAGCTCAGGAGGAAAGGCTTCAGGACCTAGACTGAGGAAGCAAGTGACTCATAAGTTTCAGAGATGTGATTCCAGCCTCCAGACTGAGAAGTGGGAGAGAGGCAAAGAAGGCAGACACATGAACCTACCCTGAGGTGACATGGGGCACTCAGACCACATAGGGCTTGGTTTAGTTTTATGTGTTTTTCTTATCGTTGGTTATTGTTTTCAGTTTTTCAGTGTTGGAGCCATGTGTGTGCTAGGGAAACATTTTAACGCTGATCTTTATCTCCAGCGCCATTTTGTTTTTAAAGAATGTCTAAACTCTTTTTAATGAGTTCAAGTCCTTCAGGCCACAAAACCTCTAGCCTAGAGCACTGCAAACATCCTCAGAGGAGGTGCCTAGTGGCCTAGTGGCCTTTGTAGCTGAGAGGCAGCCCAGACCTAAAAGTTGTCCTGGAGCCCTGTGGGGATTGGGGACATACAACATCAAAACACAGGGAGAGCTGCAAGAGTCAGATCTCATCTGGCTGCCAGTAGGTACCTTGTCATAGGTAGGAAAGGGATGGAGCCAACAGGGCATTTGGAATCCATGTTCTCAAAGCAAGCTGGCTAAAGTGTGAGGTCCCTAAAGGATGCTCTATAGTACTACAACAGAGGGCTCTCTGATAACCCTGTGTGGTGTTGACCTGGAGGATGCTGTGGCCATGGCATGCAAACCTGAAAATGATCCACAGAGCAAGACTGCCAGCATTGCCAGCATCCACAGAGCAAGACATGCCAGACTGTAGCATGCACTACCAGTGCATGCTTGCACCCCAGCACTCGAGACTGCTGGTTCAAAACATCCTGGGCTGCATATTGGGATTCTGTCCAATTTTACCAGAGTGGGTAACAGTGAGAGGACTCATGGGTAAAGGCATCTACTACTAAGCCTGACAACCTGAGTTCAATCCCTGGGACCTACATGGTAGAGAGAGGACCAACTCTTGAGGGTTGTTCTCTGACCTACACATGTGCTCTATGGTAGGCACACTGACCTCCGTACTATGTGCAGATAGATAAATAAAAATGTACTTAAAAAATTAACCAACACAATTGTCACACAAAGTCACAGTCGAGACAATCTTTTACCGACATGCCTACAGACCAACCCAAGAAAGAATTACCCAACTGAGAGCTTTTTCAGGTGATTCTAGGCTGTGTCAAATCGACAGTTAATTCTGACTACAGCAGGGCCAAATGAGATTCTGAAGAGCTAGATCGTGAGTGTGTTCAGAAACGCTGTAACCATTTTATTCTCTCTCTCTTTTTTTATGCACGCAAGAAGAATCTGAAATAATCGAAGTATGTGGTACATGCCCAGCATGCAGGAGGCTGGGGTGGGAGGACGGAGGCCAGCCTGGTGTGCATAGTGAATGAGTTGGAGGCATTTGTACTGCAGAGAGTTTGAGTTCCAGGCCAGCCTGGAACTCAGTGAGATCCTTACCCTCGAAGTGTACAGAATGAGATCCTTACTCTAAAAAAAAAAAAAACAAAAACAAAAAACAAAAAAAAAAAAACAAAAACCTAAATAAGCAAAGTTCAGGAATAATATAAAGACATTTGTCTAATGCCCAATAATATGTAAATAAGTAATAGATATGTGTCAGCAGATGGAATGAATGAAGTCCCCAGTGAAATCAAGACTCTCCTTATTTTATAGCTCTGAGTCTAGTGATGTGTTGGTGTCACCAAGAAGGCAAGCTTCTCACAGCTCTTTATGGGAGTGGCCCAGCTGAAGCACTCTTTAAAGGACCACTGCTTAAGGGCAAATGTCACTTAGGGAACAATAAATACAAATAGAAGGTTTGAAGGCAAGAGGAACTTTAATCCCATCTGTGCTTCAAGACTTCTTGGGCCAACTCAAGAAGAATGACTTGACTTGTGCATCGGGTCCTGCTGAGCCCATTGCCCTATTTAGTCCTCATGTGCATCCTGTGAGGGAAATGTCACCAAACCTAACTGAAAACCCAATTCTACTGTGATAGCCTGCCTCCAGTAGGCAGTACATCAGAGGTCTCGAATGGCAGATCAGATGTCCTGAGTGATGGATGAGCCAACCTGGGCTCCCACTGGGACAACTGATGCTAAGAAAGGAGGAGAAGAGAAGAAGGGAGAGGAGGGGAGAGAAATGGAGAGGAAGGAGAAGGGTGAGGCCGAGGAAGGAAGGAGGAAGAGAAGTGAGTATTCTGTACCATACCCCAGCCCCCTCAAAAGTGCCCATGAATACTCAATTCTTTCCACTTGCAACTTGCAGGCACAATTTATACCATGACATAAACCCAGGGTGTCCTCAAGACATATGTGAGAGACAGGTGCCAGCAGCCCTGCTCAAATGTCCAAGCTGTAAACACAGCAAGTTGCCATGCTACCAGCTCGCCAGGCTAGCACCAGCAGCATGCTGGTGGGGGGTGGGGGGTGAGCTCAGCCTTCACCTCCTTTCCAGGCCAGGACATGGCAGGAAAGGAGACTCTGGTGGCTGTGAGGTCACGAAAGCAGGAGAATAGCAGGAGAATTTCAGACAGGATGCTGGGCCCTGCGAGCTTCGGAGCCCTACAAAACGATTCTTTCTTACATCAGGATGCTCCTTTGGAAGGGTATTCCCCAGGCTCCAAACCACCCCAGCTTTGCTAGTTTGACTTACTGCAGCAGGCAAGCAGGAACCTTCTGGTCCGTCCGTTTCTGGGGGTCAGGACCCTCTATGTCCGCATTTCCTCTCCTTGACCTGGAAGAAGGGAAGGAGGGGTGAAAGGGGGCAGGTTTTTTGTTTGTTTATTTGTTTGTTTGTTTCTTCCCTACAGAATACAAGCTGCAGGAAAAGATAGATGGACCATATTCTACAACCCTAGCCAGGGAGTTTCATAATGGGTCGCTGTACTTGGAAAGATGGGATTGCATACACAGGCCCTGTAACCACAAAGAAAGTTAAGAGATAAAGCCAGGGCAGAGGAAGCCTGCCTTGGGGCCTGGCCTTAATTGCTCTACTCCATTTTTAGGGCACCCCTCAATGTAGACAAAGGGTAGTCATTTAGTTAGCATTAAGTCCTTGGTGGGAAGCTTCCTAAAGTTACCTGGCCCAAGGATTAGGTGCTCCCAGTCTCCTCTGGTGGCTTCCTCCTGCCTGTTGGGTTTGCTCACATCCTGCACATGCCACCTGTCCATGCCTCTGTGTGCTCTTGCCTCTGCTCATTTCTGTGAGGGCATCCTAATCATCCTCCAAGGTGCTTTGTGACTAACAAGCTGGCCCTACCCCTTCCTCGTCCAAGACGTCCCCTGGTAGGCCCTGCAAGCATTCCATACCCAATCCTGGTGTGCAGGCAGCAACGAGAAGCTGGTCCTGCATGCCTCACTCTGGACAGAAGAGCAACCAGATCTTGGCCCCAGCACAACAGCTGCACGCTGTGCTGGGCTCTAACAAGCCTGAGCCTCCAGCTGTTGGTAGCCACCCCAGTACCTATTTATAGTCCTCCTCCGTGACTACCAACTGGCTCATGTTGGTGTATTTTCTCAAGGGTCAGTCAATAGCCAATTGGAGACAAACAAATCTCTATGGACAGTTGCCCATCTCAGTTAAAATCTGGATTCGTGAGCTGGATCTAGTGACACACACCTTTAATCCCAGCAGTTGGGAGGCAGAGGCAGATGGATCTCTGTGAGTTTGAGACCATCCTGTTCTATATAGTGAGTTTCAAGACAGCCAAGCCTATATAGTGAGACCCTGGCTCAAACAAAACAAAACAAAACAAAACAAAACAAAAAAACAAAAACAAAAACAAAACAAACAAACAAAAAAACTACAAAATAAAATCTGGTTTTGTATCATAGACCGAGAAAACAAAGGTAGAAATTCTGTCCCCAAGGCTCTGGAGATGTGTTCTGGTATGGAAAGATCTTGAAGCCAAGGCTAGCTTTACAATATATTGTCTTTCCTTAAGGAAGGCTGGAGCTTGGTTGAATGCCTGAAATTTCAGCAGTCAGGAGGCTGAGGCAGAGGAGTTGCAAGCTAAGGCCAACCTATACTACATGATAAGGCCCTGCTTCAAAAAAGTAAAAATGAAAAAATATAAAAACACATTGTCTGAGCCTCTTATTCTAAACACATAAACTCAAGGCAGGGTGAGAACCTCATGACAAAGACATCATAGGACCCTTCCAACCTGACATCCCACGGCTCCATGACTCATGCTCTCGCTTCTTCCTCCAGCAGAGAGGTCAGATTCATCTAAAGCCACCCCAGTTGCCCTTCCCTGAGCTCCTCAAGCCTCACCGGGGTCCAAAGGGAAAGATAAAACTGCTGAGTTGCCAGCTAATCTCAGAGCAGCCTGAGACTGCCTGCTCAATCCTGCAGGTGGCAAGAGGGGGTGTGAGGGAGGGCTGCTGTTGCTATGGATACAAAAATGCTCCTCTCATTCATACCATCTGTTGGAGGCAGGATAGAAGACAAACTGTTGGTTGAACCAACTCCCCTGGCCTACCTTTCTAACTGATTACAACCGGATGCTAAATTAAAATGCTGCTCTGAAATCAGGACTTACAAGGTCTCTCCACCTGCATCTGAAGAGTTTCATAATGGGTAGAGCTGGAGAGTGATGAGGAATTAAACTTGGAGGCAATCTAAGCTGTATTGTACAATTAGAGAGCAAAAAAAAAAAAAAAAAAAAAAAAAAAAAAAAGCTGTTCCTCTCTCTGGCTGAAGATGAAGTTTCAGCAATAAACAGACATCTGCTAGGAGCTCTTGAAGAGAGGCAGCATAAACACCCCAGGGAGCAACCATAAACAGGGAACCCTCTCCAGGAAGCTACTGCTCACCAGGGAAGAAGGGACAGAAGCGAGGAGGGGGCTGAGGGGAGTGAAGGGCAGAGAAGGATGGGGTGCGGAGGGGCTGGGTGGGATGGAGGGGGTGCCACAAGAGCAGGGCTGGGTGGGGGGAGTAGGCAGACAGACAGGGGGAGCTCAGCTTGGGGAAAAATGAAGAACTGGCTGACTTTTATAGGGAACTGCAGCTTGAGACCCAGAGGGGGCTTCTGGAGGAGCCCGTTCATGATGTTCATTGTGGAAAACGACCATTGAGAAAAGGGAGGTATTGGAATACAGACCTGTGCAGGGCACTTTGTAAATATTTTAATTTTATCTCTACATCAGTCTCAAGACTCAGATGACTCTAACTACCTCTTCTTTATAGGCTTAGATGGTAGGGTTCATGAACTTTGCAAGGCCATATGGCTAGGATTCAAACCCATGTCTGTCTTAGTATGTGCTTCGTTTGTCTGCTCGCTTGTTTCTGCCTCTATCCTCTGCATGGAGAACTTGTTCCTGATGTTTGTCCTCAGTGCCTAGATGTCCCAGATCCCCAGATCTAAAGCAAGGGGATTTTGACAAGAAGAGGCACTGAAATATATGGAGGAGGCAGTCGCTGAGTTTTGGCCAATTCATTACTGAGTCTCCGAGATCCTGTGGACCCTCTGGTCCATTCTGGTCACTTCCCAGCAGACAGAAGGAAAAGCAGAGCATGTAACAGGCAGAGAACTGTGCCCACAGTATGTCCACAGAAGGCTTGGAACAGCAACCAAGTTGTGAGAAGAGAGCCCAAAGATGGAGGCTGAGGGAAGAAACACGGCTTGGGTTTTCACCAGTTCCTTTTGTATGGAGTGAGTGTTTTACCATGCATTGCATCAATGTGTGCACATGGTGTAGTTCTATGTATCTGTATGTTTGTGATAGTGAATGCCACACACACTTGTGTGTGGAGGTGAGATGTATACCTGTGTGTTAGGGCAAGTACCGTACCCCCTTCTCTGTGTCTCCATGTGTGTGTGCACACATGTGCATGTGCATGCATGCGTGTGTGTGTGTGTGTGTGTATGTGTATGCGTGCATGTGCTTGTATATGTGTGTGTGCCTGTGTGTGTGTGTGTATGCGTGCATGTGCTTGTATATGTGTGTGTGCGTGTGCATGCGTGCATGTGTGTGTGTTTGTGTGAGCATGTGTGTGTGTGTGTGTGTGTGTGTGTAGGGAGAGTACAGTGCATCTATGTGTGTGTATGGGTGAGTACCATGCATCCATGTGCATGTATTAGAGTGAATACATGCATGTGTGCCCCTCCATGCTCTTTAACCTCTCCCTAGGAGGTCAGACCCCCAGTTCTTTCAGGAAGAAACTCTTGACCGTTACCATCTTTGCATCCAAGTGTGAAAGGTCCAAATGTCCCCACCCATGGAGCTATCAACTCCATGAATACTGCACACAGAACTTCAGGATGAGTAGGCACCCAACGCAGGACTCAGCAGCCAGATCCCCCACAGACCTGGGTCTACACTGCCTCAGGAAGCAGTTCTCTTTAGTGTCTGAGAGATCTCAGTAACTCTTCTCCATGTACATCCTCCTCCTCCTCTGCTCCTCATGCTCCTGGCTCCTAGCACCCTAAGACCTGGATCCAGTGCTCACAAGAGTGTCCAAGGCCAGCATTTAGGCTGTGAGCAAAGAAGTGATCTCCACGGCTCAGCACAACGATATGAAGGTGGCCAAGTCCAGGACAGAGTGTTCTAGACACTCACTCCTGTTTCTGGCATGTGCTGAGCTTCCGGGCTGGGTGTGTCCGAAACTTGGGCCTGAGAATGTTCCACTAACCTGTGGCTTTAGCAGTGGAGGGGCCAGCAACAACTGACTGGCTCCTTGCTGTTCAGCTCCTACAGCCAGCTAAAAGGACATGAGCTCTGGTCATACCCTGTTGCCCAGGAAAGGTTCTGCTGTAACATTTCTATACCCTGAAAGAGCCACGAGGTATCCAGGCAGCCACAGAGAGGTGGAGATCTGGAAGAGGAAGGCATACAGTCCTGGGTAGAAACATTAATCCACGTAAAGAACATGCTAAGAGGCTGGAGTTGTAGCTCTGTAGGGAATGTGCTTGCCCCTACACAGAAAACTCCCTGAGTGGGAACCCCAACACTGTATAAAATGGCCATGGTGCATATCTATAATCCCAGTTCTCAGGGATTACATGAAGGCAAGGGAATCACAAACTTGAGTTCATTCACCCATACCTAATAAGTTTGAGGCTAGCCTTGGCTACTTAAGACCTGGAGTAGTAGCAAGGGACTTTAATCTTAGTACTTGGAAGGCACAGGCAGGCAGATGTCTGTGAATGAGACTAGCCTAGACTATACAGTTTTAGGCCAGACAGAGCTACATAATGAGACCCTATAAAAACAAGGCAACACAAACAAAACCCCTAAAATCTCCAACATGACAAACACAGTATTAACTATGTGGACACAGTGGCCTGTATACTCACTGAGCCAGGGAATCCTTCCCATGATGCCTATAGCAACGCTCAGATGTACACACAGGGACAGAGCAAGAGAATGGAAGAAAACAGACCACACCTGGTACCACAAAAGGCTGTGTGCTGTGTACTGGGGAGGATGATTCTTCAAGATCTGACAGAAAAGGGAGCACCCCAAAATCAGACTGCAGCAGCAGTTTACAACCAGGGGGGCCCGGTCACCATCTCTACGGACAGCTTTAATGTCGGCCACCAGTGAACGGAGGATCAATGTTTTAGAAGGGGTTCCTTGTCACCAGGGACAAGGCATGTGTTCTACATCTGGGGCAGGTGCCCAGGAGAAAGGAGAAGCTAGTGTGGGGTGGGCCAGAGTACCCTAGAATGAGCTGCACAGATGTTTGTCCTTAAAGATTTTCCCAAGAGGCAGCACAGGCCAGTAGAGGCAGGAGCTTGGGCCTGCCTGCTCTTCTGCCAACTCTGGTGGCTCAGCCTCCAGAAAAACAAAATGAACCTAATATATAGACAATATTATGGTCTGAGCAAATTTCAGAATCCCAGTAGCTCTAAGGTACTGTCAACACACATAGCTGTAGCCAATACACATGGTAAGTCCGAGCTTGTCCATGGAGCTTAAGCTTGTCCACAGGTGCCCAAGTAGTCTGGGGAGGGAGTTGGGTTTCTAAAGAGAATGAATATTATTACTATAAAAATTTGAGGGAGAAAAAAAAAGTAAAGAGTAATATCATCCCCAGCAGTATACATCTACAATCCCAGCTCTCTGGGATGCTGAGACAGGAGCAACTTAAGTTCAAAGCCTTCCCGGGCTTCAAAGCCTGCCTGGGAAACTTAGTGAGACTCTGTTAAGATTAAAAACATTAAAGAGTGCAGGGGATGTGGCTCAGAGGTTGAATACTTGAGTAGCATGCACGAGAGGGCTCAGGCTATGGTCTCCAGTATAGAAATCATCCAACCAAAGACCTAAAAAGCAATAAGAAAGGAAAAATATCAACTCAAATGCTGACACAACCTGGGCATTAAAATGTTGTTATATTTGCTGAAAAAAATTAAATAAAAGATTAGGTGTATGTAGTGGTACACATTTGAAATCCCAGCACTTGGGGAGTAGAGGCAGGAGAGTTCAGGAGTTCGAGGCCATTGTCAACTACATATTGAGTTCAAGTCCAGCCTGAGCTGTATAAGACTCTTTCTCAGAAAAGCTAAAGGGAAATAAAATAAGATGACGAAAGTAAAGTTCTAAGTCTTCACAGAGAGGTATTGCTCAAAAAAGGGACAGGATGGGGGTAAGGGCAGGGATGTGAGCCCTGTTCTCTACCTAGCCCAGTGTCAGAGTTACCACTTGGTTTTGATGGAACTAAACCCAAAGCTTGAACAGAATGACCTCAGCAGCTGTCAGCCACGTGTGATGTGCAAGGCCAGCTGCTGCTGAGGGCACACACGTGGCCATCTGGGCTCCACACCACAGACCAAAGTGGCGAGGGTGAGTGTTGTAAATAATTCTCCTATGATTCCAGGATGCTTATGGGCTGACGTTCACTGCTCTGACAGACGCACGTGCATGAGCAAGTCATCATTCCAAACACGCACTACAGTCACACGAGCCCGACAGTCCCCTCATTCAGAACACGCCCTTGGAGTGGCTGCTGTGCCACTGGGCACATGCTCGCCAAGCCTCTGCTGTGCCCACTGTGTGCAGGCTTTGTTCCTGAGGATCCAGAGAGAGACTGAAGTGGACTCCAGTCCCCGGGGGCTCACTAGGCTCCCCAGAGAGATAAGCTCTCGAAATGGAGATTAATTGTTCATGGAGAGAAGGGGACCTTCTCCAGTTCATAAGAGGCAGCAAGGCACTGGTGACCAAATACAGAATGTGCATGGATCCTCACTCCAACAGACAGCTGGAGGTGTGATTCCTGACAAGCAGGCCTGTGCGCCTATCTCAATGTGGACAGGTGACACTATATGATACTGCTGTCTCTGTCCTGTGCAGTAATACTTTTACAAGGGAATGTTCTTTTTAAGTGACGTGTGCTGCACTATGTAGAGAAAAAAATGACATAAACAATGGCATCAGAAATCAACTTTAAAATACTTCAGAAAGAAAAATCCAGGGGGGCAGCAAGATGGCTCAGCAGGGAAAGGTGCTTGCTGCCAAGTCCAATGACTTGAGTTCAATCTCAGGGACCCACGTACTTGACAGAGAGAACTGACTCCCACAAACTGTCCTCTGACCTCTCTGCACAGGAACTGTGTCACACATGCCCATACATGTACACAGACATAGTAAACAAACAAACAAACAAACAAAAATAAATGGATGTTTAAAACAAAAAAAAGAATGGAGAAAAAAGTAAAAGAAAGCCACAGAGTTAGCATAACTCAGCATCATTTTAATAGCTGGGGAAGCTGGGGAAAGCGCAGGTAGAGCTCATTACACAATCCTATTTTTCTGAAAAATTATATATATAATTATATGTATATTTATAAATATAATGTGTTAAATATGTATTATATTTATATATTTTTGGTTGGTTTTTTGTTTGTTTTGTTTTGTTTATGGAGGGTGGTTGGAGACAGAGGTTCTCTGTGTAGCCTTGGCTGTCCTGAAACTTGTTCGGTAGACCAGACTGGCCTCAAACTAACAGCGATCCTTCTGCCTCTGCCTCTCAAGTGCTGAGATTAAAGGCATGCACCACCACTGCCCCACTGGTTTTGTCTTTTGAGACAGTTGTAGCTGACCTAGAGCTCATTATATATACCAATTTGGCCCCAAACTTTCAGCAATCCTCCTGCTTCAGCCTCCTCGAGGCTGGCTTACCACATACCCACTCCTGGAAGCTGGAATTGTCTGCTGGGGCCAGTAGCAATCTCTCTGTGACTCAGTTCTCTCATCTATAAAATGGGTGTGGCCCCAACTACTACAGAGGGCTAATGTGGAGGTGCTCATAAGGCAAAGAATGGGCAATCTCAGGATGCTCTTTCAGGCTCTTTAAAGTAGAGGGACTATTAGCCATGTCCAGCCCAGGCTGGGTTAGCCCAGCCAAGCCCTTGACCAGGGAGGCAGAACCTCTACCATTCAGCAGTAGAATGAGCAGAGTCTGGACCACGCCTGGAAGGCAAACCCAGATAGAGATGTGGACTTGGTGGAGAGAATCCCCCACCCCCATCCCAGGATGGAAGGACTGGGGCTGTTCTCTGCAGCTCCTAGGAATGGAGCTGTTCAAACTGTAGGTTTCCATCACCCAGCAAACAAAAGAAGCATATACCAAACCCTGCCCTACCCCTACTGCAGAAAGAACAAGCCAGGAGTTCCTAAGGGTCAAAGTTATTTCAATGAATTCAGTTTGAGATTACTGGAAAAGCCAGGCCCGCAGAGGTAAAGCCAACGGGGAGGAGGTTTTCCTCTAAAGCAGCATCGCAGTCAGTCCCTCTCATCACAAAGAACACTGCCAGGCCCCTCCACATTGGACTACACAGAGGGGAGCAGTTTGCAGTGCATCCACTTCCTGGGGACTGTTCAAGCACCTTGTGCTTTGTGACCCCCCAGAATCTCTCAAAGGGCAGGGGCTCCAGACATATGCACAAAGAGCTCCTTCCCACAGCCACAGGGCAACTGGTGGGAAGCAGGCACAGAGCCAGGACTGCTTTCCGGGTCCCTAAAACAGAGAGGGCACAACTCAAGTTTTTTGGAAAGTAAGCACTGGGACCCAACCTGTGCCCTCTTCCCTGTACCTGAAGTAGGCATCACTGATGGCCTTTCAGATCCCTGGGACATTAACAGGGATTATCTTGGTGGCTCACTTGTTAGGTCCACTGCCCCCGCGGAGGTTGCTGGCACGCAGAGGACACAGGTGCCAGAGAACTCAGGGAGGCAAATGCAGAAGGCCAATTAGCCTCCGGCTGTTTTCTCTCCGGGTCTGTCCAGAAGGGCTACTGACTTTATCCTCCCACTAAACCACCTAAGACAGCGAAAGGCCTTGCAAATGAGAGCTCTTTCCGCTTTAGAAACCCAGACCCAGAATAAACAATGTGGAAGGAGACACGAGAGTACTCTGGTTTCAACACGCCTCTTCCCGGTCCAGTACAGGCCCTTCCCAGCTCTGCCGGTGAGGGTGAGGCTGAGACTGAGGCTGGCCTGGGATAAATTAACCCCGCCCTCTCCGGACAGCTGCAGCAGACAGAGGCTGAAAGGGAGACCCCAGCCCAGGGCCAAATAGCCAGTGACAGGGCAGGACGCGAGGGTGGGGTGCTCCTGGGCGGGGACAAGCACATGTGGCCAGGGGTCGCAGGATACACAGGGGATAGCAGCGCAGGCAGGCCCCTCGGAGCGTCGCCACCGGCCAAGCAACCAGCCCGTGTTCCAGCCCGCCGCTGGCCAGGCCACTGACATTTGGCCCAACTTCCTGTTATCAAGGCGGGAGGAGAAGAAGGGAGGCAGAAAAATATAATAATCAAATAAAAATAAGCAAGGCTCTCTGTTAGAGGATGGGAAAGGTACGGGAGCCCAGATCGCACGGAGCAAAGTTTGGGGACGTTCTCCTGAACGATGACAGGCGACCCTGCAGTCGAAGGGCGCCTACTATGCGCTTGTGTGTTAGGTTTTCTGGGGTTAGAATGACAGTTTTAATTGGTGGAGAGCCCAAGGCGCTCCCCGCTGGTGGGTCTAAGATCCTGGACGGAACTGCCGCACCTGACCCTCCGGGGCGTCCAGCAGGGCGCAGAGTCCAGCCGGGACTGGCACAATCCCCACCCGCTCCCCCGCACCCCGGAGCCTACTCTAACTCCATCTTACCGAAGGTCTCGCGGGCCTCCGGGCCTCAGGTCAGCGCCTGCCTTGCTTGGCCTCTGTCTGAGGGCGCAGAAATCCGGGACCCCGCGGGCCGCCTGCCGAGCCCGGAGCTAGCGAGGCGGCCCGGCGCAGGCTGAGCCGGCCGGGTGCCTGCGGTTCTGCGAGCCGCGGAGGACCCGATTGGGACACGCCTCCATCTGAGGCTCTGCCAATGACAGGGCCTCCGAAGGCGAGGCTCCACCCCAGTCCTGAGACGCATGACCAATGGTCGTGCAGCGCGGATCCCACCCCAGCGCCCTCCCATTTAGTACTGGGCTAGAGCCGGCTGTCACCACTGCAGCCTCGGACGCACGTGGGCTGAAGCCCTGCCCTAGCTGCTCCTTCCCTGGTCACAGGTCGAAGACCCAGCCCTGGGCTGTTGTGAGACGAACACCCGGCCTTGGTGTTCTGGTGTAAAGGGAGAGGGGAAGGCTGGGCCTAGGCAGCTGGAAAGACAGCTTCGCTGTCCGCTTTTGGACTGGAAGGAGTAACGAAGGACTTCTAGGACTGCCTGGCCTTCTTGGTCCCTCAGTTTTTGCTTTTCTTCGTGCTATCTCCCTTGCTTGGGTCCTCCCTTAAATTGGGCTAAAGCTGTGAGGAATAGGGTAGTGACACAGACCAATCGCATTACCTGGGTCCCTCGCATTTTTTCTTTCTTGGCTGCCAAATGGCTGACGTCTGTTTCTGATCCTTTTCATGAGTGACCATGCCTCTCACAGTTTCAGAGAAAATTATGAATGAATGGCTTGGGGCTGGAAGTCCTGAGAAATTCATATGGAGACTGCAACAGCAGAGTCCAGGAAAATAGGATTCAAGTGGCCTGACTCACCCCTGGGGCCCAGAGCCCATCATCCAGCTTGGCCCAATGCAGAGTCCATAAATGTTCTTGGAACTGAGCTGACCCAGGGGGAGAAAAACAGGCAGGCTTGGGCAGCGAAGGCAAACAGTACCTTGACTCCAGGCTGCTGGAATTCCCCAGGGACCACCCTCTGGAGAGCGTGCCCCTTGGCCAGGCAAGTGCAGGCAGCAATTCCTCCAACCCCAAACCTGGGGCCCATTTTTTCCTACACTCTTTGCTGTTCCGTCTTCCAGCCCTTGAAGTTTCCCCTAGTTTGTCTCTTAGCATCTTTAGAATTCACTCCAATTCTGTGGATGAGTTTTATCCCCAGCACTCGACCCCACTCAGTCTGCAAAACTCATCACTGACTCTAAGACGGGCAGTACTTGACTCTGGTGGGACTCCAACCATGACACCACCAATCAATGAACACCTTCCGTGTATCATCTCATTTAAACCTAGACCTAGAGATAGATCTTTTCAATGTCATCATCCCCTTTCACAGATGGGGGAACTGAGATCTGTAATGAAGAGTCATTTACCAAGATCATGTGCATATTAGTGTGTCTATTTTTTAACCCAGAACTGATTTCAAGTCAACAGATGTATAAAGCTCACATCTGGCTGCTGTCAGGGAAAGGAGACCTGGGTGACCTGGCCCTGCCTTTTAAGTAGTAATGTAATATAGGAAATTGCACAACTTCTGTCCACAGCTTGACTTCAGTGGACAAGGCTCATAGCTACTTGACTGAGCCCAGGCTAGGCAGTGTGGAGTTGGGAGATGGGGGTGGGGGGGAGTCATTCATTCATTTAACCAGCTGTCACTCTGTAGCAGGTGACTGATCAGACATAGGTGACTGTATGGGAAGCACATTCTGCATTGTTCTTTGTTCAGCCTCAGTCTCACACAGCACAACGTTCTGCCTTCAGATCAAAACAAGCCTGACACGTTCAGGAGCACCGTGAGCCAACTAAAGTCTAGCAATGACAGCACTGCTCAGACAGAAAGTTCTCGAGTCAAGACTTTAGTACATACTGTAGGCTGGTCTTGATCACTATGTACTCCAAGCTGATCTCAAAACTCAACAATGATCTCGCCTTGTCTTCCCAAATGTGGGGACTGTGTGCATATACTGGGCTAGGACAGAAGTTCTGGCCACTCAAAAGTAAGAGTTTACAGTGCTTCCAGCACCCTTTGTGCCTCTCTTCTGCTGTCCACCAAGCTTTTATCTCATGGGGCTCCACCAAGAAACTCTTGCTAGGTAGGTGAACTGAGTTGTAACTCCGAAATAGGGCAAGTTTGGCATTGAGGGGGCTGACTGTGTAAAGGAACTAGGCAAGGCTTGTGTTTTTTTGGAAGACTGGGGATACAGGTGTCAAAACTCAAAACTCAAAACAACTCAAAAACGTTAGTGTAGGGTGACCAGCTGTATTGGGGGTACATATAACTCTGCTTCAAAGAAAGTATTATATTGTGTTAGGGAGAAATAGTTATCTGGCTCCTTTCTTAGGAGATGAATGAATGAATGAATGAATGATGCAGCAGCCCCACACTCTGTATTTAACATTAGTCACTTCCCCATCCTGCTTTTCTAGGATGCAGCTTGAGGAGGTTGCCTGGGAGATACAGATGGCTACTTAGCATCAGAGGGAGGGAGAGAAGGAAGACCCAGATTCAGCCCTAAAAATATCCTCATCTCCAACTGAAACAGTAGCCTGCGCAGCAGCTCCAAACCAGCCCCTGCTGGTGGCCCTGCTCACTTCCAAGGGGGCTGCAGAGAGACCAGGATTGCCTTCCCTAGTGCCAGCCTCCCAGTATGCTAGAAACAAGGTTGATGTGGGGCCTGGAGAATCCCCCCAGAGACATTTTCCACAGAGCATACTTTGAGGTCTTCCCCTGGCTTTCAAGTATTCTCCCAGCAGGGATGACACCAGGAGTGTGTGGTTCCCAGGCTTTCTCTAGAGCTGACATCAAAGTGCCTTGGCTTTCAAGGGAAGAGGAAGGCTGGTCTCCACGGAGCCCAGTGACCTTGCTGAGTGATGAAAAGAGACTGATGGGCCCCAGGCTGCCTTGACAGCTAGCTATCTTTGGAGGACTTTCTAAGCCAGGAAGTGGGAGCAGTGGTGCCTCCCTCGGACATACCCGGCAGTGTATGAGAAACAAGATCATGGCAACCTGTCCAAGCCTCTTATCAGCCCGCAGGCTGAAGGCGGCACTACTGTCCCTAGATACAAGAACCAGAACTCAAGGTCATCAGGGACCCATCAGGCCCACCACACCGTCAGGGAGACTTTTCTGACAATGTGGGGAAGAAGAGGAACCTGTCTGGGGGTTTCCTGTCAGGATGATTCTTGGAGTGCCACAGCACTTTGGGGGATGTATGCACATGTGACAAAGTCAACACTGAGGTGGTCAAGATGCTCCTATAGGCAGAAAGTGGCACTCCAACTAGGGATGCCAATTGCAACAGACAAATACAGCCTGGGTGTGCAGAGGGGCTAGGAGAACAGGGCCTCACAAATAGTCCAACCTCAGCCCCAAAGACTGAAGATATCAACATCCTCCCTCCCTCACCCTCCCTTTTTCCTTCCCTCCCTGCCTCCTGCTTCCTCTCTAAGGTTCCAAATCAAGGTATCCAGACTGAATCTCAGTTCTACTGACAGTGTGCCCCACACAAGAAATCTAACTTCCCTAGGCAATAGGTACCTACCTTACAAAGGGCACTAGTACTAGGGAGACCCATGCATAGAACAGAGGGTGGCACCTGGTAAGTGATGGATATGGCTCTTTTGAGTTAATCAATTGTCCCTAAGAGGTACAGATTTGGTAAGCAGTTCTAGGTTAAAAAAATCTGGCCATTTTTCCAGCATCGCACTTGGGCGAGTATCATAGTTCTCAGCATATTTTGAGGTAGGTACCATTCACACTTGAGAGGTAAGAAAATGGCATCTTGGAGAACAAGTGGAATCCCTGCCTGATAGCTCCTTGGAGCCAGCACACAGCAGAGGGGTACCTGACTGTCTGACTGTCCAAGCCTGTGCTCCAATGTTGTTTACTTTTTAAAATCTCTGAATGTGCTTGTAAATGTGCATGTGAGTGTGCGTGTAAGTATGAGTGTGCGTGTGAGTGTGTGTGTGAGTATGAATGTGTGGGTAAGTGTGCATGTGAGTGTGCATGTGAGTGTGCGTGTAAGTATGAGTGTGCGTGTGAGTGTGTGTGTGAGTATGAATGTGTGGGTGAGTGTGCATGTGAGTGTGCATGTGTGGGTGTGCTTGTGAGTGTACATGTGAGAGTGCATGTGAGCGTGCATGCGAGTGTGCATGCGAGTGTGCATGTGGGGTGTGTGAATGTAGCTGCAGGTCCCACAGCACTGTGGAAGTCAGGATAACTTCAAGTGCCCACCCCAGCCTTCCACAGTGTTTGAGACAAGGTTTCTTGTTCGCTGCTGGGTATGCCAGGCCAGCTGGCCTGCCTGCTTCCTGTCTCACTGTAGGAATGCTGGGTCACAAAGGTGTGCTCTGTGTCCGCTGTATGCAGGTTATGGGGATCTGAATGCAGGTCTTCACATTGGTCTGATAACCCTGAGCCTCTCGAAGTACACAACTTTCTTTACATGGATGCTAAGGATCTTACTCAGGTGCCTGTGGCTTGCAAGGTAAACAGTTTGTCAACTGAGCCATTGCTGTTTGGGGGGTTACTATGTGAGTGTGTGTATGTGTTACCTTAAGGTGTGCGCTTGCATGAGCAAGTGCGCACTGGGTTTTGTTTGTTTGTTTACTTGTTTGTTTGTTTTAAGACAGGGTCTCACACCTTACCTATATTGACTAGAATGATGTATCCCAGATTGCCCCCAAACTTGTGGCAGTCTTCCTGCCTCATCCAGACAAGAGCCACCACGGCCACATTGTTTCTGATTTTCTTTGCTTCCCAGATGCCTTGAAGTGAACATGCCCCTGTGCCACATGCTGCCCCCATGACATGGGTTGCAGCCTCAGACCCAAAGCAAAGAAGCCAAGCGGCTCTGAACCAAAACTATGAGCTCAAAGAAACCTTTCTTCCTTCTCCTTGTCTCAGCTATGCTTCTCACAGCCACAGAAAGTCTATCACACAGCTCATCTGAGCTCCCCAAACCAAACCTCCTGAGAGGAGTCACAGTAGAGCACTCACCATGGTCACATCAGTGGCCAGAAGATAAGTGCCCATTGCTTAAACAGTAACCCGTGTGCAGTAGATGACTACAGGTTTGGTGGAGAACTACACTGAGGAAACAATTTCTTACTATGGCTTCTATGGTCACGTAGCCCACTCACTGCCCTAAAAAACTGGTTTTCTGAAAGGCAAATAAGATAATTTAGATAGATAGATAGATAGATAGATAGATAGATAGATAGATAGATAAGAGCTACGCCTTTGGCTCACAGATAGTGTTTCTCTGGTGTACATAATGCCCTTGGTTCAATCCCCAGAACCGGAAGTAAGTAAACCACAGAGGGAGGTGTTTGTAGCCCCCATACACAGATTCTCTAATGGCCTGGACTCTACCCACAACTCTGGCCTGTGTGGTCTCTCAGAATAACTGTGTGCTTCTGACATCGCAAGAAGTCATGTCACCCTGACATCCTCCTCAGTGATCCGTTCTACATTCCCGTTCCACCCACGCATCAGCACCCCAGAGAAGCCTTTGGTGATTTTGTAACGGTTAAATATTTTTAAACTGAAGTATGTTCCTGCCTGACTGCTTTCCCCGTAATCTTTCTCCCGGTGTAGCTTAGATAGCAAGGGACTCCCTAGGACAGTCCAGACCCTAGGGCTTCAGGAAGGGCTGCCCCCTCTGTGTCAGATCAGTGTGGCCTGCAGGAGGCGTCCGTTCTAAGCAATTCTTCACAGAGCTGGATTTTCATCTAGAAAAGTCCATGCCTCTGCTTAGGACCTAGCTCTACTGCAGAATGCTTACTGTGCATGCTCAGGGCCCAGGATTTCCTCACTGCAAGGTAAGGGAGAGATAGACATATACAGAGAGGGGGAAATTTAGTTGCTTTTGTTGTTGTTGTTGTTGCCGCTGCTGCTGCTGCTGTGACAAAACCTACAAAAGCAACTTGAAGAAGAAAGGCTTTATTTTGGGGTGATGGTTTAAGAAGGGATACAATGTGTCACACAGCATGGAAGGTGTGGCAGCAGAGCTGTGGGTGCACAGATGGTCACATTACTGCCACAATCAGGGAACAGAGAATAGGCAGGAAGTCAGGCCCCCCAGTGGCCCACTACCTCCAGCAAGACTCCAACTTCTCAAGGTTCCACAGTCCTTCAAAACAGTACCACCAGCTAGAGACCATGAGACAAACACAAGAGCCTGGGCTACAGGAGACCTTATCTCAAAGGAAAAAAGAAGTCGATGTGTTTATCACCCAGATATTTGGACCTTACTATTTTAGTTGCTGTGGTTGTTATGATTTGGGTTTATAGTTTGCTCTTCAGAGGCCTTCATGTTGAAGGTGCTGTTAGGAGTTGGCAGAGTCTTTAAGAGTAGACGGAAAGTCTGAGGTCATTAGAGGCATGCCCTTGATGAGATAGCAGCAATCTCTCTCTCTCTCTCTCTCTCTCTCTCTCTCTCTCTCTCTCTCTCTCTCTCTCTCTCTCTCTCCTGACTTCTACGAGATAGACATCTTCCTCCACCATATAGGACAGCCTCAAAATGCTACCCCAACTACATGACAAAGACCAACAAGTCAACGGGACCAACAAACCACAGATTAAAACTTCCAAAACAGTGAACCAAAAATAAATATCAGGTATTTCATTACAGTGACCAAGTTGAAAAATGTCCTCAGTGGATATGAATCAATTCATGCTATCAATACAGGCATCTATGAAGTGTAAAGACAGTGTGAAAAGGTGGCTCATAGTTTGGCTTTTGTACTTATATCAGCTTGAGTTGACATCTTAAATCCAGTTGCATGATCTAGTCACACAAAATGGGTATGACACCCTGTCTAATGGTGTGGATATCAGCTTAGACAAAAGATGTAAAATTCACAAAGTATAACGTGTATAAGATCACTATTTTTGTGAGCATGATAAAATACACATTTTAAAATAATCCACTCATTTCAAAGTACAAAACCCAGGAGCATATCATAAATCCTTGAGGTTACGAAACCTTCAGAACTCTTATCTAGTTCCTGAATGTTTTTATCACTCCAGAAGGAAGCCCCACCCCCATGGAGCAGTCACTCCTCTGCCTACTTCCTTCCAGCCTCTGACATCTGGCAATCTGCTTTCCTGACCTACGGAAAATCACTACCTTTTATCCTCATCTTTTCGATCCATCTTTGTTTTGGCTGGTAGCTTTAATCACGGTCAGATTTCTCTCATGGAGACAGCAAAATCAAGCTTTAAAAAGAAAACAAACAGAAAAATAATAACAAGACTAAAAAACAAACATGTAAAAATCATTACACATACTCCCTTTTGAGACTACCCTGCCTCTCACCAGCAAACTCCTTTTTTTTTTTCCTAACAAGTCTCATGTAGGCCAGGCTGACCTTGAAGCATCTTGAATCATCTTGAAGTATGTTTCCATGAAACATCCTCTGAGTTCCTCATCTTGTTCACTGGAAATTCTATAGCCTAGTTCTTGCTAGAGTGAGACTTCTCCCTAGTAGCTAAACCCATTTTCTAGTTCCAGCTCCTGCCCCTCCATCTTTGTTTCCTTGCTCCGTAAGACCTGCCTTTGTCCACCCCTCCCATCCACCCAGGCTCTTGGCTGTAGAGTCCCACTTCCTAACTTTCTCCTTCAGGGACCACACCCCTGGCCTCTGCTTCCTCAGTATCTGGACTCTGGTGACTTCCAACTCTTCCCCAGAGTCTCTGGACTGCATGTCACCCCTGCTAATCTTAAGACTTCTGGATGTTTTTTAAATGTCTTCCCAAATTGGTATCGTGACAAGGTTAAGCCCCAGTGCAATAGTTTGAAGGTTTGAAGAACTGTTGAAGGTGATTAAATTACAAATTGACTGATGTTCCTGTCACGGAAATGGGTTTGTTACCTCAAGGCTGGGATGTTACACAAGTAAGTTCAGCCCCTTCTGCTCTCCGTCTTGCCCTCTCACCTTCTGCCTCAGGATAAAGGCAAGAAGGCCCTCAGTAGATGCCGGCTGGCACTTGATCTTGGACTGCTCAGCCTCCAGAAATTTGAGTATAATTCTTGTCTCTATTAAGTACCCAGCTTGTCCTGTTAAAGCACTATGCATACACTGAGACAAGATTTCAAAGCTGGATTGAGTAGTATCTACTTGATTACAAACTGAAGCCTTCAGTCACCTGTGGATCCTCTCTGTTTTTCTAACTTCTTTCTATTAGGATACTAAACCTTATCAACTATATAATTCCATTCCTGCTTATTTACCTCAGTTTCCATGGTCTCAATTTCCAAAATCTCTCCCCTGAATGACCTCAGCTGTCTTTATTATTATTATTATTATTATTATTATTATTATTATTATTCACAACGTCTTTTTAAAGTTTTATTTTATGTGTCTAGTTATTCTGCCTGTGTGGATGTCTGTGCACCACAAGTATGCAGTGCCTAAAAGGGCCAGAAGAGGGCGTTGAATCCTCAAAGGCTGGAGTCACAGGACAGTTGTGAGTTGCAGCAGGGAGAGGGCACTGGAGATTGAACCTGGCTTCTCTGAAAGAGCAGAGGCTCTTGCTGCCAGACCTGATAAGTTGAGTTAGCACGCCAGAAGCCACAGGAAAGAAGGAGAGAACAGATCCTAAAAATTGTCCTTTGACCTCTACTCACATTCTGGGGCAAGCACCCCACCCTCTTAACAAAACAAACAAACAAATATATATATTAAAACACTATATATATATATATATATATATATATATATATATATATATATAGTGTTTTAATTTTAAGAAATTATATTTTAAAATGCAAAAGTAATTGGATACAGTGGCACATCCCTTTAATCTCAGCAGTAAGGGGTAAAGGGGTCAGGAGTTCAGGGCTCACCTGTGCTATAGTAAATTGGCAGCCTGACCTACATGAGACCTTGTCTTTATTTAAAAACAGAGAGAAAGAATGAATGAAAGTAGGAGCTGGAGAGATGGCTTGGCAATTAAAAGCACTAGCTGTTTTTCCAGAGGACCCAGGTTCAATTCCCAGCACCCACATGGCAGCTCACCACTGTCTGTAACTCCAGTTTCAGGGGATCTGACACCCTCACACAGATATACACGTAAGTAAAACATCAGTGTACATAAAATCAAAAGATAAAAACTGACATTATGGTTCTATTTAAATGTGTCTACCCACTGGGAAACAGTCCTGGTCCAGGGGTAAGCCGATCAGCCATTTCCAGTTCATGCAGAAATCGGCTCAGACCAAGTCAGAGCATATGAAGTTGTTCTGGCTTTGTCTGAGCTCCGAGGACTCTTGGCAGTAGTTGTAAAGAAGGAAGGTGGAGACAAGACTCTTTGTAAATATGGGGAGCCAGGACTGCAACTACCTAGAGAGAGAGAAAGCCCTTCTTCACCCTCACAGATTTTTTTTTTAAGAAATATTATTTGCTTATAGGGAAATGGGTGTTTTGCCTGAATGTGTGTATGTGTACCATATATGTAGCATGCCTATAGAGGCCAGAAAAGAACACTAACTCCTCCAAAGCTGGAGTTGCATATGATGAGAGCTGCCATGTGGGTGCTGGGAATTGAATCTAAGTCCACTGGAAGAGCAGCCGGTACTGTTAAACACTGAGCTGTCTCTCCAGAGCCTCTCAACACCCTTCCACTCAGACCTATAAACCCCTCCTTTGTTATTCAAATGTGATGCAGTATATAGGACCCCTTCCATGATTCCTTTTATACTTAAGATAATGTAAATTGGATTGTCTAATTCCTTTGAGGGGGTGAGACAGTATCTAGCTAAGTAGCCCAGGCTGCCCTCAGACTTGTACTGATCCTTCTGCCTCAGGCTTTCGGTTGCTAGGATTATAGCTACATGCAACCAGGCTTGACTGGCTTTGTGCCACTTGTAAACCAAACTTGCTACTTCTTATCAATATTGAAGCTGATGTCTCCTCAGTTTTACTGAGCGTTAAAGTCACCTGGGGAATTAATATTCCCAATGTCAATGGGGCCACAGATCTGGGAATGGGCCAAGCATCAGCAAGTAAAAAATAATAATTTTGAGGGCAGGGTCTCACATAACTCAGACTAGCTTTGAACTCCCTGTGTAGTCGAGAATGACCTTGGACTCTGGATTGTCCCTCCCAAGTGGTGGGATCACAGGAATGGCCACTATAGGAGATTCTGGTGCACAGCAGAGTTAGGGAACCCCTGCTCCCAGCCAAGTGAGCCGCTTCCTTTGGGCTCCTTCACTCTCTGCCCTTTACAGCTCCCCACTGTTGTACTGTCTGTATTGGAAAACCAGATGCATGACCTTCCCTGCCTTGCTCATGATAGAACCCCAAACATGTGAGTTGCTGAGCAAACACATAAGAGATGGGGCCACATCGTGTTCTTGAACAACTTTTCTTTCAAGGTACTTTGCCCTGGGTACCAGGTATAAAAGAGGCATTTAAAAAACAAATCCAGGAACAAGAGAAGGGCAGCCTTTGCAGCCAGAGTCCACATCCAGGACAAATACTCAACTTCCCAGTACCTCCCTTCCCTCCTCTGAGAAATCTAATGGCAGTGGGGTTAGCAGGACCTCATAAATCAAACTGTCAAATTCATCAAATGCAGTAATGTCAGTGTCTCTGTTCATTAATTCCTAGAGATGAGTCTGACTCCCTTGGGCTCACTGAATTGTCTGAGAGGTGGCCAGGAAGTGAGCTAGTATGGGGATGATGGCTCTGCTCACTCTCCCTTGATGGAAGGGGACACGGACAGAAAGAAACAGAACTGGAGGAAGGGGGTGGCTGGTATCTTAGGTTGTTGGCCACTTTCCTCAAGTGTGGTCAGATGGAGGAAAAACGAGCTGGCCCAGAAAGAGGCTGAATTGAGAAGAACAGGAGAGTTAACAGAGACTGCCCATGGAGGGGAGGGATGGAGAGGGGACAGGAGGGGCCTTGGACCACGGAGGCTGGATCTCCTAGGTGATGGAGGAGCAGGCAGTGAGGAATGGATGGCCATGTGTTCACCTCTGAGCACTCCTGGGGGCCTGTTTGCTTTGGGCCCAGTTTATTAACTGAAGTGAATTGTGGTTGGTGACTGGAGTTGACTCAGGGAAGCAGAGCAAAGACTTGTAAAGCCTCCCGCTTCTGCAGGCCCTGCCCCTCCCGCAGTGCCAACAGGGCAGGGCAGGTGCTTTCTGCCACCTGAACAGAGCCTGTCAGCTGGGGCGCAGCCAGCTGCGAGCTTATTGTTTTGTCTTATTCATCAAAGAGAGGACTTGTTTTTATTTTATGTGAGGTCTTTTCGCCCCAGGAGAAAGGAAAGCACTTCGTTATAAATAACACCACTTCTTCTTCTTCTTTTTTTTTTTTTTTTTTTAAGACAAGATCTTGCTATGTGGCCCAGGCCGGCCTGGAATACAAAGCAATCCTTCTGAGTGCTGGGGCGTGTGGCACCGTGCAACACCACCACCTTATGACAGGACTCACTCACTGCAACAGGCCTACACCTGCGAGCTCCTTTCATTAGAAGTACACCTGCACACACACACACACACACACACACACACACACACACACACACACACACACTTGTCAGCAGGCTGGGTAGACAGCCTCGGGGACTTTACCTACCTAGATGGTGAGGCGCTGAGTAGGCTAGTAGCTAGTGTTAATACTGTTCTTGAGAAATCCCTCCTCTCTCTGCCTGCCTCCTTCCTCCCTCCTTGCCTGGCCACCAACATGTATTTATTGAGTTCTTCCAGCAGTCAGGGAGGCCTGTGGGTACATCGAGGAGATAAACACAGCTTGATTAAAGCAAACCCAACAGAGCTGAAGCAAGCCTAACCGAGCCCTTGTCCCTGTCTATGAATGTGCAGCTTTGCAGAAAAATACAATCATCCCTCAGTTCTACGGCCAGGAGTCCCTCGGGTACCCAAGTCTGTGGAGGATGCTCAGGTGTCTTATGTAAAACGATGGGGGTATGTTTGCCTGTAACTTACGCACATCCTCTTGCTATGTTCATTATATTTATTGTGGCTTTTTGAGATGGAGTCTCATGTAACCAAGGCTGGTCTCAAATTCACTATGTAGCTGAAGATGGAGCTTGTGTGTGCAGTGTGTGTGTGTGTGTGTGTGTGTGTGTGTGTGTGTGTGTGTGTATACACGCTTGTGTGTGCGCATGCCTGTACCCATGCAACACCAGTTGTCAACAATGGTGTCTTCCGTGTGGCTCTCCACCTTACCTTCTGAAACAGGGGCTCTTGCTGAACCCGGAACTCACTGATTTACTGTATTCTTTAGGAAATAATGACGGGGGAGGGGGACTTTACTGTTCGGAAAATTTTTTTAAACATTTATTTTATTTTTAATTAAGTGCATGTTTATATGGACATGTACACTTGAAGTAGGTGCTGGGAACAGAAGTCTAGTCCTCTGCAAAAGAAGCAAAAAAACCCTTAACTGCTGAGCCATCACTTCAGCTCCCTCAGAACAATAGCCAGCCAAAATACAAATATTCTGTAGTATATATAATGTAGTATATGTCATAAATTCCATGCCAAATTGGTCGAATCTGTGATGTGGAAGCCACAGATGCTCTCTCAGCTGCTCTCTCAGCTGCAGGCAATGTTCTAATTGCCTCTCACTTAAATCACCAATCTTCCTGCCTTCCAGCATTTTCTACTGCCAGATGTTCACTCTGAAGCACGTGTCAAGCTGCAAGCTGCCCTCCAGCCCCACGATATACCAGCCCTGATCATAGTCTAGCCCTTTACTCATGCCACTCTCTTATCTTGTTGCAAACTCCTATTCACTCTTCAAGGCCCAACTCCATGCTTGCCTCATTCCTACATACTGGGCAGAAGAAAAGCTTCCTCCCATTGTGCAAGCCTTAAGGCTTTCAAATAAACCTCAGTCTTAGCACCTATCATAGTGTGGCCATTTTCCTGTTGCTTATGCTAGGGAAGAACAGATCTTAATTATATTTGTTTTCTCCGTGCATGACTTATCCATGGTGATAAATGGACTAACGATTATGAGTGAATTGAGTGTCATACATGAGGCGCGCAGAAGACATCTCTACCCTTTGCCCTCCAGCCCATAACCAGCTTTTCAGGGAATACCAGAGGCCAATATTGGTTTTCCCAATATTCCTAACATAAGGCAATAAAGTAGCCACAGTTCGTATGCTGACATACAGCTCCATGACTGTGACAATTTGTGACATTCACCTCACATACTTTTCTTTTCCCTTTTGAAGACAGAAGAACACCTGGCATGCTGGTGCATGCCTGTAGTCCCAGCATGCAGGAGGCTGAAGCAGGAGAATCAGGAGTTCAAGGCCAACCTGGGTCACATTGAGACCCTATTTCGAAACCCAAAATAAAATAAAATTAAACTCATAGGCATAAACATGACCCATCAGTTCATACTGTGAGCCCTAGAGGCGCTCATGCCTTTCCTTCCAACTAAATATTTGTCATACTGGCGTGGTGTTAGTATCTGCCTGGCAAAAGTAGTCATTCTAAACAATGTGTTGTAGTGTTCTTTCAGCTTTTAAGCCTCATATATTCACGTGCTGTGCATGGAACTACACGTTGCTTTGCCTCTCACTGTCCAGACAGCTGCAGGCTCACCTCTGGCCTCTTTGTTCTATCTTATTGTCCAGTGTCTATGCCTTCACTAACCCTTCAACACTGGGGCCTTGGGAGCAAGTCTTGATGACTGTCAGTGTTAGCCTGTCCTTGTTCTTCAAAGTCACACAAGCTCTCCTCCGTCCTTCTTGCCTTCCATGTGAATTTTAGTATCAGCTTGTAAAGGCTTATAGAACCCCATATTTACATTCACAGATTTGAGAGAGGGTCTCTCTGGATGGCACACGGAGTCTTGCCATCTGGGAACCTGATCCAGCTCTCCAGCTGTTTAGGATATGGTAATGAACCTGAACACCCTCCCACAGGAATCCCAGTGGCAAAGTATAGAGAGTCTAAGAACTTCCTGCAGGAAGGGAGGCAGGCCGCTCACACTCATGGCCAAAGTCAGCTAACTCAGAGATGACATAGACCGGAATGCTCCCTGCTCCAGGTCCTAAAGCCTCCTATGGTAGATTCTGCTATTCTCTGCAGTGTCTTTTTCCTACCCTGCGCATCTCAATTTCCTTGCCATCCTGGTGCTGTAGTCAGCCCCTGCATCAGTCAGAACTAACCTACCTTGGAAGACCATCCTTCTCTGCAGTCACAGTTTCACTAAGTGTAAACATGCTTGCTGTAACACTATGGTGACCCCATGGGTGGGCTTTCAGGGGCTTCCTACGCATGTGTAGCTCAGAGCCTGCCTTGCCCTACAGACATAAAATAGTCTCCTCCCATTTTAAAGGTTGCTTTCTGGAAAGAAACGGAAGCGTCTTGGCAATTGCACAACCCCTATAAGCTATGTAAAGAAAATTTCACACGGGATGTGGGGTTGGTTTCTCAAAGCCACTGTGTGTCTTTAGTTTCAATATGCAGCCTTTAAAATCTGCCCTTGAGTGCTTTGCAGAGGAGCTATTTATGTTTCCTCCTGTGCTTATGAAAAATAATTATCATATATTAGGACAGAGATGGCACCTGGAGTTTGTTTAGACTCTTCTGCTGGGCCCATTGCTGTTCCTTTTGTGCCCAGCACATAGAGCACAGCTGCTACGAATGCTGTTCATGAATGCTGCAGAGCATCCGTCCTGCCGAGCCCAGAGTGCTGTGCTGGAGAGATGCAAACCCTCTGAACCCTTCGCATAGAAGCAGGGTTCAGAGGGTTCCCAGCTGGCAGGTGAGGACATAGGCTCAGGGTGCTGAAACATCTCAACCCAACAAGCACAGCTTGTCCCTGATAGGATTGTGACCCAGGATCTACAGACCTGTGAGCGTGGGACCTAGCCGGTTGCTGCTTGTTATGGAAGAGAGGAAAGGAAGGGGAGAGAGTGAAGGAGAAAGAGGGACAAGAAAGACAGAGCAAGGAAGAAAGGGGACAGGGACATTGGCAGACTAGGAGAAGGAGATGGGAGGAGAGGAGAGGGGGAGGCTGTGAGAACTGGAAGCCCCAGGGCCTCGGCAGAGAAAGATGGATTCCCTCTTTCCCAGGGTCTACAGCCTGGTCTGTGGTCGAAGATTCCACAGTGTTGTCTATCCAGGGTAATCTGTGTCATGGGGAGAAGGGGGTGGAGAGGAAGGAAGAGGAAGAAAGGAAGAGGAAGCAGAAGAGGCAGAGGAAGAGGAGGAGGGAGAAGAGAAGGGAGAGGACAACTACAACTTTCAGCTAAGGATCCTCCCTAAAGGTAGATGGAATTCTTTGAGGCCCGAGGGGTACAGGGGAGAATCCCGAGACCAATGACCTTGGAGGTCTCCAAGCTTTGTGGTGGGAACAGAAAACACACACACACACACACACCTGTGACACCCTGTCAGCCTGGCAGAGGGACTAGGTTCAAGAAGACCAAAGGAAAAGCTACAGCTGCAGAGTGGGGGTAAACATAAATAAACATGCACTCTTTCCCAGGATTCCTGCAGGCGGCACTTGGGGTGATTTACTCTGCTCTCTTGCGCCTGTGCCAGGGTGCACACAATACCCTTCACCTTGATGAATTTGCAGCCTTGTTCAAAGGTCATGTTTGCTCAGTGGCTGGATGAGACAGGGAGGGGAGCCTGTGCCCTGGGGAAAGCTGGGTGTGGGGAGGCCCCTGCAGGGAGGGAGTGTCATTCCTGAGCTTGGAGGGTCAGGTAAGCTGCTTGCTACCAAACATACATTATGGAGGTGTTACCTCAGCCAGGAAGGAAGCCTCTGGCCCTATGACTTCACTTTCCTCCCTCCTGCCTCAGCTCCTAGACGCCTTCCTCTTCTGATAGCTGCCAGAGGAGTTCCAAGAAGCTGGCTCTCCCCCAAGCTCTGTGATATACCAGCATAATTAAAATTCACTCATTTGCCCCTCCATAGGAAACAGGGCAGACAGGATGCTGGTGCCAAAGCAAGCCAAAAACCAAGTCAGTGTGTGTGGTATCTGACAGTTTCCCATTAGAATTCCCCAGCTGAAGGCCAACCAGAAGAGGAGTATGAGGCTTCACGCTCTCAGGAAAGTTAGCTCCCTGCCTTCAGGACCTGGCAGGTTTCTTGGAAGTAGTTCTGACAGGAAGAGGCTCTGATGTTTGCCAAGCATACTTGCCCCCAGGTGGGCAGGGACATCTCACTTCTGAGAGAACTTCCTGTTTGAAACAGGAAGTGGTTTTAGATTCAGAACCAGGTCCAGCCTGAATAAGAACAAAAGATAAAAGAGAGTACCACCTTGGGATCTTAGCCAAATGAGATCCAGGGGACTCTATTCTTGCAGGAATACCCGTGTGTGGTAGTTCAAGAAAGAATGGTCCCCCATAGGCTCATATATTTGAATGCTTAGTCACTAGGGAGTGGCACTATTTGACATGACTAGAAGGATGAGGGAGTGTGGCCTTGTTGGAGGAGCTGTGTCACTGGGGGTAGGCTTTGAGGCTTCAAAAGCCCATACCAATGCTATTTCTCTCTCTCTCTCTCTCTCTCTCTCTCTCTCTCTCTCTCTCTCTCTCTCTCTCACACACACACACACACACACATACACACACACACACACACACAGAGTGACTCAAACACCATGAGTACTGAGGCAGCAGCCTGGTTGCCAGACTGAGCTGCAGGAAGGCTAGAGAGGGTATTCAGGTGCTGGCCCAAAGGGAAACTTTGTCTGGAATTGGGCAACAACCACTGACCTTTCCACAGCCTTTTGGGGTTACTGCTGCTGGGACCAACCTGGTGTCACTGGTACATGAGGCAGGGAGAAGTAAACAAGATAGTTGAAAACCTTCCAGCACTTGTAGATGGGCTTGGCTGGGGCTGGCAGATAGACAACCTTCATCCTCCTCGATAGAGGAGGATCAGAAATGAATCTCAGCTGAACCCATTCATGGTCTGATTTTTCCCACTAGGGTTTTGGCAGAGAGCTTGGCTGAAAGGATTGTATCCATTTACTTCTGAAGCCAGGCAACTGCATCTCCTTCCACCCACACCAAAGGGGCCTTAAAATTAGGGACTGCATGGGTAGGAGTGATCCAGGCAAAGAGGAATAAAAGGTCCGAGTTCACATAGACCAGGAGGCCATCTCTTCCATTCTGTCCTTGGTAGGCAATGCTTGTCATGGTCCCGGCAGAACTTCATAGCTCAATTAATGCCACCAATGTAATCTCCTATAAGCCTAACCAGAGACTAACCCAAGGTGATCCTATATTCTGGCAAGTAGACACTTAACACTATCACCCTAGGCAAGCACCCTGCCAACTGAGATGCCCCACCCCCCCAGCTGTATTTAAGTATTACCTTAGTCACTTATCTCATCACTGTGACAAAGTATCTGATGGAAGCAGCCTAAGGAAGGAGGGGCCTTATTTGGCTCTTGGTTTCAGGATATACAGTTTATCATGGTGGAGAAAGAGTGGCCTATGGTAACAGGAGCATGTGGCTGCTGCTTGGCACAGGGTTCAAACTACAGGCTACACCAAAGGCTGAAACTATATAACCCTCAAGGTTGTCTGTCCAGAGGTCTACTGCCTCCAGCTGGATCCGACCTCCCAAATCAACACTACTGGGGGAGGACCATGCATTTGAACACATGAGTTTGTAGGGGACATTTCACATTCAGACTGCAATTAGTATAAAGTACTCAGCAGTGGGCGGTTTGTATCTCAGCAATGTAGAGAGCTGGAGAAGGAATAGACTCCTCAAAACACAGAAAAGCCGTCATTAATGATCCCGAGTGACTCTAGTGACTGACGCTTCTGCGGGCAGCCTGCAGGTGACCTGGGGGTGGCTGGTCTGGGGTGGCTACTCCAGACACACCTCTGCTTTCTTTAGCAGTTTGTCCTCAGCAGGCTAACCTAGACTTGTTCTTCTGGCAGTAGCAGGAATGTGAGGTTGGGGGAAGGAGGGCAGGAAGGAGGGGGAGGAGGAGGAGGAGGAGGACACAAAGCTTCTTACGGCCTACCCCATCCCTTCCACTAAACACTGAAGCAAATCTCCATGCCTGCTCACATTCACTGGGTAGGAAATGGTACCTGTCTCTTAATAGAGGTGCTGCAAGATCACATGGCAGAGAGTGTGGCTACTGGGGACAGGGAGAACTAAGTGTAGTCTGCATGTTGTTCATCACACAGATCTGGAGGCTGTTAAGATGCTGGCAGGGGCTTAGAGACATGAATCGTCCTTCTGTGTTAACTGACATTTCTGAACGATGCCAATCCAGGAATAGTCATGGCTTTTCACTATTTTAGCAATAACTTTTGTTTGGAGAAAGTAAAAGGACCATGAGAAAGAGTTTTGGGTGACCAGCCCTAAGGGTCAGGACTCCAGATCTGTGGTCTCCAAATAGTGTTCTGTAGACCCCCAGGGCACTGTAGGGAATGGGTGCTTTGTATAATGGCCAGGAAATGTGGGTCCCCACCCGATTCAGGATAGATCTATTTTCTCTTTCTTTCTTGGGTTTTCCTTTGAAGACAAGCTGTAAGGCTTTGAAAAATAAAGATTTGAAGTCCAGCAGACCAGATCAATATCTCAAACAAAAAGACAAAACACAAAAAGACAGCAGTCTTACAAATGCCCACTCTAAGGGACCTAGGAACTGAGTGTCCTGGCAAGTACTATAACCCCAAGCTGCCCTCTATCCAAGGCTAATTCTCCTGACTTGCTTTCCCCTCCATCACTGGATTCAGGCTACTAGGATCACTGCAGCCTGGCACATAGGGGAAACTGAGGCAATCAAAATGGATATTTTTAAAGTATCATCATTTTTATTTTGCACTTCTCTAGGATATTATTTTTTTTCTTGTTATTGAGTGTCAAATGGGACATCTATATCAGCCCAGCCCTACCCCTCACCCATACCCCAAGGCTCAGGGAACATCACAGAAGAGGATGGGGAGGAGGCTCTGCTTCATGCTGCCATCTCGACATGACATGGCAACTGTACTTGTGAACTTACAGCTGCTCTCATTACCGCACAGGATCAAACCAGCCAGAGTTCTCCAGGCCCCACACCTTACTGAAGAGCTATTAGCAGTTGATAGTTGCTGGGGAAACTATCCAGCTGGAGGCAGTAGGCCTCTTGGCAGAGGGCCTTGAGGGTTAAATGAAGGTTTCTGTATGTGCTCTGCAGTGAGCACTACATGGCACAAAGCAGCTGCCACATGCTCCCGTTGCCATGGGCCATCTGCATATTTTCCCATGATAATGGACTGTATCTCCTCAAACTGTGAGCCAAAATACACCCCCTACCCCTCACTTAAGTTGGTTTTATTTATCCCCCCCCCCAAGATATTTTGTCACAGTAATGTAAATCAATCTTCCTTAAGGATGTGGCCACTGGTAGGTCTCTCCGGCTATAGTGGGTGGACCCACTATATATATATCTCCACTATGTATATATACTTAGTGGGTTATGACCAAAGACATGAAGTTGAGAGGGGAAACCTGCTGAAAAGAATATAGGAAGCCACTAAAGATCCATTTCCTCCTTCTAGGCCATGGCCCCTATGGGTTCCACAGTCTCCCAAAACAATGCCATCAGCTGGGGACCAGGTGCTCAAGCATGTGAGCCTATAAGGAAAATTTTGCATACAATCCATAATAACACCAAGCAAGAGCCTTCACACTCTTGAACTCTGAATCTCAGTCCTGCACGCATATCACTGTACATGCTCCCTATGAGGGTGTGTTATCCAGAACCACAGACAATCCAGGACATCTTATTGGCAGCAAGAAGGGCTTGGTGGTCAACTCTGGGAGCAGAGCTGGGTACATTCAGTGTGGCTGGGGTGCTGCCTGGGAGAAAAGCTCACTTCCTGGATGATGCCTGGGCTTGCTTGGGAGCTGTATCTCCTCCTCCTCCCAGTGTGTTAATTCCATTTCTTCCCAAGTGAGTGTTTTTAGGACATGAGCTAATTATAGCGTCTCCTAAGTCTTTTGCAGTCTGTTTCCTGTTCAAGTATGGCATTAGTCACCAGCAAGAGTCTCTAACAATCTCCTGTCCCTGCCTGATCTCAGCCTCTGGGAACAAGGGGATGCTGGAGAGACCAGGGGCAGATCCCAATGGGGAGATGATAGGAAGGGGGTTTGATGCTGACTTGGGGACACAAGGGGAAGTCTCCTGCACCCCATCCTCCGTGGGCCTCTTGGTCCTGGAGTTTGCTCAGCTGCAGAGGCTGCAGAGTACCTCCATTCAGCTGCATAGTTTTGCTATTACTTGATGACCTATTTGCATCTTTACTGAGGATTTCCTCTCAAGCCATATTCGGTGATTTCACTGCCTCACAAATTGAGGCTTCCTGCTGCGCGGAATCCTTCCCACATGTTCTATCCTTGCCTTTAATTTGGTTTGTGCAAAACAAACAAACAACAAAAGCCCCCATACTCAAACCTTCCCATGCATGGCTGGTTCCAGGAATAACTGGTTGCATTTGATGGACACTCTCTGCCTAGCTGACTTTTTGAGCCCACAGGTACATGAGCAACTCCTGCAGCCAGGGAAGAAGAAGAGATTCGAAGGCCAGGGTTTGACAAAGCTCCACTCCAAACCTCTTTGCTTTCCTGTTTCCTCTTTGCTCCTGCTGTCTCTGGCCCGGATCGAATACCCTGAACCATGTGTCAAGGTATTCATTGCCAAGACTCTCCATAAGGCCACTGTGTTGGTTACTTTTCTTGCTGTAGCAAAATGCTTGACAAAAACAACTTGAAAGAGGGGTCTGTTTATTTTTATTTTGGCTCCCTTCATCATGATGAGCCAGCTGGTCCGGAACGTCGCATCTGCAGTCAAGAAAGAAAGAGAGATGAATACTGGTGTTCAGCGAGCTTTTCCCTTTCTGTGCAGGAGGAATGGTGTCATCCGGTGGGGTCTTCTCACCTCAGTTAACTGAATCTAGAAAAAACCCTTACAGACGACACACCCAGGGGTTGTCTCTTCAGCTCTATATTCTGGAAAGCTGACAATAAATGTTACCCATCACAGCCACAGACATTTTCTGGCCCCTTCACTGTTTGACCCACGTTCAGCAATCCCTAGTGAAGGAGGGGAGTGCAGAGCTTCAAACCCGAGTCCTCCAGGAACAGAGGAGGGACAGGAAGCAGGGAACATTCTAGTTGAAAAGCATTTCTACAGGTGGCTAGCATTCCAGAGACTAAACTCATTCAAAATTGGTTTTACCACTCCCCAGTCAGGGGACTTGTCCCTTGAACAAAGCTTCTGGGAAACATGGAGATGACTTATTCCAAGCTGTCTCTTTTGGAACTTTGGCTTCTGATGCCAACCTCAGGTGGGCCAGGTAGTCAGAGAGTACCTGATCTATACCAGGACGCTTTCTGGAAATGCATACTAAGAAAGAGCTTCTAAGAAGATGCCCTGAGCTCACATTACCCTCTGTTTCCATTTGGAGCTGATTTGCAAATGGGTACCTTGAGGGAGACAAGATGGAAGAAAGTGGGTATGAGCCTTGTTTGCCAAGCACTAGCTTGGGCCCAGACGTCCCTGGGCTACTCCTGAGCCGTGGTGCTTGTCAGCAATCTGGCTCAACTATTTTTATATTCATTTGGTTTCCATCCTAGGAAATTTGTTACAGACTGTCTGCCCACAGAGCATACACGATTACATCCTGGGAAGGGCAAGAGCCCAGAAGACGCCATCAGGGGTGGCTGAGTCAGGCTTAGTCAAGGATAAGCTTGCTTCAGCCAGGGCTGAGGACTAAGAGATAGAATCCCAGGGAAATGGAATATTGGGGAGAAGGGGTATGAACACCTAGCACAGACTCTCCTTAGGGCTATGATGATGGGGTTTGAAAGAAAGAGCATGTGAAAAAGATCCCTTTAGCCAGGCTCCTTCTCCTCCCTTCTTCCTCCCTCCTCCCCTCCTAAAAGAAAAACACCAAACCCCCTCCCTTAGTTCCTTTCCCACAGGGATCCACCAGGCAGCAGGGCTGAGTTTCTTCTAGAAACTTCTTTTTTGGCTACTCAACATAAGAGCAAAGGAGTCTGGGAGAGATGGCTTAGCTGGCTGTTGCCCCTGAATAAGGGGGGCCCTTGAGAAGTATCCCCAAGCCTGCTAGCCCATCCCCTCAGGTGAAGCTCCAGGCAGTCCCCAGCCCCCATCAGCTCTGCAGCTGGGTAAAGGATCACAAAGGCTCCTCCTGGCAGGGAACTATTTACCAGGGAGAATGCCCCAGAGGAAAGGATTTCTTCTTGATTACATAGACTACCTCCGCTCTGTTTTTCCAACAGTGATTCACCCAGGAGTCATCAGAGCTGCTGATGGGGACCATGCCTGTGTTCCTGCCCTAGCTTTGATCAGGGTTACATAACTCAGAGCTCAGAAACTGGCTCTCACTCTTCTGTTCATCCCAAAACACAAGACAGAAAACGACAGGCCTGAGGGTGGCATTAGCATCAAAGCCTTTTGCTTAAATATACAGACCGGGCATGGAAATGTCAGTGAAAGTCCGTAATACCAGCCCTCAGGAGGCAGAGGTTGGAGGATTGCTGCAACTTCAAGGCCACATTCTTCT
The DNA here is from genome assembly GCF_011762505.2 of Arvicanthis niloticus. Taxonomy (NCBI): domain Eukaryota; kingdom Metazoa; phylum Chordata; class Mammalia; order Rodentia; family Muridae; genus Arvicanthis; species Arvicanthis niloticus. Next base: position 79,948,426 of record NC_047658.1, on the reverse strand, counting down.
ACCTGGTACAGTCCAAGTCAGCCAGGGCCACATAAAAGGACTGTAGTAGGGGCTGGAGAGATGGCTCAGTGGTTAAGAGGTCCTAAGTTCAGTTCCCAGCAACCACATGGTAGCTCACGACCATCTGTAATGGTATTTGATGCCCTCTTCTAGTGTGTCTGAAGACAGCTACAGCATACTACTATAGATAAAATAAATATAAATAAATAACTCTTTTTAAAAAAAGGATTGTAGTAGTTACTTTTCTGTTGTTGTGATAAAATACCAAGGCAACTTAGAGAAGGAAAAGTTTAATTGGACGTATGGCTCCAGAGAGAGAAGAGTCCATCATGGTGGGGAATTGTGGCATCAGAGCCTGCCTGAGGTAGTTCCTCCAGCAAGGCTACACCTCCAAGACCTCTCCAGATCACATCGCCAACTGGATACCAAAGTGCTTGAATACCCAAGCCTATGGGGACATTTCTCATTCAAACTTCCACAGAGACCTTGCCTCAAGTTAAAATAAAATTTAAAAAGAGAAGCAAAATAAAAGGCATTCAGCCATATCTAAACATGCCTCCGAGTGACACTGGATCTTAAAGGAAAATGCAAGGCTCTCAGAAACTCTCGCTCAACATATTGCTCTACTGGGGATTGCTCGTTTGTCCTGTATTTACCAGGTAAGTACCAGTCTGTGGATGCTGTACCAGACAGACCATTAGAATCTCTATACGAAGACTTAAAACATGGCTGTGCTTGAGGCTGAGGAAGGGAGAGAGGGACCAAGGAAGAGTGTGAGGAATGGGAATTTCTGAGAACAAAGGTGAGAGGCTCCTCAGGAGTCAGCCCTGCTGTGAGCCTTGGCCAGTGGCAAGCCTGGGGTGGAGGTGGGGGTGGACATGGAGGCCAGATGGGGCTGCACCACGAGACACCTCCTTCCCAAGATCTTCAGCATGGACTTCATTTTCAAACCCAGTGGAAACCACAGAAGGGTTTGATTAGGGGAGCTGAGTCATTGAGGGACCCTGCACAAAGCAACCGAGCTCATCTTGGATAGCTTGGGGAGCATTCGTGAAGAGCTGTTTACTGAGGGCTGACCACTGTGTGGTGTAGTACTGTCTGCATAAAGACGATGAGGCAAGAGGAGCTGAGGGAAGAAACAGTTGCTGGGAGTCAGGGGAAGGTCACCTTGAGAGGAGCTGTGGCCTGGGATTATTATTACACCACAAGGAGCCAAATTTTGGATCTCTTCTCCCTGACAGAATTGGCCAAGCCCACCCTAAGTCAGAGTGGTAAGAATGTGAAAATGTGAAGCTAGAATCTAGCTGAGGCCACAGCAGGTTTTTTTTTGTTTGTTTGTTTTTTTTTTTGTTTGTTTTTTTTTAATTGGTTCTCTCTCAGACACAAACAGGCCTCCTGCTGTGGCTGTTCTGTGGCTCTCCCAGCTAGCAGACTCCCCAGGGCTCAGATCTGTCACCTGGGAAGTGAGTTTCTATCCAAAGCAGGTATTAGTGGCCATACATCCTATTCCCTGCTCCATTCCCTGACCCCTTCCCTGCCTCCTGCCTGGAAATCAGAGAGCCATGCTGCAGGCTTACACTGTGAAATTTCCCCCACACTCAGGTCTGAGAAGACTCCCACTTCTTCTGTGTAGACTCTGGTCCCTCTCTTTAGAGACCTCATCATGTTATCACCTTCTGGTGCTAGGTGCTAGGTTATTTCTTTGCTGGTGAAATGAGCCAATTCAAGCCAGGTAGGTTATATATAGGCAAGTTTATTGGAAAGCTGCTCTCGGATGAATTCACAGGCCCCAAGGATTGAGGCCAGGGGAGTCACCATAGAGGTAGGGGAGAGAGAAAGAGAGAAAGGGCACTCTTGAGTCAGGGAAGAGGAGACCAAATGTCTGGATTATATAGAGAAGAGCCTCTGGGGGAAGGGCAGCCCGGCCCCTGGGCTAGAAAGTTCAGGGTTGGGAACAGGGTATGCCAGATAGGGACTAAGGGATGCTAGGAGAATCTGGAGGCCAGATCTGCTTTGATATGTAATATATGCACCTCTGTCCCTTATCCCAGGGTCTGAAACCAAACAGAAATAACTGACAATCTTCCAAAGATATGTGGACATTAATCTCTAACCAGATTTTCAACTCTGGACCTTTCAGAGGCGCTCTGAACCTCCCTTTCATCCTGTTTCCCCAACTCCTTAAAGAGAATTCAGGCAAGAGATTCAGTGCCTGGTTTAAACTGTGGCCACTCCTCACTAGCATCAAAAGAAAACAAAATGATATTATAAAATGGCAAGCCCACTAAGTTCTAAGTGTAGGAGTGTCCCCCACCCCAGGAACTCCCATCATCCCACCCACAGCTACCTTAAAAGGCAGTGAGGTCCCCAGAGTGCCTGGCATCAGAAGGAAGAGTAATGTGGGAGAAGAGAGGCATTGTTACTAGGTAACATGCTGCTGTCCTGTGGTTGCCCTGGTGATGGTGGTTTGTATGTGCAAGGAATGGTAGTGGGTGGTTCCTTGCTAAGCTTCTGTATTAGCTGGCTAGGTTTTGGGTTTTTGGTGTTTTTTTTTTTTTTTTTTTTTTTGTGTGTGTGTGTGTGTGTGTGTGTGTGTGTGTGTGTGTGTGTTGCATTCTCTGACATGATGTCATAGGCAGTCAAAACTTCCAGGGGATTAGAATTTTCTCCTTGAGGAGCTGACATGAGTTGAAGGCACAAGTGTTGGGTATCCTTCATGACTTCCACAGCTAAAATTGTACTTCAGCTTCACTGCAAAGCTAACACTGGGCTCGATGTTCATTCACTCACTCATCCATTTACTCACACATCTACCCATCTATCAGGTTATCCATCTATCTATCCATCCATTCATCCTTCCACCTACCCATCCATCTATCCATCCATCCATCCATCCATCCACTTACATATTGCTTCACTCACCCATCCATACCATTACTCACTTGTCTATCTCTCTTCCTATTTATCCATGCATCCTTTTGAGGATTTTAGGTGCCATTGTAACTTGCTCTAATATCTAGCTCATCTTAAAAGATCAGTATTCTAAGCTAGGGTTATGGGTAAGTTGTGTTCTCCCAAAATGGTCTATTAGCATCCTAACTCCTAGTATTTTGGAGCATGTTGTGAACGTGAAATGTAGCCCATAGTCTTACATGCTTGGGTTGTCATAGTCCCTAGCAGGGGCTGCTGGTTTGGAAAACTGTGGAACCTTTAGGAAATGGAAACTTGCTGGAGGAATTGGGACACGGGGGCACTTCCTATCTGCATCATCTTTACTTCCTAACTTAGGACACAATAGGACCCCTTGCTTCATGCTCCTGCCATTGTGGACTCTGTTCCCTTGAACTATAAGCCAACCTCCACCCCTACCACATTCAGAAGTTGCTTCTTGTCTAGTATTTCTTCACAAAGACAGGAAAGGTAGGTAGCATAGTATACAACTATAGTAATAAGTAAGGAGTTTACAAAAGGCATCTAGTCGAAATGAGGTCATCTAGTCGAAATGAGGTCATTAAGGAGAGAGTATATTTGGTATCCTTATGGAAAGGGGACACTGAGAAGCAGACAGAGGCACAGAGGGGCGATGTGAGTGTGATGTCCCAAGACAGCACTTGAAGACAGACAATTGGAATAACAGCAGGGATTTGGGGCAGCAGCCAAGATAGGCCAAGTGTAGCCAGCAAGCCACTCCAGAGGCCAGGAGAAAGTGTGTCTAGTCTTCTAAAGTGTGGAAGGTACAATTCAGTGATGTTAGACCACCCAGTGTGCCCACCTTGGTTGCAGTAGCACTAGGAAATAACTAACAATTCCATGCTCTTTGCCCAGTCTTCCATGGAGCTTTGAGAACGCCTATTCCCGGGTAGCTCTGTGAGTTGGTCAAGTCCAGCTGTGCTAATCTTAGTGTTAATTCTGATTATTAACCTGGCAGGATTCAGAATCACCTAGGAGATACACCTTTGGGAGTGTCTATAAAGGAGTTTCTACATTGGTTGAATTGGGGTGGAAGGACCTAACACCCTACATGTGGGCAGCACCATCCCTTAGGCTGTGGGCTTAGACTGAATAAAAAGGAGAACATGGGCTGAGTACCTGCATTCACCTCTCTGCCTACTGACTACGGACATAGTGTGACCTGTCATCTCACACACTCCTGTCGCCATGACTTCCCTGCCATGATGGATGTATCCCTGCAACTGTAAGGCAAAAGCTTTCTTTTGTCAGACATTTTGTCCCAGCAATAAGAAAGTAACTAATCTGCCCTGTAAGAGCCTAGGATCAAAGCTTCATCAATGAGGCAGAGAGAGAGAGAGAGAGAGAGAGAGAGAGAGAGAGAGAGAGAGAGAGAGCCAGAGCCTCAGGAACCTTGCTGAGCCATGGTTTCAGAGAACTGCCAAGGTTCCCACCCTGCTCCACTCCTGAATGGTTGGTTGGTGACTCCAGTTTCTCCATCCTTATTCCAGGCTTGACCTTGTGACTTGCCTTGACTTGAGTGTGCCCCCAAAGTTAATGGGAACTGTCCTAGTTTGCTTCTCTGTTGGCTGTGATAAAAAGGTAACTAGGAGAAGAAAGGTTTATGTCATGTACAAGTTTCAGTTCATTACCGAGGGAAACCAAGGCAGGAGCTCAAAGCTGGAGCCCAGAGGCAGCAACCGCAGCAGAGCCCACTAAGAAACCGCCTAGAGGGCTGTTTTCAAGGATTGTTCAGTTTGCTTTCATTTACAACCCAGGACAACCAGCCCATGGGTAGCGCGTTCACAACAGACCTTCTACTGCAATCATTAATAAAGAAAACTCCCCCATAGACAAATCTGGTGGAGGCGATTCCTCAACTGAGGTTCCCCTTCCCAAGTAGCTCTGGTCTGTGTCAAGTTGACAACCAAAGATTAGACAGAATAGGAAATCCCCAATGCAACCACAGGAAGGTAGCATCTTTTGGAAGTAATTAAGTTGCAAGGACTCTGCCCTCACTGAAATCACTAACATGGGCTGAATTCATTAATGTTCGAGCAAGGTCCATCTGAAGACTGAATTCCACACCCTTCCCTTTCTCCTGCCCAATGTCTTCTTCCATGTTATAATGATTATAATGCAGAAAAAGGCCCTTGTTAGATATTGAACTTCTTAGCTTCCAGAACTACTTTTCAAATAAATGTCATTGTTTTGACAAGAGAATAGCAAGAACTTGAAGAAGAGTTACCTTGGCTCTTGGTTGGAAGGGATACAGTCTATCATGCAGGAGAAGGGGTAGAGAGGTGAGCATGGGAAGCAGGTGAGGTCAGCAGCCAGGCTGGAGAGAGGGAGAGAGAGAGAGAGAGAGAGAGAGAGAGAGAGAGAGAGAGAGAGAGAGAGGAATGCTAGTGCGCAGTGCTCAGTTCTCTTTCTCTTTTCCTTCTTTTTGTTCTGTCTGGAACCCCAGCCCATGGGGTGGTAGCAGCCACATTCAGGATGGCTCTCCTCTCTTTAGTTAAGCCATTCTGGGAACTTCCTCAAGGATGTACTCAGAGATGTATCTCCTAGGTGGCTCTAAATCCAACAAAGGGATTCAGTCTCTCTGTCTCCCAATTGCTGGCTGGAACTACAGGCGTATAACTAAAGGCTATAGTGCTCGCCTTGCATGTGTAAGGCCCTGGGCTTGACCTCAGTACTGCAAAAAGGGAAGAGGAGAAAGAGGAGAGAGACTGAGGGACAGGGAAGTGGACCCAGTTAGGCAGAAAGATACTGTGATCTTAGAAACCTGTAGCCAAATTTTCTAAACTGGTCCCTACAACTAAATGACTGAACATCACTTATCTAGATTCCAGCTTCTTAAATTGTGAATTGCAACATGTGTGGGTCACAAAGATATGACAGTAGTATAAGGTTTCTGTGTGCACTATGATCAAACATTGATTGAAAATCATACACATAATAAACTCCATGTTTCTGGCAGATTTTGCAGCAGGCTTGGTTCTGGACATGCAAACACACGTTTGCTATGTTTGTGTTGTCTGATAACACAATGTCAGCAGATACTGCCTGGTGGACTTTGGCTCACTTCTGAGACGACTGCATGTTATGGACTACAGGATTTTAGTGTACAGTTTTTCACTCATAGAAATGTGTTGTTTAATTATAAAAAACAAAGACTTTAAATCTTTTCCTGCCACCATGCCTTAGCATGTGAATGTCAAACTCACTTTGACATTTGGTACTCAATCTTTGGTACTCAACTTCTATTAAGATATTTGATTTTAAAAGTTGCATCTTGAACTTGTTGTTTTTCCAGAGGACCTGAGTTCCATTCCCAGCACCCACATGGCAACTCACAACCATCTGTATCTCCAGATTTAGGATAACCAATGCCTTTTGTCTCTATGGGTATTATCCACATGTCCACGCCCACATGAAACAAATGATTTATAACAGTAATAATAAATCTTTAAAATTTCAAGTTGAGTTGCTGGCTTGAGGTTCATTACAATTAATTAATTAATAAGACATGATTCTTGAATGTTAGTTTGAGATTAGGGCAGAATTTTCAACTGTTTCCGAAATGTCTCTAAATATCCTTGTGCCATTTGGCACAATATATTTATGTGAAGCAGTATTCTCAGCCGGGCAGTGGTGGCGCACGCCTTTAATCCAGCACTAGGGAGGAAGAGGCAGGCAGATTTCTGAGTTTGAGGCCAGCCTGGTCTACAGAGTGAGTTACAGGACAGCCAGGGCTACACAGAGAAATCCTGTGTTGAAAAACAAACAAACAAACAAACAAACAAACAAACAAAAATCTCAACATTGATTAGAAAATCACCTCAAAATATTGATCAACTCTAAAAAGTGTTAAAGATGCTTGGATTCTGCAGCATCCAGTACTCAGTATTGAAGCTCTTATGAAAGAACAAGTAAGTTTATCCACCTCATCAGTATGCGAGCTTTTTAATGGTTGGAATTATATGCATACTAAAGAATTTATCGGGTTTGGGTTTTTTGTTTTGTTTTAGATTTTAAGATAGAATCTTTCATGTAGCCCAGGCTGGCCACCAACTTGCTATAGAACCAAGAATGAACTTGAACATTTGGTTCTTAAGCATCCACATCCCAAGTGCCAGATTACAGGGATGTGCGCCACTATGCACAGTTCATATGGCTCTGAGTTCAACCCCAGAGCTTTGTGCATGCCGGGCCCACCAAGTTGCCATATCCCAGCTCCCAAAGGATTGCTTTTAAATAACTTTCATCAGGATTTGTTATCAGTAAATGTTTGATTAGGCCTTCTATCTTATAACACTATACACCTGGGGTCATGTAAAAGTTTCTTAAAGGGACTTAAGAAGAACTTAGAATGAGAAAATTTCAGAAGCCCTGGCTAGATGACCATGTACCTGGTTAGGACAATAATGAGACTTCCTGTGATTGCCATTAGAGAACAGAGCCTGGTCCCTGGTCCTAGTGTGTAGAGCACTGAAGGAGATACTGGCTTGAATCTGATTCTCTAGGCACAGATGAGGGTATATACAGGAATTGGGTGGAAAGGGATTCCTACCTAGAGCACCTCACACCCCTGCCATGTTAGTAAGGAACCCCTAGAGGAAGTAGGACACTCTCATTTGCAACAACCTTGTTTTGTACCAAGCATGGAGCAGGACCCTTCAGATATAGTTCATTTAAAACAATAGCCCCATGTAGCGGCCGGTGTTAATCCCCAGTTTATAAATAAGGAGTTGAGTTTTAGTGGTGGTAGGAAAGTTAGTCCAAAGAGCACACAGCCTTTGGGCACTTGCAGCAGATAGGGTAAGATCCCAAGTTGCCATGTACTCAGACACCTGCTGAGAGCCCAACCTTTGGGATGCATGAGCCACAATGGTCAGATGCCCCCTCCTGACTCTCCTCTGACTGAAATAGACCAGATCACAGAGGTGCTATGGTCCTCATTGCCACAGTCACAGTTATAAATGTTACAGAAGGAAACCACTGACCTTGGCTGAGAATAAGTGTGACATCTCAAGAAGCTGGGAAGCCAAGGTACAAGGCGTGCACTCCAGGATGGCAGGGGACAAGGTGCTCTGTGTTCACCAGGCCTTTGGTCCTCAGATTTCACAGGCTCCATGACACATATCTTCTGGACCAGCACCAGGGTCCACGGGACAGCCTGAGCCTCTCATTGTTTATTCAACAGTGCCTGCCATGAGCCTATCAGGTTAGTCCTTGTGCAGCCACACTGGGCAAGGGAGGTAAACTGAGGCACCAAGAGGTAGGTACCCAAACTGGGACTCACAACTTGGGGAGGATTGAGAAATCTGTACTTTAGGGTCTCCAAGTGCCCACGAAGTGTCTGACTATTGAGTGTAGGGAACATGTTCCTCAGGTTGCCCTCGAATGTGAGGCCCTCCTGCCTTAGTCTCCAAGTAGTCAGATTAGAGGTGTGTGTCAACCAGGCCAAGCTGGAACTCACTCTACAGTAGAAATAAATGCCTCCAAATAAAACTTTGTCTTTGTCTCTGTAAGGATCACATGAGCAGAGTCGACGACCATAGCCAGAGTCCTGTATCCTGCTTGTGGGCAGTGATAGAAAGTACTAGAATGATCTCTAAGAAACAGCTTGTCACATCAACAGTGTGCCCTTCTCTTACCCTTAAGACAGGGTCTCAGAAAATTCATGCAAGTCTTGAACTTTCTATATGGCAGAGCATGACCTAAAACTCCTGACCCTCTGCCTCCTAAGTGTTAGGTCAGCAGGCATGTTGTGCCACCAGACATAGCTCTGATGTGTGTGTGTGTGTGTGTGTGTGTATGTGTGTTTGAGATATATATATATATATATATATATATATATATATATATATATATGCCCCAAATATCCCTCTGGCCTCCCAGCTCTCCACTATCAAGCCATGATTACTTTTAAGAGGATTGATTTGTAAGTCTTAGGCCAGCCTGGGCTATGTATTAAGTTCCAGGTCAAACTGATACGCAAAAGGAAAGCCTGGCTCAAAAGTAAATATATAAATGAGCTGTGAGTAAGAGTTTCTCCTTTATTTATTAACTGACTCTTTTTCTAGCTAAAAAGTCTAAGTGGGAAAAGTGACCTAAACATTTGCTACAATGTGTCAAAAACTGCCAGGACTCACTGAGGTCTCTAAGACGTCACTCACTTAGTAGGGGACAGTGACTCATTAGCACTCTTCTGAGGACAGTGACTAGGATGGCGATGACACACGAGAGCCAGCTCAAAGACATGGGACACTTGTCCTGAACAGCACATGGCACTGCTTTCAGATCCTTGGGAGATTATGAGGACAGGAGGGATGGGCTTGTACACAGAAAGTTCTCACAGTGGGGACACTATAGGATGGCCACCTGGAGCTCATAGCAGCTGACCTCAAAGCAGAGTCAACAGCCAGGCCACCTGGACCTAGTGTGAGCTGGCCCAGATGGCTCTTTGCCCCATCCCAGATGTGTGCAAGCATGCTCATTCACTGAGTCGATGTATAAAGTTGAACATCTGGGTACCAAGTCTGCCAGTGAACTTAGGAGACCTGAGTAGGTGCAGAGATCAAATTGTCAAAATTTGTTGAGTGAATGGATGTTTGGATATTTCCTTATAGGTCATTCTCTGCTATATGTGGATGAAAAACAGCATGCAGGTCCAGCTCCCACTGCCAGGAAGCTTGCATTCTGGTGATGATGAACAGAAGGGACAGACAGACAGACAGATATGTACATAGCACACACATGAACACACAAGAGAGACAGACATGCACACCACACACATATACATATGTGTGCATATAGACATACACACACTCATGAAAAATGAGACAAGTCATGAACAACTGTCAGGAAACCTATGGAGTATATGATTGAATGGTCCACCTCCTGAGGTGTTTGAATGGGACCAGAGCTCCCTGATCACAATGACCTAGGGGCTCCCCCTTCTTTCCACCTGTCTCCCCATCCCACATGTGCTATACCTCCCAGGCTGGTTACATAACTGCCTGGCCTGGGTTCAGAGCCCAGCTCAGCACAGTGCTTGTAAAGTCTTCCCTCGCTCCATGAAATGCCAGTGACTTCACAGCCAGGCAGTTCTGTCCTCCTAAAGTCCCCACACCAGCAGCCTTGCATCTAAAAGTGGCCTGGAGATTGAGAGATTGATGTCAGACCCGCTCTAGAGCCAAGAACCAAGCGGCTTCCAGGTTTGCACACAGTGTCAGCCTCTCTTCTGGAGGGAAGGGCCAGGTTGCTTGTCTACTACCCAGGCTCTGCTAACAAAGACACCTTTCCCCCCAACCCTGACTCCATTGCTGCCGTGGGAGCAGGGCTCAGGGTGCTCACTCCAAGGAACTGGAATATTTGTTTTTTTTCTTTCTTTTTCCATTTTAATATGTGATCTGATGTATGCTTGCATATATATATATTTGCATGCATTTGGGCACATGTGTGTGTGGAGGGTGAGTGTGCATGTGTGTGCCTATGTATATGAAGACATGAGGTTGATGTTAGGAATATTCCTGATCATTCTTCCACCTTTTTCAATGAGGCAAAGGCTCTCAGTCAACCCAGAGCTGCCCACTACAGCTAGTCCAGCTGGCCAGCTTGCCCTGGGGATTCCCTGTCCTTACATACAAGGCTAGAATTATGGGCAGGCTGCCACACCCATTTGGCATTTATGTGAGATCTGGGGATTCGAACCCCAGTCCTCAAGACTGTATTAGCAAACACTTAAACTAATGATTCCTCGCTTCAGACTCTGGACCACATTTGTGTTCAACCCTGTTTAGGGGAGGTCTTAGTTAGGGTTTCACTGCTGTGAAGAGACACCATGACCACAGCAACTCTTCTAAAGGCAAACATTTAATTGGGGTGGCTTACAGTTTCAGAGGTTTAGTTTATCATTATCGTCATGGCAGGAACCATGGCGGCATGCAGACAGACATGGTGCCATGGTGCGGGGAGAAGTCTATATCTGCATCCTCAAACAACAGAAAATGAATGCCTCACTGGGCTTAGTTTGAACTCCTGAAATCTCAAACCTCACCCCTTAGTGATGAACTTCCTCCAACAAAGGCATACATATGCCAGCAAGGCCACACCTCTTATTAGTACTAATCCCTACAGGGACATTTCTTCTCAAATCTGTTGGGATACACTGTGTGAAGGTTGTTTCTGTATATTTAATTACTGATTGCTAAACCAACAGAGAGATGAGTACCAACTGGGTGAGCACACACACACACACACACACACACACACACACACACACAGAGAGAGAGAGAGAGAGAGAGAGAGAGAGAGAGAGAGAGAGAGAGAGAGAGAGAGAGATTTATAGTTACCTGGGTTTAAAGAGTGTGTGGTTGATAAAAAAATATTCTAAAACTAGATTGTGGAAATGGTTGCACAGCCTTAAGATATTGTTGTTATTTTAAATGATGTGTGTGTCTGTAGTACTCATGAAGGACAGAAGAGGGCAGTAGATCCCCCTGGAGCTGGAGTTACAGGCAGTTGTGAGCCACCTGGTGTGGGTGCTGGGAACCAAATTCCAATTATCTGCAAGAACAATGCCTGTTCTCAACCACTGAGCCATCTCTCCAGGCCATGGACTCGTTTTAACAATCACTGAACTCTGAACTTACAAAAGGTGGATTTTATACATCATGTAAATTAACCTCAATAAACTATAAGGAAGTTATATTTCGTATCTTGAACAAGTAATTCATGTTAAGGGCATCATTAAAAATATTCACAAAAAAATCTGAAAATTCATAAGAATGCTTTTTAAGAGTTAATGGAAAAACTAGAAACACTCTAAATGATTAGAAAGAATGCATTATTAAGAAAGGGTAAGACTTCTGAATGGTCATTAAAATCAGTATTTGCAAGGAATTCTTGAAGGATCGGGGTTACTGCTTAGGATACAATACCAAGTTGTTCTTATGGCCAAATTTCACTAAGAGAAAATGAATTTATAAACAAATGTTTGTGTATGTGCACATATGTGTTCATGTGTGTGTGGGTAAATGCATACACACGTGTGTGTGTGTGTGTGTGTGTGTGTGTGTGTGTGTGTGTGTGTAAGCCAGAGGTCACCACTGAGCTGCTTTCTTCACTTGTCTCTACACTATTTTTTGAGACAGGTCTCTGAGCCTGGAGCTCACAGAGTTGCCCAGATTGTCTGTCCAGCAAGCCCCATGGTTCTTCCTGTCTCCCCCCCCCACCCCCCCCCACCCCCGCACTGGGATTACAGGCACTCAGCACCACGTCTAACTTTCCCTTGGGTGCTTGGAATCAAACTGAAGTCCTCATGGTTCCTCAGCAAGCACTTTACCAGCTAAGCTGTCTCTGTGGCAGCCATCTTTAAATAGTTGACTCTGTCCCGTGAATGCATGATCTATATATAATATAACCAGATGCCTGTGTGCATACATTGCTTTCCATCTGGATGCCTTTAAATAACATCCTGCTGCTGTGAGCTTTCCCATATAGAAGGAAAGGGGAGAGTCCATAGCCCCTCACCTGATAGTGTCCTCCCACCTTTCAGGCATTTATATGCAATCCTGCCCTAGTCGCCTGTGACCTAGGCGTTTAGGGAGATGCTAAGTGTATAGGCTGTGGAAGATTAACTGAGAGGCTCTTTATCTGCATGGTTATGGGGATGCCATCTCCCGAACAGGTGGAGAGTTTCCAGTGTGACTGTTCTGGGGCCACCCACACGCCGGTCAGCAACACCTCACCCACTTTTTGTAAGCCCAATGAACTCCTTGCTTCTCCACCATAAGCTTAAGTGAGCTGGTCTTCAGTTTGTCGTTGGAGTCTTAGGAGGAAGGGAAAAGATGTGGTTAACATATCCTTGGGGGAAAAAACTCTCACAACAGACAGCATGGCTCAGAATTTTCCATTCCTCCTGCCCCTACCTGCTTGGGATTGCAGGCATGCACATATATGCGTGTGTGTGTGTGTGTGTGTGTACATATATACACATACATATATTTATTTTCATTTGTTGATTACACTACAGTAGATCTGGAAAGACCCAACCAGTGATTTGAGGCTGCTTTTATTTCTGGAGCGTATTTTAGTTCTGGAATATAAACATCATTCGTGTTGACAAAAGATATTGTCAAGTTTTTAAAGTAAACACATCTAGTGTTCAGACACGAAGTTTTTGACTGGTTCCTTGGAACATGTTCATGAGAGAAAGGACAGCCCAGTTACATCTCAGGGTCATTGGGTGACTTCCAGCCGTCATCAAGCATAAACCCACAGCAAATACCCACCCCATGAAAAATCCAAGCATGGGTGAGTGTTTGTTTCTTGACAGAGGGTCTCATTCTGTAGCCCAGAGTGGCCTGGAATTCACTTCGCAGCCCAGGCTAGGAAGTAACTATGGGAGATGGAGGATACGGATGGGCAAGGCTGGCTGCTCCAGGTCTGCTCTCAGGATAGGGTACTCAGAGGGTAGGAGACAGTCAGCTTGTTCACAGTAAATAGCCATAGCTGTGCAGAGCTAGGTCCAGCTTCAGGGGTGGGTGAATGAGATGAGAGGGGTCAAATGCAGGCTGACCCTGGAAGCAGGCTGCCACTCCTGGAAACGGTGGGCAAAGATGGTGGCTGCCTGGCTCAAACACACATACTGTGAGTCATGCTACAGCCAATAGCACATACACCCCATCTCCCCACCCCAGCAGTCCTCTGGGTAACGCAAACGAACAGGATCACGGTCCCAGAGGCCCAAGGACCAAGCCTTCAATGGTATCTGGTCCCCTTAGTCACATGGGTGAGACCTCCTTTCTGCAGGAGCAAAGGCCCTGCTCCCAGTTCCAGCCTCTACCTGACCTCTGACCCCTCTCATGCCTATAGAACAGAGGGTACACATGTGCCCCAGCTTATACCCATTCTTGACTATCATCATGAAGTTAGGTCAAGGGGAGTTCTACCAAGCATGTCCCTATATATTAAAATGTTCATCTGGTGAGTAGTTCTCCCTAGATGCAGAGTCATTGAACTGTGCCCCACTTGAGTTCCTGAACACGAGCCACAAGCATCGTCCTTTCAAGATCCATAAACCCTATCTACTCCCAAGTAACACCTGCGGGACCAGAAAACAGGCTAATTACCCCAGCCATGCCCACGAGCCCCACCTACTCCCTGGCCCACAAGTGGGCTATGTTCCTCTGTATTTTTCTGCCCAGCTCAGGCTTTGCTCAGCTGTCTGCACCAGGGTGGGGCAGAAACCTGTGTGGTGACGTAAACAGGGCGAGGCCAGGAAGGCCGACTGGAGTCAGGCTCCTTGGGCTCAGACTGGAGGTGGCTCCCTGGGCTCAGACCCGCCAATTAAAGGCGAGAGAGATGAAAGAGGAAAGCTCCCGTAAGCAGTCTTGCAGCCTGGCAAGATGAAAGCCAAGCCAAGTCCTGTTCTACAGCCTCCAGAACGGGAGGATTCTAGGTGTTCTTTATTATAGCAGTGTGAGAGCTTGTAATCACAGAGACCTGGGAGCCACTGGGGCTGCCTGCCAGCTTTTCCCTCCTCTGCTAGCTACAATTCTACATTTACCCCACCCAGGGACCTGGGGACAGGCTAATTACCTTAGACCTCGGTCACAGGCCCCACCCACTCCTGGTCCAGAAACTACACACCTGGTCCTCTCTAGCCCAGGAGCCTCACATCCCGCTTCTCTATGTAATTCTACTTCCAGCCAGAGCCAGGGAGGAGGTGTGAGGCTGGGGGTGCTGAGTGAGAGGGACAGAGGGATGGCCTGTCATAATCTGACCCTTGCTCCCAGATGCAACTCTGTGCAGCATGCCCTGCCTTTTATTTCTTAATATGTGTCTGTCCTAAAAAGGCTAGAAGCTCCGAGCAGAAGGGTTTGTGTTGGTTTCTTTTGGTTGCTATAACTCCCCAAAGTTAGTGGCTTAAAGCCATGTGGATTTATATCATTCTGGACGGTCCAGTCTCATCAAGCTAACATGAAGGGCAGCCCAGCCGCTTTCCATCTCCTTCCCTTTCATGGTCATAGGCTCAGGCATTTATCCCCAAAGCCACAGTCACCTCACTCCTAACGTCTGCCTCCTCTGCCATCAGGTCGTCCACCTGTGCTTTGGCACCTGCACTGTCCTCAAAAGGGCCTTCGTAATGAAATGGACACACCCGGGCAATCCCAGGCTAGCATTCCTTCCATCTGTAACCAGCCACTCAGACACTTGGTGACTCAGCATGGTCACCAAGTCCAGGCACCGGAACATCAGCACAGATAGTCTGGGGACTGTTATGGTTTACGTGTGAAATGTCCCCTGTAGGCTCAAGTATTTGAATACCATTTCCCTAGCTTCTGGCACTGTCTTGGGAAGTTGGAACCAGTGACATGGGGTAGGAGTGGGAGTGGGGGCAGTCTTTGTGGGCTACAGCCTGGTCCAGCTTCAGATCCTACGTGTGGTTTCCTGACCTAGCCACCCACCACGTGTGAAATGGCTGCCCCATGTCCCTGCAGATATGGAGGAAGCCACTTCTGTTGCCCTGCCCTCTCTACCATGAAGGACTGTACTCCCTTCAAACAGTGAGCCAAAATAAACCTTTCTCTCTGAGAAAGGTTTTCTTTCTGCTCCTATCAGGCGATTCACCAGTTGGACTGTGGAGCCATCGGCCCCTGTGCTCTTTTTGCTCTCTGGGGCATCCCAGTACCCAGAACACTGCAATCTCTCCATAAAGACACTAAATGAGGAGGCAGACAAAGCATAGAGACAGATGGGCATACTATTTGATGTGCCAAACATCTGTGGCTAGCCAACGCCGGCACTATTTGGATGGTTTTGTATGTATGAGTTCATCTAATCCCCTACAGTGTTTGCTTGGCTTTTGTTTGTTTGTTTGAGTTAGGGTCTCACATAGCCCAGGGTGGCTATGAACTAACTGGCTATGTGGCAGAGGACAACCTGGAACACCTACCTCCATCTCTCCAGTTTACTTCTCTTCCAGTTTATTTCTCTAGTTTTACAAGTGTTAGCCACCACACATACCCATGGTGTATACGGTGCTAAGGATGAAGCAGGGTATCCGGCATGTTAGTCAGGTGCTCTACCATCTGGGCCACCTCTCTGGTCTTCCCCAGCAGCAGCTCTGTGAAGCACATTTGGTTATTATTTGTAGTGTACAATGAGGAAACAGGCATACCATACTGAATGGTGACACTGCTATACCCCCATCTGTTTATTGAGCCTTTACTGTGCCCAGCTCCAAGCTGGGTACTGTGCATCTCTCACCTCAGTTCATCCCATTGGCTAGGGGATTTGGGGGAGGAGTGATGAAGGAGATACAGTATACACTGTGAAAAGGAATAAGGTCCCTGGCTCGGCTGGGGGATGCTGGGAGATTTAGTGGCTCTGTGATGTTTTCTTATTGCTCTCTGGGTCTTTATGAGACCAGGACCCTGTGACCCAGATGACCCTAGATGTCTAGGTTCCTAATACATCCTGGAGCTTTTACAATGAGCTTTCCTCCCTGGTGCCACCGTCCCCTTACAGAAGTTCCCAGTCTCCTGGTAGAGTTTGACCCCCACCTAAAGGTAGATATGGCCACTCTGTCTCATGAAGCCTGTTCTTTGAGAGATAGAAATGAACTCCAGACCTCCCCTAGGGCTCAAGTTACATTGGCTGTTTTCCTGAGACCTGTACCTTGACTACTTCAGCACATCCTATGGCTTGGTCTGGGTATTGGCCCAGCCCCCAGCCCTCTTCATGAGCTTCTTCTCCAGGGTCCACCTGTATCCCATCTTCACTGGGTACCTCTCTTTGCTCCTCATGGCCATGCACACACAGGCTATGAGGAGCCCACACTGTCACCTAGCCTTCAGCTGCCCTCCTCTTAGGGGCAAGAACATGCTCCCAGCAGGGAGAAGGCCCCATCCGCTCTCTCGTATCTTAACCTTTGCAGTCGCAGCCAAGAGCAGACATTTGTGCCTGCCAGCACAGTGGGCCATCACATTTTCTGTGCCTGCCAGCACATTTTTCTAGGTCAATGTCAGATCAGGGAAATCCAATACTGCATGTCCCAACGTTTTATTTGAAAACAGAGCAGTTACTTTCCAAAATAAATAGTGTTTACAGGCAAGGCCTGGAGGAGAAGTGTCCACTAGAAGCGGACAAGAACTTCCTGGCTTGTCTGCTGTTAGCCTGGTGTCAGCCCCAGCCCTCAAGCCTTGGAGGCACTGGCTAGAGGGGAAACATAGAGGAGAGGTCACTTTTGCTACATAATCCCCCAGCCTTCCTCCTTCTGCAACCAACACAATTGGTCTCCAGGCTTTGCCTTTTCCAATACAAGCCCCCCACACACCCTGCAGCCCCCAAACCATCTGCCTTACCCAACTGCAGCAACATGGCCTAGTTTCTGATACTCCTTCCTCTGGGTTTTCCCCCTCCCTGATTGGGCCTCTCTGCACTGCATCAGCTCAGCCCTCCCCCCCCCCCCCCCCAGCCTCCCAATCTCTCCCCATCCTTATGTGGTCCTGCCCAATACCACACCATGAGGCTGCTTTCCTCCCATTATCTCTGTTGCTCCAAAGCCCATGCAGGCCCTCTCACATAACCTCCATAGGCATGGTGTCTCTCCTGTGGTCCTGTTCCACAGGGCCATGTACAACGGAGATGGGACCTAGCAAGGGTTTTGGATTGATCGTGTCACGTGTTACCTTCCACCTAGATGGCCATCTCTTTCTGGACAAGAATCAAGCCTTGTGCTACCTGTGAGCCAGACATAAGTCTCCATAGTGACAACCCAGACTGAGGGTACTATAGGCTGCAGAACTGAGCTGGGGACTCACCTGTTGTTATTCAGTAATAACTGTGGCAGCTGGCAATCCTGTCTGCACCGCATAGATGAGATTGCAGTTGGAGGGAGACAAAGTGGCTTGTCCAAAGTCAGCCATAGGGAGTAGCGGACTGGAGCATTTGGCCTGGGCACTGTCTGATCCCACCTCTCAGAACCCTGCAGGAGCCACATCCATGGAGGGGAGTCTTAGAGGGTCAAGTGCACTCTGACATGTAAACACAACCCTGTTGGTGGGAGACTACATGGGTTCTGGGTTCATGTTGCCTAATAGAACTTTCAGTGATTGTCTGTCTCATGTCTGTGCTGGCCCAACAGCAGCTATAAGCCATACATGTCTGAAATGTGGCTAGTGGAATTAAGAGACTGGATTTTTCACTTCAGTGGTATTGGTATTGAACAGGGTTTTGCTATGTATCCCAGGCTGCGTTCAAACTCACAGCAATCCTCCTGCCTTGGTTTCCTGAGTGCTGGGATTATAGGCACACCTGGCAGGAACTGAATTTTAAATTTGCTTCATCTTAGAGCTGGAGATATAGTCCAGTTGGAAAAATGCTTCCCTGGCATGCACCCTGGCATGCACCCTG
The DNA here is from genome assembly GCF_011762505.2 of Arvicanthis niloticus. Classification (NCBI taxonomy): domain Eukaryota; kingdom Metazoa; phylum Chordata; class Mammalia; order Rodentia; family Muridae; genus Arvicanthis; species Arvicanthis niloticus. The sequence continues at coordinate 79,930,048 of NC_047658.1, read as the reverse complement.
GCATGTGCCCTGGCTTCCATGCCCAGTACTGCCCACACCAGCTGTGCTGACACAAATCTGTCACCCCAGCACTCAGGAGGTGGAGTCAGGAGATGAGAAGTTTAAGGTCATTCTCTGATACCTGGCAAGTTCAAGGACAGCCTGGAATAAGTGACACTCCATCTCAAAGGATTTTTTTGGGTTTTTTTTTTTTTTCTTTTTGTTGCTGTTGTTGTTTTTCAAGACAGGGTTTCTCTGTGTAGCCCTGGCTGTCCTGGAGCTCACTCTGTAGACCAGGCTTGCCTCGAACTCAGAAATCTGCACGCCTCTGCCTCTCAAGTGCTGGGATTAAAGGCATGCACCACCACTGCCCGGCCTCAAAGGATTTTTTTATTAATTAATTTAAATAGCCATATACGCCTAGCACCTGCCACCATGTTGGGCCCACCTCCCAACCATGCTTGTTTGAAGCTAATATGGGAATCACCACTACAGAATAATGAGGCTCCTTGTTGCCAGAGGCAGCTAGCTGTTCAAGGAGCTGTCTCTCCCTGCCCCCCCCCCCTTCCCTGGTGCATCAGTTTTAATGAGGGTCTGCTTTTCCACCTGCTCCAGGCCTAGAACACCTTCAGAGGTGCAGTAGGGGTGCAAAGAACTTTGTCGGCTCTTGCATGGCACCATACACACACACACACACACACACACACACACACTCAAGGGTGACGCAGAGGAGCCTGGTCTTCACTGAGCACTGGACAGCAGTAATGAGCAGAGCCTTCTTGGCCTTCATTGCGGATAACAGGACCCCTGTTATAGCAGGAGATCGGACTCTTAGCCTAGGCCAACTAGATCTGTTGGCATGGCAGCACCCCATTAGATTCCCTCCTTCTCTACACAGGGGCCACCTTCTGATTAAGAGGTTTTTAGGCAACTGTTGTGGGCATCAGTTTGGCGCCACCTCCTGGACATCTTGCAGAATGCAAGTGGCTACAAACCCAACTGCAGGAGGAAGTGGGGCATGCTGCAGCACTGTGGCTGTGTGGGCCTAGAATGGGAACATTCTAGAACCCAGGCTTTTGGGATCCTAATCACTCCTGTTACATAAACTTTCAGTCTATGTTTACATTGAGAAACAAGACATGTTTGTGAGCCTGCTGGCATTGGTGGAGAGGGTGGAGGGTGTGCTTCTCATGTGGTCCTAAGAATTAGCCATGTGACCACTTGTGGCATGCGCTGAAGTGTCCTCCTTGAGAATAAACCCTGGGTGTGAGCAGGGAGGAGTGAGGCACTAGGAGTGCCCAGAAAGTGGAGACCTTGTGGAGACCATGTGGAGAGGTGTCAGTCAGCCCTAAGATGTTCAGCCTGCCCAGAGGTTATTATTAATAAATAATTTATCATTATTATTTATTAATGAATAAATGAGAGTATGGCTGCTTTTATTCAGACCATCTAGTAGATGACTACGGCTACAGTGGCTACAGGAAGGGGAAGACCCAAGAGAAGAGATGATGATGATGGCGTGTGTGTGTGTGTGTGTGTGTGTGTGTGTGCATTTGCCATGGAGTGTATGTGCAAGTCAGAGGGCAACTTTAGGGTGTTATTTCTCTCCTTCTGTGTGTTTCAGGGATTGAACTCAGGTCCTTATGCATGTGAGACATGTTATTTTACCCTTTGAGCCATCTCATGTGCCTCAGATGAGAATCTTGCTTCATGATCTAGCAACATTCCTTCTCTCAGTGGGCATCAGTTTCCCCATTAGAGAAGTGTAGAATTGTGGGCTCCAGCAACTCTGGCTTAATTATTCTGAGCCCTACAAACCTGAAGATGGCTAGACAGATGGCTCATGGTAAAGGTATTTACTGCCAAGCCTGACATGTAGCTTCAAATGAGATAAGGAGAGAACCAACTCCCACAAGCTGTCCTTTGACTACTGCATACAAGCTGTGACCTGTGCCCCCCAACTGAGAGTAAATACATAAGATGCAATCATAAAATAAGAACTAGAAATCTGAGTGGTGTTGGCACATGCTTTTAATCCCAGCACTTGAGAGGCAGAGGTAGGTGGATCTCTGAGTTCAAGGCCAGCCTGATCTACAGAGTGAGTTCCAGGGCAGTCAGGACAAAAACAAACAAACAAAAAAAAAAATGGGAGAAAGTGTGATTGAACTGGTTGTGGTCTGGGGAATGTCTGTCACCAGGGTGTGTGGATGAGGGAATGTCCCTGGCACACACTTGCTATGTGAGCACTTTCTTTTGTGGCTCTGAGGGTCTCAGAAAAGACTGGTAGGTGAAGGGCCCCAGTGGAAGATTTACTGTGGGACTGGATCCCAGAGGCTTATGGGATGGGGTCACTGGGTCAGCCTGGAACATTTTTCTACAGCATCCAGAGAAGGTGTCCAGAGAGGTTCTGCTGTTGACTTTGTCAGTCCTTTAAAACTCCAGAGAGTTGCTCAGTCAATACAGCTCTGGCTTGATAGCAGGAGGGTCCGACTAGGGGCTCCAGAATCCCAATTAATAACGAGCATTTTTAAAAGCCAAGTATGGCGGTGTGTGCTCGGAACCACGGCACTGCGGCATAGACAGGCAGATCTCAGACTCACTGGCCAGCCAGCCTGGACTACTCAGGGAGCTCCAGGAGCAATCTGTCTCAAAAATCAGGTGAGCACTGCCTGTGGACAGACATTTGAAGCTGTCCTTCAGCCTCCAGACCTGTGCGTGCGTACACGTGTGTGTGTGTGTGTGTGTGTGTGTGTGTGTGTGTGTGTGTGTGTGTGCCTGCCTGCCTGAACTTTTGGGGGAGATTGGAGGGGAGACAGACAAGCTGTTGACACATGATCCAGCAGAACAGGGATGGATAAGCCATCTTCCTCATGCCAGTGAGTATCCCCATTGTCACTTCAGTTTCCAAATCTCACACAGCTACCATGGCCCAGTGTGGAAGCCTCCTATGTGACTTTGCCAGGTCAAGGCGGTCCCTTGTACCAACTACCAAAGAATCCTGTGTGCTAACTGCTTCTGGAGAGAGAGAGAGAGAGAGAGAGAGAGAGAGAGAGAGAGAGACAGAGAGAGAGAGAGAGACAGAGAGAGAGACAGAGAGAGAGACAGAGAGAGAGAGAGAGAGAGATCCAGTCTAGTAAAATACATACAGCATCCCAAAGCCTTAGAACCCAGAGCTAAAGATCTCATTACTCTTTTGCTTATCTTTGTTTGCCAGGTGATCTCTCTGTTTTAGCCCAGGATACCCTTCAGTTCACAATCCTTTTTGTCTCAGTCTTTCGAGTGCTGGAACCACAGTTGAGTACCACAATGCCTAGCTCTGAATTCTACTTGAATAACATGTTAGAATGCCAGACATCATATCTGTTGGATGAAACAAAATATATTATCCCCATTAATTTTATCTGCTTCTTATATTTATTTTGATGTAGCTGTTAGAAGAAAAAGCACAGATGAATACTTAAGTGTCCCCTGCCTGTGATGGCTGTCATCTTTGTATCAGACAGAGAGATGTGTTGTGCTTGTGAGTCCCCTCTGAGAAGGAGAGGAAGGGAACAGTTCTGGGTGCCTCTGGGACTTTCAATGTTCTAAGGAACTGCCAACTTATTTTACCTTCATGGTACCCTGTGTTCGGGTGGTGGGAGACAACAACGGGAGAAATGAACAGACAGCTAAAGACAGAGCTAAGGTAAGGAGTGACCACCCATCTGCCTTCCCAGTGCTTGGTTCCTGAGCTTCCCGGCTTGGGCGCTGATTCGTCTCTTGTGAAATCATCAACTCTTCTAGGCTCTCTGCCTGTTCTTCCAGATCCAAAGGGTCCCATGAGTGCCAGCCACACGACCTTCTTCTCTCCTCCTTCAACAACCATGTAGCTGTGCCCGAGTAGTCTTTAATGAAGTCGTTTGAGTCAGGCAGCTGGGCTCGCTGGCTAGGTTCTAGTCTAGATGTCTCCCAGTCTCAGAATCAAAGTCCTAAGTTCAAAATTTCCGCCCCAGAGTGATGGAAGCTTGCACTGCAGGCATAGCTGTTCTCGAAAGTAATAATGAGACCACAAGGTGGCGCTGTTCCCCAGGCCCTTCACCCTTAACTAACCCCACCCTCTTCCAGAAACATCAGGGCCATATTTGCACCCAACTTAAACATTTCAGCTTTGGGAAAAGGCTCTGGATGGGTTGTTGGTTTTTGTTTTTGTTTTTTTTTTTCTCCTTTGCGCCTTCAGCTTCTAAAAGTTGTTCAGATTTTGGAATTCTGCTATGAAAAATGCTCCTCTGAGCACACACTTAAATGTCAAACAGGTTTTAGACCCAGAGCCAAGTCCTGCTCCAAATGAATTCTGTATACAGAGACATGCTTAATACTCTGGGAAAAAGCACACACATCACACAAATAGCCTTGGGTGTTCACAGGTATAAGCATGAAGGACAGGGAAAGGATGAGGATGACCCTCACAGATTATTCAGTGTGGTGTTTTCCTTGCTGAGGGAGGTTGGTTGGTTGGTTGGTTGGTTGGTTGGTTGGTTGGTTGGTTTGAGATGAGATTTTATCACATAGTAAGTCCAGGCTGGCCTCGAACTCACAATCTTTCAGTCCCCAGCCTCCCAAATGCCTAGATCACAGGCATGTACCCCACATCTCACTTATCTATAGGTTTTCTATTTTTTAAATATTTAAAGCTTACAAAGAAATAAAATATGTAGCAGCAGGGTGAGCTTTAAAACCTAACCACTGCTTCTGGCTACAGCCATGGGCTAAACGGATCCCCGGCTGCAGTCACTTCTGGAACGTGGCTTGAGAATTACAGGCCAGGCCTGAGTTACCATGAGACCCAGGTAAGGAGCTGACTTGTTTACAGTTGTATGCTACACTGCAATGATTTCATTTTTAAGTCAAAGTCTGCAAAAGCAGGTATTTCAACTTAGAGGGTTTTGGTTTTGTTTCTTTTGTTTTTAATTTTCTCTGTCTCCAAAGTGTCCTCAGATTATTCTGCTCATGGCGGAGTAGCAGTGGCATCTGATGTTCCTAACTGCTCTGTCCACTTTGCCCCTTTCAGCATCCTTATCCTTAGGACCCTCAGGATCCCCGAGAACAGGGCAGGGAAAGAGAGCCAAAGCACAGAGACAGAAGTAGACTCACTATAGAGCACACAGTATGTCTATAAAGATAAGACTTAAGCCAAGTACAGGCCCTGGCAGCTGTGGTTGCAGCATTTGGGAGGCTGAGGACAGAGGACTGGGGGCTCAATGCCCGGGCTATATTGTTATATGATCTCTCTCTCTCTCTCTCTCTCTCTCTCTCTCTCTCTCTCTCTCTCTCTCTCTCTCTCTCTCTCTCTCTCTCTTAAAAGGTTTATTCATTTTATGTATGAGTGCTCTTTCGTCATGTACACCTGAATGCCAGAAGAGGGCGCCAGAATGCCAGAAGAGGGCGCCAGATACCATTACAGATGGTTGTGAGCAACCATGCGGTTGCTTGGGAATTGAACTCAGGACCTCTCTCTGGAAGAGCAGCCAGTGCTCTTAACCACTAAGCCATCTCTCCAGCTTTATGACTCTGTTTAAAATAAACAAAATAATATTCATTGAGCTAGGGCAATGGTTCAGTTGGTGAGGTGCTTGCTCTTCAAGTGTAGGGACCTGAGTTCAGATATAAAAAGTGGGCCCTGTGGTCTGTAACCCAACACTGGGGAGAGGAAACAGAGACATATGGGTCCCTAAAGAATGTTCACCAGCCAGTCTAGCCTAGCTAGTGAGGTCCAGATTTACCACAAAACCCTTTCTTAAAACAAGACAACCAACATCAACCCCTGATCTCTCTGTGCATGCACATAGACACCCCCCCAACACACATAATGCAGTTATACAGACAGCTATACACATTACATCACAACACACACACACACATTAAATAATAGCATTTGGTACTCCTGTAACAATTCTATGAAACAACCTAGAGTTGTGTTTAAGGTAGACTTCATGGAAAACATTAGAAATCATTAAGAAGGGGCTGGGGACACAGCTCAGTGGTGGTACACACCTGTGATCCCAGCGCTCAGGACCTGGTGACAAGATTATTAGAAGTTCAAGGTTATCCTCAGTTATATAGTGAGTTTGGAGGCAGACTGGGCTATGTAAAACTCAGTCTCAAAAAAATAAAAAAAAATGAATAAGGGGACAGTTGAAGGTGGCTCTGGGAAGAATGTCAGTTTATTCAGTGATGTAGCTGCTGGTATGCTGCTCCAGTAAATGCACTCCTCCCTGTGCTTCCATGGTAGCCTATTTAATCTCAGTGAGTAATGCATGCACAAAGAAGGGGCAGACTTGTAAATAATGGTTTCAGCAGGAGAGGGGAATAGAAGGAGTAGTTTGAGTGAGAAGGAATAAAATTATAAATATATTTAATATATAAATTACCATAAAATTTTATATAAATAAAATATAAACATATATGCAACGGTCAAAGAATAAGAAATAAATGAAGGGCCAGTAAAATGGTTCAGCAGGTAAAGTCTCTTGCCACCAAGGCTGGTGACCTGAATTTGCTCCCTGGGATTCACATAGCAGAAGAGGACATGACACCTAAAGTTGTCCTCTCACCTCAACAGGTGCGCTAATAGCAGGCACGTACACATTTGTGTGTGCATGCACAAAAAAAGTTAAAAAATTAAATTTAAACAGTAACAGTTAAAAACTAAAAACGAATACATAAGTACAACTGTTAAAGGGTGCCAGCACACAAGTGATGAGAAATAAGTGAGAACAGAATCTGTCCTTGCTGAGATCAGGACCGCTACCCTCTTAGCTTTTATGTCTCCTGGCTGAGTATCATGACACCTCCATTGTGCTCCACACAGTCATCCGATGACTAAACAATATGACACAGACCCATAAATAAATACAGTCAGTCCCTAAGACGCACAATAAAAATCCTGCCCAAGTCACTGCCATTCCCATCACCCACACAGACAGATGCTTCCCCTGGAGGCCTCGAGGAGAGAAGGCCTCCAAGCCCAAACATCTTTATCTTGTGTTGCTGAGAAAAACAGCAGCCAGGGTGAAGACAGGCTTTGAACAGTGCTGGTCCCTGCAGCATGGCTTCTGCTCAGCTCTTCTGTTCAGATAATATATCCTTCCCACTCAGTCAGGATGGCTATGCTGGAGTCTTGAAAGATACATTGCAGGTGATTCAGATAGGCTGTGCAGTCATGTGACAGTTCAGCACCAAAACTTTGTGGTGGTTGACTGAGAAATCTATGCCACAGGCACAGGCATTTTAACACTTGGTGTCTGGTTGGTGACACTGTTTTGGGAGGTTTAGGGGCAGTGGCCTTGCTGGAGGATGTATGTCACTAGGGGTGGGCTTGGAGAACTGTAGTTTCACCCAGGTCTAGTCCACTCTCTCTGCTTTGGGCCAGCAGTTGAGAAGTGATGTCTCAGTTCCCCACTTGTGCCACACAGCTGCCCTTGGCAGCCATGTCTCCCCACGATGAAGGACTCTTACCCTGCAAGCCAAAACAAATGCTTTCTTCTCTGAGTTGCCTTGGTTATGGTGATTTGTCACAGCAATAGAAAAGTGACTAGCACACTTAACATGAAAGTGTTTAGGAGCTAGAGAGATGGCTCAGTAGTTGAGTGTATGCTGCTCTTATACAAGGCCCAAGTTCATTTCCCAGCACTCTGTTTGGTGGCTCATAACCACTGGTAACTCAGGTTCTAGAGACTTGATAACCTCTTCTAGTCTCCATGGGCACCTGCATGCATGTGCAGCAGGTTAATTAATGAATGAATGAAAATAATCTCTTTAAAAGTGAGAGGGCAGTTAGCTCAGTGTGGTGACAGAACGTGCCTCCAATCTCAGTACTCTAAAGGCTCAACTGGGAAAATTGTAAGTTTGAGGCCAAACAGATGCTAGTTCAAGTTAAGTGGGCACAGGGTTGGGTGGCCATGATTCACAATTCAGTATTGTGATAACGTGTGCACTAGACCCTATCATGTCCCAGAACAAGAGCTGGCAGATGTCTGCTGTGGTTTGGAAACAGCTCACATGTCTTCAACAGTTTGTGAGCCCCATGTGACAGCATTAAGTGGTGGATTCTGTAAGAGGTGTGGCTTAGGTCATGGGGGCAGGGCACCTTGGAAGGGGCTAATTCGAGTTTGTCAGGGAGTCAGGTCTCAGGAGGCTGGTTTATTGTAAAGTGAGGTTTTTTCCATAGAGTTGTTCTCTTTTGCTGGATCTGTGCCTGTTTCTCCCTCATAGTGTGACACACAATCAGGAAACCCTTGCCAACACACTAACTAGTACCATGCTATTCGGACCCTCCTAAGCACCAGTATTGTCAGCTGAACAAATCTCTAGTTTATAAAGTGTCCAGCTTCAGCTATAGCAGAATAAAATATACCAGACCAGTGGGGAAGCCGGGGTAAGACTAGACAGAAGCTTGGCAGATACAGCGGCAAGACTAGCACATAAACAGCTACAGTTCTGGGCAGCTTCCAATGAAACCGTGCAAGCCGAAGCATCCAGAGTCTTTATAGGTGGGGTGCTCCCCACATTTTAACTGTGGTTGGATGATGAAGTGCATTGTCTGGAGACATAGAACGTCTTCCCTGCCTACCCACAAGCCTGTTGCCCACAAACCCTTCCAAGTTAAAACATTGCAAATACCTTCGTTCATTCTGAAGACCCTTCATGCCGTTCATCCTGGCTCCAGATGTAAGGCCAATGCCCTGTAATGAGGATTAAACACACACTCCCTGCTCTCAGGTAGCTCGATATGAATACACCCTAAGAAGTCATTTTCTTCTTTTATGCATCTTGGTTGGAACTCTCTACTGGGGGAGACAGTGATGGCCATGTTTATGGAGCCCCTGCTATAAGCCAGAGACAATGAGAAGAATTTTATGTGGACTGTTTCACTAGATCTTTGTAAACAGTCCACAGCTTCAGGACCCTTGTAATTAATTATTAATGCAGGTCTATTATCAAGGAACTAGGAGGTAAAGGGTTAATAATCTTCTCAAGGTCATGTTGATACTAATGTGGTAGATCCAGGATCTGAAATCGAGCAGTGTGGGTTCAAGTCCCTGATGCCTTTGGTAGCTGCTGCTGCAGTAACAACAAAGCTACGATGAATATTCCTATTCAGATGTCTTTATAATGCATTTCTGTGGAGGTGGGGTGGGCGTAGGTATGTGTGTATGTCATGTGTATGTGGGTGCCTCGGGCGGCCAAATGAGGGCTTTGGATCTCCTGGAGCTGGAGTTACAGGTGGTTGTAATCTGACCAACATGGGTACCAGGAACAAACTCAGGTCCTCTGCAACAGCAGTGAGTCTAGCTGAAAGAGCAAATTCTAGGTTTAGTGAGAGGCCCTGTCTCCAAACAAACAAACGAACAAACAACCAGATGAAGAGGGATAGAGAAAGGTGTGCAAGATCAGCATATGACCTCCAGTGTGTGTGTATGCATGGGCATACATGTCTACACATTCATGCGTGTGCACTGTGCACAAGTGGGCATACACAGCCTTCCATAAGAACATGTGTAAAGAAGTGAGTTTCCATTAAATCCACGATTCCAGAGGGAAGACTAGAGAGCCTAAATGGTCTGTCATTTCTCTTTCTTGAGGAAGACAAACAAAACAAAACCCAGCTACCTACATTCTTCTCTTAGAATTGGAATGTCTAATGTTTGTTTCTGGTCCATGACTTCGACCTAGAAGATGATTAAAAGTCCACAGTGACCAGCTTGCCTATTGTAAAGCAGGAGCCAGTGAGAGGTTGACGTCTTGTCTCCTCTTATGTTCCCTCTCCCAACAGTGCAGTGATCACCTTGTGGTTCCAGTCTTGTGAACTCTAGAATCAATCTGAGCTACACTTCACTGGGCTGTATCTTAACCTTCCATGGGGTCAGACAGGGCTCCAAGGAGACTCCAGCCACACACTAATCCGTGGTCTTTGAGAGTGAGACTTCCAGCTAGAAGGACAGGAAGGAATTCAGAATCCCAGGAAGCTCGAAGAGACCGTGGGAAGCTGGAGAGATAGTTCAGTTGATAAAACACTTGGGATGCATGCAGGCGTGTGGTCCAGCATGCGTGTGCGCGTCTGTGAAGACATAAGGACTTGAGAGCTTGTATCCCCAGCACCCACATGAGAAGCTGAGCAAGAAGGGCTAGAGAGATGATGAGTCAGTGGTATGAGCTTTGGCTGCTCTTGCACATGGCTTGGTTTCCAATTCCAGTGTCTACATGCTTGCAACCGTCTGTCACTCTAGGTCCGTAGTCTCCACTGCCCTCTCTGGCCTCCTCAGGAACCAGGCGCACAAGTGGTAGACATAGATACATACATACAAGTAGGCAAAACATTCATACACATAAATAAATAGCAAAAAAAAAAAAAAAATGAAGCAAGGCAGCGTAAGTCTTTAATCCAGTCTGGGGATTGCAGAAGGTGTGGGGGAGGTCCTTAGAGTTCACTGGCCAGTCAGTTTAACCAGTCAGTGAGCTCCAGGTTTATCTCCGTAAGAGATGCTGGCTAATATATAATAATAATAATAATAATAATAATAATAATAATAATAATAATAATAACTACTAGAGTCAGCAAGGAAGATACCTGAAGTTGACCTTTGTCTTACACACACACACACACACACACACACACATTTACCCACAGTGACCCACTTCCTCCAGCAAGGCGCTACCTCCTAAGTGGTCCACAACCCTTCTTTCTTTTTTTTAATTGAATATTTTATTTACATTTCAAATGTCATCCCCTTTTCCCCTTTTCCCATTTCCCCTCCCTAGAAAACCCCTATCCCATGCCCCCTTTTCCTTTTTGCTTTTATACAATTTTTTAAAAATGTTAATCAAAGGCTTTATAAGTCTGGTAATGCTCAATCAGAAGTGTAACCCAATACCCAACCTAGATATATCAACTATCTTTGACTGGTGGAGACACATGAACATCTGCCTCCATGTCCCCCGCACTACCCCCAGTCCACAACCTTTCAAAACAGCACCACTAGCTAGAGACAAAGAGCACAAACCATAAGCCTATCAGGGGCAGTAGGGTAGTAGTGAGTCTATGCAGGGGTGCTGTGGTGGTGGTGAGTCTATGCAGGAGTAGTGGGGTGGTGGTGAGCCTATGCAGGAGTAGTGGGGTGGTGGTGAGCCTATGCAGGGGCAATAGGGTAGTGCTGAGCCTCTGCAGGGGTGGTGGGATGGTGGTGAGCCTATGCAGGGGTGGTGGTGAGCCTATGCAGGGGTGCTGGGGTGGTGGTGAGCCTATGCAGGGGTGCTGGGGTGGTGGTGAGCTATGCAGGGGTGGTGGAAAGGTGGTGGTTCTTGTTCAAACCACCTGGACTGTATAGTGAGCCCCTGTCTCAACCAACCAGCCAGCAACCAGACAAACTAACAAGAAATATCCAGGGATAAGGAAGAATTCTGGCTAAGGCCATCTACCACATTCGTTGCTCAACTTGGATCTTGGTGCTCAGACATCACCTGGTTGGGGAAAGGGTGGAGAGTGGCTCACTTTCACTGCCTCCGCTTGGTCAACCCTTAAAAAAGGACAGCAGAGTGTCTAAGACTCTCTTGCTCTGTGACTGCAGAGGGGAGAACAGTGTGGGCAGGAAGGACACGTGGTTGTGACAGGCTGGGTTGTTTTGCTTGAGTTCTGACGTGAAGTGAAGGAGCCCAGAACCAAATTTATTCATTTGTTCCATGGTTCTTGGGCAGTGCTGTGAGCCAGTTCCTGCTAAATGCCAGCACCCAAGAGACTAACCAGATGGTGCTCTGGATATCAGGAAGCACCCAGACAAAGACAGGCTTAGGAAACGACAGAAGGTGACACACGTGGAGACACGCGTGCTTAGTGAGCACACCCAGAGCCTCTCAACCCAGAATGAGAAGGAGGCCAGTAGAGGAAAGAAGATACAAGGAAAAGAAATATTAAGCTTTTGGGGAGCCTTGGAATACTGTCACGGAAAGAAGCAAGCCTCGGTGTCCTGCCCACTCCTTATTTTTAAGTTGCTTGCTTATAGTGTCTGTTTAGATTCATTTCATCTTGTTCTGTTTTGCTTGTTTGTTTTGAAACAATGTTTCTCTGTGTATCTGGCCGAGGCTGCCCTCCTCCATTTGTAAAGCATCGGAATCCCACCTCTACCAGGGGAGGCACCCTGTCTTAGAGTTTCATTGCTGTGAAGAGACCAAGGGAACTCTTAAAAAGGACAGCATTTAATTGGGGCTGGCTTACAGTTTCAGAGGTTTAGTCCATTATCATTGTAGCAGGAAGCATGGCAGTGCGCAGGCAGACATGGTGCTGGAGGAGCCAGGAGTTCTACATCTTGATCTGCAGGCAGCCAGGAGGAGATTGATTCCACACTGAATGGAGTTTAAGCGTAGGAGATCTCGAAGCCCACCCCCAAAGTGGCACACCCTCTCCAACAAGGCCACACCCCCTCCAACAAGGCCACACCCCCTCCAACAAGGCCACACCCCTCCAACAAGGCCACACCCCCTCCAACAAGGCCACTCCTCCTAGTAGTGCCATTCCCTGTGGGCCAAGCCTTCACACAGGGGCAAAAACTATTCAAACCACCGCACATCCATTGTCCCATTCCAACTTCCAGAGCTTTTGTTTGTCTGTAGCTAAGAATCTGTAAGGCCGGGTGTGGTGGAACACTTTCCCTCCTACCACTCAGAAAGCAGAGAGGCACGAGTTCCAAACCAGGGTGGTCTACATAACTAGTTGCAGGTCGGCTACGTAGTGAGGCCTTGTCTCAAAAAATAATATTAAAATAAAAGAAGCCTGAGCTGCTTGCCTGTCTGTGTGTCTTGCTGGTGACAGTGTCTGTCCCGTTTTGATTGCTGGTACTGTCGTGTCTTGCATGGCTATCAGACTCTAGCTTCTCTGGCTTTCCGAGGTGGACTGAAGACCAACAGCTCTTGAAGAATCCTCCAGGCTTTCAGCACCAGACTGGGGTGGCTGGAGCAGGCAGCTGGTGGACTGAGTGACGTGGTTGCGTTCTCAGCACCTCTAACATGCAGCCGGCCATGGTTGGATGGCCCGGCCTTTGTAAACCAGCCTTGTGACTGTCTTTTCATAACATGTAGTCATTCTATTGGCTCTGATCCTCTATGAAGCCCTGTCTAATAAGCGTACCACCTATGGGAGAGAATGTGGGTATTTGACTTTGAATGTCTGACTTATTTCACATACTGAGATAATGTTTATATAGCTCCATGCATTTTTCCTGAAAATAGATGATTTGTTTCTTATGCCTGAATAACTCTGTATATTTGTCTACTACATTTTCTTTGCTTTTAAATCGACTGCTAGGCACGGAGCTAGCTGTAGAAGGTATGTCAGGAATGACATAGACGAGCCACACAAAATTCCATTACTACTTTTTTTCCCCCCCTTGGAGACACAGTCTCATTATGTAGCTCTAACTGGCCTTGAACTTGCTGAGTAGACCAAACTGGCCTCAGACTCTCAGAGATCCTCATGCCTCTGCCTCCTACATGCTGGGAGTAAAGGTGTGTGGTCACTGTGCCAAGACCATTGCAATTTTTTTGAGGACTTCTAGGAGCTTTCTTGAAATAGCTCTGGTTGGAGATTTTTCCCCTGGCTTCTCTGGGCCTGGATTCGGAGGAAGGACTGCTTGCCACGAGTGACTCTTAAGGGATCATGGCCCTGTTTTCTGTGGTCAATGCTGGGCCCAGGGCTTTAGTGTATGGCTCAGTACAAACCTGATCTCCTATGATGTACCAGGTCACTAATCTCAGACTATGGGCTTCCTAACCTGAGCTTGCAGCAACCTTAGTCCATATATCCTGTAGGCTGTGTAACAAAGGCTGAGAAAACTTCAACACATTTGTTGTTTTGCGTGTGAGTCTAAGTAGTGGAGTTTCGGGCATGCATCACCACGCCTGGTTCAAGAATAGCAGCCTTAAACTATGACAGCCTCAGCAACAGCACCCAGGACTGGATGGGAGTGTGTTCTGTATGCAGAAGTTGTTTATTATGTGAACTTCTGACCCAGCTATCCTGGCAACTCTGAGCTGGGAGACAGATAAAAGGTTTGCCTGCGTAAACAAAAAGGGCTGTCCGCTGGACCCTCTATAGCTCTTTGTGGTCCTCACAGAGTTACTGTGGACACTCCCTTGCTGGCCTTCCCCAGAGCTTGGCTAGGCACACACAAAGGGACTCTGTTCCTGCCCATGTCCATTTGTGATAAAAGGCTTAGAGCCCTGCCGGCCAGGCCTGGTAATGATGCTGCTGATGGCTGTATAATCATACCCTCTGCTCCCCAGGGCTTCCTCCGAGCCAGGCACTTTGCTGGGTGCTTTAAGGAACTATTTCTTACAACAGCCCAGGGAGGGAGATGGAGTTCCTGCCCAACAGCGCTCAGAGAAGTGGAGAAAACTGTCAACTCACCTAGGGAGAAGAGGAAGTAGGATTGCTTCGACTATGCTTCTATAATTGAGTTGCACTGTTAGGCACTAGGGAAATGGCTCAGTGGGTGAAGGGCTTGATCCCTGGCACCCATGTTTAAAAAAAAAAAAAAAAAAGCCAAGCCTCGTAGTGCACACTTGTAATCCAAGCCCTGGGGAGGACGGGGCAGGTGGATCCCTGGGGCTCCATAGTCAGCCAGTTCAATCTAATCATTAAGCTCCAGGCCAATGAGAGACTTTGTCTCAAACATCAAGATGGATTGCTGCAGAGGAGTGAACTGGAAGTGGTCCTTTAACCTTCAAATCCACATGCCCAAATGCACCACACAAGCACGCTCACCCCACCCCAAGATACAGTGGCTCCCGGAAAGCTTCTTCTTTTTATGGCAGGCTTTTGTTCTTCTTTTGTAACAAAGGAGAAGCCATATTTCAAAATGTAAGAAAATGTTAGTGTTATACACCCTGGCTTATCCAAGATTATGAGTCTAGAAGGCTTTGCAGGATAGCATCTGAGGCCTGGTTGCCAAACTCCTCTGAGAAGGCTTTCTGGGGTGCTGAACAAGCTTTGCCCTATTATATGTATTATGTGTATGTGTCTGAAAGTCAGGATTCAGGAAAGAAAGCTCTCTCTCTCTCTCTCTCTCTCTCTCTCTCTCTCTCTCTCTCACACACACACACACACACACACACACACACACACACACACACACACACACTTTGTCTTAGCTTTGCTTCCTGTTGGTGACAACACACCCCTACAAAAGGAAATTACAGGAGAAAAAGTTTATCTGGCTCACAATTCTTGGTTATGTTCTACCATTGTGGGGAAATCAAAGTGGCGAGAACTTGAAATAGCCAGGTATGTCACACCCACAGCAGGTATGTCACACCCACAGTTAAGAGCAGGGAGTGATGGGCTCGTGTGCAGGCTGGCGTTTGGCTCACTTTGTCTGCCCATTCAGTCCAGGACCCTTGCCTACAGAAAGGTGATACCCACAGTAGGCGGGTCTTCCAAACTTGATTAATGAAATCAAGAACATCCTGTCCTAGACAAGACCTACCTCCCGAGTGACTCTGGGTTGTGTTGAATTGACAACTAAAATCAACCATCACGAACTCACATCCATAAAGTTTCTCTCTTTAGTGGCCAGTGCAGTGGCTCTCAATGTCTGGGCTTCAAAGTCACATGCCACCACCAAGACCAAGGTACAGAAACTTCCAGTATGTTCCAGCTTCATCTTCAACTCCTCCTTGCACCAGCCTCAGACAACAAGGCATCTGTTTGCAGACCCAACAATCTGACTTTTCTAGAACATTCCAATGGAATCTGTTTCTTTAAACCTAGCTTCTTTCTCTTCATGTAATATGTCTGAGATGTGTCCATATTGTGTGTACAATGTAAGAGTTTATTCCTTTCAACTGCTGACTGGCAAGGATCTTAAGATCACAAAACCCACAGGAGCCACTCCCACTTTCCTGGAAACACCTACCAGGTGAGCAGTGCCTGACTGAGTCCTGCCTCAGTATCTTCAGGAAGGCTCTGCCACCCTGGGGTGAGGGTGGTAGTGCTGTGCCTAGAAGTCAAGACTGATTCTTAGCTGCACAAGCACTTCCTAGAGGCCTCCCTAGGAAGGCCTCTGATGTGACTGATAGCATCACTATCATATACTACAACAATACTGGGCTAGGAGCCCAGGTACAGGGTGCTAACCTGTGCGTCTTGCAGGAGAACCTGCGGGAGATGAGAAGGTCCAGTCCTCGAAGAATCTGAACCTAGTACTTTCAAGCTGTCAGTCCACCTGTCTTCTCACTTCTCCAGCAGTTTCCAAGAACATCAGGAGGATGGATGGCACTGCTGGGTGTGAGGAAGCTAACCCAGAAGCTAGAGGAAAAGCTGATGAGAGGACAGAAGAACTTTGTCTTCTTGAGGCCTAATGATAATAGGATGCTTTGCAAGGGTGCTTCCTTGTGGTCTCTGGAGCCAGATTGGACCACAGCATGAAAGGAACCCCATGTCACACCTATCAATTTAGCACCTCTAAACACAGTAAGCAGGCACCTGGATTTATCAGCAAACATCTATATAAGTGATATGGATCCTATTCAACCAGCATTTTAAAACAAACAAATCAGACAAACTGTCTAGAGAAGAAATAAACACATATTCAGACCCCAAGAGGTGTGGGGGGAGACTGGTTAAACACATTTTTAGTTTTCTTCCTCTATAGTTACCTGATAGCTTGAGGATAATCTTGAGTTCTCTTGCCTCCACCTCCTGTTTCAAATATTTCTTCCCCAGGAGATATGAACATCTACATCCTCCCTGACAAACTAAAGTGGGATTTCATCAAAGTTTACCCTGAGGTCGACCCGTGAGGTCATCTGGGCTCCCTTACAGAGCGTGGGTGAGAGGGTACTTGTAGGAATGTGGAGATCTCTAAATGGCCACACCAGGAAGTCTCTATCCAGTAGGGATGATAGCTTCCCCATAACCCTCCATAGTCTGTGGGATAGCACCTCTGAGAGCCTGAGTGATTGAGTTAGAATTTTGTACAGCTGTCTGGGAAGAGCAGGAGGGGGAGTGGTAGTGTGTGTGTGTGTGTGTGTGTGTGTGTGTGTGTGTGTGTGTGTGTAATCACAAAGGAGCATCCATTGTCTCTCTGAACCTCCTACTTCTGAGGGCACTCAGCAGGCCTGCTCCCTATGGTCTTCTGAAAGCAGGCTGCTTTGCTTGGAGGACTGGGTTCTGTAATAATAACTATTCACCATCAGGCTTTGCCACATTTCCTTTTGTGAGCTAGTTCCACCAAAATACTCCTCCTTCTTGTTAGTCATCCCCCATTTCAGACACAGGCGATAACACGGAGAGCCCACGGATCCACCTGCTAGCCAGAGAAACAAGGCAGCCAGCCTCAAGGTTTTCCCTCTCGTGCTGTGCTAAAGGAATAAGGTCCTATGGGTCTCTTGCACCACCCATGGAAACTTGGCAAAAGAAACATATATTTTGGATATTCAGTGGCTGTTACTCATGGAAACCCTGGATCCACGTAGACAGTCTTTCCAAGGGCAAATGGAGTTTCCATTCAAAAAAAATCTTGGCACCATTTTTTTTTTCTGAAGTATTTTATGTTACAGGCAGGATCAGGGAAGGCTCCAGAAAACTGTGTGTAAGGCATTGCCAAACAGAGGCTGGCTAATAAAGGGGAGCTGCTCTTGGTGACTTGTCTCTGGTCAGTGGGACCAGATGATCCTGCTTCTTAGGCATCTCAAGGGAAGACAGTAAACTCCCATGAGTAAATAGACTACCTTGAAGAGACTCCTCTCCTTAAAATGAAGGAAAGCAAGCCAGGCACAGTGTTCACACTTGCAATCCAGGCGCTTGGCAGGTGGAAGTGGAATGATTCAGGAGTCAGGTCACCTTTGCCATTAGTGAACTGGAAGCTAGCCTTGGTTACATGAGACCGACTCAAATAAGTAAACAGATGAAACTAGAAGAACGGAGGAGAGCAAAGTATTCACCAAAGCGAGCAGGCTACATGCAAGTACAACGCCTGTCTATGGGGTAGTATCTCTGAGGATCCTGGAACAATCCGAGGACTTGAAGAATCCAAGAACAGATATCTCAGTTGGATCTCAGAAAGATTCATAAGAACCCAGAGCCAAGAGTCTGGGCAGTGTCTCGACCTCTGTCTCCACTTCTTCTCCTCCAGACTCATGAACTTGACTTGGGTGTCTCTCTCCTCATTTGGATGGATGGTTTCCTCAGCCTCAAGTTCAAGAGAGAGGGAGATGGCTCCAGCTTCACTGAGCTGTCCATCCTAAGTTAAATGAAATAGAATGCCATTACAACCTGCTCTTCACCCCGTTGATACGAGGTGGAGCAGGGATGGTGGTCCTTCAAGTGCTTTACGAAGAGTCAGCTTTGTGACCTTTGTGTCACCTGCCCTCCCCCGCCCTGCCTTGTCTATTCACCTATTCTTCATGGCACTGTGGCCTCACAGGCTTGACTTATTTGGCGTGTTCCTGTGGCCGCTCTAGAATGGATTGAAGGTGTTTGCAGGGACTCGAGCCATGTGTAACCTTACTTTTTTTCATTTGAGCCATGAAAACAGCTGCCAGAGACATTTTCTCTACCTATAACTCCATCCATTGCATTCTAACTTATTTGAGCGGGGGAGGGGGGGAGAGAATTTATTGGGTTACTTGTCCGAATCACAGTGGATCACTAAAAGAAGTCAGGACCAAAATTAGCAGTGCTCACAGTGGGATGGGCCCTCCCACATCAACTGTCAATCAAGAAAATGGCCCCATAAATTTGCCAAGGGGTCAATTTGATGGGAACAATTCTTCCTCAGTTGAAGTTCCCTCTTTCCAGATGACTCTAGTTAGTGTCAAGTTGACAAAACTAAGCAGCACAGACACACAACACAGCACACATAACACAGCACCATTGGATCTGTCTGGAGATTCAGAAAATATGTAATGAGCATACTTTACTATGTACAAGTGCATTCTCCATAACACACGTCAAATAACTCTACAAAAAGAAACAATTGTGGCAAAGCACATTAACCTTATGAGCTATTTCAACTTATATTCACCATAATCTATTTAAGATGGAGAGGGCCACGTGGCTACAAGCCTTTTATTTGGAAGGTAGAAGCAGGAGAATTGGGAATTAAAGTAAACATCTCACTTACATAATGAGGCCAGCCTGGCCTCTAATATATAACTGTATTAGAAAACGGGGGTGGGGGTGGGGGGAAAGGCTTATGTGTGTTTTCTGCCTCTCACTCAGCAGCAGGCTATACATTTATGCCTGTGTTATACCTGTGTTTGTTACTATTTGCAAGAACTCATAAATAATATCTACTCTTATTTTGTGTTTTAAAAATATATGCACATACAGTAGTCTGTGAATTTCATTTTGCAAACTGCCTCTTCCAACTTTACATAATGTTTCTGAGATTTAGCAATATTGTTGCCTATCAGTGTCACTCATTCTTTGCATCACCACACAGCATTGAGCTGTGAAAGCCCAGTTCATCCTCTCTCCTTCTCAAAAGTGCCAATAAGTGGCCTTTGGATGCCCAGCAGCATGCTGAGGGCTGTGATGAGCAGCATGGTACAGGCCTCCTCGTGCATGCATCTCCAGGGGGTGGACAGCCAGATGCAAAGCTCTGGGCAGCATCCAACTCTCTAGGAAATGTCTAGTGAGGGACGAGCGTGCTGGGACCACGTCTTCATCCACGAAATGAGATGTTTATGTCACAGTTGGTTCTCCAAGAGAGAACATGTGAGCGTTTAGAATGTTGCATAATTATTCCAAAAAGTGTTCCCAATCCTCTGAATGAAGACAAATAAACAGACCCACACTCCCTGTGGTGGTTTGAGTGAGAGATATCCCCTACAGGCTTGTGTATCTTGAGCACTTGGTCCCCAGTTGATAGAGGAAGTAGGTCACTGTGGGGTGAGCTTTGAGATTATATATAATCACCTAATTCCAATTTTTTCTCTCTGCCTCATGTTTATAATTAAAGATATGAATCCTCAGATTCTTGTTCCTGCTGCTTGATGCGTTGTTTCCACCAGTCAAGAGTAAGAACACAACCAAAATTTTAAACCAAACTCGAGGCAAGCTTTAGTTAAGTCCTGGCCAGGTTGATGAACTCTAGCCAGGTCCATCTCTGGGTTCCCAGGAAATGGCTACGAGTCACATTTTTTTCAAGGGTTTAAAAGGGCGAAATTCACAATTCATCACATCTGGTGCAGATGGAACAAACAAGCATAGAAACTTATTCTTAACTATCTTAACTGCAAATATTACCCGTAACCTGCAAGGTATATTTTTTCCTGTGTAGGTCTCCTGTTAACTTGCAAGGACTGTTAACTTGTTCTTGTTCTTGCTTTGGTCTCACAGCTGCCATGGAACCCTTATCCCCCTGGGACTGTAAGCCAGAATAAAGTCTGCTTTAAGCTGCCTTTGGCCATGGTGTTTATCACAATGGCAGAGAAGTCACTAACACCTCCACTGCCCCTGATGTCCCTCGTACATTTAGATCTTGGACCAAGATAGAATTGCAAGTGTGGAGCTTCAGAAGGTTCATTTTGACAAACATAACAAACCTGTGCAGATCTGTCTGCTCTCTGCTCCAGCCCCAGCCCTTCATCCTTTCATCTCACAAAAGCCACTGAGATAGAGACTCTTCTACCAGTCTCTAGAGTAACTGGGCTTTCTTTGTCCCCATCCAAGCTCTTCAGAGCCAAGCATGTCTGCACTGGGGTGGTGTCCATCGCTATGGCTTGCTCAGTGCCTGTGCTACCAGCCTGGGGCTATTTGCTAGACTGGCTCAAAGCTAGGCAGGTAGAGACCTTATAATTGAGTCATGTATGGTTTCATTTCTTTTTGTGATCGTTTTGTTACAAAACTATTTATCTGCAAAACCATTCTGCAAAGAATGTGATCACAAAATTGATATTTCCCCTTATGAGAAAGCACAGCCCTTCGATTGCTATTAGGAACAGCCTTTGTAACTTGGTCAGAAGTCGACCTAAGGTGGAAGACAGGACTTATCTGGGGAGATCCTCAGTATTTTACAGCCACATAGAGGGCTGGATAGCAAATTTGGCCTCTTGCAGTTCCTCATCTGACACTGGATATGAGACACACACATACACACCCTCCAGGTCAGCTTTCATCTCTGTTGGTAAGTGAACACTGAGCCACAGTGACAAATAGGGCATCTAGAAGCCCAGCAGAAGGCTCCTAGCATGGTGTCAGCCATCTCTAGAAAGCTAACAAGCATCTGAGCAGGGCCTGCCAGACACCCAGGAGGGCAGAGCAAAGCATCCTGGGGAGAGAGCTTTCCTTGGACTCCATGAGTCTCTACTTAGAGGCTTAGAAGTTGAAGAATGGCTGGGTGTCCCAGCTTGGCCAGAGGCAGGTCTGTAGTCATTGACTGAGTGTCCATTCCCATTCTCTGCCTATACAACAGTGACACAGATACCCCACCCCTCTCTCATCAGTGGCAAGCAGTTGCTTAGTAGGAAGAAGGCCTCAGAGAAGCCTCCTCTCAGTGGCCACTGCTACGGACTCAGGTGTACGGACATGACATAGTAGTTACTGTCTCAAACACTTACTTTTTATGTTTTCCCAGGGAATTTACTCATCTTCTGCTTCCAGGTCACCTCAGATACTTCCCAGCCAAAGTGTAGCAAAGGAGTATGGTGCTTCAAGGTAGAAGCTCTGGAGGTGGTTTATTGGGTTCAAATCCCCATCTAACCTTAAGAAAGGGTCCTTATCGCTGGGCAGTGGTGGCACATGCCTTTAATCCCAGGGCTATACAGAGAAACCCTGTCTTGAAAAACCAAAACCAAAAAAAAAAAAAAAGAAAAGAAAGAAAGGGTCCTTATTTGAGAACAAAGGTAGCAGCATCAGCCTCAAAAAGCTGCTGAGAATTCAATGAGTAAAACTGAATAACTAAAATGAATGAATAAATAATGCTTGCCCGCTAACCACATCACTGTAAACAGCGTACCAGCCGCTATTGCTATAACCTCTCTGCCCCGCTCTGTTTCTCAGGGATCAGGTGTATAGGCCTGAGGCCCTGCAGATACAATAGAGCTCCTGGTTCCCGGTGGGTGAGAGGGGAGGGGCCGGTGAAGAGACTCCAGCAAATTGGCGACCTGGGAGGGAGCTGCACTAGCTACCCCAGAGGACAGATGAGGCATGTTCCAATTTGGCTTTCTATTGCTGTGATAAAGATCATGATTAAAAGCCACTCGGCGAGGAAAGGGTTCATGACATCTTACAGGCTTGTATCATCAAAGGAAGCCAGGCCAGGAGTTCAAAGCCTGATGTAGGAACTGAAGTAGAGGCGATGGAGGAAGACACTTTGCTGTCCTTTTCCCCTCTGGCTTGCTCAGTCACTTTTCTTACACAGCCTAGGCCTGTCCATGGCAACACCCATAGTGGCCGGGGTCTCCTGCCTCAATTAGCCATTAAGACAAGGCTGCATAGATATACCCACAGGCCAAGCCAATGGAGGCAGTTTCTCAACTGAGGTGTTCTTTTCCCAGGTGGCTCTAATTTGTGTCAAGTTGACAAAAAATTAGCCAGCACAGGGAAGAAACAGGAAAAAGGTCAGGAGATGAGATGCCTAAGGGAGAGAGGGAGGTGGCAGGGAAACCAAAGAGGAAGAATCAGGATAGATAATCAAAGAAGTGGGAGAAGGGTTTTCGGATACATTTTTTAAAAAGTATCTCTTTTCTAGGCACTGAGGAGGTAACTGCCAACAGACAAGGTTGCTATCTCAAGTTACACAGCCCATTTCCGGCCCGACCCCTCTCCGAGCACCGCACCGTGCATTTTAAGTAGGAAGTACACGTACAGCTGTAGCCTGCAGCACATACCTAGGTCACAGAGCATTCTAGTTTGGCAGGACTGGGGCTGTTGGTTTCGGTCCTAGCTACTCGCTATGTCACCCGTCTAGGGACTTGCTGACATTCTGTTGACCCATTCTCATGGCCAAAAGTGGATTTTCCTGTCTGGGGACCGTCTAGACTACCCTGTGATGGCTGAGGGGCTGGGATTCCATCCCTTAGGACTGCGTGCAAGGCAGAGGCGGGCTTATAGGTAGATAGGTGAGATTCAAGAAGGCTATAAAATATAGTAGAAACCTGGGCTATCGCGGAGGTAGGGGGCTGCGAGGAAGAGGATAGGTCCCTGCAGATTGGGTCTCCCAGGATCTAGAGACAGGCGTGAGCTGTGAGGTCGCAGGCGGCCTGGAGAGCCATTGGCTCTGCGACCGCCCCTCCCGCGGGGCGGAGGCGTGGTGGACTTGAGGGGCGCAGGCTGCAGGCTTTCTGGATACAGGCGCTTCTGCATCCACGTCGCGCACAGTGCAGATTCTGCTCTGGCTGCTCTGTGGCAGCCCTACGACCGGTCGTGACCAGATCCAGCTTGCAGCTCAGTTTTGTTCATTCGAGTGGGTGAGCGATGGTCAGCGTCGTGGGGATAGCCCAGCTGGGTCTCCCTTAGGTAGAGGTGGCGGGCTTCATGTATTTGTATTATGCTAGGAGGAGGATGATCTGTGGGCTCTGCCGAGCTCTACTGGGGGTTAGGAGATGCTAGGGCCCGAGTCAGGAGCCAAGAGGTCTCAGCAATAGAATTGCTCGGTGAACTAGTAAAGGAACGGACGGAACTCAAACTCGTAGTCCAGCTAATGTCTCCTGGTCCGGGCAAGTGGTCTGCGATTAAGAGTAGAAGACTTGGGTTCCTTGGTTCTGGAGCTGAGTTTCCATTAGCGTGTCAAGCGGAGCTCCTCCTAGGGGGGTTGGGGTGCAGAGGGCATCCAGGCTGGAGCAGAATAGCGGTAACCACTGTTTCCAGCAGGGATTGAGTCTGGGAGGGGGCTGGGTCTCGCTCCATCTGGGGGCGGGCAAAGCGGCGGGGCGGGGCGGGCAAGAGGGGTGGTCCTGCAGTCTTTGATATCGTTTCGGGACACACAGGCGGCGGCGGCCAGCAAGGAGCAAACATGCAGCGGCTCGGGGGTATTTTGCTGTGTATGCTGCTGGCGGCGGCGGTCCCCACTGCCCCCGCTCCTGCCCCGACGGCCACTTGGATTCCGGCAGAGCCGGGCCCGGCTCTCAACTACCCTCAGGAGGAAGCTACGCTCAATGAAATGTTCCGAGAGGTGGAGGAGCTGATGGAAGACACTCAGCACAAACTGCGCAGCGCGGTGGAGGAGGTGGGTGCACCCTGAGGGTGGCTGGCTCAGAAAGTACAAGGATGAGAAAGAGAGTGGGTCTGGGGGAGGCAATGTTTCCAGCGATGGTTGCAGCCCTGGCCAAAGACCTGGCTTTGTGCGGAGCTGGAAAAGGCCTGACAGCAGACGTGCAGTGCCCTGTGTACAGCGCTGAGTGATCCTTACTCTCAGCTGGTTCTGTTTGCCTGGCTGCCGAAAGGTCTTTATGCATCCCTGTCCACTAAGGGAGGCTTGGCGGAATTCTTCCTGGGGAGCTGGAGCCACCATATCGCAGATGTCTTCGGGTACTCAGCTGGCTGTCCCCGGTTGGAGCTGAGCTGAGGTTGGGGCCACTCTGGTGTCCCAGCGCAGTGGGTTTGCAAGACTCTGGGGCAGCTAGTTGCAGGAAGCTTCAAGTTCCAACGTGTCCTTTGGGCACTGAGCCTGTACCATCTTCCCCAAGAAACAGGATGCTAGTCTTGCGGAAGAGTCTTGAGCTCAGTTTGTCTGGCTCCCTTAAATGTGTTGTGGGGCAGCGAAGGAGGGCTCAAGTAAGTCCTAAGAACACGCCATAGCAAGTGGTCGGAAGGGAAGGCATGAGAATTGGAGCAGCAACCCTATTCGCCTACACCCAGTGTGTTTTGGAGACCAAGGCTCAGATTCTCTGCCACTCAACAGTAGGTGAACCGTAGTCAATCATTAAGCAGCCCAACCTGTTTCCTGTGAGAATTAGCCGAAATGCCAAAAATGTGGTACCTGGCAGATGAGAGGCAAACTTTGGTTCTTCATCTTCCAGGGCCCAAACCTCTGCATGGCACCCAGCTCTGTTTCCTAAGATGGGCCCCAGCCATGTTGAAAGCTGCCTGGATCTTCTTGACCAGCATAAGGCTAGCCGTCCTTGGCACTTACTGAGATGGGCATTCGGATTGGAACGGTAGCCACTGCAGTGAACCAGACAAGTGGTTTGGGCTCTTATGGTCTCTGTTGTAGTAACCATCTTAGGTAGTTTTAACTGCTGGCCACTGCCTGCTGGGATAGGTTGATTCTGCCTCAGCATGTGTAGTTTGAGGATGTTTTGCCCTCCATTCTCCAAGCCAGTCTGATGGGCTTTGCAGGGAACACTGGATTGGGAGGCAGGGACCCGAGCAGCCATGAACATCTCCCAGACAGGCCTGGGTCCCAGAACCTGTGCGTTTTCTGAGCTTATGGAACAGTGTGCATGTAAAGCAATTAAAGTGGGGGCTCAGCCTGACCCCAGCAGCCCCCAACTCTGTAGCTGTAGATTGCATGGAGCTCGTGACCATTCTCCCTCAAGGCAGGGCTCCTGCTGTCTTTACCTGGATTGTAGGATTTTCTCCCATGCACATGAATCCCCAGGAACACTGACAACAGCCCTTCCATATTTTAGCTCACTGGGAAGTGCCAGCTACAATTTTGTAGCAGTGCTCTCTGATGTCAGCATCCAGTGAGGACTGCTTAGCCTCTATGGCCACAGTGCAGTTTGGGACCCCATCAGACCTTAGTGCCATGCTTTTTCCATGGAAATTTTTATCATGGCTCCACTGCTGCCCATCTGGATACATTTCTGCTTCAGTTGTACAGATTGGCTGAAAAACCAAAGACATTGGTCATCACATCTAACAAAGCCAGGGACGTTTTCCCTAGATTGTTCTCATGGGCTGTGGTGATGGGAAAGAGGGGTACCCGACAGTGGAGCCAACTGTCTCTCATTCAGTCCCAGCACTGCCATTTATTAGTGATGGGATTCAACGCCTGAACTGGAGAAAATCTTTGACCCACCTCTGGTTCAAAGAGAAGATTCTAGAAAAGCAAATTACCTGGTCAAAAATTGGTATAAGAAAAGCAGGTAGATATAGACCAAGTGTTTTTCTCATGAGGTCATTATAAATAAGAAGGATTGTTGGGTCTCAGGAAATAATAGCTATCTTTATTGTTATAATAATGCCAGTAGTATGACCAGGCTTAGTGGTACTTACCTGTAGTCCCAGCCCTCGGGAGGCTGAGGCCGAAAGATTATGGGTTGAGGCCAGCCTGGGCTACGTAGTGAGACCCTCTATTACAAACCAAAAAAGAACAAAGAAAAACAAACAGTAGTAGCCTGAATAACACACTACTTACCAACATGTGATAGATTCTCAGTGGAAGCCATCTTTAAAATGTCTTGGGCTCTAACTAGCTCAGCAGTAGAGCCTAGCATGCTCGATAATCTGAATTTGAGTTTGATCCCCAGCACTGGAGCGGGCTGGGGAAGAAAGAGAAAAGAAAAATGCCAAGTTTTAAAAGTCAGACTTAAAGTAGTGTGTGATTTTAATAGGTTGTGGCTATTGGCATTTTAAAAGTAACTTATTTTTATTTATTATTATTGTATATATGCATGATGTGTGTGAATGTGGGTGTATGTGCGTGCATGTGCACACACCTGTGTGCCACGGCGAGTGTGTGGAAGTTTGAGGACAACTTTGTGGAGTCGGTTCTTCCCTTTCACCTTTGCGTGGGTTCCAGGGGTTGACCTAGTCCGGGAGGCTTATGTAGGAGCCATGTACCAGCCCAGCTTTTTTTTTTTTTTTTTTTAAAGAAACTTTCAGAAAGTCCCTTAAATGTCATAAACCCAGGACAGTTGCTATTTAGCTGCTATTCAAGAGAGTGAGGAAGGACCGAGCCAGAGGCAGTTAATGTTTACATAGTTGCACCATGAATCTGCTTTCAAGTAACTTCCTGGCATTTTATTTTTTCCAGCTGCCTCAAGCTGTTGATGTCTCTTAGGGGACAAAGCAGCTGATTTTCTAGGATTATCTTTAGAGAAAGCAAATCCTCCAACGTCTTCCATCTGAAAAGTTCCTGGTTTTCTTGCTTCATTATCCCATGTCCTTAAAAAGTGTGTGTTAAGGATAGAGTCACTTTATCTCCCCCAGCCCCCATCCTCATTGCCACATCTATAATTGGTATATTTGAAATGTTTTAGTATATATGATAATTTGTGGGGTGTGTGTGTGTGTGTGTGTGTGTGTGTGCCCCACTGCATATATGTGGAGGTCAGAGAACAATTTAGGGAACTGGCTTTCTCTCTTTCCACCATGTGAGTCTTGGGGACTGAATTCATCAGGGTTTGGTGGCATCCCTTTACCCATGCTTCATCTCCAGCCTGTAACTGGCACATTATAGAGGACTCTTACCGTCAGACTGAGTCCTAGGAAGCACCCCAGTACCAAGCCTGGATTTATCTGTGCAATTTTCCGGCTGTGTTCCTTTAGTAACCGTGAATTTGATGGGCTGTGAATGCCATTTTTAACAGCGTTCACATTCTTCTGCTGTGAAGCAACTACTGCTTCAGGCTTAAATTTCTCTTGCTGGTGGCAGGAACCACTGTGGTTGAAGATTCCATGGTAAACTGTACTTTTAGTTTATGGTTTCATTAAGTAGTCCTTGGCTCATTGTGTTGACACAGCCACTGGCAGAGAGGGGGTGGGGTTTCAGAGGGACTGCTCAGCCATCAGTAGCCTGGAGATTTGGGAACTTGCCAGCAATCTGAAAGCCAAACTCTACAATTCCAGTTCCAATGGAATTTAGAACACATTAAGACAGTCTTTTTCTGGACACACCCTTTATAATACCTTGCTTTCCTTATTTCCAGCTAAACTTTACTTTTTGTTAAAGATACCCGGTCCCTTTCTTTAAAAATGTCATTTCCTTCTCATCCATCCTGTCTAGTCCTGGTTTCTTCTCTTTCTTATCCACTTTGTTATAATGGGAGCTTTTCAGACGCTTGCTGTTGGCTGCCTGCCCCTCCCATTTCTCCCAAGTTGGCTTCTTCACCATCTGCTTCCTTACAGGGTGCTTGCTATAAGGGGAACAGAGCAGCTCCTGTCGCCTGTTAACCCTGCAACAGGTGCCATATTGATACTCAGATTGGAAGTTCCTTAATTCTCATACCTGCTGAACAAAGTGGGGAGCATCCTTACTGCACAGGTATCCAATCTGTGGTTTAGAGGGGCCTGGTGCATTGCCCAAGGTTATGTGGTTATTTAGAGGTAAAGCTGGGGCCCTGACCCATCTTCCTATGCTGCCTTGTGATGCTGCTGCACGTAGCTGCTTATCCAATTCAATGCTCATCTTGGTCCTTCTAGATTTTGCATGAAGTCTTTGCTCCCAGAAGGCCCCTTCTTCCAGACTTGATTCTGGCCAGTCCCTTTCCTCCAGTCTCTTCCAACACTGGTCTCTAAATTATTTCACAACTAGTAGAGGATCTGCTGTAGCTCCTAGTTCCCAGGAGCAGGAAGAAGGAAATCTTCCTGGTTATCCAAAAAAAAAAAAATTCAATAATGTGTAGATTCCTGCCTCTAGAAGTGACAATTTGGTACATCTAGGAAGGGATCAAGGTATTTATTTAAGATCTTTGAATGACCTTGATGTCTCTGGTTAAAAAACGGGTCAGCATCTGATTAGAGATGTTCTTTGTACATGTCTGTTGACCTATTACTCAGCTTCCTCCTGTGCCCAGCATAGTCCTTCTGTTCCAGCTCACATCTGTCGCACGCTTATTTGTTCAGGATGCTCCAGCTTTGCCTCTGAACTCTCTAGCATTCTCAACTCCTCTATCTAACCATCCTTCAGGACCAGCCCAATCCTGCTTCCCCTTCTCTTCTTCCTCCTCCTGAAACCTCACTCTTTTCTTCCTTAAACCTCTCAGTTGCCAGTAGACACCATCAAAGGAGAAGGGCCACAGTCATCCTTAAACTGGTCTGTGTGGCACTCTTCCCATAAATGTGTAAGTCACTGGGTATGAATAGGGAATCTTGGACTGTTCAGAAAAGGCATGCTATTTGAAACCAGAAAGACCTAAAGCTTTTAATCCAACCTTTGCCACTTGCCAGTGGTCTCTGTCACGATTGTTTTCTTCGCCCCTAACCAGAGAATGGACACTTTCCTATAGCCAGTGCTGTAAATATTCATAGTGCCAGGTATAGTAGCCATACACATAAGTGTGTGATTAGACTGGAATTTCACAAGGATTCGTGGTGGCTCCAAGGTGCAGCAGTGTCACACCTTCACAACATCAGCACAATGTGACTGAGGCAGGCACCCGGGACTGTTGGGTGAACTATGTGTGTGCTTCTATGTCAACATGTTTGTGCGCCTCTGTTCTCACTAGCTTGGCCTTCTGGGCAGGGAGGTGGGAGAGGGGGTGTTATAGTATTTTAGGGAATGGGAACAGGGTGTTGTGGCTCATGGAAACACTTAGGAGGTGGAAGCAGGGAGTTAAAAGCCAGCCTCTGGTATGTAGTGAGTCAGAGGCTAGTCCACATGAGACAAGTCAAGAGATAAGAAAGAATGAGAGAGAGAGAGAGAGAGAGAGAGAGAGAGAGAGAGAGAGAGCAGGGATAAAGTGATTATTTTCATAGAAAAATGCTTTTTGAGGCTTGTTTTCCAGAATCAGAATAACTCAGCACATTAGAGAGCGCAGAACACCTACTACACAATGTCCTGCAGCTGAGACTTCTTCAGGTGGGAAGAAGACACCTCTTAGGTTTGCATGGGTGACTCTGTAAGGATTGAAGAGACCTATGGTAGAGGAAGCCTCGCTAGTCCCTCAAACAGGACTCCTCACTGAGACTTGCATTTGAGATTTCTAGAGACCACCTGGTAGGCTTTGTAGTCCATAACCTGGGCTGCATTTGTGTCTGTAGAGTTATGGAATGGTCATTCTGTCACCTGACCACCCACCAGGGCTGCAGATATGATAGATCCAGAAGAAAAAGCTGAGTGTAAACTTGTGTCACTGCTGTTTGTGACACAGGTGTCAGTGAGGCTCCCAGAACCAGAAGGTTTGAGGGTGTGGCCTCAGAAGCCTGACACCAAAGGAGGTCAGCTAAATGTTTCTGAAGGACTAGAAGGGATGTGGGTCCAGAAACTCATCTATTGATCCCATAGAAGATCCACTCAGAGGCACTAAAAGATGGGGTGGGGAAGGGAAGTCTTGAAGGATATTCCATCTATCTGAGTTTCGGTCTTCCCGCATACACCAGATCCCACAACAAGGGTTTAGCAGCAAATTGTTTAGTTGGGGGACAAACCCCAGAAAATTCTTGCAAGAATTAAAAAAAGAAGTGAGAAGGAGAAAACTAGCAAAGGCTTGGCCCTGAGAAGGATCCTGCCTTGGCCACTTGGGGTTTAATCCCACTGGGACCCACAAAGAGACTTTGTGTTACAAGTGAGAAAGTTGGGACGCTTCTTCCCCCATCCTGTTCCTCATTGGAGACATTAGTACTTGAGGCTTCCAAAGACTGAGCACATTTCTGTGGCCAGGGAGAGACTGAGGTGCTGGCTGGTTGTGTGGGAATTTAATGCAGGTGACCTCTGGGTTAGGCCACCAGGGCCTGGGCAAGGACCAATGATCAAGTTTCAACTCCACAGTACCCTGGGCATCTTGGGAAATTCCTCTAGACTCTGTGAGCCTCAGTTTCGCTACTTGTAAAGTGAGGATATTAACATTCATTTCCCAGGAGGTTGTGTTATTAAAAGGGAAAAAAATGACATGGGCGATGCAAAGCTACAAATGTCAAAGAGATCAACAGGAAGCAGATTTAAAAAACAGAATTAGGCAGTTGGAGAGATGGCCCAGTGGTTAAGAGCACTGACTGCTCTTCCAGAGGTCCTGAGTTCAAATTCCCAGCAACCACATGGTGGCTCACAACCATCTGTAATGAGATCTGATGTCCTCTTCTGGTGTGTCTGAAGACAGCTACAGTGTACTCTCATACATTTAATTAATTAATTAATTAATCTTAAAAAACCAGAAATGGGTAAGTGTTTGAGGGGAGAGGCATGATATGTGCATATATGTGTTATGTTGAATGTGTGGTTCAGATGTCGGTTTTCCCCTTCTCTGCTGCCGCTCTCTGGGCTCCCTGATGATATTTCCGGCCTCTCTGCCTCTCATACCCTTGTAGCTGTGCTGGGATTACAGTTTGAAGGCATCACATCTTAACCTTTTTTGTATGGATTCCAGGGATAAAACTCGGGTCTTTAGGCTTGCTGGATAAGGTAAACCCTCTGAGGTCATGTAAAACATTTGGAACTCACGTCTAGTGGCCACTCAGTGGCCTGCCACTGTCACCAATCTTTGCACCTGTGGAAGAAGGGAAGAGAAGGTGGCACCTCACTTATAAGTGAAAGAAACAATTTTGCTTCTTCAATTTGATAGATGGAGGCAGAAGAAGCAGCTGCTAGAACGTCCTCTGAGGTGAACCTGGCAAGTTTACCTGCCAACTATCATAACGAGACCAACACAGATACCAGGGTGGGAAATAACACAGTCCATGTGCACCAGGAAGTTCACAAGGTAAGGGCTGGGACACAGCCATGTCTCCTTCCTACACGCAGTCCCATTGGAGAAAAGGGGGGGCTGTTGACAGGTGTGATACCAAGCCACAAATGTTTAAGTGAGAGCTATAGAAAGCAGACTAAAAACCAAAGGAGGGGGCTGCTAATCAAGTGGTACAGGTGT
The DNA here is from genome assembly GCF_011762505.2 of Arvicanthis niloticus. Lineage (NCBI taxonomy): Eukaryota > Metazoa > Chordata > Mammalia > Rodentia > Muridae > Arvicanthis > Arvicanthis niloticus. Next base: position 79,898,347 of record NC_047658.1, on the reverse strand, counting down.
GTAAATGGCTTCTGCACTTATTGCACAATGTCCTGCAGCTGAGGCTTCTTCTCAGGTGGGAAGGAGGCACTGGCTCAGGTTTTCATGGTGCCTGTGTCAGGGTTGAAGAGACCTTATTGTGGGTGGGTCTTCACTCTTTCCTTAGGAGTGGCTCATTAGTGACACAGCTCACCTTCAGGAGGGGAACCTTCAGCTGGGTGTGGTAGAGTACACCTTTAATCCCAGCAATTTGGGAAGTAGAGACAGTTAGTTACAGGACAGCCAGTACGACATAGAGAGGCCCTGTCTCAGAAAACAACCAACCAACCAAGACAAAAGGGAAACCTTTTTTAAAGATAGGCTCTCACGATGTAGACCAGGCTGGCCTTGGACTCAGAGATTTACTTGCCTCACCATCTCTGAGTGCTAGGATTAATGGCATATGCCACCATGACCCATGGGAAATGACAAGGAGAAAGTTGCTACCAGCACAGGCTCTCAAGGGCTCCATGGAGCACCAGCCTGTGCAGAGCTTCAAGAGCGAGGTGCACAGTGGCAGTGAAGTAGATTCAGAAAATATTGCACACGTTCTTTTCCTAGAGATGAAGAAGTGCACTGTGGGGTAGTAAAAGTGCCAAGAGGGCCTGGGACAGGATTAAATCATAAATAATAAAATAAAAAGAGACACCATCCTTTTTACAGGGATGAAATTTTTAGGTGAAAATTCTAAAGCATGAACCAGGAGTGCTAACTTGTGTCTATAATCCCAGCGCTTAAGAAGTGAAGGCAGGTAGATGAGTAAGGCCAGCCTTGGCTACCTAGTGACTTTGAGGTCAGCCTGATGACCTGAGACCTTGGAGGAGGAAAAAGAGAGAGCAAAGGAGAACAGGGTGGTGGGATCAGCCCTTGCTGCCTGGGAAGCAGACGCTCATCCCTTTCTGCATACTGGCCAATTTGCTTGGTTCTGGCTGTAGACTCTTGGGGTAGTAAAACTGGCACCGACTTTAAAGATAATGTCAAAATGAAAAACCTAAATCAGGAAGAGAAGTGACTAGATAGTTGCCGGGGCTCAGAGAACACTTTAGAACTCTCAGACTTATCTTTTGTCCTGGCCTTGGAGGAGACAGGAGTGGCCCTGCAACCTTGCTGATCTAGAACAGAATCAGGCAGCCCACAAGCAGGCACAGGGGCCCTGTGTGTTTCAGAGCTATCTCGGTGAGATGAATGGTTCTATAGAATCAGAAGCTGGGCAGAGTGGCCAGAACCTTCACCTTCTTGCCTCATGTGGAGACATTTGTTTGGCTAGAATCATAGACTGGATTTCTATTAATTATCTGTTTGAGACAGATTCTCATGCAGCCCAGTCTGGACCCCAATTTACTGCATAGCTAAGAATGACTCCTGATGCTTCTGCGTCTGTAGCCCAAGTGCTGTGATTACAAACCTCTGCTATCACACTGGTCAGGGTGAAATTTTGTTACAAAAAATCTTGACACCAAGAACCAAGTGATGAGCCCCAAGAGTAATTAAAAATAGCTGGTGTCAAGTACTTACTGGGTGGCAGGCGCCAGTCTTGTGCTGTCCACTATCACCTTGTTCCCTCTGCACGGTCACCTGATGATGTGGCTTTTGAATATCTCCAGGAACTCTGTCTGTTGGCAGTGCCATGATTACAACTCAGAAAGGAGAGCGAGCATCCCATGGACTCCCACTTCAGAAAGCGGAAAAACAGTCTTGAGGTTTTTTTCCCAGAATTCCTTGTTTCATTTTTACCACACCTGTGTTTTTCTGTAGATAACCAACAACGAGAGTGGACAGATGGTCTTTTCTGAGACAGTTATTACATCTGTGGGGGATGAAGAAGGCAAGAAGAGCCATGTAAGTTACCATCTCTCTCCTTTCATGCCCCAGAGTAACACACCTCTGTGCATTGCAGTCTGCAGACCTAGACTGCTGGCCTTGAGGGATGGGCACAGACTACCTACCCCTCTCCAGCCTTGTCACGGCCAATGAGTCTCCTCTATCTCCTGCCTGAGAGAAGGCTATGCCTTCAGATACCTGGACAAAAACAGGGACTGTTGAATCCAGCTGTGATTTGTGCCTCAAATTCAAAAGGGAAACAAGTGTCCAATATATATCTCAAATCTAGAGACAATGGGGTGGGCCATGCTTTACATAACCCCAGCTCTGACTCGTTTGTGAGCCAGTACCTAAAGGTGAAGAAGGCTGCTTGTGACCCCTAACATCAGGCTCTGGTCCCCATAACTGCTGTTGCAGTTTGCCTATGGCTTAGCCAAAAGGTGTGCTGGATTTGTAGGATTATAAAGTCCTAAAGTTGGCAGGAACATGAGTGCACTAAAGTCAGAGAGAGCCCAATGGGAGTCACAGATCAAATCTCCAGGCCAGAGGAGAATTCCCTGCAAGTGGATGTGGTCACCGGAGACAATATGCTTCCTTGTGGGGGGACAGCCTCTTTGACCAGATGTCTCCCACACCTCTGGCAAAGATATCCGGGATTTGTGCCCACTCTTGACCTCACTGCTGAACTGGCGGATTACTAGGAAGGTGGTGGTGTTTTGGTTGGCAGCCAGAGCTTTCTTTCTGTTTCTTTTTCTGCTTGTTTTGGCCTAGCACTCAAATGTGGGGGGAGTTGGTAGGCATTTACCACAGGCTGGGGGGCTGGTTGGGCTGTGTGACCGTGGCTACAGCCTTTCAAGGGAGAATGAGTTCTGCTGTGGACTGGATGCCGTGGACCAGAAGGGGCCTGGCCACGGAGCCAGAAGCCTTAGCTTATCGCTGCTCTATGAATGGGGGCACCTCAGCTTCCTAGTTATCAGCTAGCTCATTCATTGTATGTACCTTTTCCTAGTTCTAAAAGGACAGAAGACTAGGACAGGGCTAACAAAGGCTGAAAGGGAGGGAGGCCAGCTTCCCTTTCTTTTTAACACATGCGTATCTGTGGGCGTGTGGAAGCCAAAGGACAACTGGCTGTCATCCTCAGGAACCCTTTCCACCTCCTGTGAGGCAGGGCCTCCCATTGACCTAGAGCTCACCAATGAGGCTAGACTGGCTGCCCAGCAGCCCTTCCATTTCCACATGCTTTCCTGGCTTGGGGCTTATACACATGGAACGTCATATCAAGCACTGAGAACTCAGGTCCTCATTCTCACAGGGCAAATGTTTGCTGCCTGAGCCATGGCCCCAGGACAAGCTTTCAAAAGGAGAGAGAGAGAGAGAGAGAGAGAGAGAGAGAGAGAGAGAGAGAGAGAGAGAGAGAGAGAGAGAGGTCAGGGGAGAAGGAGAGAAGGAGAACCTTACATCAGCCAGCCATGGCACACCGTGGGCAGTCTTCCTATAGGGAAAACATTGGAGAACTCCTGAGTGAAGGTTATGCTACAGGCTGGTAGGAGACAGAGCCTAAGTTTGAAGCCATCAGAGTAGAAAGAGCAGGGCAACAGAATTCACAGGGCTGTCAGTCAGAAAGGATGCCTTAGTCCTCATTGATAGTTTTTCTTGACTCCAGGGCGCCCTGGAGATGATGGTCAGATTTTAGAGGTCCATGTCCACATTACACAGGACACAATCACATCACACAAGGCCTAGTCAAAATACAGTCTTGCACACCCCCACCCTCTCCAGCCCTAATTAGGGCCCTATAGCAGGTTTGAGTACTGTTGAGGGGAATTGTGAATCTAAGAGATATGAGTGGGTAAATACACAGGACCTCAAAGATGCTAAGAGCATCCCTAGGCCAGAGGATAGCCGCCTGTACATTGTTCTGGATGCTGTGACTTCTGCCAGATTTCTTGAGTGTGGGCCTCATGGGCCTGGCTTGGGTCATCAGTTGAAAAACCTACATGGCCCTTGTTCATTGGGTAACAGAGGTCATAAATATGGCACTTGTGTGGTAGCCTCAGGAGGCAGGACACTAGAGGGGGGGCCACATAGCCAAGCCAGCGGGTGGAGGCTCATCACAATTTTTCCTTGGGTTTTGCTTAGGCCCTGGGAGGTGAGGAAGCTGAGTGTCTCTATGAGGACAAATGCTATTTCGATTGGTCAGAAGGGAGACTTGACATTGGATGCTTCTCTCCCAGAGCCTGGCCCTTCTTTTTGCCGCCTATTAGACTGACAGGGCTTTAGAACACAGAGTGGAGGCTTTACAAGCTCCCTTGAAAGGATGACATATGACAGAGGCCCTATGTCTACTGCAGTAAAGGCCTGGCTAGTGTCCCAGTATCGTGTCAAGTGTCAAGAAAATGGCATCTAGTTTCCAATGCCCACAGCATTCTTCATTCAACTACCTGCCTATCCTTGGCTCATCACGGTAAACATTAAACCAGGTACTGTGGCATGATTCCATCCATCCATCCATCCATCCATCCATCCATCCATCCACCCACCCACCTATCTAATCTATCTATCTATCTATCTATCTATCTATCTATCTATCTATCTATCTGTCTATCTATCTATCTATCGTGTGTGTGTGTGTGTGTGTGTGTGTGTGTGTCTAGGTTGGAGAACAACTTGTGCAAATCAGCTCTCTGGAGATTGAACTCAGGCTTTGGGGGCAAGCATCCATCGTTACCTACTGAGCTCTCCTGTGGGTCCTTTGTTTTTGTTTGTTTGTTTAAGGCAAGGTTTCATTCTGTAGCCTTGGCTGGATTTGAACTTGAAAAGACCCTCCTTCCTCTGCTTCCCTTACACTTGGGTTAGAGGTATGTGTTGTCATACCTGATCCTCAGGCAGTATCTTTTAATTTAATTTAGTTTTATCTGTGTAGGAGTGTTTTGCCTACCTGTATGGAAACACATATACCTGTGTGTGTTGCCCACTGGAAGAGAGTGTCTAATCCCTTGGCACTAAAGTTACAGATGGCTATGAGCCTCTATGTGGATGGCAGGAAACAAACCCTGGCCCTCTACAACAGCAACATGTGTTGTTAACCACTGAGCCACCTCTCCAGCCCTGGAGGGCTCTCTGTAAAGGAATGTGAAGTTTCTTTTTCTGAGCAGGAAACTGTGGAGGCCAGATGACCTCTGAGGGATCACGGCAGGGGTGCGCTGTCATACTGCCTCATATCATATAGTTCTGCATCTTAATGGCTTTTACAGGGGGCTCTAACAACACTTCACACTACAGAAACTGTCCCATCCCAAAGAGCAAAAGTCACAACGCACTCAAACCTTCATATGCCATAAATGGCGCTAAACTATTCAGATTTAAAATTCCCAGATGAATTAAATTAAAAGTGATCACCAGGCACAACATGCTTTCCTTTCTTTACATACAGTGTTCATATAAATATGTATGGTAACCTGAGGAGGTCCACGGAAAGTTCCAGACAGTAACACTATATGCCTGTCTAGAAATTTCATAGTCTGTGTAAGGCACTGGTCTGTTTTTACACTCAGCCGTGAGAGAGTGAACATCCCAAGGCATGTAATTTCACCTGAGTGCCTCAGCTGATGCAGATAGGGCCTGACATCTTTGTAAGGGGCTTTTGTGTTGAGCCTTCAGCCAGGCCCCTTCTCGGGCCAGTGGGCAGGCCTACCATTGTGCTTCTGTTGGACAGGGGATTAGAGGGAAGTGGCAGTTGGACACTGGGGAGGACAAGCCATTATGCATTACCGGAAAGCTTTTCTTCATAGAGGAGTCAAACCAAGCCACCATTTTGCAGGGCTATGTCCTCTGATTAAAACACGTCCCGAAGCCACACAATCTAGCATTCCTGCATTGGCTGTCTTTCCTAGATGATATAAGAGTGAGTCTCTTTTTGTTTTTCCATCCAAACACACCTAGCTTGAAGCTATAGGTTCATTCATATCTAATAAACTCCAAGATATTAGCCAATACTCCAAGGCTGTGGGTGAATGGATTTCATCACCAAAGCCACACAGCAGTAGAACTATGAATGCCTCAATAATTTCTTTGTTCAAGAGAGTATCTGGTGTTGACGTCATCCTTCTGGCTGGAGGTGATGGATGAAGGCAGTGTGCCTGCCTTTGCTGTGACTGCAGAACCAATGGCTTCCCTGGTACCAAGTCACCTTGCCTGTTGCTCCTATTGGATCCTGGGAAGGTAGAATGTTGCACCCTGACAGAGCTTTGGCAACTGTTTCATTTTTTCCATGAGAACATAAACATAGCATCCCTGGGAGACAGAAATGAATGGGAGGAGAAAGTGTGCCCAGTGACCTGAATCCATCTTGGACCTCTCCTGCTCCCAGCCTGGTCCACATCACAGAGGAAAGGCATGGGTGGGTCTTTGTTCCCTCCATACCCTGATTTCTGCTGATGCTTGCCTGTTAAGTTAATGGATGTGCTGGAGATGTCAAGATATGGGGGGATTAGTGTGTGTGTGTGTGTGTGTGTGTGTGTGTGTGTGTATACAAGTATGTGTGGAGCCCAGAAGTAAACCTAGGGACCCACCTATTTCTACCTTCCCAGTGTTGGGATTACAAGGTGCATTCCGCTATGCCTGGCTTTTTTTTTTTTTTTTAAGAAACAAAAGAAATAGTCTCATGTAGCTCAAACTGACCTTGAACTCACTATGTAGTAAAGGAAAAAAAAAAAAAAAGACAGATTCTGGAGACTGAGCTCAGTCCTCATGTTTGAGTGACTTGAGCATGTCACCCTGGGGAGGGTACAAGCCTCCTGGGATGTCCTGCTGGGTCAGGCCAGCTCTGAGGACTGAAGTGTAGTTCTTTCCCTTGGTTGGCTATGGCGCAGGATGGAGGCACAAAATTGGCAGGAGGCAGGCACTCCCCTCATCCCTCCAGCCTCTGCCTTCTGAGAATCCAGGCAGAAGACTGACACAGCTCTGTGCACACTCATTATTAAGGAAAAACAATTAAAGCTGGGCTGTTATTGGCAACTCCCCCTGGTTCCCAGCAACCTGCTGGGGAAAAGAACAGAACTAAACAGCAAGCAGAGGCTGTCTGGGAGAGCCCCTGCTGCCTCTGTCTGGGGAGGTAGCTGTGGGACAGTTACTTCAGCCTGGGTGCTTTGTTGAAGGTCCTGGCCACAGGCTGATCTTTCTGTTGCGGCTCAGTGCACGCATCATGTGGCAGCGGATGAGGAGAGGAGCTGATGGGCAGGTGGTGATGATCAGAGTTTAAGTCCTGGTGGCAGGTGTATGCCTGCTTCTGTAGGAGAAAACAGACCTGGTGTTCTATGGGAAGTGTCCTGGGCTGCTGTGACCCACCATGGTTACTCCCTAAACCAAAAAAGAATGTGATGCTCTTACATCGGGCCAAGTAGAAGACCCTTAATCCCACAGGGGAAAAAATTACATGGAAAATTGAAGAACTCTGCCACTCGGAGACATGGATAATTACACCCAAGTACAGATGGTGTGGGGGAGACATATTTATGGGATTGTTAATGCCCTCAACCAAAGTGTCCTCCAAAAAGAAATCTGTCATCTGTAAATGATTCCATGTCTTGAATTGAAGCACTGTGGTCTTAATAAATGAATTTCAGGCTAGGAATGCAGCTCAGTTGGTCAAGTACTAGCCAAATATGGATGACGGTCTAGGTTCCATCTCCACCACAGGGTAAACGGGGCATGGTGTTACACACCTAAAACCCAAGCGCTCCGAGGATGGAGGCAGGAGGATCAGACAACCAAGGGCATTCTTGACTACATAGTGAGTTCAAGGCCAGTTTGAGCTACATGAGACTATTTCTTTTGTTTCTTTTTGCATTTTTTAAAACTTTTTATTGATTCCTTGTGGATTTCACATCATGTACCCCAGTTACTCATCTCCCCATCCCTTTGTGTCTGCCCTCTGCCCTTGCAACCTCTCCCCCCCACACACACACACAAATCTTATTGTGGAAGCTGAAATGTGTCACAGTGTGTCACACAGTATACCCTTCTGTCCACACATCTTCACTTGCAAAATGTTCACTGCAATGAGTCATTGGACTGGTTCAAGGCCTCTGGCTTCTGCTACACTATCAATATTAGGTTCTCACCCAGATTCCTCTCAGATATTCTGTTGTCGCCTTGAACCATGGATGCTGCAGCTTTGGCTCTGCAGGACCAGCCCCTTCATGTGCTCTCGCAGTTCATAAATGGGGTAGATGTTGGCGTTGGCCAACTCAAAGCCCTGGATCTGGGCCTGGGTGGTGGCTGAGTTAGTCAGCCTGCCCAATCTCCTGTACCCATACCACCAGGGCAAGCTCTGCACCCAATGCTGCATCTAAGAAGGGGCAGGGCCAGCTCTTCTGCTCTCAGGCCCTCAGTGCTGGCTTCACCAGCAGCGCCAGCTTTACTGTGCTGCCCAGGCAAAGTGCAGGGCCTGCTCTCCTGAGTGCTGCAACTGATGAGGGGCGGGGGCCAGCTCTCCCACTCTCCTGACTCTGTCTTTAAAAAACAACTAAGTATATAAGTTTCATTTAGGTTTAATGTAAATTGGTATAAAAAGATAAAAGGATATTTTCAACAAAATTGGTAAGAAAATCAATTTCAGAGATGTATTTATATAAATTATATAAGATATACATGTATAACATAAAAATATCTCATTTTTTTAAGGAAAAAAGTATGTATAAAAAGCTTGAGAAAATATACAGTAGAAACCTCTGAAGGAATTTCCGTTTGTATTGACCTTATAGATTGCTGTTTTGAAAATAATTTTAATGGGATAGAGAGATGGCTCAGGGTAAGGGTGCTTGCTGCTCTTGCAGAAGACCCCAGTTCAGTTCCTAGGTCCCATATTAGAGGGCTCACCACTGTCTATAACTCCAGTTCCACGGGATCCAGTGCATTCTCTCTATGGGCACCTGCACACATGTGGCACACACATAAAATAAAAAATAATCTTTAAAATCAGTCTCAAAGACCTTTTAGGTTACTCATAATTTCAGTATAGACAAGTATTTCTGTTGTGTGCACCTGGAGGTCAGCCTCTTAGGCAAAGGTTGAACACACCTAGAGTTAGGGGAGGTCCTGCAGAATTTTCCATCTGAGCATTGTACTCAAAATTTCAGCAATTTTTTAGGCTTGTTTCTGTGCAGCCTTGGCTATACGGTCAGTCGGTATCTGTGTCTCAGCGTGTGGTCCTCAGGGAGGATCACGTAGAAGGAAGAGCTTGTCTGTGGTGTGTACTCAAGGTCAAAGGGGTGGCCATTGAGCTGAAATAGAAGCAAATAGAGTCCACTGAAGTTGAGCTCACTCCTCTAGCTCTCTCAGTGTCAGAGAAAGGTCAGGTTTGCATTGCAGGCTGTCCCTTGGTGGGGGCAGGGGAGATAAGGAGCTGGGAAGTCCCAGCAAGGCCCAGCCCCATGCTCAGTCCCTGTGAGCTCATGGGCTGAGTCACACTGGGGAGGAGGTGATGGCAACTTAGAGGCTGCATCCTCCACCTCTGAAAATGTGAAAACAGCAAGCCCTCCTTCCCTCTACCCTCTGCCCCTGTTCCTCCACTTCCCATGGGTGTTTACATGACCCTAGCAGAAGGTTTTAGCAAATTAATAAAGAGCTGGTCATATACTTATTAGCTGTGTGACTTTGTTTGGTGTTTTAACCACTTTGTGCTTTAATTTCTTTGTAGGTAAAACACTTCCTTCCTGCTAGGAGTGGTTATTTCAGCGTTCAGAAGGTAGAAGCAGGAGGATCATGAGTTTAGGGTTACCCTTGGCTACACAGCAAGTTTCAGACTAGCCTGAGCTACATGAGACCTTGTTATTATATTTTTGACTATCCAATCCATGCACTAGTCACTTAAACCTCATTCACTAGCGTGTTCATTTGCTGGCCTATTGTGTTACTGGCAGGTAAGTGTAAAAGAGTCTCTAGCATCAAAGGGAACCCAGGCCCAACCAACCAACCAACCAACCAACCAACCAACCAACCAAGTAATTACATGAATGGATAATTTATTTCTTTTTTAAGATTTATTTTGTTTGTGTGTGTATGTGTGTGTGTGTGTTTATATGCAAGTGTGTGAAGTACTTGAGGAGGCCTGAAGAGGGCATCAGATCTCCTGGAGCTGTTATAGGTAGTTATGAACTGCTTGGCATGGGTGCAGGGGATGGAACTCAGATATTCTGGAAGAGCAGTATATGGTCTTAACAACTGAGCCATCTTTCCAGCCCAATTTTGTCCTTTGTGAGACAGGGTCTTGCTATGGCTGTCATAGCCAAGTCTGGTCCTAGACTCCTGCCTTAGCCTCTCAAGTGTATGGGTGTATACCATAGCTATGTAATTTCTAAAGCAGGGTTGAGCCAGGTAGGGTAGCCTGAGGGGACTTTGTTGTGTGGGTTGGTAGGGATTCTGCATAATCCGTCATTTTTCTGCTTGCTCTGTAAGCCAAGACACTACCTACCCCGTTGTTCTAGACTTTAGGGTATTGTATAGACTTGGGAGGCAAGGAATGCTCTCCCTATCATGGCAGAAGGTGATATGCTCCAGCACAAAAGGTTTTATTCTTTAGGTTTCCAATTCCTCAGGTGTAAGGAGCAATAGGCAGCATTTCCCAGTGTCTGCATGCAGCATAGGGAGGCACACACTGAGTTCACACTGCTTCAGTGCAGCTGCCATCAAGCCCTTTGTCTCCCACCCCAGTCTTGTGTAAAACAGAAGAGCTTCCTTCTCCTCTTGAAAGCAGGGGAGACTCAGGCCCTTTGCATTCTTGATGGGCTTCCCGGAAGGGGTGGTGACTAGGCTGTGTTTGCAAGGGTGTCTGGGAATTAGTTGCAGGGAGAAAGGGCATTCCACCCTGAAGCATTGTTTGTTCAAAGCCAAGAAGACAGGAGGCTTAAGAGCTGCAGAAGACTTATTTTGAATGCCAGAGCGTGGTAGGAACAGCAGCTGAAGCTGGGAAGGGGTGGGGATTGAGTCAGGAGACTTGGAGAACCCAGCCAAGGAGTCAGAAGACATGCTGAGTTAGGCATGTTCTGTGTCCACTAGGCTTTATCACTCTCTGTATTCCATGCATGAGCTATCTTATGATCCCCAAGCAGGAGCCGGGAGGACACAGCTTGGGCGGCAGAGGCCATCTCTGAGGATGCAGCTTTGCTGAAGCTTAAAACCCAAGTCCCCATCAGGCTGCAGAGTTCGTGTCCCACAAGAGCCTGGCTTTGGGCCTAGAAGTCTGGAACATTTTATTTGAAAGTGGAGCATGGGCCACATAAGTCACACTGATTGTACCAAAGATCTGGTTAGGCCAATGCCATTAGCTGCAGAGATCACAATGAGTCCTGTGCTCTCTGGATGTGTAGGAGCCAAACAGTGTCTGGTGCAGACGTGAGGCAGTTGGTCTTCTGCCCTGGGAACTTGGGGATTCTTCCAAGTGACCCAGCGGCCTTTGTATCCTGTTTGTCAGATCTGTGGAGTCTTGCCCTTCTTTGCCCTTGGCGTGGTTCTGAAAACCCACAAAGCTGTAAGCCCATCTTGCTTTGTTTTTTAAAATAACATCACAAATGTAATAATAGCAGCGGCTGCCGCGCTCCCCATGGCCCCCCCATTCGGCCACTGTGACTCAGATGTGATCACATTAAGGGTCCCCTCCCCCAACCCAGCCACTTGTGAGCCAGGATAAATACTGGCTGTGGAGGTGTGACTCAGAGTTCCTAGTGATTATGATGGCAGCGAGGTGGCTACATAGTGAAACCAAACATGGACTGCTGTGCGCCAGGTACCTTGTGAGGGGTCACTAACACCCCTCCTACCATCTGCATGATAGCCATTTGAGGAGGATCTCCAATGACCCCATTTTACAGATGGAGTAACAGACACAGAGAAACAATCCAAGCTAGTAAGTGAGTGGCAGGACCAATACTAACAGGAGGGATAGAACATTGAAGTTTTTACTGACTCCTAAAGCATTTATCTTTCTTCAGTGGAGTTTTTGTTTATTTGCTTGCCTGCTTCTTCTATTTTTTAATGATATGATCTCATGCAGCCCAAGCTAGCCTCAAACTCGCTATATAGCTGAGGATGACCTTTAGTTTTTGGTCCTCCAGGGGTAGTGTTGGGGACAAGTGGATCTCAGGGTCTCACTGGCCAGCCAGTCTAGCTAAAATGGTGAGTTACCGATTCAGAGAGACACTGACTCAAACAATAACGTGAAGAATAATGAAGTGAAGATTGGATGTCAGTGTCTGGTCCTCTTCCCCTTGATCCCCCCCCCCCCAAAAAAAAGACCCAGCTTTCCATTCTTGTGGGTATATACTCAGGAGTAGAATTCCCAGCACATGGGGTCTTTTTTTTTTTTTTTTAAATATGTGTATGGGTGTTTAGCCTACATGTATGTCTTCTATGTACCACTGTCCTGCCTGGTACCTGAGGTGACCAGATGAGGGCATTGGATCCCCTGGAACTGGAGTTATAGAAAGTTGTAAGCTGTCATGTAAATACTAGGAATCTCACCTGGGTCCTTTGGAAGAGCAGCCAGTGCTCTAACCACTGAGCAATCTCTTCAGCCCCTCATAGGGCCTTTTGGTTTTGGGTTTGCTGAACGGCTGCCATATAGCCTCCCACAGTGACTTTTGGTTTCAGACCCTGTGTCTACCATAAGCATATATCATCCCTGTCAAATCTCATGATTGTAGGCACTGGGAGATATGTACATCGACCTTGATGTGAAAAATTATTTGGATATTTCTAGGGTTGCCTCAATACTCAGGAGGCTGAGCCAGGAGGATTTCAAGTTAGAAGCCAATTGTGGGTATATAACAAACCCTGTCTCGAAAAGAAACAACATAAAAGCCAAACCCCAAATAGCTCCTGGTCTCTTTTGTCTCATGTCCCCTGTTCTGACTCCAGAAGTTGCCTCCACAGTGTAGCAGCCCCAAGCCAGGGGGTGCCTTACATACTTCTTCCAGCCAGCACTACTGCCCCCACATTCTCAGCCCAGACTGGAGTCTCTAGTTGAGGTGTTCAAACATGGGTCCATGGTTGTCCACAGGTTCATAGCTTGAGCTCTGGGATCACGAGATGAGCTTTTGGTGGTGTCTAGGAATCCATGCCCCCAACATTTCCATGTGAGACCCTACACCCACTCTCCAGCCTCTTGAAAGACATCACCACCCTGACCCCTATTTCTCTACTAGGGACATCAGACCCCAGGGGCTTTGGTTCCCCAGGGAGGTTTTGTGGTACCAATAAAGTTTTGAGTCCCAGAGGCTTCTTGGGAAATGGGTCCAAACCAAACCAAAGGAGGCCACAGTCATGTCTGTTCTTTCTTCAGAGTGGGATGCAGGGTCAGTGGAAGGGAATGGCTAGGATGGGGTGGACAGGGCAGAAGCCATGTTAATGCCCTTGAGGAATGACAGTTGGCCACAGTTGGACAAGCCTAGTTGGTGTCCCACCTGAGGCAGGAAGCTGCATCTGTGGTCACCTCCCCAGCAAGGGATGAGAAATGATGGATAGAGACAAAGTCACAGACCTCACTGGTTTCTCTAAACCTGCTGTCACTTCTGTGTCACAGAGGAGGAATAAGACTCTGGGGTACATTTCAGAATAGCACAGTACAGTAGAATTTGGAACACAAACTACTGTGGGTCAGAAGCTCAGCTGTGTCGCCTTTGTCCCTGCTCTGTGGGAAGAGCATGAAGCACTGACAGCCTGAGAAGTGATTGAAGCAGGAAGCAATGAGGACAGCCTGTAATCCCAGTACTGGGGAACCGCAGCTTGGAACTGGGGAGCTTGAGGCAGAAGGATCTGGAGTAAGAGGACATGCTGGGCTACATAGCACCCCCTCCCCCAATAAGATGTGGAATAAATGTAAATATTTTCTTCTGACTTAATTTTTTGGCTTCTCAGCATAGGAAAGTAGTGGATTACAGGGGATGCATGTGATCAATCAGGAATGGTGTTTATTTTGCTGTAAGCTGGCTTCTAAGGCAGTGACTATGAGTTTCTAAGAGCTAACAGTGACCAAGGGGCCAGACCAAACAGTTAAAAAACTGTATGTGTGCAGACAGGTCCTGTGCCAAAGAAAACGGAGCATTTCACAGGGTCTGGCAGGTTTAAGTTGGAGAACTCACAGGGCCTGTTGGGTTCACTTCAAGTTCTTTAAGGAACGAGGAGCTGGGAGTGTGGTTCAGTTGGCAAACTGCTTACCACACATGTCCAAAGCCCTGGGTTCAATCCCCAGCACAGTAAGGACCAGATGAGGTAGTGCACACTTCAATCCTAGCACTCAGGAGATGGGGGAGAAGGATAGGGAATTCAAGGACATCCTTGGGTACATAGTGAATTTGAAGCCAGCCTGTGCTACTTGTGACCCTGCCCCAAAACAAGACAAACAAAAGAAGATGTATTGGAAGTGATTGGTACAGAGCTTTGTCATACCACACCCTGCGGCAGACATTACTAATATATTGCAGAATGATTTCCTTATCAGCACAGATATTTCAGTACTTGAGCTAAGATAACACTACAAGCAGTTGCTGACAGGAGAGTGAAAAATTCTATTTGTGACTCATTTCTCATCTCACTTGGGGTACAAACGCCCAATTTATTGATGAGGTATAGAGCTGAGGGTTGTGCACTTTCTTCAGGACACAAAATGATCAGACTTGAAACCTCATTTCCGGTCAGTTCAGGCTTTGATAAGCCTGGGGTTTCCTGTTACAGAGGGCAGGTCTAGGAGTATCATGCCACTGAGGATTGGTGCAAGAAGGAAGGGGTGCCTGATAATGAAGGAGATACTGAAGACTGAGGGGGAGACTTCTTGGGAGTTCTGGCTGAGTAGATCAAAAGTTTATAAAGTACAGAAGAAAGAATTTTCTGCAAGGTTTTGAGTCCCAGGAAGTCAGAGGGCTCCATTTGTTGTGTGTCACCCCTGTGTCTGTGCTTGGAATGGAGTGGGCCCCAGTAGTTGAATGGACATGGTTAGTAGATGAATCAGAAAATGTAAACAAAATAAACAGAAGAATTCTTAAAAACAAGAGCCAGAACAATGTATATGAAGTAATGTGTGTGCCTCTGTGTGTGTGTGTGTGTGTGTTGGTAGGGGGCACATGTCCCTGTGTGTATGTATGAGTGCTGGAAGGGGGCGGTACACGTACCATGTACATGTGCCTCTATATGTGTGTGTTGGTGGGGGACACATGTCCTGTGTGTATGTATGAGTGTTGGAAGCGGGGAGGTACATGTACATGTGCCTGTATGTGTGTGTGTTGGTAGGGAGTACATGTTCCTTTATATGTGTGTGTTGGTGGGGGGTACATGTGCTTCTGTGTGTGTGTGTGTGTGTGTGTACACGGAGACCAGAGATTGACATCAGGAGTCTTTTCTCTATCATGTTCCACTATACTTTTTGAGACAGTGTCTCTCACTGCACCTGAATTTGCCTGTTCAGCTACACTGGCTAGCCAGAGAGCCCCAGGATCCTCCAGTCACTGCCCCCAGCTCGGGATTATAGGTGTGCACAAGCACTCCTGGCCTTTAGATGCGTGCTGGGGAGTCATGTTCCCCATGCTCGTGTGTGCAGCAAGGACTTTACCCATCAAGCATCTCTCCAGCTTTGTGAACGAGTTTTATTAGGAAACTGTCCACTCTGAGTGACTGCTTTTCTGGCCTGTATTCATTCCTCTATGTTCTTAGCATCCATTGTTCGCTGCGTGGTGTCTGCAGGTTGTACATGGTGTACAATCCCTGTAACGCTATGGCATAGATAATGCTTTGAGGACTAGGACACTGGAGCTTGGGGAAGTTAAATATCAAAAGCTACAATAGAGGAATAAATGATAGAGCTAGAAAAAAAAAACTGTAAATTGTGGCCATCCCAGCTTTAAAACTGTATTTCTGATAGAGACAGTCAAGGGCACTTGGAGCTGTAATATTGAATAATTTTGAAAGAGTTTCTCAAACCTCCAACCACCTGATTGCAATGTGTGTCATTTAGACCAAGCTTCACTGATTGGCACCAACTCCCTCTGCTGGAATTTGGAGACACATCCACAAAGGACAAGCAGAGACAACACACACAGTGACTGTCCCCTCCTCAGGGATGGCAAAGTCTTGCAGATCACAGGAAAAGACAAATTGTGGTCTCTCATATCTCTATTATTTTTTGTATGTGTATATATGTTTCTGGGTGTGTACATGTGTGTGCACATGTGTAGAGGCCAGGTGTCAATATGGGGTGCTTTCCTCAGTCATTCCCTATTTATTTTAATTGTTTTTGAGACAGGTTTTTCACTGAACTGCAAGCTCACAGATTGGTCAGTGAGTCCTAGGAATCTTTCTATCTCTGCCTTAACAGCATGAGGATCCAAATTCATGTTCAGGCCCATGTGCTTGTAATATAAGTAGTTCACTGACTGAGCCATCTTTTGTCTCTTTTTTCCTCTTGCTGACATTCTCAGCCACTGAGGCCCTTTCTGAGAGTGGTATGCAGTGTCAGAAGATGCTGCCACCGGCCACAGTGCAGTGATGGGACGCAGAAAGCACTGCTCCAGGAGATCAGCCTGGATTCCCCACAGTTTCATCAATTAGGACCACTGAGGAGTCAGGTCCAGGAGGCAGAGAGAATATTGCTTAGAATGGAGGAACATCCAAGGTCAAAGATAAAGGCAAACTAGAGTCCCACACCAAGGGTCCTAAGATGGGTAGTGACTCTGTCCTTTCCAAGCCTGGGAGCAGAAGGATGTAGGTTCAGGTCTCTCCAGCAGCATTTGCCTCTTCTCTTGTTTCCAGGGTCCCTGTCTTCAGAGACTTCTTCCCCTAGGGAGGACATGTATCTTGTAGCAGAAGGGCCAAGTCCAATGCCACAGTCAGGTCACTGCTACCTTGTGTAGAACAGTTTCTCTGTCCCCTACAACTTGGGATTTAGAAGGTGAGAGAAAAATCAAGAGAACTCATTTTCCCAAGCACCTACTATGTGCCAGGCTGTCTTTCCTCACTCCTGCCAACTGCATAACTGGTAAAATAAATCAGACATGTGGGGTTGGGAAGGCCCTGGGTGTGCCCTGGGACACTTCCACAAGTCTTCCTCCTCAGAGGCAAAGTGCCTGTCCTTTCTACCAGCCCCTGAGGGTGAGGCAGAGACTCAACCACTTCCAAACAAAATGAAGTCAAGCACATTTTTTTTCCACCACAGAAGCAAATTAAAACCTTTTCCAGGCTCATTAACATGCATGGCTTAAGTTAAAAAGTCTAGAAATTCCAGGAACCCCCTTTGTGCCTCGCTGTGGAAGAATTCTTTGTATAGAAGCAGGGAGAGGAAAAATATTCATGGAGAAGAGATCTGGAAGGGTTTTGAAGGCCAGGAGAGGCCCCGGAGTTAGGCTTTCTTCTGTACAGAGCCGGGCAACTTTGGTTTTGTCCTGGGTAGCTTTGGATTTTACTCACTTTTTCCTGCTTTTCAAGGAAGCTGAGGAAATTCTTTATGATGTATTTTTTAAACATTTGTTTATTTTTATTTGCATGTGGAGCATGCCTCTGTGTGTGTGTCTGTGTGTCTGTATCTGTGTGTCTCTCTGTGTATGTGTGTATGTGTGTGTATGTGTGTGTCTCTGTGTCTGTATCTGTCTCTCTCTCTCTCTCTCTCTCTCTCTCTGTGTGTGTGTGTGTGTGTGTGTGTGTGAGAGAGAGAGAGAGAGAGAGAGAGAGAGAGAGACCGAGAGAGAGAGACCAGAAGACAATTTACAGAAGTTTGTTCTCTGTCTATCATGTGGGTCTTGGGATTGAACTCAGGCCAGCAGGTTTGGAGGCAAGCATCTTTAACCTATAGGGCCATCTTGCCCTGTGTTATATTTTTAAAGGAGGGAGATATATTGGTGACTTGGTAGTAGAGAGTCTTAATAGTGGGTCCCCACCAGCATCACCCTCCTGAGCTACTCAGAAAAAGACCATGTCTCTGTCTCTACCCACTTTTTACTTATTTGTCTTTCATTCATTTGTTTTTGGAGGCAGGGTTTCTCACTGAAGCTTACCAACCCTGTCGGCTGGTTGGCCCCAGGGCTGCTCCTGTCTCTGCCTCTCCAGCATTGACTTCATATGTGAGTGCTGGAGGTCAAACTTAGGTTCTCGTGTTCTCGCACGTCAAGTGCTCTACCCACTGAGCCATCTCCCCAGCCACCCTAACTTTAAATTATTTTCTGCAATCTTGAATGGAGACTGCCAGCTACATACTATCAAGTACCAATGCTATCATGAATACTTGTGTATCTGTTTTGCTTTTTGAGATACAATTCCCTTTTTCATGGGCTGGCTTTGAACTGGTTATGTATCCAAAGATAATCTTTCAAACTCTCCATCCCCTGACCTGCCCCTCTCCAGTGTTTGTTGCCTTTTTCATTCCCCTAAGACAGGGTTTCTCTGTATAGCCCTGGCTGTTCTGAAACTCAGTCTGTAGACCAGACTGGCCTCAAATTCCAAGGTCTACCTACCTCTGCTTCCCAAGTGCTAGAATTTATTTTTATTTCATGTGCACTCGTGTTTTTCTTGTGTGTATGTCTGTGTGAGGGTGTTGGATCCTCTGTTACTTATAGCGATACAGATGCTGGGAATTGAACTCAGGACCTCCAGAAGAGCAGCCAATGTTCTTAACCACCAAGCCATCTCTCCAGCCGCTTTTGCCACTTTCAAACAACACTTGTGCTCAGCCTTACTTCACAAGGAAGAGCTGCCACTGGACTTTACCATCAAGGATGCAAATAAGCCATAAAACACTAACTCTGTTATCTCTTGTTAGATGGGGGTCATTCTTGCTTGTAATCTCATCTGTCCCCTTACCAATCTAGATGCGGTGTTCTGAGAGGGGTCCCCAGGCTTCGGCCAACTGCCAAAAAGTCCACATTGCAAAAAAGGTCAAAACTTTTGTTTTTATGGTTTGTTTTGTTTTTGACATAGGGTCTTGCTAGCCCAGGATAGCCTCAAACTTGTGGTATCCTCCTATTTTGGCCAACCCCAAGCAGCTGCTAGCTGTTTTTGAGTTTTACTCTGACTACTTTGGCTTGAAACTCTCAGTGATTCTTCTGCTTCAGCTCTCCAAATCCTGGGATTACAGATGTGCCACCACACCCTGTTCTTTGTGCTAGTCTTTAAAGGTAATTCTAGATCAGACAGGGGAAGAATTCTAGATGTGTGGGCTAAAATCTGGGTGCTGTGGAGGTCAGAAAGTCAGGTAGGGCAACAGGTTGGGAACTGTTCCCAGAAGCTATGTCAAGAACACAGAGTTTGGATTCCAGGCTGTGCTTGGTAGGGGAGGTAGGTGATGTCCTTAGAATAGAGGGCTTGCAGAGGCTCTGCCTTAATGAACTTTGTTAGTCTGGTCCCTTGAATTGAGCAAACCTTGCTAACTAAACTCAGACCTTATGTGACAGGTTGTTAATTTGCAGAGGCAAGGAGAGCCACTTTTGGGTAAGAGGAATGTGAGAGTCCTGTTCGGTTGTCCCCTGTCTGATGTTAGTCATAAGGATGCAAAGCTGTTTCTCTGCAGGTTGCTGGGTGAGTGAGGAGCAAAGCCACAGGAGGTCACACTTTGTGGGTTTCAGAGCTTGGAATCATCAGGACCAACATCTCCTCAACTCTGGAACTGCAGCCCCCACTTCAGGGTCACTGAGGAGGTGCTGTTTTTTTCCACTTGAGTCCTCCTTGTCACATCGATGTCCTACAGAGCATTTTAGATGCAGACCGTTACTGAGGCCTGGAAGGCGCTGTCTCCTCCAATTATGTGTTGATTGAATTAGTTCAACTCTCAGCCTTCTCCAGGGCCCTCAGCCCTCCACTTTCAGAATGATTGCTATCAGGGACGTGCATAATTAGGTTTGTGTTTTTAAAGGATGACTCAGGCTACAGGAGGGAGTTGTGGGGAAGGGGCTGGCCAGTGGTCAGCATTTTTGCTGATTTATATAGAGGACTAGATATGACATGAGGGGAGTGAACTCTCTGAGGACAGTGAACCTCACTGGTGAGATGGAGCTGTAGGTAAGGAGAGTCTAGTTGGAGAGTCTTTGCCCTGGGTTCTATCACTAGCACCATATAAATTAAACCTGGTGACATTGGGTGTGTGTCATAAGACATTCACCAGAAGACCACTGGGACACAGGTTCAAGACAAAAGTCTTTACCAGCTGTTTAAGCTACTACTACACCGGGTGTTCGGGACTCAAGCACAGTCCTGAGCATTTCTCAGGGTGAGCTTTTAAGCACAAAACTCCACATTCTGGTCGACACACCTCAGGTAGCCAGAAGCAGAACTACAGAAGCCAAAAAGCCAGGTCAGTACATTTAGGAACATATCCAGAACT
Organism: Arvicanthis niloticus; assembly: GCF_011762505.2. Classification (NCBI taxonomy): domain Eukaryota; kingdom Metazoa; phylum Chordata; class Mammalia; order Rodentia; family Muridae; genus Arvicanthis; species Arvicanthis niloticus. The sequence goes on along the minus strand of NC_047658.1, from coordinate 79,878,156 downwards.
ATGGGCTTTGATGGATTAGGTCTTTGTTCTTGTTTTTGGTGGATGTCACTGCTGCCTACATGCTGGGTTCCAAGGCCTGAGTGGTGCGTCCCTCATGGTGTCATTTGTGCTAAGGTCCGGGGCCTGGAATAGTGATGCAGTCCTAAAACCCTGCACTCAGAGGGTAGAGGCAGGCAGGAGGATCAAAAGTTCAAGTTCATTCTTGGCTAAGTAATGAGTCCGAGGCCAGGTCGGGCAGGACACCTGAGACCCTGCCTCAGAACACTCTGTCTGCTACATGTGTGGAAACCCTTTTTTGTCTGAATCTGAGAACTCCAACCAGAGTCCTTCCCCAAAACCCCATCCCTGGGAGGAACTAGCCCCCAAAGAGCCCCTTTGGGAGGGTTGGGTGAACAGAAGCCTGGCTTTCTCTGTCTGTCTCTAGCACCGAACATCTTCTCTAGGGACTCAGGTCTGGATTTAGTTACTGGGAACCTGGCAAGAACTTGGCCGTCTGCCATTTCTGGACCTACCTGATTACATGGCTCAGAGCTTTGCTGGGCCTTGCAGTCTGGTATTTGTAACACTGAATCTCAGATTTAGGGGTGAGGGGAGGGGTCTTAGCAGAGGCAGTAGCATGGGAGAGGTGAGAAGGCCTGATCCAGCTTACCTCTGCTCCACTGACCTAAGGGAAAATAGGGGAGCATGGCAGAATATGGGTGAAGACATGAGAGCCTGGGGAGGGGAGGGGAGGAGTTCTTTTTGGCATCATTTACTCCTTTGTTGGGGTATCAGTTCTAAAGGAAGAAATATATTTTGGCTCATGGTTTCAATTCGTGGTGAGCTGTTTTTGAAGCAGAACATCATGACAAGGAACACATATGTGATAGCACAGGCTTGCTCAAACTGTGGCCAGAGAAAAACAGGAAGGGGAAGAGAAGAGGAAGGGAGAAGAGGAGAATGGAGGGAGGGAAATTGAGGACCAGGAAGAAGCTTTAGCTAAAGCAAATTTGGTCCAGTTCTCCAGAGAAAGAGCTCAGGGACTCAGGCTCAAAGACTGTACTGGAAAGCCCTGGAGGAATAGGGTGTCATGGCCAGGCAGTGGGACCAGGGTCGGATGCGGGTTGCCAGCTGTTCTGCAAGGTGCAGGTATGTCTCTGCACCTAAGGATCTGGGGCTGATGGAAAGGCGGCTGTGAGAGGTGTTCTAGTGTAGGCTGTGGCTTAGGGGCAGGGTGTACTCCTCACCTCAGGGTGTTGAGCCAAGTCCAGGGTGGTGGGTGAGTCTCACTGGGATAGGAATAGATGGTCACCCTCCTCTTTCCTGGGTTGTGGAATGTGGGGGAGGGGGAATTGGCAGGAGCAGGCTATCCACCCAGACTTTTGCTGATGCTAGCTAGCTAGCATTTATGGATAATAAGGGCTGCCTGGCATCAGCCCCTGGCTCCTGCCTGGATTTTCCATAGGGCTGTCTCTATAGCAGGGGCCAAGCCAGAGCCCTGGGTGAGGTTGCCCTAAAGCTCTGAGCTGGTAGGACAACTTGCAGCCCCATCTCTGAGAAAGGCTGCAGGCTCCACTGTGTTGGAGACAGATGTGCCGTTTTCATTACAGGCTCCTGCAACTGGCTTCATTCTGAGGTCAAAAGCAGTGGGGGGGGACTGACCTAGAAGCTTCTGCATACCCACACAGCACACACACACACACACACACACACACACACACACGAACATGCACATGCACCTTAGAATTTGCTGATGTGAAAATTGACTGAAGAATAGAGGCCACCCACCCTTCTGGGTCTCTTGAATCAAGGTCAGTCTAAAAGAGCTGCCCAGCAGGGAGGGTTCCCCTTCCTCAACACCCTCTGCCTCACACTGTCACCTCCTGCTCCCTGCCTGCCCTTAGCCTCTATGTCTGCCCTCATCTCCAAAGCCCCAGCTTAGGGACAAGTACAACCCTGCCACTCACTGGTGACCTTGGCAAAAGACTGATGATCTCATTGCCTCTGTTTCCCTGTATGTAAAGCAGGCTTCTCTTCCCAGTGTAAGAGAGAAGGTGGTCTGTCAGCCTCCAACAAGGAGGGTAGATTGGGAGGTGATTGACAGGTGGTGTGAGGGGGTGGAGTGACAGGTGGGGCCCAGCCGGTAGCATCTTTCAGTTGGGTTATACTTTCTGCCCTCTGTTGCCTGCTTGTCTTTGGTGAACTAATGAGTCTTGGGTCCCTTCTGCATTTTTGTATCCTTATTGTCCTCTCTGGAGTCCTCGTCTGCTAACAGAGGGCTCTAGGAGGTTGTGTCGTGTGATAGGCAGAGCCCTGGTGTAAGCCCTAGGCTGGGAGTCATTTAGTAGAAAAAATACTCATTTATTAGAATGGGCCCCACTAGCTCAAGCTGAGGTGAATCAGGTTGCAGGAGTCTTCATGAGACTTCAATGGTGCTCCTACCCTGAGGTGTGGGCTCTGGGGATGAGGGCAGAGTAATCACAAAGATGTTAGCTTAGACACCGAAGTGGGCCGTGAGTGGATGCTAAAGGAGGCTAAAGACAGTCTGGAATGCACACACCATCCCAACACCCCACATCTGGAAGTTCTTTTTTTTTTTTTTTTAGATTTATTTATTTATTTTATATATGTGAGTACACTGTCGCTGTCCTCAGATCCCATTACAGATGGTTGTAAGCCACCATGTGGTTGCTGGGAATTGAACTCAGGACCTCTGGAAGAGCAGTCAGTGCTCTTAACCACTGAGCCATCTCTCCAGCCCCACATCTGGAAGTTCTAATTAGTCAACCTTGTAGCATCTTTAACACAGGTGAGGCCTTTCCGTGGGAGTCCAGTTCACAGTTGTATTGGAGTTAACTGAGCCTGCTATGACCTTATTTATCTCCAGAGTAGGACAGCTCTGAAGTATTCGGCGGCTAAGACGTCAACAGGAATTTTGGGCAGGGAGAGCAAATCTGTGATGGTGCATTAACATTTTATTTATTGGTGATGGTTGTCGGGGCAGAGTGCACTGGTCATGGCACATTGTGGACATCAGAGGACAATTTTTCGGAGTGGTTCTCTGTCTCCACCTTCTCATAGATCCTGAGAATAGAACTTGAAGTCATCAGTCTTGTGTGGCAAAGCATGTGTATGGGCTGAACCAGCTTGCCAACCCAAAGGTGGCATTTTGAGACTAGTAAGAACAGCAGACAGAATGTCCCCCAAGGGGCTGAGGGACTTGTGTTTAAACTTTGCTTTTTTTCCCACCATGACCTGAGGCGCACTTTTCTCTGTAAAGTGAAGCCTGAACTGTGGGAGCCTGGTGCTAGCCTCACAGGGGTGCCTGGGAAATGTGAGGAGACCCCACTGCTGTCCTCCCTCCTCCCCAGGCTTTTGACCACAGTTTCTCAGAATCTCTTTGCTGACAAACTGTGACCTTAACAGAGATGCCAAGTGATGCCTGTCCTGTGTCTTTCCCCACTTTTTCAGGGTCACATCAAGGCACCAGGCAGTTTCCAGGTAGTCAGTCCTGGCCCAGTCTACAGTTTTTAGTTCTACTTTCAGGCCTCCGGCCTGGATTTTTAAATACAACTCAAGACAACAAAGAAGGTCTCCATGGAATGGCTGCAGCCCGTAGCCAGCTTCTGGGCTATCAGGCTGAGGGAGAAACAGGACAGACAGACAGACAGGACATGGCTACAGCTGCATGGAAGCCTGGAAGCCCTATGCTGCCTTTGCTTTGATTTTGTGTCTCAGCCCTGGTAAAGGCAGGTGTCAACAGGCTGGCTCTCACGGTAGAGGAGGTGGGCTGGTACTGAAGGGTGGGGCCAGGCTGAGATGTACAGAGATGAGATGCCTGTGGCCAGAGGTTAAAACTGAGGTGGCAATGTTGATTCCCAAAAAGGAAAATAAACAAACAACAACCAATCAAACAGCGACAGCTGCTATCTCCTCAGAGGGAGTTAAGTTTTCTGGTGAGAGCCAAATATGAGTGCACACAGTCCCAGGAACTATATGTGATTGTTAGAATATGCTAGGTCCATGGAGTGGCACTATTAGGAGGTGTGGCATTGTTGGAGGAAGTGGGGGTGGGCAATGAGACCCTGGTGTAGAACTCTCAGCTCTTCCTGTACCATGCCTATCTTGCTGCCATGTTCGTGCCTTGATGATAATGGACTGAATCTCTGACCCTGTAAGCCAGCCCCAGTTAAATATTGTCCTTATAAGAGTTGCCTTGGTCATGGTATCTGTTCACAGTAGTAAAGCTCTAACTAAGACACTATAAATTCCTTGTTATAATATGACAATTGTTTCATGAAGGTCATTTTTTTTTCTAGTAGCAGGAAAATAAAACCAGTCATAAACCAAGGCAATGTATTTAAGAATACAGAATGAGCTGCTGAAAATTGGGGAAATATCTGCTGTAGGTCTTGGCTGATATCTGATGACAGTGTGGGTTAATGGAGGCTAAGGGTCAGTTTGTACATGACACAAAGATTTAGCTAACAATCACAGAAGTGGACCAAATATAGAAGTGAGAATGAACAGATAGCTACGAGGTGAAAAATAGCCCAGGACAATTTGGCTCTGTACCTGCAACATTCGACTCCCCACAGTTATTTAAGACCAGCAACACCCTGACTTCCCACAACCCTAAGTCTAGTCAGAGAATCTATCCTGTACAGATTTCTTCACGGTATGTGGCTGGTTTTTTTTGTTTGTTTGTTTGGTTTTTGGTTTTGTTTTTTGTTTTGTTTGGTTGTTTTGTTTTGTTTGTTTGTTTCTGAGAACTTCTGATCACAGGAATCTTAACTATGTTGAGGGGATTGGAGGGAGCCCTGCTGTTCTACAGGCACTCCCCTTGCTGTGATAGAGCCCTGTGCAGAGGTGAGACAGCTGGCTCTGGAGCCCTCTGTGGGGCAGGTGTTTACTTGAGCATCTCATGGCTTTGCTGGGCAGCTTGATTCAGCCAGGCTCCTGACTCTGGCCTTGGTCTTCAGTTCTGGCTCTGTGTTTGAGCAGCAGTCTGCCTTTAGTTCTAGAATCTAAGATAGGATGGCAGGGAGGTCCTCAGCCCTCAGAAATCAAAGCACCTAGGCTTCATGGCCATAGACAGGAAGAAGCAGAGCCTCCCAGCATCCCCACCTGTTACCTCAGGTCTCAGCCACTCTGGTGGCCTGGGCACAGTTGGGTTCCTAGGATGCTGTAGGGTGGGCTCAGATGTAGATGCATGAGCACAGGAAAGAGACTCTCAAACTCAGGGAGGAACAAAAGGCTGCCTTTCTCAGCCTTGTCAGCCCTCGCTTCTCTGTTCTACTCAGGTTAGAGGACATGGCCTCCTCCTCATGTGGGACCTGCTTTTGCTGCAGAGGGAATCTCTGAATCAGACTTTCTTCTTTTTCTTTGTTCCCTCCCATGGTTGAATGCAGATTTCTTAAAGGCAGAGAAAGCCACCCCCCATAGTCATCTCTGCCCCTGTGCCTGCTGCTTCTTCCTCCTTCCCAAATGTCATCTCTCCCACTCTGTTCCCTTTCTGTTGGGTTTTGGAAAAAATATCAGGAGTGTCCTGTTGCACCTCCCAAGCTGCCTGTGTATGGGAGGGTGTGATGGGGAGCCAGGAAAGGCAGCCTCCGCACCCCAGGATCCAGATCCACAGCCAACCTATTTTAAATAGCATCTGTATCGAACATACACTTCTCCCTTTGTCATTACAGACAACATAACCTTGATGCCCACAGTATTCCTAAAGCATGGGGTACTAAACCCAAAGATGATTACGTAGTAGGATATGTGTAGTTTAGATGCAAATTCTATATCCTTTTATATAAGGGACTTGAGCATTTGTGGACACTGTATACTCGTGCAGATATGTGGGGGTAGGCACATAGGGGGCATGCTGGATGCAATCCCCTGGGGATACAGGCTCAACTCACATTTTTACAGACCTCTCTTGTCACTATGGGATCCTGGGTCCAGCAGATGCAGGCTCAGCCCCTTGATGTGAAATCATCTGTTTTCTTCCTGGTATAAGGCAGATTGTAGCTCTTAACATTTCTGGGCCACTGAGCTGGGAAATTTAGGGGAACAAAGGGACTAGCCTGCCATGCTGGCTGAGACCCGGGCTGAGCTGTCAGCTCCCTACAGAGCTCAGCCCACTGGTGGGTGGAGGAAAGAACCTGTAGCTTCTGAGCTAGATGGACAGGACTCCAGGGCCATGTGTAGAAGAGTGACATTAAATTGTTTTAGGGGTGTCTGTTTGTGAGATCTCCTTTGGTGTTTTGTGGAGAAATTGCAGTTGATGGTTTTCTGGTCTGAGCCACTGGTGAGTCCAGAGCTTGCTTGGTATATGAGAATGGTATACCTGTGTCAAACAAGCACCCTGACTCAGGCCTCTCCTTTGACACCCTTTAGAAAGGGCTGGGGCGGGGGGGGGGGAGGTGTTTTAGGTGACTCCATCTTTTTTCTTGGCTAGAGAGCCTTGCTTGGTGAGCAGAGCACAGTCCAAGCTCCCCCTGGTGGGCCCTCAGCTTAGGGCTGCAGCTACTCCAAACCAAACACCCATCTCCTCAGACCTACAAGATTGACCAAGGGATACTCAGTGTGACCTGGGTCAAGGACACCAGCTACTTCTCAGTAATAGCACTCTATTAAGTGCTATTAAGAGAGCCAGAGTCTGTTTGCTGGGACTCAGCTTGTGCATGCTCTGGGCCCGAGCCGCTCCCCCGCCCCCGACATTCTCTGTACATACTGGTATAATTGCCTCAACTCACAGAGAGGAGCTGAGGACCGGCCCCAGGCACAGAAGTCCAAGCCTGTCGTACGGTGCTTTGGCATGTATGGGTCCACACTGGCTCTCAGGACGGAAGATGTTCTTAAATGGAATGAGGCAGGTCCTGTCCTTCACAGAGACCCTTCTAGAATGTTTGCCAGGGTCCCAGGACACCAGGCCTCCAAGAGTCCTTCTCATCTCTGATTATAGTAGTTGGGAGCCCTGAGCCCTTCCACTCAAGGGCTGTGGTGGAAAAATAATCCTTCTACCCTACTTTAGCCATACCTCGTGCGAGATGCCGTGATTTTCCTGTGCCACTATTTCCCAGTTAGCAACGAAGCCGTGACCCCCAAAGCTCTCTCTTGCTGAGAAGGTTCTGTCCCAGAGAAGGGGTGATGGATGATGTCCTAGCCTGGTTTTCGTCTCCTGTCCCTTTTTCCTAGAGCTGAGCTTGACCATGACTCTGACTCACAGATGGACAGATGTTTTTAGCTGAATGGAGCTGGTGGCCATGAGGAGTCGGGGCTGGGAGGTGGGATTCCAACCACCCGGCTTTCACTTTAAAGCTCACCTTGCCTCTTGGCCGCTCCTTAGAACCCAGGAGCCTGTGGAGGGCCCTCTTCAGGCAGGTCTGTGGCTTCCAGGGCCAGTGCCAAGGGAGGTGGTCTCTTCCTAGGCAGCAGGGACTGCTGGGCCTGGCCTCCAGCCCTTCCTGTGCAGTCACACAGGGCCTGGAACTCATTAGCACCCTTTATTAAAACCATCTGTTCTATGTATGAACAACTTTGAGTCCCCATTCTCCCTGCCCTGGGTGTGTGTTTGGGGGGGGGAAGGGGGCACTGAACACAGATGGCGATTGTGTGGTGGATGTGGGAGGCTCAGAGCTCCTGGGGGTACTGAGAAGTAGATCCCCATGTGGACTGCAGGGAAGGAATAGGTGAAAAGCACCAGTGGGCTGACTTCTAGGGTGGCTGGAGCTGGTGGACACTTCTGGGCCGGGATTAACCCGGACTCTGCCTTCCAGGGCAATGCAGATCTATCTAACCCTCTTCGTTTTACTGACAAAGTTGCCCCTCCTCTTTGTCCTCCCAGGAATGTATCATTGATGAGGACTGTGGATCCACCAGGTACTGCCAGTTCTCCAGCTTTAAGTACACCTGCCAGCCGTGCCGGGACCAGCAGCTGGTAAAGATACCAGTAGACTCCACTGTTGTGCCAGGGGGAGAAGATTAGAAGTCCCAGGGGTTCTCGGCTAGGCCATTTGCAAGAAGAGCCTTTCAGTGATGAGGTGAAGTCCCAGAGGGACTGATTCCTGGAGTAATCAGGATGTCATTCCAGCAGGCCTGCATCCACCTCACTCCATGATCTCTGGTCACAACTGTGTGGCTCATGGGTAGAAAAGAATGGGACAGAGGAGAAAACAGGAAGTCCTGCACTGGTCCCTTCCTCTGGGACAGAGCACACATGCAGTCCCAGGCAAGGGAAAGGGCCACCTCTATCCTCCTGGGCTGCTCCCTGGATTTCCGAGCTTCCAGTCTCATTAATAAATGTGCAGGAGGAGGAGGAGGAGGCAGAAAGAGGCTGGAGCACTTCCCCACTGTGGTGCTCAAGCAACAGAAACCCTACGCACCACTCAGCCGGCCTTTTGGACAAAGCCATGGGCTCATGAACTGTTGACATTCTCTTTGACAGTAAAAAGACTCAATAAGTTCAGGAAATAAAGGGTCCCGTGATTTTGCTCAGTCTGTTGAGGAGAGACAGCTGCTGTTGTTACCCAGGCCACTCCCACATCACAGGGCACAGTCCTGGAGATGGACCCCTAGTTGTTCTGTAATTGCTATTCCCTATGGGGCTCTGGGTTCCTGCTCCCAGCATGCTGTCTCCAGCCTGGGCTTTCCTGGCTGACTGAGCAGCCAGTTAGACTCCTGCTGCCTCTACCCATGGCCTGAGGCACCTTCCCTTCTGACTGGGGCTAGTTAAAATTGTGAACGATATAGCTGTGGGTTGTAGGCGCCAGAGATACACAGGTGCTGTTTGTAAAGTCCTGACCTGGGTGGAAGAGAATTAGACTGGACATCCACCTTCTCAGGTGCCATTTTCCTGGGGTTTGACCCATCTTGTACAGACAGCCTCAGTTCCTTGCTGGCTCCTTTGGTTTCTACTAATGCCCCGCCCACCTTGGGTCTGCCTCTTCTCCTTGGGGTGGGGGGAAGGGGAAAGTTGATCAAGCTTCTAGGCTAAGCCTCGCTTCTTTGCAGCTATGCACCCGAGATAGTGAGTGCTGTGGAGACCAGCTGTGTGCCTGGGGTCACTGCTCCCCAAAGGCCACCAAAGGTAGCAATGGGACCATCTGTGACAACCAGAGGGATTGCCAGCCTGGCCTGTGTTGTGCCTTCCAAAGAGGTATGTGTGTTCTCCTGTGGCTGTTGGGAAAACCTGTTCCCAGTCTCATAGTCAAGGGGTTTGCTGGGCCTCAGAGTGCTATCAGCACCCCTGCCACCCTCTTCCATGCAGCAGGGTCTTCAATGACGTCACCAGCTCACAGCCCCCTAATGGGGTAGGACGATAAGACAAGCACCAGATTTGATTTTTCCCAGTTGTTGACTATTCCAGCTAAGTTCTTTCAGGATGCCTGAGTCCAGGGCAAGAGGGGCCCTCCTAGATGGGTGAGATTCCAGGAGCTTGTCCCCCAGCCCTAAAGGCACCATTGGCCCGGGGTTCTTTGTGTGCATTCTCTTTTCAGTTCCCAGCTTCTGTTTTCAGTGCCTCTCACCCTGGGCTAGTACAGGCCCTCTCCTTTGTGTGTCTGAAAGCTCTCAGCTGCCTCCCAGCTCCGCTTTCTCAGCCCCACTGTTCCTCCAGGTACCTGCCACTTCAGTGATTTGCTTGGAGGACAATATTCTAGGGGTGGCTCTTCTAGGCTCCGCCCCCAGCCCCTGACTCCTGGAATTTCCCATTTGCAAGGCCTTGTCCACCCAGGTCCACTGTCCTCTTTGTCTTTACTCTTTGGCCCAGCTCTTCCCACCACACTGACCCAGACCTTTATTGGCACTCTGTCCCCACTTAAAGGGCCTTGGTTCCCCGCTTCATTTCTGCAGGGGGGTTGGCCTCTTCAGGCAGACCCCTGTAACTGTTCCAGTCCTCAGAAATTGGTCCACCCTGAACGGGCACTGCTGTTCTTGTCCTTTCCATGTCTTCAATTCTAACCTCACCTGGGGCTGAGGGAGGAGAGCTGCAACCAGTTCCCTGCCTATTCTCACGGTGACTCTTGGCTGGCTCCAGGCCTGCTGTTCCCTGTGTGCACGCCCCTGCCCGTGGAGGGGGAGCTCTGCCATGACCCCACCAGTCAGCTGCTGGACCTCATCACCTGGGAACTGGAGCCTGAAGGTGCTTTGGACCGATGCCCCTGTGCCAGGGGTCTCCTCTGCCAGCCACACAGGTGAGGTCCCTTCTGTTGACTGTACTGGGGGCTGGGAGCAGCCAAAATATCATCCAGCGGGGCTCAAGAGTAGCTTTGGCTAGGAGGAGTTATTGATTCAGTGTAGGGCAGGAGTGGCTGGAGGTATCCCTGCATCACTAGTACAAAGGGGTCCAGTCAGCATCAAATCTGTAGGTTGGGGCTCTGTTAGCTTCCCAAGTGGGTGCCCTAGCAGGAGGGTGCAGGAGTGAGCCCAGACCATCCCATCGTAGTGGGGGAGGACCACCAATGTGGAAGGCACCTGTGGTGTTAGAGGCTTCGGGCTGGAGGATCTGCTCTTTACATCTTTCTGCCCTGCCACAACCTCTACTCAGCCTTCTGTCCTACCGGAATCCAGGGTCATAGGGAAGCCAGGCAGAATTCCCTCTCCTTTGCACAGAGGCCCAGGGTTACCACGTGTACAGCAGCTGTGGGCTTACCATGTGCCTCCTGCTTGGAATGCAAATGGGCAGAGGGCTTAGGATCCTCTGTGGGACAGTGAACTTCCAAATGCCCATCATCAGGGTCTGCTCCTAGGCAGACAAACCAATAGTTAGTCACATAGAAAAGCAGGCCTAGGATGGTCCCTTAAGGACTTCTCCCAGCTGATTCTTCAGTAAGAAGTTGACAGGAAGCTCCCTAACAAAAAGTAGTGAGTTAGTGAGGCCTGAAGGCCCACAGAGAGTTTGGCCCGAGGCTTCACATGCAGCTGACATGCTCCAAGCCTGCTCTCCAGGATAATGGAGAGAACCTTGACTAAACTTCCACCCTCTTCCCCAGCCACAGTCTGGTATACATGTGCAAGCCAGCCTTCGTGGGCAGCCATGACCACAGTGAGGAGAGCCAGCTGCCCAGGGAGGTCCCGGATGAGTATGAAGATGTTGGCTTCATAGGGGAAGTACGTCAGGAGCTGGAAGACCTGGAGCGGAGCCTGGCTCAGGAGATGGCATTTGACAAACCCATCCCTGTGGAGTCACTCGGTGGAGAGGAAGAGATTTAGACCCAGACCCAGCTGAGTTGCTGGTAGATGTGCAATAGAAATGGCTAATTTATTTTCCCAGGAGTGTCCCCAGGTGTGGAATGGCCACAGCTCCTTCCCAGTAGCTTTTCCTCTGGCTCGACAAGGTACGATGCAGTACACTTCTTTCAGCTGCCCCACTTCTCTGGCTTGAGAAAGACAGGCATGGCGGCTAAGGGCAGCGGTGAGCTGTCCCACATTGTTGATAGACACACTGTCTTGCTCTTCATGGCTTGAAGATTTGTTTGAAGGGAGAGAATGGGAAGGGATGAAGTCTTCCAGTGATGGGCTTGAGGGATCCAGGGAGGAGGGTGCCTGCCTTGCAAATGTGGACCTGGCAAAATGTAGCCATTGCTTTTGTCTCGTGCCCCCTCCATGGGCTGAGGCAGGGGCTACATGGGAGCTAGGCTGCTCTTGTGGCCTCCCACACAGTCACCCTCAGCTCCTACCTCACTGTCGGCACAACCCTTTATAGCCACGCTCCCTCCCACTCACCACAGCTGGGGGGAACTGAGGGGTTTCTCTCAAAGCCCCTTGTTCTCTCTCAACCCCACACCAGCCTCAGTGCCACCAAAAGTCCTTCCAAATGGAGGAGAGTGAAATCCTTTTGTTTTTATTTTTTACTCCTCCGAGGCATGCCTGGAACTAAGGTCAGGCTAGTTTGCATGTCCCTCTAAGGTTAGTTGCTGTGTGGTGGACATTGTCCTCCACCATCTGCTTCAATAACTCTGAAAGCCAGTGTTTGAAGTGCAGTTTGTGTAAATTAACTTGCAGGAAATATACTTGGGTAGGGCCAGAATTGTGAATGAAATTTGCAAAGTTGCTTAGCAACAATGGAAGGCCTTTCTCAATCGCAAGAGAAATCAAAACCAAGCCAGGCTGTGTAAAGTATAGCTATGACGTCCAGACAGAAGGCTGGGCGGGATGTCAGGCCTCAGACGACGGTTTCAGGTGCCAGGAACTATTTCCATTCTGTATCCAAAGTTATTAAAATTTAAGGTTGCACACAGTTGTGTAAGCATGCTTTTCTTTCCTGAGTTTAAAATTTTGTCTACACAAATGTGTTGCCCTCAAGGGTCATGCATAAACGACTTTGGCTGCTCTGTGGTAATTCTTGAACTTTTTCTTTGATTTTCAATAAATAGAAATGCCCTTCATGCAAAAAAAATATATAATAAAATAAAACGATCTGTAGTATAAAGAGACAAAATAAATTCCATAGAAGCAGATTTTCCAGGCATCTGCAGTTCACCTCTTTTAGAATCAGAATATGTTGGAACTCTTTTCCTTGTCTGGATGGGAATTAGTTTTAAGAGAGAAAATACTTTACCGTCTCCTGAAAGAATAAATGGAATATATGAGTCTTCTCTTGGAGGCTCTCTGTAATCAAATGTAGTTCTGGGACTGTGCTAGCATTGTTACTGTAACAGAACAGCTGAAGTAATTAACTTATATGTTAAAAAAGGGTCAATTGGGTTCACCATTTCAGGTTTCAGTCAGGATCCTATTGCGTTGAAACTATGGAGAGGCAGCACAACGTGGCAGGGGCATGTGGTCGAGTCAAGCTGCTCCCTTCTGGCTAAAAGAGGAGAAAGGAGAATGTGCAGTGTTGTCCAGGGCACACCCTTCCCCCTCAGGATCTGGGTGCTCTCACAGAACCCACCCTTTAAGGGTGGAAGGCTTTGGAGCTCTGGTTTTAGTTACTCTTCTGGGTGGTAAAATCAAACACCCACCAAGAAGTAACCTGAGGGATGAGGGTTTATTTTGGCTCCTGGTTCAAGCCAGGGAGTCCTTCATGGCAGGACCCACAGTATGGAGGACCAGGAAGCAAAGAGAGTACAATGTACAACTCAGCTTTCTCCTTCTGTCCCTTTTTATTTATTCTGGGACCCCAACCCTTGGGGTGGTGCCACCTACAATAAGGGCGAGTTTCCTTTCCTTAGAATCCTCTGGAAACTCCTGGTCTCATAGATATGTGCAGAGGTGTGTCATCTAAATGGTTCAAACCCATTCGGTTCCAAGACATAAAAGCGCTATGTACTAACTCTTCCGCGTAGCACCGAGTACCTCTTAAAAGCCTTTAAATCTCATCTGAAGATATCACAGCAAAGAGATGTAAACATTTAGAAAAACAATAAATGTAATTGATGAAGTCACCTGTGTCCATGGTATGGGTCCATTTGTCACTAATCCTGTGCTGGTTAGGATTTGCTGTATTTTATCTGCTATGTTGAAATCCTCTGGTTTTACAGATAAATGTTAAGATTCAGAATAACGGAATGAAACATTAAAAAAAATACTCTCAGGTTGATAAAGAAGATTATTGTAGCCTACTGATATTTGCATGGGGACCAAGCCTTTAACAAGTAGGTCTTTGTGCAGGGGGATATTTTATCCAGTTTGCAACAGAATTGTGACACATTAAGCTCTTTAAGGTCTAGATTAACGAGGCCACTGTATTTTTAGGTCAGCAGGGCAGTAGGGCTCTGATTCATTATATCTCTGAATTTTACGAGATACTAACAGATGAAGTGTGGCTTCAAAAAGATGGATTGAAGTAGCAGTCATATGAGGTGCCATCTAGGGGACATTTAGGGAGTGTCCTGTATTCAGTGTCAAAATTTTCTAGGTCCACTCTATCTCATGGATCACCTGGCAGCTACGTGCCAAGGGCTTCCTCAGAGCCAGGGGTTGTGATGTGGCCCGAGGGTTCCCAGATGAGAGCCCCAACTCTGAAATCATTACAGTAGAAAGCAGGATACAGCTAGACTAAGCAGTGACTGACACAGTCAACCCAGTATGGAGTGTTAGAGGGGCCCCAGCAGGGTACTTAGCTTGGAGGGCTGGCATGGAAATGGGCTGAAAGATGCACATTTACCAGAAAGTCAGAAGCCGGACTTGGACAGGATTCTCAAAGGATAGGGTGACAGGAAGCTTGAGGAAATGCTTAGATGAGGCTGAAAATTGTTTTGAAAACAAAAGCAAAACCAAAACAAAGCCCCCCCCCCAAACAAATAATAAACAACCCTGGTGGGTACTCATCATGTAACAGGCCTTGTCTCCCAAGCTAGACTAGAGCCCCCTTCCTAGAGCTAACTATCAAAACATAAGGACCCCAGGAGAGGCCTGTGTGCTCAGCTAAGATTGTGCCTCACCATCGTTAATGGACCATGGGAAGAGTTGGACAGACTGTGGCTTTCAACTCCATGCCTGCTCTTTTCTTGGATCTCATTACTGCCAGGGAAGTAGTGGCAGGAACTGATGGTTTGCCTCCTTAGTAAGTGATCCCAGCAAAGGACCAGGCTGCCAAGGAGGGATTTCCCCCTTTCCTTGACAAGGAAAGTGGAGGAGCTCCCACCTTCCCATCTTCCAGGATAGGCACTTAAGATGTGGCATTTGGCTTCACAGCCCCTGGGGAAGCTGGGACCTGCCAGGCTGACGTCCTCCATCCTCCAGGGCCTTCAGAAGAGAACTCACTTCTTAGCTTCTGTGGGCCTTTAAGCTGGCAGGCATTCCTTGACTCACAGTCCATGTATGACTTTTCGTATTTCTATGGCTGGTCTGTATCTGGCAAGAGCGACTCAGGGAGGCAAGGTTTAGAATTTGAAGGAATTGTCCATGATGTTCGCAGGCATTACTGCAGGAGTAGAGGTGACTGGTCACATGACTTTCTAATCAGGAAGGAGAGTCAATGGGAAGTGGTACAAATTACAAGACCCACCTCCAGTGACCCACTTCTGCCAGCAAGGATCCACTCCCCTGATGTTCCACAACCTTCCAAGACAGTGCTGCAAGCCGAGGACCAAGTGTTCAAAAACAAATGGGTAGTGGTTGTTTGAATAAGAACTGTCTCCTATAGTCTTAGACATTTGAACACTTGGTCCCCAGCTGGTGATTATGTTTGGGGAGGTTTAGGCAGTGGAGCCTTGTAAGAAGTATGTCACTGGGGGCAGGCATTGAGGTTATACAGTCTTATCTAATGTCACTGTCTGCTGCACATCTTCCTGCTTTGCTGCCATGTCACACTGCCAACATGGACTCTCAAACTGTAAGCCAAAATAAACTCTGAAGTTTATTTTGGTCCTGGTGTTTTATTACAGTAATAGAAAAGTAACACATACAGGTGGCATTTCACAGCCAAACTACACAAGCTCCTTCAAACCCAGGAATAATGGGCTTCTTAGGCTTTCTGCAGTGAAAATTTCTCCACTCTCAAGGGCTATATAAGTAGATGGGAGCCCACGTGAGCAGGGTGATTTTTACCCCAATGAGGTCCTTGATCATTATCACATCTTCAGCCTCTGTGCTGCACAACGTTCCCAGGATTCTGTTTTGGGCCCTGGACATCTCTGGGTGAATTATTCTGTTTAGCACAGAAGTCTGAGTTTGAGGTCTAGAACAAAAGCAATTCTGGTCATATTTCTGAATTACGTATGTGTGTGTGTACATGCACGCACACGTGTGCATGTACGTGTGCACGTGTGTACATATGTGCATCTAGGTGTATATATGTGGAGGCAAAAGATGGGGTCAAATTCAAATAGTTGTGTCTTTTGTTTATGGGACCTATGGACATCTACCACTACGTGTCTAAGAGAGAACAGTGGACTCACTGCAGATGGCTGTTCATGAGCACAGCCATCTCTTTCCCACCTGCCATCAGCAGTGGTACAGGAAGGTAGTAGGTGACCATACCTCTCTTCCCTGCATCCTGAATCGGGCAGCTTTAGGACCATAGTGTATGCTGAGGAAGCACACTATTTTTGAATGAATGACACAAATTTAAGGTCATACTGTTGCAATAATACAAAGCAATACAAGTTACAGACTGCACTGAGAACAGGCTTCCCAATGGGCTCATTCAACAGGGCAGTCTAGTTACTAGAAAAACCATTTTTTGTATTTCCACAAACTGGCACAAGCAGGCTATATGAGCAGTGAGATTTTTCAATATTTTAAGTGTGCTTATAGTATGGGGAAGTTGGCAGCACTCAAAAGCAGAAAGGGGTGCTATCTTCCAGTAATTTGGGGATGGAGTACACCAGTTAATTCCTAGTTCCAACCTGTCCTGATCAACTTCTCTGGGATGGTTAGTAGCAGCGGTGGCAGGTGCAGTGCACATCTCTCGGCTCTCACTTGTCTTCCGACATTAGCCAGGCCGATCCCTGCATTCTCTAAATGACCAGACAGTAATGAAGAGTTCATCCCATGGTTTTGGTAGCTTCCAAAAGCCAACTTGTGAAAACCACAGATCTAGGAATGATGATTCCTTGTATATTGGCTGCTCTGAAGGAGCATCTTCAAATTTTCATGTACATTCAGGTGAGGTGGCTAAGAGCCTCTTTTGAGCTGCAAGTTGGACACAGGCCATTTACTAACCTCCTAAAAAATGGCAAACATACCATTTTGCATTCGAATCCAGGATTCATGGCTTTTAAAAGGACTATTAGTGACCAAAGTACTGTTTTGTTTTAAAAAAAAAAACATACAGAACTGTTAGGCTAGAATAAGGATCCACATTACTGGATAGACTATAACTTACAAGTCTTAGGTTCACGAATTGTGAGGTCTTTGTTGCTGAACAGAGGTGGAATCCAGAGGGAGAATGACAATACCCAGCTACCAAGGAAATCCTAGAACCCAGCAGGGAGACTCACTGCATTCTGGAGTATGGACTTACTCGCCACTATACTGTTGTGATGCTGGGCTCTCAAGTGGCTCAGACCATCAGGCTATCTGCTTCCGACCATGGGTGTGCCACTATATGCCACAGCAAGGCTGGCAACCAATGGCTCTTCTGTTTCTTCTCCTAATTCATCCATCTTCCTAATTGTATCACACTTTTCATTTCAAGGCATGAGCACTCTAGTGTAGGCTCCTTCACACTGTCACAATTACTATCCCGTACGTATATTCCCTTGGTTTGAGAAGTGGACCTTCAGCAAACAAGCCTCTGTAGGCCCGTTCACTAGGACCTAGTAGTGAAGTCAGAGCTGTGGATCCATGACTAGAATGCCCTTTACCTTAGCCAGGGCCTCAGAATACACCACGTGCTTCTAAAAGTCTGCACCTGGGTGACACAAATTCATCTGACCTGCATAAAAGCCCTTCAAAATATCTGTGATCCCTAGAGGAGGGTCACAACTCAACACAGTGGCCTGCCTCAGGCTCAGGAGACAGGCTACGGCAGGCTTTAGACTTCACTACTCTGAAGCTCAGAGGGGCTGAACCGCAGTAGCATCGTCCTTCTGACTACACTGTGAAAAGGTCTTGCTCCTTGCTTTCACTCACTCCCATGCACTGAGAAGTGAGCTCTTAAACTTCCTTTTCTATGAAGCATTTCCTCTATTCTTTCTATGCGCACTATGCCTGCAATGACTCACACAGCATCAACAGACCCAAAACAGAAGGCACAAGGAGGAGCAGACAAATGGGAAGAATTCTGCCAGTCATGGAGGGACCCTACGCTAGACTAGAGCCAAGGCAACCAGGTCCACTCTGCTGGCAAACCAGCGTCTACTGCTTTCCAGGAAGCCAGTCCTAGGGAGCAGATCGATGCCCAGGTCCCAAGTAAGAAGGCCTGGACCAGATCCAAGAGACTTTTAGACAGAATTGTTAATTATACTCAAACCAAAGAGTCAACATTTGCTAATACTCTCATTAAGTATTTCTTAGAAAAAAAAGGTAAAAATCTGATTCTGAAATAGTCAGGAAGTTAAACACATCTTTTGATCTGAAAACCTCACTACAAATATATTTCATCACAGAATAAGATACTTATTCCATACAGGTAACAAAGTGCTGTATTTAAAGATGACAAATTCATCCTGTACCCAGATCCATTGTTGTCCCCGAGGTTAATGACTAAGATAACACAGCAACATGAACAAATGTTTTATTGGCATGTTCATTGTTGTAAACAGCATCTTGCATGAAAAAGTTTTACCAAAACCTTTTGACTTTTATAAATTAGATAGTATTTCAAAGTTTATGTAGAATTGTATTCTTTGAAGTTGTACTTAGCAGAGCAGAAGAAGCCTGCTGACTCTAGCACACTCTGCAATGAATCATGTGGCACCAAGTCTACACCAAGGCCCCCGAGAAACTTTATTCCATATGATGGGCAGATGGTTCCCCAAAGTTAAACTACAGAACTACAAATCGACTCTTAAAAATTAAAATGGGACTTTACAAGCATACTAGAAGACTCAAACTTGAAGAAATTCTTTGAAAATAAATGTACAGAGAAAAAGATCTTGAAGCTACTGAACAGAGAACCCTCATTAACGAGCAAATACATCCTATGGAGTCTCAACGAGGAGTACATAGACAAACTGCTGAGCTTCAGTGTACACAAATGTACATGACGAATGAGGCAAAGGAACCTTGGCAGACAGCGGCGCTGCGGCTGGGAGAACAAACAGGACCGCTGTATTTACATGCCGAGTGAAGGAGGGAGACATTCTCTACATCCATAGCTTACAGACAGTTGTTCTAGTCACAAACCTGTAGCAGCTGAGCACACCTATTGGGCGTGGCCCAAGGAAACAGATGTTGGGCTGTCTCCCTAAGGTTCTTAATACTTTGCAAAAAGTCAAACAAAATAAGAACAAGCCTTCCTAATTCCTCTGTGGGCTACGCTGGTTCTAAGAACTCCTTCAGCTCCTCTTTGCTGCTTTTCAAAAGTCAACACAGTTGCATT
Organism: Arvicanthis niloticus; assembly: GCF_011762505.2. NCBI lineage: Eukaryota > Metazoa > Chordata > Mammalia > Rodentia > Muridae > Arvicanthis > Arvicanthis niloticus. The sequence goes on along the minus strand of NC_047658.1, from coordinate 79,859,249 downwards.
TGCTTCTTAACTGTCAATGAGGTAATGTGTGTATCAATGAAATAAACAGAAGATTCATTCATTCATGGCCTTTGCACAGCTTTTATTATTAAGCTATGAGCATCCTGTTTGAGGCTAGTTTTACTAGCGGCTATGTGCACATTTGTCCGCAATCAATGAATCTACTTGTCCCCCTCCCTTCATAGTAGCAGGCTTTGCTTGTTTCTCTTTGCACATCCTTGGCTTTACAGTACATTTGACCATAGTGCACAACATGATTCCAAGTCAAGACAGTGGCCCACTGGGCACTGAGCTTCTGATTGGTGAAGGGCGGTCCAATCAGTGCTGGTGTCATGGGGTTACCCAAACCGTGTCCGGCCAAAATGGCACTACCCAGCAGTAGTGAACCATCTACTTGAATGAGCCTTCAGGGGAAAGGCTACACTGCAGTCAGTCTTGAGCCACATCTTTATTTGGTGCCCCATCCAAGTAGATCTTGAGTGCTTTCTCTTTACGAGGGGAGTATGTCACACGATGTCCCGTCTTCTGCAGTCGGCTGCTTTCCTTTTTCATCAATTCATTTCTTTGCTCATCTGTCAATTCCATTACTTCTTCTGTTTTATCCCTTTATGTAAAACACAAATGCGTTAGTCCAGTTGGCCACTTACCCTGTTCACTCACATCTCAATACTATGGTGTTCTTCTTGCTCTGACACACTAGGATGTACTACGTTGCTAATGGGAATCACATGTGCACAGAACTCATTTCTTAAAATGGCATAGAATCAACTCATGTGAGTATTAAAAGTATACAATCAGCACTGGTGACATCTAATTACAGCAAATAATAGCTCCAGGAAATAGCCTGAGTTCTCAGCAAAGACAGCACTGTTACCATTTTCTAGATAAGAGCCAGGAAAACAACAAGGCTAGATCTGAACTCCAGGTTCCAAAGACTATTTTCCTTTGTATGTATGCTGTCCAACATAGCAGCTAGAGAGCATCTGAGGTATGTCTTGTCCACATGGAGTCATGCCTGGAGTTCGAGACACAGTATCTCTTAGACATCTACAAGTGAAGGAATGTAAGCTACCCCAGAATCACGTCAGTGGCATGCTGTAGTAACATTTTGTATGCACTGGATTAAAAGAATTTCTTGCAGTTACAATTCATCTCATTGGTTTTTTTTTTTTAAAAAATATTTGTTATGTGAATGGGTACATATGTGTCATGGTATGTATGTGAAGGCTGGAGGACAACTTGGGGGAATTGTTTCTCTCCTTTCATGTGAGTTCTAGGGTGGCAAGTGCCTTTACCTGTTAGGCCGTCTTGTCTGTCCTCCCTCACTTATTATTTTTCTTTAGGGAATGGTTTAAGATAGGGTCTCATGTAGCCCAGGATGGTCTCAAATCTATTTATAGCAGATACTGGCTCTGAACCCTGATCCTCTTGCCTCTCCTTCTCTGTTGCTGGGGTCACAGGTGTGCGGCAGCACATGGTCTTCCTAATTTAACTAAGGTACTCCAGGCTTCAAGCTGTGATGTGCAGCATTCACTGTATTTCTACTGCTCAGTGCTGCTATGTTAAAGGCCCTGTAAAGATACACCACCACAAATACATCGGCACTAGCAACAACAAAATCACTGTACTTTACCTATAAAATATGACGGCACCATCATCACAGATATAAAGAGGCCAAACATTCAGGGTAGAGACTTTAGGATTCCAGTCCAAATCTTGATGAATATCAAGGACAGAAATATCACAGGGGAAGGTTCCCCTACCCTGAGGAGAGAAAGAATGACTTCATGAATCACAGCTCGAACCACACCTACAGCACACCAGCACTGGGATGCAAACGTTCTCAGGCTTTACCTTGGCAAATTCAATGTCTTCCAAAGGAATCCCACTGATTTCACTCAGCTAGGAAAAAAAAGTCACATGTAAGTTTTTTAAAAATAATTTTCTCAAGAAGTTATTTTCCTTTTCTTCTGAAACAAAATTAGCAGGACTTAAAACTTTGATATTTAAAAATTAGAGGCAGACAGCGAAACCCACTTCTCTGCTCACCATGTAAACCCATTCCCCTAGAACATGCTAGCATACTCCTTCCTGACTCAACTCTACACCAACCATATTCATACATTTCCAAAAGCACAAAGTTCTACTCTGAGCTATCTCTACACTCACTGCACATGGCCAATGTGGAAACAGAATCCAGAGTAACCTCGTGGATGCTTTTGGGGAGTGTGCAGTTCTGCTCCTCTGAGAAGCTGACAGCACCTAGACAACATCTATCACTCTGAAAACTTACCGGAACAATACAGTCTTGCCCCAAAGCTGGACAAGTCAATTTTCTAAGTTTCTGGTTTTCTAAATCCTCACCGAGTGAAGAGCTCAAAAGGAGGTTATACTTCGCCTTTGTTCTTCTTCTACAAACTGCCCGCTGCTGACCTTTGCCCACCTAAGGATTAAGCTGCTTATGTTCTCTTTGTTAAGACAGTGACTGCTTTTAAACAAGGGACATTAGTAAGTGTGGCACATGCCTTTGATCTTAATGCTGAGAGACACAGGCCAGAGATTTCTGTGAGTTCAAGGCCACCCTGGTCTACAGATTAAGACTCCATCTCAACCAAACCAATTCCCTACCACAGGGCCATCATGTTCCACAAAGTTTCAATACTTTCTTGTCTTTCTTGACTTCTAGCTATGGTTGTAAGCTCACAATTACTACTTGGGATCACATGGAACATTTAGGCTTTTATATGGTGTATCCTTTTTCTGGCTTTTAGCATTAGATTAGAAGTATTTTTCTCTAAATATTTGAGAAGCACATGTATCATTTTCCTTTATTTCACATATAAATAAATTTAGAATTATTTGGGGAATTAAACCCAGGCAACTGCAAGTGAGTTACTTCTTAAGTGTAGGAAGTTCAGGCATGCATTATGGGAATGAAAGGTTTTAGAAAACGCCTGCTGAAGTAGTGCCACTACTGATGGAGAAGGCGCTCCCCCTCCCCTAGACTCCTTAACTGCTGTGAAATGCAAAGCACATCTTCATTCTCTAGTCAACTCCCTTTAATAGCCAACCACGCCGAAGTTTCTTTAGCTTCTGTGACCAGCTAATCTTAAATACTTAGGACAAAGTTGGCAAAATAATGAAAAGTGAAGGTTCTCCTCTAGACAAATGAAACAAATAATTTCAAAACATAAGGAGCTCCAAGTGACCCTCGTGGTACAACGTATGACAGAGACCAAGGAAGACTCATGCCGTCAGTGGCTAGTACTTACTTCCTAGATACCACAGAAAGACATATATTGCCTCATGAATGAACTTACCTTCTCTCGAAGCTCATCAACACTGTTGCTCTCCAACACAAGCTCCTGGAAGGGATCCAACTTCATCTCTGAAGGCCTCCACCGTCTTGTTAAAATGGCGAGCTGTGACATGGACTTCATCTTCTCTACACCTAAGAACATCCAGGATTATACCCAGCAGTCTGTTTTCTCTAAGGGCTTATAATCTTACTTTTCCTGTAGTTCCTAACTAGACAAAAAGAATTTACAAATTATATTTGCGCGCGTGCAGGTGCTCATAGAGGCCAGAAGGTACTGGATTCAATTGAAGCTGAAACTGCAAAAGGTTGTTGAGCTGCCTGATCTGGATGCTGGGAATCAAACTCATGTCTTCTGAAAGAGCAGCATGAGCTTTTAAGCACTGAGCTATTTCTTCAGTCCCTTTAAAGAATTTATGTATTGATTTTATGTGTATGGGTGTTTTGCTGACATGTGTATCTGTGTACCATATGCATGTTTGGTGTCCTTGGAGACCAGAAGAGAACATTATATGGAACTGGAGTTACCGATGGTTGAGAGGTACTGTGTGAGTGCTAGGAAGAGGAACTTGTGTCCTCTGCAAGAGCAGCCAGTGCACTTAGGTGCTGAGCCTGTTCTTTCTTTTAAAGCAGGTGCACACACAACCCTCCACTCTCAGAAGACAACTCTCCCTAGCCACCATCTGCCCGTCAGTGCCCCTAACTGACTGCTTTTTCAGTTACTCTCCCCTTTAGGTCTTCAAGCTGCTCCTCCAGTGCCAGTAGCACCCACTCCAATCTAAATTACTATCAAGCCATCTTCATTTTATTTTCTCTATTGACCCAAACTAACATCAATTCATCTTTCATTGAATCTGAAATTCAGTGGCTCTTCAAAATCCACGTGTCATTCACCTCTCTGGTAAGCAATTTACAAGTGAGACACCTGCAGGTCCATCCCTCCCAGATTTAGCATATGGGGACAGTCTCTAGTTTACTCATGTTTATAGCACCAGAGACTAGCAGCATCTGGTAAATTATGGCTGAATAAATGCTGCTGGGATTTAATCACATGACTCGTTTCTTACCCATTTATTTTGATGCTAAAATGTATACAGACATGATACAAGGCAGGTTATCTACTACCTGGTGCCAACTCCTATGGCACTGGCCTATTTCTGTGACCTTCATGATCCTGTCTCAGTCTGCTCAGACATGAATATTATTTTCTCAGGCCCTAGACATCCCAAGAACACCTGCATGCAGCATTTGCTTGGTGTCCTGGTAGTTCTTTGCTTCCCCAGTTAACTTGTAAAGTAATTTGAAGTTTACCTTGTTAAATTTAAGTTATTTTAGATTAAAAATAGCCAGTAAAAAGGAATACTGAATTCTCTAAGAACTATCGTCATCCTATTTTCTAGATTGTAGACAGAGACAGAGCTAACTGTTCAGTTCAGTGTGACCTCCCAGAAGCCAACTCTCCATCCACTACTTCTTTAAGAGTATTAGTTAGTCCCAGTGCTGAGAGTGGGCTTGTGTTGGACACAAGTGCTGATCCAGGTCACTGTCATGGGCCCAGCTGCTTACTCTAAAAGACACTGGGTCCAAGTTTCAAATAACTCAGAATGTAACCTTATTATAGTTATGGAATCAAAATAAGCTTATTAGGGTGGACCTCAATTCAAGATGATCAGTGTACTTTACAAAGGGGGAAAAGTTTGGGTACAAACAAGCCCACATGAAGACTACAATGCGGAGATGAAAACAAAGTTGGGGGTATGATATCTAGGTACAAGTCAAAGGTAGCTAGCTAGCTCACCAAACAGAAGATACACCTCCTCCATAAGATCAAGAAAGGAAACAGATCCTAACACCGTGACCTCTAACCTCAGTAAAGACTGAGCGTCTGCCATTAAGCTCTCCTATCAGCTGATAGCATCTGAAGTGTCAGTGGCTCAGGACACTAACACAGCCGCTTGACATTTTTTTTTTTTTTTTTTTTTTTTGGTTTTTTGAGACAGGGTTTCTCTGTATAGCCTTGGCTGTCCTGGAACTCACTCTGTAGACCAGGCTGGCCTCGAACTCAAGAGATCCGCCTGCCTCTCCCTCCCAAGTGCTGGGATTAAAGGCGTGCGCCACCACTGCCCGGCGCCGCTTGACATTTTCAATAGCATATTCTCAACATAAATATGGGACAATTATAAAGGAAATAACAAGAACGTCTCAGAAAACACCAACAGAATTTCCTGAAAAATAAAAAACATACAACTTTTAAATTAAAATTTTTATATAAGAGAAAATGAGAGAAAAGAAGAAATATCAGAAGGAAAAAGACAGGAGATATCTTCTAAAAATAATGCAAACAGCTATGTTAGGGACAAGGAAAGAAAGTAGAGTCTGAGGGACAGGGCACAGAGCCACAGCCTGAGGCAAACCAGGACAGCACTACAGCACTGTACAAGGTACTTGTCACAACTCAATTTGGGATCAGCTTTCCATTAGCTCTGTGGTCTTTCTAATTGATAATTCTCCATAAAACAATGACAATACCATCAAGAACTTCCAGGAAAACTTCCCAGTTGCTGGAAATATTAATATCTTCTTCATAAATATGATAATCCAAAAAGACAGTGCCAGGATTCTTCCATGTTTTCTTCCTTAGACGAAACCTAAAGGTACAATAATACACTGAAAACTGCTATAATTTCAAGTATTTAAAAATGTTGCATTGACACCCCAAATCAACTGTGTTCAAGGTACAAAACTAATTATTAGTCATTAAGATTTAGGGGGAGTGATGCAGAGGCCCAGCCTCTAGCCCACTACATCTGTATTCCTAGGGAAAGGAGATGTCTAGCACAGCTGCTTAATGCCCCCAGTCCTTGGCTCCACAACGGGAAAGGCGTGGCAGCATGAGGGCAGCTGGCCCCGGGCCTCGCTTACCTGTCGATGCTGAGGTCTAAGCCACACTGCTCCCTGAGCTGAGGAATCAGCTCCTCTTTCGACTGCCGCACAGTCATGCCTTTAGCAAACACGGCGTCCAGCAGAAACTTGCATGGCTAGGAATGTAAACACATGATTAGAGCTTGTGTCATAGTGAAGCAAGGGTTAGAAAGAGATATTATTTGTGCAGGGTAGTGTGACAAGGAAGGGCCTGAGTTTGACAGTCTGTCTCCTTGTTCCCAGTATTAGTTCCACAACTTATAAGCTCAGTGAGCAGCTTTGCTTAATGGCCTATGCCTCAGTTTTCTCATCTATAAACTGGGGACAATAGCTTCCTTTCAGAGTTATCATGATGATTAACTAAAATAATGTATTCATTATTTTACAACTTTGTAATACAACTATGATTATTCTGAAAGCAAAAGGCACAGTTCCATGGATTACAATGGAAGAATATGCACTCAATCTCCAACATGTAACAAAGGACTCAGAAGAGGTATGTGAGTCAAAATAGGATGATAGGTAAATGATAAAACATTGTTCAATTAATAAAGGCATTGTATAAAAAGTTCAAAGCTTTCATGTCTGTCTAGTGCTCTATATGGTATGTATGAGCATCTTGGAAATATATCTTATCCTTTGGGCAATTAGGCCCAACTCTTATGCATGAGATAAACGGAAATGTTCTGATTACTTCCTAAAGCAGCCTGCTCAAAGCCTTTATCCAGCATTTGAACTGTGTTAGCTTCAGCAGGTTACTTAACTCCTCTGTGCTGATTCTTCATCTACAGATGGGGAATACTAAACAGGACCTACACCACAGAGATCACTGATGGGGTTTAACTGAGTCTTTGCAGGAAGCAATGCCTCTAAACCCATGATGACGTTGGACACAGAAGGCACTCACATAGGTCAGCTGTAGTACAGTGCCATCCTTCCCAGAAAGCAACTATACATTTCCTTTTCAATGCAGAAAACCCTGCTTACTCCAGCAGCATGACAACACACCACAGGGCTAACTCATGGTTTCCTGTTTTGTAAATATGACCTCACTGGGTATACTGGCTGGTTTTGTGTTTTTATACAAGCTAGAGTTATCAGAGGAACCTCAGTTAAGGAAATGTCTCCATGAGATCCAGCTGTAAAGCATTTTCTCAATTAGTGATCAATGAGGGAGGGCCCAGCCCATTGTGGTGCTACCTTGGGCTAGTGCTTCTGGGTTCTACAAGGAAGCAGGCTGAGCAAGCCATGGGGAACAAGCCAGTAAGCAGCACCCCTCCATGGCCTCTGCATCAGCTCCTGCCTCCAGGTTCCTGCCCTGTTTGAGTCCCTGTCCTGACCTCATTTGATAATGAACAGCAATATGGAAGTGTAAGCCAAATAAACCCTTTCCTCCTCAACTTGTTTTTTGGTCATGGTGTTTTGTTGCAGCAAGAGAGACCCTAACTAAGACACTGGGATACAGGTTACTTTTGTACTATCCTAGCGGAAGTGAGTACTGCAGAAGAGATGAATGACTAGAAGCCATCTCTACCCTTAGGTGTTGGTACCCTTCTGTGTCACTCACCTCTTGCTCATTGACCAAGAGCTGGCACACTTTAACTCTGTACTCTCCCTTCTTCAGTGCTCTCCCCAGTCGGATTGTGATCTACAAATCAAGATTATTCTTTGAGATGAACTGTCTCAGCAGAGCAACTTAGGCTCAGTCTTGTTAGCTTCTGTTTTCCCCATCCTCTCTCATGGGCTCTCGGAGAACAGCCCTGACTTCACAGTATTACAACTACAACTGACACACAGTTCACAGTTAACCATGCTTGTTGGATGAACAAGCAAAAGACAATGTAAATACCCAGTAGCTGCCAGCCTCCCATCCTGGGGGCTTCCTATGTCTTCACTGAAAGGACTACAAGGTGGTCTCAAACCCATTATTAAATGGACTGATTCTACAAGGGTTATTGCAATCAACCTTATTGTCATCTGAAAATGATGAAAGGGTCTCATTCAACCGGACGGTCTCAAATTCTTGATTGCTGGTGTACACTCGAAAAACCTTGAAGTGAGAGGAGAGGACTCCAACAAAGGGCTCTAAGTGCTGTTTGAAAGCTGCCAGGGTGATTCTCTTATCAACGTGCACCATCAACCCTAAGTATAAAAACCAAACAAAACAGGAACAAAATGAGAAAGCAGCCCCTTGAGTATTAAGTAGAACAGACCACATTTCTTATACTGTCAACAAGAAAAAGTCTCTCTTCTTTTGGCTAGATTTTTAGGTAATAAACAACACTGGATAAAACAGCAAAACAAAATATAAACAACCCAGATGCAGACTGAGGACTTGATAGGTATGATCTACCAAACTTCTAGTGTCGTGGTTGCAACCTTCCCAAAGCTGAGACCTTCTGATACAGTTCCTCATGTTGTGGTGACCCCAACCATAAAATTATTTCATTGCTACTTTATAGCTGTAAGTTTGCTGCTGTCATAGATCATAATGGAAATATCTATATTTTCTGATGGTCTTGGGCAACTCCTGTGAAGGGTCATTTGACTACCCCCACAGGTTGAGAACTACTGCTCTAGAGAGACTCCTAAAACACAAATGTTTCCACCTTCACACAGTACTAGTTCTGGGCCTCTGCTCTCTAGCCACAAGAAGCAGGGAGCCACTGGTTTCCATCCCCATTTTGCACAGGGAAAATGGAATGAAAGCATAGCAGCACAGTGCTGTGTGTGAATTCAATTCTACTAGACCTGACCATTACATCACTGTGAGTAGGCCAAACTAACAGTAGTAACTAGATGGTGGCTTACCATCAGAATATGAGTGTAATCCTAGGAGCATAACTTACTAGGAATATGACCCCAGACAACCAAATCTGTTTGAATTAGGTATTTCACCACAGAAAACAGGTTTCATATAACTGCTGAGAAGACTATATGAACTCACTTACGCAAGCTAATGTGCCTTTTGAGGGGGTCCCTAGATGGAGACTTAAGCACTAGTACAACATACTTCTGTCATCATTCTGTCCAGTAGTCTACATGTTTACACTTGAGTGTCTATAAAACATATGGATGTCAAAGGATTCTGGTGTTAGTTATAGCTCATTAGTTAAAAATATATCTATGTACTTCTATTACTGACTAGTTTCATTTAAAAAACAATACTTCTCATTTCCAGATTGTCTTTTCTTTCTTTTTAGAAAATTTTCCCATTTATTGACTTCTCTCTGAATGTATAAGGGGACAGAGTGTACTTGGAGGTCAGAGGGCAACTTGTAGGAGCTGGTTCTTTCCTCCCACCACTGGGTCCAAACGCAGGTCAAGGCTCAGCAGAAATCATGGTTACCTGATGGGCTATCTCACTGAGCCAAATCTCCCCTCTTTCTTTCTTTCTTTCTCTCTCTCTCTCTCTCTCTCTCTCTCTCTCTCTCTCTCTCTCTCTCTCTCTCTGTCTCTCTGTGTGTGTGTGTGCGTGCGCGCGCGTGCTGCTTGGAGTCCACTCTCTTGTTTTTGAGACAGATCTTCTCATTTGTCTGGAGCTAGCTAGTCTGTCTGTCTGTCTGCTCCAAGAGTCCTAGGGATCTGCCTGTTTCTACCTTCCCAGAACTGGGACTACAAGTGCAAGTATATGCCAGTATACCTGTTTGTTCTTACATAGGTTTTGGGTACTGAACTCAGGTCTTCATGTTTGCAAGGCAAGCACTTTACTGATAGGGTGTCTCTCTTCATTTCTACTTCTAACAGCTACTAGGGCCTGACACCTAGGGGTTCTCTTCTAAAGGTAAAGGAACCATGCACATTTAATTAGAAGCCTTACAGGGACTGGAAAGCTGGCTCAGCAGATAAGAGGCCTGCTACTCTTGCAGAGGACCAGTTCCCATGAAAGGCAGCTCACAACCACCTGTAATTCCGGTTTCAGGTTACCTGATTTCTACTTCTGGACTCGTCAGACACCCCCCCCCCCTACATATACATATATCTACCCCCACCCCCAACATAAATAAAAAGAAAATCTTTTTTTTTTTTTTTTAAAGAAGCCTTATATTTTGTGGCAGTCCTGCTGCTCACTGTATAGATGCTATATATGTATGGTCTTTTGCCAGACTACCATCCTCTGTGAGCTTCAGCTTTCTAATCTGTCAAATGGAGGACACCAGGATTTGCTTTAGTAATTTGGAGACACTTGGAGATATAAGATTTTGAAAACTAAAACCATAAGGGGAGTATTAATATATGTTTTGTTTGTGGTGTTTTTCACAGAGTCTCACTATATAGCTAAGGATGGCCTGTAACTCCTAGAGATCTTCCTGCCTCTGCCCCCTCAGTACTGGGATAAGAGGCCCATGTCACCAACCTAGGCTAATACACGAGTTGTTAAAAAGTAATGCTAATAAGCATTTCACTTTTGCTACTTCTTTTTCATACTTAGGAAAAGAAGTGTATCTTGACTCTAGCTTTCTTGTTAACTGTCTGGGTAGCTCTAGCCAGTGGTTTTGTAAAAGCCCTGCCCAAAAGTTCTTTTTACATCTCATGCAGTTCTACATTGTGGGTATGTCTGTTGTTATTGCCTATCTCAAATGCTTACACTGACAAATCTCTCTCTTCTTTGGTTTTTCGAGATAGGGTTTCTCTGTGTAACATCCTGGCCGTCCTGAACTCACTCTATAGACCAGGCTGGCTTCCAGCTCAGAGATCCTGCCTGCTTCTGTCCTGAATGCTGGGATTAAAGGCTTGTGTCACAATGTTCCAGCTACAAAAATCTCTCTCTCTCTCTCTCTCTCTCTCTCTCTCTCTCTCTCTCTTTGAGATTTGTAACATTCAGAAGTCTAGTTTGTCTCTTGCCTACTATCAAATTAACAAAATTAAATTAGCAAAGTAAAAGAATATGACTCAATGGTAAAGCACTAGGTTCCATTCCCAGCAGGAGGAAAAAAAGACCCAGGTAACAAATGAACCCTCACCCTCAAACTCCATTTCTTTTGCCTTGCATATGGATATTTAAAGGATGTGGGGAAGTTAGCTTTGAGACACAGAAAAGATATATACATATTTTTCCCCGTGCAAACTGAGTAACACATTTTTTTGGCTAACTTTCAAAGTGCTGGAAGGTTCTATGTATGCTACTGGGGGAGAGAAAGAATCAGTTGTCTTACCCAGTGGAGAACCTGGTGAGCTACAGTAAGGACAAGCCTGGCAAATGCTGCCCAGGTGCTACAGAAGCGTGTATTAATGGGAATAACTACTTTCTGATTAGACTGCTCCACAGGACAGAATTCACGTTTGGGACCATTAACTGGGGCAAAACCCAGTTGCTCAATAGGTCACAGGCCCTAAGGGACTATCACTCTACTAAATGGACGTAAACTTCCCCCTACGTCCTTATAACTTTATACTCATAGAGTAGTAACATCTCTCAACCTTCATCAGAGAAGATTCTTTTTGCAATAGATGGCAATTAATAGAGAACAACTGGTCACTGTATGAGAATGAAGGACTATGGAGTACTCAGCTTTAAAATGGGACAGCTACATCACATATTCTCTCCAAGGCTCAGGAACACTGCAGAAGAGGGGGTGTTAAAATTTTAAGAGCCAGAGGCAGAAGATGTCTGTAGTAAAATATAAAACAGTATTTGCCAGATGTGATAAGGCATTGCACACATGAACTCATGGTGGTTGTGACTGCATGCACAAGACCTGTACAAGATCAAGACAGTCAAAATCCCAGCACAGATGGGCAGGGCTCACAGTCCCAACCCTAGTTGAGGAGCTACTGGCGACTAATATCTGCTGGAGAAAGAAGAATCAAGTTTTCTTAAGCGATATAGCCCCTGAGAGGTTACTCATGCTCCAGCAGATGGCCCTATACCCATGCACATATATAGACAGCACTAAGTGAACTCAATGGCTTTAAACATAGCACATGAAGTTGGTAGGGAAAAGTGTGTGGTGGTAGGGATAGGGAATGAATTGGAGGAGAGGGAATGGGGGTGGATTAGATCAAAACACAATAATATGCATATATAAACTTCTCAAACAAAATCAAAATCTTTAAAGTATTTGGCTTCGTAAGTAGTGAGAGTGTATGTTACGTTAAAAGTATTCCCTGGCACTCTTACCATAGACTTCCCCTTCTACTTAACTTGAAGCAGTTACTGTCTAAAGTACTGCACTGCAAACAAAAAGAAAATTCAATTATCTTATAGTCCATGTAAGGCGGTCTTAGAGCTAAGTACTGGATTCCTAATCACCGCTGAAGTGAGAAACACACTGACACTGTTTCAAAGAGCCTTCCTCTCAAGTACATACATTTGTGTCCTTCCCCAGAGCCTTCGTCCGCAGTGTAGGGATCAGCTTTGAAGTACATGTACTGCATTTCCCCCCTGCTCTTGCCACTCTCGTCATATTCACTGTCAGTCCCAGAGTCTTCTTCAGCTGTGTCCCATGTCTCCTTTTTCCCTTCGTTTGCCTTAGTTCTTCTACTACTTGTGATACTATGAGAGTCGAGTCCATTGGCCAGAGGAATCTGAGTGCTGTCTGCATTGCACAAAGTGTCGCTGCTGTGACTGGAGCTAAGAATATCACTGTCTACTGAACTTGTACTCCGGTCATTATTTACATCTGAGTCCGAGCGTTCTTCAGACTGAAAGTTTTCTGGGTCAGAAGTCTGAATGTGCTGTTCAAGTTCTCGATTATCCACAGAGGTGGAAGAGCCCCTCTCATTGAGAGGGGATTCAATATTCTCAAAGTCACTTGTCTCAGTGCTTTTGCTGCTGTCTCCGTTGTCCCCATCCTGCTGCTGCTGCAGTGACAAGCTTTTGAGTTTTTCAGTGCTCTCTTCTAGAATAGCATCCACAGACTTTAAATTCCCTGCAGGTCCTTTGACTCTTTCACAATCATCGTCCACATTACCAGAATCACCTCCAGCTTTCTGGTATGCTGTCCTTTTCGAATAAGATCCTGGAGATTGTTCAGGGAGCAAAACAAATAAGCGGATTGTATTTGCATGTCGATCCAGGAGTTTCCACAAGTGGGAGTCTGTGAAGGTTGCCTGGTGATCCACTGTCTCAGAGCTTTCAACGAACACCTAAACAATAAATGAGAAAGTTACATTTCATACTATGTTAGCAGCATTCTTACTCTTCATAAGCACATCTTACCAACAGACAGTATACAGTATGTTATAAAATCTGTGACATTATGCATAAATTTGACCAGGCATGGTAATATATACACAGTCTCAGTAGTTGAGGAATAGAGGCAGGATAATTGTCATAGGCTAACCTGGACTATGTAATGAATTCAAGGCCAGCTAAGGGCAAATACAAGACACTGTCTCCAAAAAACAAACAAAGCAAAGCAAAAATTAACCATAGATTTGACAATAATTAACAATATGTTTGGTTTTGAGTAAAAAGGCTATTAATATTTAATAGAAAATTCAGGCTATTAGTTTACCATTTAAGGAAAAAAGTGGGGGAAATGATTGTTCTGGCATGCTTTACCCCAAATTATCATTATGGTTTAAATATTTTATTGTGCACACGAGTGTGTATATGTGTATGGGTATGTGGCACACATGCAGAGTTCAGAAAAAAACTTGAGGTAGTTAATTCTCTTTCTGCAATATATGTCCATGGGATCAAATTTAAGTTGTCAGGCTTGGCCACAAGCATCTCTTATCTGATGAGTGCTCTTCTAGTCATAGAATAACACACACACACACACACACGAAGATGCAGAATTAATAATAGTCAAAAAGGAAAAATCTGGATGAACTATGACATGAAGCAAGCCATGGTAACAATGGCACATAGAGCAGGCAAAGGGGACAAGGGTGGGAGAGTCTCATAAGTACACCTTTGACTTGGTATGAAGGACTATCTTAGCAGGGAAATTAGGAAGACTCAAAGATGGAAATTAGGGAGACAGTCACTGAGGAGACAGACTCAATCACCAAGCCTCAGAAAGGCGGGTCAAACCAGAGTTTGACAACTAAAGAAGGGTGGGGAAACAGGAAAAAGTGCTCCTGGGCAGAGGTAAAAGCAGCAGCAGCAAGGCTGAGTCAGGCAGAAAGAGAAGCCCGACTGGATGACGAAGGAAGGAAGTTTGGGGAGGCTGTGTGCACTGAAAGCTACTCTAAGGCAGGCAGATGGGGACAGTACTGGTTGCAGCCAGGCTTACAATAAGTCCTCAGCTTTACTCCATTTGTTACCAGCAATAGAAGACATGATGAAAAGATAAAGACATACCTTGTTACTTCTGAAGAAGCCCTCAGCCTTCAAGGTCTTGCTAGGCATGCTGAGAAGGCGCAGGTCATTGTAGCAGCGCTCCAGCACTATCCTCATGGAGTCTGCTGGTAAGTGTGTGGCCTGTAACGAGAGTGTTGCTAAAGAGTGTGCATCCCCAAAGAATTCTACCTGGATTTAGACACTTCGGAAGAGAAGACATGCTGAGTTCCACAAAGCTGAGGAGAGCAGGACCCTAGGTGCCAATCCTAATACCCTGATGACCCTCAGAAGAATCATCAAAGAAAAATAATTTTAAGTAGAGATTTAACAATTTTTGGTTATTCAAAGGAAAAATTTTTAGTCATCTCCATATTACTTATGCTATAAACTGGAACAAAGCAACACTTTCTAACTTTCAAGACTTTTGCTTATGACAAAACTCTGTGACTGTACTTGTTTTTTAAGCATTTCTTTAATGAGGGCTACTAGCTTCATCATGGTGAGCTAATATGCTGTCTTGTCTTCTTTTTAATTTTTTTAAAAAATCCAATCTCACTGCTTATATTTTGCATTGGGCTGAATGTTTGCATGTGGCACTTATTTTAAATGTATAGAGCCATATGATCACCTGGTATGCATGTGTACACAAGTTAGCCATCAGGTACGACAGCACATTATGATTTGTCTTTTGATGTTGTAACTGGCAACAGTGATGGGAGTCTCTTAGCTGTTACTGCTAAACACAGTAACAGTCACCAACTCTGACAGACCTTACAAGATCTCTCACAACCAGAACACTTACTGATGGTCACCACAACACTGTTCCACAGGAATTAAAATCCCCAGATACTGAGCTATAAGATAAGGCAGAGGGCTAACAACTGTACTTCAAACTTTTTAAATCTGCAGTCATTGGACAGTAAGGAGGGCTGATAAACTCTACCTGTCTGTGTGCCTAAGGTACACAGATCGGGACCCTTGAAAGAGAACAGTCATTTATTTCACACAGTCTGGTTCATTTGTTCAAAGAGATCCAAATGTTTCATCATCTTATTCCAACTCAAAACATTCAGAATTGACCTATGTTCTGAGCCACTATTTAATCCATCACCTTCTTCCTGTCAAGTCTGCTTGCCCACCTCACTGTTGCAATTAACATGTCACTAAGCCAGAGTACAAGCACACATACCACAAAATAAATAAATGCAATAAAAAAAATTTTAGGACTGGGTGTGGTGGTGCACACCTTAATCCCAGCATCCGGGGGTGAAGGCAGGCAGATATTTATGAATTTAAGACTAGCCTGGTCTACATAATGAGTCTGAGGCCAGCCAACAGTATACAGTAAGATCCTGCCTACAAAGTAAAATAAACACAAACAACTCACTGTACTTCTGTCTTCCTTTGAAATGTAACAGCCACAGCCTGGCAATATCTGCTTCTTGGCCATATATGTCTTTACCTGAGTGATTTAAGCAGCTTTAACAGAGCCACCCCAAACCCAGCCTCCATGTGCCTTGAACATCAGTTTACTGTCACTGGACTTACCATTTTGTAGCACACATCTGATATATCACTACAACATTTATATAAAAAGCAAAGAATCTATTTACTGCTGCACCAATGAGAGCCCCGTTAAGTGTTCAAAGCCCTTCTGTGAAACAAACTGAATTCACACCAGTAGTGTATGTGTCACAGAAACCCAGTTCAAACTACAGTCCGGGTTAATGCTACTGTCCCATGCCCCAAAGCTACTGTTGATTTCTTCTCCCTGAAGCATCCCTTTCGACTTCAGTTGTGTTCTGCCTATGAATACTGCCCCTTTAAGGGAGAACTTACAACTTGCAACTACCACAGTGATCTGTGCATGCATCAAGAACTCAAAATATTCATGGTCTAATTTTACCACTTACCTTTGAGATCAACTGTTTGAACTCTGCAACTGTCTGATTTAAATACGCACGCACTGTTACAGGAGCAGCAACAGTCTCTGCCTTCAGATCAACAACATGGACTTTCACCATCACTTCTATCACATTGAAAAACATAAAAATGTAGCTGCAGGTTAATTTTTTTAAAACTGTATTTTACATGAGTAGTGCATTCTAAGTGTGTTTCTAATAGATGGCAATATAGTAGGTTTGTATTACATCCATCTAATTCCATTAAAAAGCATTATTTTTGACCTCTGTACTCTGTTATATTATACATATTAAAAATATGATTCAGGTGTTTCTTGGTCTTCTGCTTAGGATCAAATGTAAAATATATATGCAAAAAGGTCCAAAGAAAAACCAAACCAAAGCACTGAAAGCACACATGAAGTAGAGGTTGGAAAATAAATACTAATGGAGAAGACAGAGACCTGACTGCTTAAGGACCACCCTCTTGATCCATTCATGACTTTATCGTTCTCCTTAAAAAACATACTTCAAATCCCATGGAAAATTCTATGCCCAAACTGGTATGGTTTACCTGTTTTTCTTTTGTTTTTACATCATATTTATAATTAAATTTTAGTCACTTGAAAACAGCCGCCAAGCATTCTATTTAGTAGTTATTTTGTTTTACTGTCAATTCCCAATTTTTCCCTTATGCTGTTCACTTAAATGACAAAATAGTCTGAGATCTTGATGATTAATGAGTAGAAATGAATCCTTAAATATTAATATATTAATATACATCATAAAGTCTGTTTTAAATCTTTTTAATATTTATTTATTTTGCATTGAGAGGTTATATCACACACACACACACACACACACACACACACACACACACACACACGGGAGTTGGTTCTCTGCTTCTATGAGTCATCTTGATGACCTTGTCACATTTTAGACATTGGTTTTTATTACTGATTCATGTAATTATTTAATTATTGTATCTTTTTTTTATACACCATTTGGAAAAAATCTCTTAAAGGGACTCTATACAAAGTGCAGTCTGGCTAATGCAAGCACCACTAAGAAATGAGAGACAGGCAGGTTTCTTGGGAGATGAGTATACTTAATATACTTTGGACAGGAGAGCTGTACAAAGCAAGGAAGCATATGGCTTTCATAAGGAATAGCAGAGAGAAGGGGGAAAAGAGGGAAAGATGGTGGCAGAGATACCCTTGGGAGCTGAACTGATAACTAAGGCATTTTACATCATTCAACAGGCACTCCACATTAAAGAAGGGAACCCTACTGAAGACTGAGAGGTCTATACACATATATTTTGTGTATAGACAAGGTCTTAAAAACGTGTTCATTTGAACTTATGATGTGCCCATCTCAGCCTCCCTACTCTTGGAGTCATAGCATATGCCAACAAGCCCAACAAAAGCTGGAACTTAACTTCAAATTCATCGCTGACTACTTCTCAACCTGTCAATATTATGTACACTTTAAGAACATATAAAAAATTTACATCATTTACTTCTATGAACAAAATATTTGATCATAATAACTTAAGGTCCATTATAACTTGAGTATAAAATTGCTTACCTCCAGGTTTGTAGGACTGAAAAATTTGATCAGGCTTTCTCGTCTCCAACAGCAGATCAAACATGTACGTGGACTTGACTCCTCCTAGAAGCAGCCCCATTGGTGTGTCTTCTTCTCCCTCATATGATCGTTCCAGGTAATCATGAAACTCATCATATTTTACCAGGCGACAGCAATCCAGGGGAATCACATCTTCTAAATCCATCATCTATCAAAACACACCCCCCATCCCCAATAAAAACAGTTTGAGAAAGAACCACATGTAACCCAGACTGGCCCTGAACTCACTATGTAAAAGAAGATGACCTTGAATATTTGATCTTCTTGTCTTCACCTCTCAAATGCTAAGATTACAGGGTATGAGCAGCCACGCCTGGCTTTAATATATTTAATTACCACTTTTCATTATTCCTAAAATAATATAAACTATACAGTGACACAGTTGTGTCCTTATCATGTTTATAGTTGTAGGATAAATTATCTCAATTTACTATTGATTTACATGATAACATCTAAACAATAAAATAATTGTAAATCATCATAAAAAACTTCCTAATGGATTATAAGTTCCACGAGGACAAGACCATAAACAGAAAGCACAAATAAATGTGTTTCTAAATCTAATTTCAGGATTCAGAAGGCTTACTAGTTTTCAAAATCAATTTAGTCCGAAAAACAGTTAGAAGATGGAGGAAGATTAACAGTTTAACAGTCAAAGTACTTAAATCATCTATTTCAACTATAAAACTTTGGTGCTATCAAAATTAAAGTCCAACCATCCATTGAACATACCTTATAAGCCATTTCTACTGCTTCCTTTAATGTTTTATCCTTATGAACCTCCAACTTGTTTTCCATCATTACTTGTTTCACAGGATGTAAACAGAATAATTTTATCTACAAAACAGAAAATACCATCATCAATTCACTAGGTCAAGTGTTGCAGCTGAATTCTTTGGCAACAAGAAACATAGTTGGGACTATTCTTTCTTACTCTCTGTATTAGTAACTAATTGACAGTGATTAAGTCTTATGTCTTAAAAAAACTCAAAAGATTAGTTTCAACAACTGTATGATTGTATATAAGCATTTTTTTTTGACTTATAATCTGGTTGTTTCTTTTTTTCTAATTTGGAAAACACTGATTAATGTGATTCTAGTTAAAAATTTTATAATATCTGCAAGAATTTCATAAGATTATCTAAGAAAAATTATCTCCAAAAATATTAATTTTTGAATATACTTAAAAAAATTTAATGTGTATAGGTGTGCATGTCTGTCTGTACCATGTGTGTGTCTGGTGCCCTTGAAGGCCAGAAAGGATGTTGGATTCCTTAAAACTGGAGTTACAGGTGATTGTGAGCTGTCATGTGGGTGCTTAGAATTGAACCCAGGTCTTCTAGAAAAACAGATAGTGCTTTTAACTGCTGAGCATGTCCGCAGTCCTGTATAAGGTTTAGGAGAGAATACTGAGGGTAAAAGAACAGTAACTGAAACGTGCTTTCATGTCTATGATTCCTAGTCCTTCCCTCCTCAGGAGATGGGAATGCCTGCCTCACATAGCAGTATAAACACTGACTGCCATGCTACTCATCATACTCATCACTATGCTTCAGTATCAAATTACGCTTCTCCTTGAGGTAAAGCCACACTACCTAATGACCACAGAACTGACCGAGTTATCATGAGAATGATAGTGGTCAGAGAGCACAATTGAGCAGTACATGTCACTCACAAATGTGGGACCAAACCTTGCATGTGTTGCGTTCAATTTCTCGTTGCCTTTTTTCCTGTTCTTCCAATTCTCTCTCCTTTTGCACCAGGTTCTTAATGTGTTCTGGATACTCGTCCACTTCTAGAAATTCTAGGAACATAAAACAGTTTCACTCAGAGCAGTTTCCTGTACACTTCTTGTTCTACTGTGCTTCCATGGAAGCATGTATCTATCCTCTCAATGTGGAGCAGACATTCTTCCAGGCAACAGTGAAGAGGTACTGATAGTGAGACCATATTTAGATCTAGTAAATGGCTCAAATCCTAGAACCCAACTAGATGCCAACATTTAAAAAAGCCTTGGAAACTTAAAGTCATTTTTTATTTCAAATTGTGCCATCACTAAGGAACTCTGTGGCGCTGGGCAACTTTACTTCAGACCTCAGTTCCTTAAGCTTATTAAAAGCGCCTGGCCCAAAAGTTATTGCCTAGAAGGTAATTCAAATGAGTAAATGTTACTTATGAAATTGTTACTACACTCTGATAGTATTACTACCTTCCCTTCTTCCTCAATGCAGCTCATCAGCTGCCTTCTAACCAAAGAAGGCAGAGGCACAAAACTGGTAACTCCATAGTTTCATGTGACCTAAAAGCATACTCAAAACAATATGAAACTAGGACACTTGAATAAAGCCAATGACTCTTTTATTTTTAAGGAGAACAATGACTATTAATATCATCAATCAATAGGACTCGTAAAGAGTAAAAATGCATTGTTTCCAGAAATCAGCTCTAGTCTGAAAAAAGAAAAATCTTCCCTTTTTTCCTCACTGCTGATGGACACCTTCCTGCAATATCAACTAGCTAAAAAGCATTTCCAATCTGGTAACACAGTGCCCCCTGGTGTTTACCACAGAACTAGAGTGGGTTAGTTAGCCAAGAAGGGCACTGCACTGTCTAGGGCAAGATCCACGGGATACATGGATTACAACCCTGGCTTTGCCTCTAAGACAAACTACTATAGGTCCTGAAACATACACTGGTGAGTCCACAATCCAACTTTTGTTCATGAAAATGAGAACAAAAAATATAATGGTTGAAACAGATATATGAGCATATCTGCGACTAAAACTAAATATGCTGAGATCAAAGTTAGTGACTACTTTTTTTGAATTATAAAAATATGAGAAAACTCATCATCTGTGTATGTGTCTGGATATAAACATATACACATCCTAACATGTTACAACTTATTGTGAATCAGTAAGAATTAGCAAGAAACCCTCCCCACCCCCCCCAATGAAAAAAAATTAAATAACAATAAAAAATATAAAGAAAAGAACAAACACACTTTACAATAAGGACTATTTTGGGGAGGTCAGTGGACAGCTCTGAAGGTTCTGTGCATTGAAATCAGGCATGGGACTTGGCAACAGCATCTTATACCAGTTGAACCATCTTGCTGTCCACTCTGGGTTTCTTAATATAATATAACAAAAAAATTTTTTTTTACTAGATTCACAAAAATTTATTCGCTCTTTAAATAAAGAGAAATATTTAACTCTACTAAACAATTTTTGTAGTACTCTGGGCCATCTGGAGTCCTCTCTTAACTATGTAGATACTAACAGAACCCAAATGCTAAACTAAAACAAGCATACTAGCTATGTTGCAAGACCCTAAAGTGTGCTTTCATTCATGTATTACAACCCTTATAAGGTGTCATCATTTCCAGTCTACACATCTTCGAAGACTCAGAAAAGTCAAGTGATTTGCTCTAGAACACACAGCTGGTGAACTGTAATGCTGCACAGGGTATAAGCTTACTTAAAGTAATACCTAATCCGTTTAACAAAGAGAAAGTTTTCCAACATCCTTTGTCTGTGTGTGGGTGTGCTTGTGTGTGACTGCATGCCTGCCTGTGTGTAGTACTGTTATCAGAACTCTGGGACTTATGAATGCTAACTAAGAACTCTATCACTGAGCTATGGCCTTAGTTCCTTTAAAATTACTATTCTTGGAGACAAGGTCCTGTTAAATTGTCAGTAGGATTGTAATCCCCCTGCCTCACTCAGCCTTCAAAGTAACTAGAGTTACAAGCACATACTACTATGCCCAGATCTACAGATTTTTGTAAAATGTTTTTATCACTTAGTATTACTTCGTAACAGTTGTTTTTAATTCACTCTCCCAGGCATAAAAAAATTCTTAGTTGTTAACTTTTCTATCATCTAAAAGTAGTTATCTATGTTTTCAAGACTAACAAAGGAAATTACTTTATCATAGGCTAACATACTTGCATTTCTTGCTGGATCCTTCAGTCTGTATATCAGCATATATGCATTTGTTGAGCTAGGAGAAATATAACAAAAATTAGCAGGTCCTTTAAAGTAGACAGTAGCTCCCATTTATAAGCACCAAATCTTTATTTGAAATATAATCATACCACCATTCACAGACACATTAACATTAAAACATTCCAGAAAAAAAGGAAAATCCTTTTTTATAAAGAAGGCTGTGGGTCACAATGCCTACTACAGCTAAGTCAGGGCTGGGCAAACAGCTTTGCTGGAAAGAACCAAGAAAAAAAAAAACCCTGATTGGTGGTGGCATACAGTTTTTATCCCAGCATTCAGGAGTCAGAGGCAGGCAGATCTCTGTGAGTTCAAGGCCAGCCTGGTCTACACAGAGTTCTAGGACAGCCAAGGTTACATAGAAAAACCCTGTCTCAAAAAACCCAAACTACACCACACTAAACCACCCCAAACCAAACCCTCATTCTTTGTAGGCCAGATGGTCTGTGCTGCAACTCAAGCTATGTTACAGTGGGAAAGCATCAGCCAAAAACTTATGAACAGATGCCCATGGCTTGCAGTCTGTTGACCCTTGGGCAAGGCTTTCCTATTAAGACCCACAGAGAAGCTAAACTTACTTCAGTGAGTCAACACTGAAGTTCATGCTACTGCGTACCTTGCGAAAGCACTGGAGTAGTAGCCTCTGCTTCCTGAAGACCCACCGTGTGTCTTCTTAATGTCTTCTTGTGTTATCTAAAAAGTTGTAATGTTACTTTTTTTGTAAAAACCAGAAACACAATTACATTAATGTTATCATGTAAATACATAACCTAATAGTTCTCCCTGGCTCCAAGATAGGTTCTTAATCTATAGCCAGGGCTGGGCTTGAACAATCCTCTGTCTCAGCGCTAGAAACTGCGGGGGTGAACCACTAAGCCCAAACTCTAATCCAACCTTTCAGTCTCTGAGGTAAATGTGTCATGACATTTAAGAAGGACCACACTGATAATTCAGAGTTTATCGGTGGCTGCTCTGGTGAGTCAGGCTCAAGGCTCCTAGCCCCACATTAATCACGAAGCCTGAGGGCTAGAGGAAAGGGGTAGTCTATTTTGGAAACACGTAACAAGCTCCAACAAAGCAGAACAAGGACACTTCTAACAATGAAAGACTGGTTCAATGGGAACTTGAGACACACCACCATAGGTATCTCGACTCTGAATAAACCCGCTGCCATTGAGTTAACTTCTCCACCTCAGGAGTCTTACCCTGCTCACATGTTGGTCATTGAAACTGTACCACTGATCGTCACTGAAAGACTTTATGCAAGCATAATAGTGTCCTCCAGCAGCACTCCCTGAATGCACCATCACGGAGAAGAGCTCGTACATCAGGGAGTTCTAAAGAGAGAAGAAAAAGTTTGGAAGAGAAGGCTATAATAAACCCTCATTTGAAACTCTATATCCTATGGTTGCAGAGTAACATAACATGCTAGCTATCCTTTGTAAACTAACTTTTCCCTTAGGAAACATTAAAATGGTAAGTCACCAAAATCATTAGTATGTGACAGTTTCATCCTTCATATTTATATTATGCTGTCCTGTGATCTTTGGAACTGAATCTGTCTGTAAACATATGCTTGATTATTTATGAAAAATAATAGTCTGCAATTTTTGTGAAGTATGTACTAAATAGAAGGCTGTTTTAATTTGCATAGTCAATATCAAGAAATTATCAGCCAGGCAGTGGTGGTGCACACCTTTCATCCCTGCACTTGGGAGGCAGAGGCAGGTGGATCTCTGAGTTTGAGGTCAGCCTGGTCTACAGAGTTCCAGGACAGCCAAGGTTATGCAGAGAGACCCTGTCTCAAAAACAAAACAAAAAAAACAAAAACAAAAACAAAAACAAAAACAACCCAAAACCATAAAAGAAAGAAATCACCAACTCATTGCTTTTTTCCCTTTAAATAAAACTTTATTTCTGACACTAATTTGAAGTATCTTCTAATGTACTCATGCAGTATTTTTGATAAGTAACGTATTAAATTTGGCATCTATTAATACTCAGTTCAAGCCAGGCATGGTGGCTTACAGTTTAAATTATAGCACCTGGGAGGCAGAAGCTGACATAACTCTGTGAGTTTAAGGCCAGCCTAATCCACACAGTGAATTTTAGGATAGACAAGTCTCCATAGAAGAGACATTGTGTGCATCCACATCCACACCTCTCCCCTAAATCCAGAACTGTTGCTATTTCAGTAATAAATCAGTTTATGGGTGTTCTGCTCTGAACATGCCTGCTGCTGTCTATAATACACTAACAACCTTTCCTCTTTTTCTTCAGTCTTTTGTTGGTGGTAGAGACTGAACTCACAGATGCTAGCAAGTGTTCTAGCATGTGGCTATATGCCTGCTCCTCTTTGCTATTTTTCATTTTGAGATAGGGTCTAAGTTGCCCAAGTGGCTTTGAACCCACTATGCTGCCTAGGGTAGGCCTCAAACTTTTGACTCGTCTAGACTTGCCTTCTAAGTGCTAGAATTATAAGACATGTACCTCCACAATAGCTTGAATTGCTTTTTCTTTTAGAAGCTTTGGTACTTTACACCCCCTAAAAACAATTAGTAATACTAGCGACCCTGGCAACCAGTATTTTTATCTGTAAAATCAACAGGGAACAACCAGATATGGTAGCTCAGGCCTGTAATCTTAGCACTTAAGAGGCTAGAGGACAACAGTTGAGAATTCAAGGCCAGTCTGGACCATAAAGTGATACCGTTTCAAAAACCACAAACAAACAAACAATACATAATAGAAAGGAAGATATAACAGCACAGAAGGCTTATATGGAACTCACAAGAGAGGTGGAGAGACAGGTCTGAGGTGAGGAGATTACAGAGCTCTTGAGGCTCTTGCAGAGGATCCAAGTTTGGTTCTCAGCACCTACACTATAGATCACAACCACCCTTTTTTGGGGTCCATAGGTATCAGGCATGTACACGGTACACATACATACATGCATCACACACACACACACACACACACACACACACAGAGAGAGAGACAGAGAGAGAGAGAGAGACAGAGACAGACAGACAGACAGAAAGACAGAAAGACAGAAAGAGACAGAGACAGAGAGGGATAGAGAGAGGTGGTTTGAATGCAATTGGTCCCCATAGGCCCATAGAGACTGGCATTATTAGGAGGTATGGCCTTGTTGGAGTAGGTGTAACTTTGTTGAAGAAAATGTGTCACCGGGGGTGGGTTTGGAGGTTGCAAATGCTCAAGACAGGTTGCCTAGTTTGACTGTCTCTTCCTGCTTCCTGCAGATCCAGATGTAGAACTCTCAGCTCCTTTTCTAGCACTGTGTCTGCCTGCATACCACCATGCTTCCTGGCATGATGACAATGGAAAACTGTAAGCCAGCCCAATGAAATGTTATCCTTTATAAGAGTTGCCATGGTCACAGTGTTTTGTTTTTTTTTTTTTTTTTTTATGGCAATAGAAAATCTAATTAAGACATACATATATTTCTTAAAAACTCCACAACCACCTCCAAACACAAGAATGCTATCAACTTAGAGGCTCAGGTTATATAAACAGTAGTAACCAGGTGCTGAGAAGGGAGACTCTCTTCTAATCTGCTACCCACGCTGGAGTGGGCTTTTTGGTGATAGAGTGGCCTAAGAGTCATCATGCTCCATTAAAGAAGTACAGTAAACTCACTGGTTCACCAAGCTGGAATTGGATGGAATCCTTTCTCTGGTCTGCCTCCGCCATCTCTACCTGGAGTGAATAAAAATAAGAGTTCCCAGGGCTGGAGATGGCTCATTGGAAAAGCACTGGCTGCTTTTCCAGAGGACCTAGATTCAGTTCCCAGCACTCACATACCAGCTCACAACTGCCTTTAACTCTAGAGATCCTCTTCAGTCTTTGAGGGTACCAGATATATACATGGTGTACAGACATGCAGGCAAAATACTCATATACATCAAGTCAAATAATTTTTAAAAGAAATAGAGCCTCTAGGAAAGGTTATGACACAAAAGGTTAGAAAGACCCATTTGTCATCGTAGACTCTGAAACTTTTTTTTTTGTTATTTTTAAGTCTTTGAGAGGGTCTCACTTTGCAACCCTTTCTGGACTGGAACAAACTATGTTAGACCAGACTAGCCTCAAACCTGCAGCCAATTCTCTGACCTTCATCCTACACCTGGGATCACATGTATTCCTTACTGTATAGGCCTGTTAGATCTCATTCATTTTTCTGAAGAAGCTCTTTCTTTATTTGGTAGCACCAGGGAACAAATCAGGCATGCTAGATAAGTATACTTTCTTCCTTTATTCTTTGCTTAGAAAATACTGGGGCCTTCCAAAATCAAGTATCAGCACATCTCAGTTTGTCCTAACTTTAAACTGACTATAATTATTAAATAATGAAACTTCTGAATAAATTCTGAAAACTTGAGTAGTTCAAATTTTATTGCCAAAACTAAGATTAATCAAAATAATAGGCGGGTTTCAAAATTTATCTACAATCTAGAATTCGTGCTAAGAACATCATTTATTATTGTTTGAAACAGGGCTTACTCAGTAGCAACTGCTGGTTGGAACTTGTTATTCAAAGAGATACTACTGCCTCTGCCACCCAAGTGCTGGGATTCCAGGCATTTATCAACTAGTTACTAGTAACACATTTTTAAGTTTTACTGTAATTAGCAACTCTGCCACCCAATTATGTTTCTGAAAAATTCTGAGGTTGCAAGTTCTAGATAAGTATGGTGGTATATTTGTAGATCTTTTAAAATTAGAATTATAGGTATCATATTACTAGTAAAGGCAACTCCGCCTATACTGAGAGCGAGGGTTCTCAGGTACAATATATTACTAACAGTTACACTGAAGTATTTTCCTAAGACAGGGACAAGACAAGGGTGCTGCCTTATCATTCATGGAGCTGCACTATGTCTGCTGCATTAATCACTGCACAGCAATCTCCACTCAGCTCTCTTCCCTGAATGGGGGTGGTGACTTTAAAAGTCAAGGATAGTGGAGATGGTGGCAAGAAGAGTGGCCCTGATCTCAAAACAGATTCATGCTGTAATACTTCATTCTTGAATATTGCCCCAAATCTTTATATTTAATGATTCAGTGACTTGAGAAAAGTTAATGATTTTTTTACTTATGCTATGCTCATGATTTTTTTATAGAAAATTATACTCTTAATAAAGCAGATTACATGGCTGTAAAAGAATGGCTTGATAAAAAAAAAACCTTAAAATCACTGATATGGTGAAAGAAAATCCCACCCCAGACATACAGTTCTTCAGTTTCTAGATCATAATTTAAAAAAGAGCATTATTTTCTACAACTTCTAATGACCGATATAGAAAGGAGAGGAAAGCCAACAAAGAATTTGGCTTTCCTTAACTTAAGGCCAGCTCTGGTATTAAGTGTTTCAGAAGTGTACCACTGTTAGAATTCTTAAAATGTAACATATCAAGCCAAACACTCTTAATTTCCTCTATGAGCAAACTCAGTGAAGACAAAGGATTTGGAGACTTGCTCAATCCTAAGGGCCAAGGTAGCACTCATTCTAACATGGTATAATTTTCAACACAGTACAGTCTCCTAAGAAGTAGGAAGTAGTGTTTCCCAAAATACAATTATGATTATACCCAGCACAAAAACATTTAAAAGTCTTCATTATCAAAAACAAAGCACAAAATAATACAGAACTTCAAAAATTACTATATTCTCTCTCTCAGTTAAAGCATGCAGAAACTAGGGGTATAGCTCTCTGGTGGACCCCTTGCTCAGCATGATCAGCACCTAATTCCAACAAACATCATCGAAAGTACCTTTTCCAGGCCAGGTTTGGAAATCTTCTCACTCCCAGTACTGCTCTCCAGACATATCCCTTCATCAACAGCATCATCCGTGGAGAAATCATTGCTCATCTGGTCGCTGTGGCAACTACCTTCATTTTCTGCTCCACTATCAGTGCAACTTTCAGTCTGAGGAGATTTCTGAGAAGTTACAGTTATCTTAATATCTTAAGCCAAATAAAGAATATGCCTGTTTTTTTTTTTACCATGTTTGCCTAATTTAACATGTTCTGATTAAGAGAAGCATTTATTTCATTTTAAGTAAATTTGTTTTCTTTTAAACTCAGATCTTAAGTTAAACAACTGAAAAAATACACTCAAAGTATTTCTATTGTTCATAAAATTTTAACACTGCAAATAGAGATTTTCAATTATATTAAACCCCATTTATGATTACTGCTACAAAGTAACAATAGAAAAATTAGTATTTCCTGCAGCAACATGAGACAGCAACTACCCTAAGCCCCAAACAGAATCATTTATTCCCAATCTCAACAAAACATTCTCTTGATTACTGTGTTATAGAAGAAGATGAAGTAAGCTATCCATCTGTCCATGAGAACTTTAGAGTCTGCTGTTCTCAGTGCAGGGATATGCCTGACTGCTTTCAATTTACAGTCTCAAGACTTAAGCTGAAGAATTCCATTTGTTAGAAACTCCAAACAACCCTTTCTTCTCCTTTTCTTTAATAATTTATATACATACCTACAATCTTTTTATTAATAGAAATTAGATTTCTTTAAGATGAAAGCCTTTAATGTTTATAAGTAAGTTCTTGAAACCACCAAGTAACACACAACAAGAATAACTTTTGTTGTTGGTAAAAACATTTTTCTAAGTATATCATCTAGTTCCCAGTGCAGTCTTCTTCCTTTAAGGACATTTGATTCAAGACAAAATTGAAGGTAAAAAATCTTCTCCAGAACTGCAAGATGAGCATGGCAGCACACACCTGTCATCCCAGCATTTGGGATACTGAGGCATAAGAACTGACAATTTCAGGCCAGCTATAAACGTATAACAAGACTCTGTTTCAAAAAGACCAAAACAAAAAAAATCCCAAACCGACTAACCAACCAACTAGATTTAAAAAAAAAAAAAGAAAAGAAAAAAAAACTACTCAAATTTCAAGCAAATAAGCAAAACCTGTATTTCTTTCCTCAAGGATAAGTTTCCCTTTACAACAAATATGTCAGGAATATACAAAACACCAATCAGATCTTCAGCTACACTTAAGTAAGAATTTGATGAGGAAGCCGGACAGTGGGGGTGCACGCCTTTAGTTCCAGCACTTGGGAGGCAGAGGCAGGCAGATTTCTGAGTTTAAGGCCAGCCTGGTGTACAGGACAACCAGGGCTATACAGAGAAACCCTGTCTCAAAAAACAAAAGTGAAGTGGTTAAAGCCTGTCAGCACAAAGACAAAGAACCCCCTCTCCAACACTGATTGGCACAACACAGATGAGGTGCAGAAAACGTTGTTTTCTTGCTTATCGAACTCACTGTTTTCACCACACTCACACAAATACTACACTGGCTAGTTTTATGTCAATTTGACACATGCTATAGTCATCAGAGAGGAGCCTCAATTGAGAAAATACTTCTGTAAGATCAAGCTGTAGGCAAGCCTCCAGGAAAGCCTGGACCACAGTGGGCAGTGCCATCCCTAGGCTGGTAGTCCAAGGTTCTATAAGAAAGCAGGCTGAGCAAGCCACAAAGAGCAAGCCAGTAAGCAGCACTCCTCTCTGGCCTCTGCATCAGCTCCTGCCTTTAGGTTTCTACCCTGATTTTCTTCAGTGATGGACAGTTTGTTCTCCCAAACTTGCTTTTGGTGTTTCATCACAGTAACAGTAACCCCTAAGGGTTAAGTAATCCTAACCCTAATACTAAATGAAACATGGTGATTATTTACACTTATATTTGAGCACCCGGAAGAAGGCAGATTTTACAACTAGTATTCAGTTCCATCAGGAAACAACACACAAAACTCTTACAGTTGTTACCCTGTAACAACTACCCTTTCTGATTGAAAATAGTTCACACAATGCAATCAGGAGAGCATCCAAAAAGAAGCAGGAATTTAATTTATATATATATATAAATTCATAATTTAATATATATAAATTTATAATTATATGTGTGTGTATGTATGTATGTATGTATGTATGTATGTATGTATATGTATATTAAAGCTAGAAAACCCTTGGAGGTCAATGAGTAGAAAGAAACTGATAAATCTTTCCTGTATTCATCAAAAGCCCATGTTTAAACTGTTTAAAGTTCCAAGTTAAAACAAAAAATAAAATCAAAGAGTAATAGATAAAACCTCTTGTATGTTTGTTTTTGTAACTTTGTTAATTTAAGAGCTAGCAAACCTTATGTGGGGGGTAACCAAGTACCTTAATTCTTGAAAAGCGTATTAGCACAAATAGAACACAGTAAGGTTACTTTGTTCATTCACTCACATATATTTGCACCAGGTGTAGTAAAGATCAGAAATCCAGCTATAATACAATTTCAATAATAAAGGAACTATGAAACAAGATTTTAATCCAAATCCAAGAGAGAATCTCAGAGGTGAAACCCTTTTGTCTCTTAAAGAGCTTATGCTATTCGGACCACATGAGAATACTTCATCATCAATCTTAACTCATCTCATACAACTCTTCTAAAATTAAATAGGGGCTGGGAAGATGGCTCAGTGGTAAGAAAACTGGCTGCTTTCCCAGAGGACCAGGGTTTGATTCCTAGCCTCCACATAGTGGCTCACAACTGTCTCTAATTTCAAAGGATCCAACACCCTCTTCTGGCTGATAAGGGCATCATGCACACATGCAACACATAGACATATATTCAGGCAAAACACTCATATACATAAAGTAGTTTAAAAATAAAAACAAAAATATAAAGTGTATAATGAAAAGCATAACAAGTAAATGTAGTATTTACCTCATCTTCAATGTCAATAAATGTGCTCATATCCAGCTCCTCCGGAAATGACATACGATCATTCAGTTTAATTCTATGCATGGTTGTGTAATCAAAATCAAACCTTTTCAACTGTAAGGTCAGCAGATAGGGGAAATGCAAAAACCGAAGACCCTAAAAAGAAGCAAGTGTGGTTAGGGGGACAAACAGATAGAATACTGATTATCATCTCAGACATAATAAAATTTACAAGTCTCTTACCTTACGAGCATCACACTTCTTCTTACAACGTTCACAAAAATACTGATTTGGGCCATCCAAGATCTCTGGTTGAATAAATGCATGCAGTGCTTCTTCCTAGTTAGAAAAAAAAGTAATTGTTTTACAATTACTTCAAACACTGTTTAAAACTGTGACCAAAATCACCAAAATTGCTATGAATGAAATGATTAGAACAAAATGAGCAGCAAAATATTATTATAATTATCATTAAAAGTTATAATAAAATTATGTTATTTCATTCTTTATAAAAATTGCTTTTGTCAGTATTTTATATTCCAACCATTTCTATTTTTTTTTTTTTTTTTTTTTAAAGTTTTTCAAGGCAGGATTTTACTAAGTAGCCTTGGCTGTCCTGGAACTCATAGAGATCCGCCTGCCTCTGCCTCCCAAGTGCTAGCTGGGATTAAAGGCGTGCGCCACCACCACCCCACTTCTACCTAATTTCTTATTGACTTTTTACACTGTGGTATTGGACTGAATGATACAGAAAGGAAAAGTCTTTAGAAAGTAGGCAGATCCTGAGCCATGAAAGGGAACAAAATGTTACCAACGCCATGCTGTTGTTAGCACACAGAACAGAAAAGGACTGCTTCTTGTTAAGCTACAGTTTTATGTTAAGCTATTAACAAATTATGCTTCCAAGTTAGCTCCAAACTGACTATCATTCTATGGTGATGAGCTTTGCTTTACATAGGCCATTCCCCCCCTCACATACTATGAACAATTTAACTGCTCACATAGTTGTAGACTGTATTTTTCAGAGGTCAAAGTGAAACAAGGAGAATTCTTACATTCTTAGCCTAGCAAATACAAAGCCAGAATCATTACAATTTTATAGCACATAATCTAGGCACAAGTGCAATCAGAAGAAACATAGTATGGTCCCCATCTTCTCACTGTTGGCCTATCGGTATTCTCCACAGATCCATTTTTCTTCACTACTTAACATTTGCTTTGTTTAGAATAGGGAAACCAGTATTTCTAGGCTTTACAAATAATAAGAACTGGAACAACACACTGAGCACTATCTCCTACATCTCTGATGCTATGAGCAATTTTTGTTAGTGACACACAGCTGCAAAGCAACCTGTCTCCTTACAGATGGTTATACTCAGGCATCTCTGTGAGACTCTTTGCTGAGTTAGGGAAAGAACTCAAAACATCTTTATCTAAGCCACTCATCTGTCCTTTTTTCATTTTCATTTCTAAGATAATTATAAATTTGCACTTACTTGAAAGAATTGATATTACCCAAAGATACTCTGTATACATTGTCCTGTTTCCTAAGAATGACATTTTACAAACTACAGAACATCAAAATGGTGATGGGGACATTAACATGATCCTCCTTCCTCATTCAAACATTCTCAAATCACTGTTTGCCCCAGTCTGTGTATTAAGTTAGTTCTGTGTATTTATTATTTGTGTTGGGTCCTTTATCCCACAGGACAGCAAAGGCATTAAATAGTTTCTATATAAAGACAGGAATTGAACAAATTCGATAACTCTAGTAATGATCAACAGTGGTGCAGTTCTAAACTGTAGTCACAAAAAACATTTACATGACCAACTTTATGCAAATAAAATCAGACAGAATGCCAACTTTTGTGACTGGCTTATTCTATCCAGCTTCATTTCTTTCTGTATTCATTCAAATTACTGCTCACTGGTATCTACAGATTATAATATAAGAATCTGTTCAATCATTTACTTGTTAAGGCAAATCTCATCTTACTTACTTTTGAATATTAAAAATAAAAATGCAACCAGTATTAATGTACAAGTTTTTATAGGAATATGAATTTACTTCTTTTGGATAAATGGCCTAGAATACAATTACTGGGAATTGTGTCAATTCCATATTCAGTTTCATAAAGATAATCTGTAATATTTACATTTATACAAGCAATGTAACCCAGTTTCTCTGCATTGTGAGCAGTTTTAAATTCCATTAACTATTTTGTGTGTGTGAATCTATGTGTTCATGTATGTGTATAGGTGTCTATCTTTATACAGAAGAGTCAATGTTGCAAGTCTTCCTCAATCGTTCTTCACCTTAATTTTAGAAACAGAGTCTCTTACTGACCATGGGCCCACCCGCTTTGACTAGACTGGCCAGCTAGCAAACCTTAGGTATCTTGCTAATAAGCATAAGGTAACCTCCTTTCTCCATCTCTCCAGCACTTTAAGTACTGGCATGTATCTCTCTATGCTCAACTTCTATGTGAGCTCTGGGATCAAAAATCACGTTCTCACACTTGCATGGCTAACACTTTACTAGCTCAGTCACTGTAGTGATTTGTACTGTTAACTGTCCTAGTGGAAGGAAGTAAGATCTTCACTGTAAAATCTACATTTCCTTAATAGCTAGTTGACTGAGAATATCTTTTCTGATTCTGGCATAGGAATGCCCACTCTGATGAAATGCTAGTAATGTCTTTTGCCAATTTTCTAAATAGACTGTGAGATTAAAAAATAAAACAAAACTGATGGCTTGAAATTATATATTTTAAATATTCCTTGGTCAGATATATGATGTACAAATATTCTATTTCAGGAGTAAATACTTTTAATTTTCTGAATTATATTTCTGACATTAAACCTTACAGTTCTTCTGATGTCTGGATTTATATATGATTTTGTTTTTACTAAAGCTTTCACATTTTATATTTAAGTCTTATGTCCATTCTGAATTACTATTTGAGGAAGGTGTGAGCTAAGAGTCAAGGTTCATTGGCATGAATCAGACATTAATGACAGCCAGTCAGCACCATTACTTGAACATTCCATCCTACCTTTCCTGAATTATTTCTATGTCCATCAAAAAGTCGTTGGGCGTATTTGTATGAATCTATTTCTGGGTTTTCTGTTCAATCATACCTTTGCTAATACCAAAGCATCCTGATGACTACAGGAATATGAAAGGCTTTTTATTGCTAAGTAGCATTTAGTCTAATTTAGGTAGATCTGTTCCTTCCACTTGTTCTTTTTTTTTAAAAAAAAGTATTCTGGCTATTCTACTGCACTTAAATATGTGTTACATAAAAGTCTTGATGGCCTTCAATAAGAACTGATTACAACCATGTAACTTCAGAAGAAATGGTGTCTTTACTATGCTGAATTTCCAACCAATGTGTTTCTCCACTTAAACATCTTTCCCAGTTTTCTGTACAGAAAATCTAATATATGTGGACTTTTGTTGTTGTTGTTGCTGTTTTTCATTTGCATTTGCACTTGTACTTTTTTCAGGACTAAAAGCAGTCCTATATTTTAAATTTCATTTTCACCTATTCATTACTAGTACCCTAAAATACAATGACTTTTGAATGTTTTTCTTATGGCCTAAAATCTTATTAGCTTGTTATCTGCTTGTTTTAAATCTGCCTCAGGATTTTCTATACGATTGTGTATATTAAAAACCAGGAGCAGGTCATCTTTGTTCTTGCTTCCCCTGCTTAACTGACTTAGGCACTGAACAAACTGCTGAGAGCAAACATCATTGCTCAAGATAGTCTAGACACCAAGGCTCTGTAAAACAAACGGAAGAATTTTTCTTTCCTTTTAAGAAAAGACTATTTTGAATTCATATTTTGTTCTTAAAATGTTTAGTACAAGTGCCCTGTGAAACAATTGAGACTTGAAAATTTCCTTTTCTAAAACATTTCAGTTGTGGAGTTAATAGCTCCATTGAAAGAAACTAATTTGCACTTGGTGAGTTGCAGTTTGTGTTATGTAACTAGTGAGTGACATCTTTTTCATCCCCAATGCTCGGAATTTTTGTCATCTCTTTTTCTGTTTTGCTATATAGTATTGTAGAACCTACTGTTTTAAAGAACAAAATGCTTTACCAATTATCTCTACACTTCTTTTTTTTTTTTTCCACTGTTTTCTGCTCTTTTATATAATTGCTTTTACTGGGTGTCTTCCACTTTCCTTTTTCCAAGTTAGGTGAATCTTTAAGATTATTGACTTGAAACTTACTTCTTAAATGACCTATTCAGTGTTGTAAGTTTTCTTTTCAAAATTGTGTCACCTGTGTCTTAAAATTTGATGTTGTAATTTCATTTTTCATTGAGTTACAACAGTTCTTAAAATTCCTATTGAGATTTTCTACTTGACTAATAACCATGCTTATCGTTTATTTCTGAATGTCCCATCTAATGAAATGCTGGTGCTGCTGAAGTCTTTTGCTAATTTTCTTTGTTTTCTTCTTCTTTTTTTCTTCTTTTCCTTCCTTCCTTCCTTCCTTCCTTCCTTCCTTCCTTCCTTCCTTCCTTCCTTCCTTCCTCTCTCTTTTTCCCTCCCTCCTTTCCCTCCCTCCCTCCTTTCCCTCCCTCCCTCCTTTCCCTCCCTCCCTCCCTCCCTCCTTCCTTCCTTCCTTCCTTTTTTTGACGCAGGGTTTTATTGTGTAGCCCTGGCTGTCCTGGAACTCATTCTATATACCCAGCTGTCCCTGAACTCCCAGAGGTATCTCTGCCTCTGCCTCCCAAGTGCTGGAATTAAAGGTGCACACCACCATTGCCTGGCCCTTTGCTAATTTTCTAAGTGGATTTTTACAATTAAAACAACAAAACTTGACGCTTTAAAATTTTTTATGTCTTAGACATTCCTTTGTCTGGTACATGATATGTAAATGTTCTTTTAGCCTTTAGTCGCTTCATCTCTTTCACATGGGATTTCAAGTATTTGGTTATTTTCCTATTTTTTCTGTTAGTGGTATCTATGCCAACTTCACTGTGGTTGGAAATCACATAATGTGATTAAAAAATTTAAGAGAACTTTAACAGCCTAAGCTTTGGCCTATCTGGACTGTATTTTATGGGCATTTAAATGTGTACTTTATAGCTGGATGGAACATTTGATGTCAATTAGATTTCTATCAAATGATGGTGCTGTTGGATTCTTCTATAACTTCTTTGACATTCTGTTATAGTTGTTTTGCTTATCAATTGTTGAAGGAATAGGGTACTGAAATCTCCAACTATGACTAGAAAAAAAAATAGTTCTTATGTGTTTTCTAAAGAAGCTATTTCTTCATGCACTTTGCGGCTGTTACTTGGTGCATATACGTTTAGTATTGTTGTCTTGATGGTACGGAAATGTTCTAAACCAGCCCTTATCTGCCCAATACACAGCCATTCCTGATTTCTTCTGATGAATATTTGTATGACACACCACTTCTGACCATCTCATATGTGCATGCATTTAATTCCTTCTGGACAACATATTATTGGATTGTGTTTTTAAAAATCTACTATTTCTAAGTTGATATATTTACCCACATGCAACTAAGGTGGCCATATTATTTTCAGATTTGTATATTTTTTTTTGGTTATTGTTCCTGTTTACTTTTTTGTGCCTTCCAAGGGTTAAACATTTAAAATAAATTCTACTGCTGTACCCAGAGTACGCTTGAGTCCTGTTCCTTCTTGATCATTGCCCTAGTTATCAGGTGTATCAACACCATCCTTCTATCACTTCTAAGTATCCAACTGCCCCTATGTTTTTATGCCCTATCCCATTTATAGACAACTGGCTGAAATATTTCTTCTACTTGTACTAAAAAATCGTATTAGACAGCATTATAACTTTGGTTCAAATATAATTTAGAAGACTTGGCAAGGAAGGAAAATCTACTACATTTGTCCTAGACCTTAATATATTAGACATCTTTCAATCTGTGTTCCTCAGAATCTCCATGTACCTTGAAATATTAGCAAGTATGTGTGCCACAGAGAAAGAAGTACAAATAAAATAACTATAAAAAATTTCTCAACTACAGAAATTTCTGGAACATTTACAATATGTCTTCTATCTTTCAAAAAAAAAAAAAGTTACAGGTGCACAATTCCCTGTGTTCCAAGAGGATCTAGTGAGTCTTGTGAAAATGAGTGCCTACAAGCTACAGCACAGCAAAGTGCTTGAACACTGGCTACTATGAATACAATGAAGATGAGACATGTAGTATCAGCTGAAACAATTAAAAGATAATTCCATAATGAATGAGAAAAGACCTTTTTTTAATTGTAAGAGATCTTAGCACTGATTGCTAAGTCTGAAATCATGCTAAAAGTCTTAAGAGGTGATCAAAAATGTTAAAAAGATGATTATAGATGTTAAATTTGGATACTGCTTACTTCATTCATGTTTTAACCTTAAATATTATTGTTTATTTAAACATGAAACTAATTACATCACACATTTTAGATTAAAGGAAAAATACTAAAATTTTAAATAGCACTTCATATACTTGTCTGAAAAACTCCAGGTTAACCTGACTAACATATCCTTAATTCTGTGGCTTAGCAAACAGAACACACAATCATCAGTGTTGTATGTATATATGTATATTTAATATATAAGTGTAGATTGGTGTGTGTGTTATCTGTAAATATCCAGTCATCTGGAAGGTACATACCACACTAGCGAATGCTTGGCTAGACCCATAAGGGCGGATGACCAGTGGAATATCAAGATACGTGTCAATTCTCCAGCCTTCATAACCGCATTCCAGACACCTCACATAGTCTTTCAGTTTGCCTTGGTACAGCTCATTTATAAGATCAGCCTAAAAACAACATCCACATTTTAAAAATGTTCCTTGCTACAAGCAATTTTAAGTTGTATCAATATATAATCTTTGGTATTAGAAGAGACACAAAACAATATTGATTTTTTTTTAAGTTTTAGAAAGCCTATATAGTAAATATCTAAAATCTTAAGGAACAAAATTGACAATTGAAAAAAAATCACCTGAAAAAGAAATTGATAAAATTAATTACCACTAATTTAAGACAAAATGTATATAATTAACTATTTCAATACTCTCAAAATTCTCAAGTAGTAAAACAGATTGTGATGAGATCAACTATCAACCACTCTGTTCTTTTTCCTTAGACTGGATCCTAATCCACACTTATCAGGCAAGTTGTTACAGAGCTAAGGAGCTATCTGTGTTCTGAATGCCTTACACAAATACTACTAGTTTCACAGTTTATTCTGATTTATAAAATTCCACTGCTAACTCGGGCAAACAAAAATTTTAATTTTAATAATAAACACAAAACAATTTAAAGAATGTAAGATACAAAAATTCAAACAATACCTTAGAATTAATCTCCTCAAAATATCCTAGTCTAAAAGAACACATCTCACCTACTTCCCACAGCCAACTGGGGCTCTGCTGACTCAAAGTAGGCAAGTAATTCCCTAAGTAATGACCTTTCATATGAATGTCTTGCTTTAAGATTCTTGTTACCAAATTTTAGAAAGTCAGTAGGGCTGCCTCAGCTGATCTTAATGAAGTGCTGACTCACAGAGAGGAATGTGAACAAGGAGGAAGGGTAACTTCAGACCTATGAAGAAGAAACAGCCCCTAATACCATTTATATAAAATTACTCAATCCCATAGGGTTACACAGAGAAATCACCAGGTTGTTTAAATGTTTTTTTTTTTTTTTTTTTAAATCATTTCTCAAGTGAAAAATAGATCAGAGAGAAAACATACTAATAGTTTCCTTCCTCATAAATTTACGTCTTTTTCTACACACCTTCAGAATGGATCCACCAAAGCTGCCTACTCTAATACAACTGACTTGATGGACCCTTCTTCATTTTCCTGCCTCAGTCAGGTCTTCTGCATCTGGGATTTTGATTCAAACTAGTGTGCTAAAAAAAAATCTGGTATTTTCCCACAAATTTTTGTTTTACAAATCAACAGTTACAACAAATTCCTATTTATAAATTCTCTTATATATTTTCTATTCATCTTTTAAAAGTTCAGGTATAGGCCTAATTTCAGAATGTACAAATGGGTTGCAGCTATTGTTTAAAAGATTCTCTTCCAAGCCATTGGAATATTCCAATCAAAGGTCAGGTCCTTGTGCCTGCCACCTTAGGACCTCTTCCTCTTTCATCTCTGGGCTGTCCTATTATACTCAGTCTATACTCTCATTCACATGGAATCCCACAGGGCCAAGCCACTCAGTGAGTTAGGTCAGATAAATAAGGACCTTAAATGTCAAAGCATATGACTATACCTGACTGGTCAAGATGAATATAAAGCTTGATGAATATACTTTATAATATGGTACAGATTATCATTTATTTTTAAAAAAGGAAAAACTACTTACTCAAAATCTACCCTCCCAACAATATACATTTTGAGTGGAAAAAGATTTTCTTGCTCATATAGACCAAATTCCATTATTTTGATGATGAATGTGCTAGCTAGTTTTATATTAACTCAACACAAGCTAGAGTCATCAGATAGAAAGGAACCTCAATTGAGAAATGCCGCCATAAGATCTAGCTGTAGGCAAGCTTGTAGGGTATTTTTTTTAATTAGTGATTGATGGGGGAAGAGCCCAGCCCATTGTAGGTGGCGCCATCCCTGGGCTGATTGTTCTGGGTTCTGGGTTCTGGGTTCTGGGTTCTGGGTTCTGGGTTCTGAGCAGGCTGAGCAAGCTAGTAAGGAACATTCTTCCATGGCCTCTGTATTAGCTCCTGCCTCCAGGTTCCTGCCCTGTTTAAATTCCTGTCCTGACTTCCTTCAATGATAGACTATGATACGGAAGTGTAAGTCAAATAAATGCTTTCGTCCCCAAGGTGCTTTTTGGTCATGGTGTTTCATCTCAGCAACAGAAACCATAACTAGGATAATGAGGAAACCAAGGTCTGGAGTGGTTTGATAAGGATGCTTCAGACTCAATCAACAGCACATGAGAGTCTAGTAATTTAATTTCCAACTATAGCAGACCAATGCCTAAGTCTTAAAACATTCCAACAAAATAAAAGTCATTTTAAGATACAAACTGCCTTCTTAACACATAGTCCCATCACCTTGAGACAGAGAATTTACCTGTTCTGTTTGCTTCCATTTCTGTTCCAAAGCATCAAACATGACACGGCACAGTTCTTGTACATCATGCTGTTGCCAAGCTATTTAATATAAAATTTAATTAAAAATAGTATCAGACAGTATACATTGTGTTACTGTTTCAACATAAATACAAACATGGACAAGTTTATTTTAAGATGTTTTAAGAACATAGGAAGACATATTGAAGTCATGAAAGGACAGTTACAGGAAAATAATCAAACCAGTGTTGTATAATCTTTGTGGTACTACAATACTTTTTAATTTTTATTGTAAAGAAATGTTAGACAACCCACATTAAGGACATTCCTCTCTGCATCAGACAGAAAACCAGAACCAATCAAAATGTATGGAGTCCAGACCTAATGGATGTATCTATGACATGTTTATAATAACATTTAATGAAAAAAGAGGCCATAATTTTTTTGTTTTGTTATTCAAGACAGGGTCTGTGTGGCCCTGGCTCTTCCGTAACTCACTCTGTAGACCAGGCTGGTCTCAGAATTATAGAGATCCACTTCCCTCTGCCTTCCTAGTATTGGGACCAAAGAAATGTGCCACCACTACACAGCTAAGAAAGGAGGTCATGAATTTTAAAGAGAGCAAGGAGAGGAATATAAGAGGGTTTGAAAGGAGAAAGAAGACAGAGAAATGATGTAATTACACTATAATCTCAAAAAACAATAAAAAAGAAATAATATTTTTTAAAGTTACAAACTTAAAAAAAATTGCTCCTTTTTAGTGAAGTTTTTTTTTTTTCCCCCAGTATCTTTATCATGACCAAAAATATGTTTGGAAAAAAAACTATAAAAAATTTTAAACTAATTAAAAATAGAACATACCAAATTTAATTATAGGAGAATCTTAATTAGTTAAAATTTATCTCTCAGATATTAAGAAATTAAAAATAAATTCCTTTAACTCCAAACAAAAAGCAAAGAGGTGTTCCAGGTAAAGAGAATTAAGTTAGTGATGTGCTGCACAGGCCTGGCACTACAGTCCAGACGTCTCTGAACACAAGAAGTCGTTATCATGAAAAGAGTTATTACCCTCACTGCTATCCCATCCAAAGCTCCTTGTAACATCTGTAGTCTCAATTGCTCTCTTTTTGCTGGTTTGTAACAAAACAAAAAGCCTTTGAAGCTGGTATGGGATGCTTGTCACAGGATCTTCTTCAGATTCTTCAAATTCCCACCTAGGAGGATGAGATCATGCTAATTATATCAAATGATTTC
Source organism: Arvicanthis niloticus (assembly GCF_011762505.2). Classification (NCBI taxonomy): domain Eukaryota; kingdom Metazoa; phylum Chordata; class Mammalia; order Rodentia; family Muridae; genus Arvicanthis; species Arvicanthis niloticus. The sequence goes on along the minus strand of NC_047658.1, from coordinate 79,818,077 downwards.
ATTCTTTAAAACATAATTAATAACAAAATTATCACATAAGATTTTTAACTCTAGGCAATACACAGAATTTGGATATTAACTAAAACTATCTAATCAGTCTTTCTCTAATTTACAAATTGAAAACTAAACAAAAGGTACAAGGCAGCTCCTGTCTTGATAATAAAAGACAAAGCTCACTTAAATATAAGGGTCAGATCTGAATCTGATGAAAACTTTGTCCTAATAAGTAACTCACGCACAAAAAAATATAGAATATTCACTGACAAAATATTAAAACCCAAACTGAAAAAAACATATGACAAGTAACACCAACTTTCAACATACACGTTTTCAGAGAATTAAAAAGGAGAACAGAAGAAGTTAAAAACAGATTAAATCAATTAAGAATCATACTGATCAATTATAATGTATGAGTCTTGTTTGGATCTGACTTATACAAATGGTTCAAAAGTTATGTGGCCATCACAGGAGCTCAAACACTGAGCTGTTCTATCACAGATGAAATGAAGCTCTGCCTGCCAAGTCATCGGGATGGAAGTTTACATATAGAGCAGTGGTTCTCAACCTTCCTAATGGTGCATCCCTTTAAGACAGCTCCTCATGTTGTGGTGACCCCCAATCCCAAAAGTATTTTCATTGCTACTTCATAACTTTAATTTCACTATTATGAATCATAATGTAACTACCTGATATGTAGGATATCTGATGTGTGATCCCTGTGAAAGGGTTGTCCAACACCCCACCCCCAAGGGTTTGTGACCTACAAGTGAGGAACCACTGATACAGAAAGATGAGATTACCTATTGGGGCCATCCAAAGCTGGGAAATGAGTACACATGGACTCGTGGTACTATTTTCTCATTTTTAAATGTTTCAAATATTCAACTATACAACATTTTTTAAAAGCTATTAATGGGATGGATCAGTGGTTAAGAGCACTGGCTGTTATTCTAGAGCACCAGGGTTCAATTTTCAGCATTCACATGGCAGCTCACAACTGTCTGTAACTTATGTTCCAGTGAATTTGACTTCCTCATACAGACATACATGCAGGCCAAAGACCAATACACATAAAATTTAAAAAGCTATTAAGTAAATAAAATAATCCCAGTGAAATTTTATTCTCACAAATTTATAAGTGATCATCTAGGTCTAGCTACAGGGCCTCCCAGATAAAAAACTTAGAATCACATGGCAGAGAAAAGACCCCAGTTGGTTACTATACCCTGGAGTTCTTAAGGTGATTCTGTATTTAATAAAGCAAAATGCAACCCTCCCAAACATTAAGAATACTATTAATGGTGTCCTGTCTAAAACTGGTGATGCCAAGATCACTCCACTACTATTTTCCTTTTTAGCTTCAAAAAAGGCTTGACTATTAATTTTCCTACTTTCCAGTTTACAAATAGTTTTGATTTGACTCCATCCCTCTGTTAAGTGTTCAATTGTTCTTATATTAGGACTGAGAGGTTGTACCTGTGTGGCTCTGCCCCCTTTACCCATGGGCAAACCTTTTAACCTCTAATTCACTTGTCTTCTCTATCCCATTTCTGAGATCACATGTGCTTTAACTTTCCTCTACACTCAGTCAATAGCCTCTCCTATTAGTTATCCTCACGGACAATTTTTAGGATTGACATTATAGGATCTTGAAATTTCATTACAATCTTAAAAGGTTATAAACTTTGTTGGGACTTGTGATTTCACAGGTTATACAGCCAGATACTTTGTTGGCACATTCAGTTGGCACATTTTAAAAAAAAGATTTATTTATTTTATGTATATGAGTACACTGTAGCTGTCTTCAGACACACCAGAAGAGACATACCATAAGACAACCCATTACAGATGGTTGTTAGCCACCATGTGGTTGCTGGGAATTGAACTCAGGACCTCTAGAAGAGCAGACCGCTGAGCCATCTCTCCAGCCCTCCCCATTCTTTTACTACTAAAAAGGTTGCCAAAGTGTCATCTCAGGTTTTCTCTCAGAAATACCAGTACTACCCACAATTGCCATTCTGACCTCATGCATCCCAGGTTGGATTAATCACAGGCCCTCCAAAAGATTTCTTTCAAATCACTCTTTGAACCTGCACTATATAAGCTTTCTTAATAATTCACAGAATGCATCACAAGCCTTCAAGTCAATAACGAAGAGTCTATGTGGGCCATACACAAAGGATGAAAGTACAACTTCATCTTTCATTGTGGTGCTGCTCCCGTGCAGTCCAGTGCAGGCTCTAGGTCTATCTATACTCAGATATCAGTGCTCTCAGGCTTGGCTCTGTTGTCACCTGCAGTAAACTTCCATCTATAACCTCAATGTCAAAAGTCCTCCTCATTGAATCTGTGCTTTAACCCTCATCCCTACTCACAGTGGCTTTCACTGGCCCCCAAACGCTTCTGTACTTACAGTTCTTGGGTTCATATGAAGGCTGTTCTCAAGGCTGATTCCCTTCCTCACTGTCTAAAGCTGTGAGCCTGCTCAACATTTCCTCCAGAAGTTACTCTTTCTACTTTGCTTTATTACCACGCTTGGCATACTGGGCTTGTAAAATGAACTTATTTATACAGGCTCTCCATGGAAGCTCTGAAAGGGGAACTCAAGTCTTATTATAACACTGTGAACTCTGTGTCTGATAGAACTCATGGTAATGCAGTCAGTGTCCAAGGAATGCTTGCTACCCAACAGCCCATTCTACAGAGCTGCAAACTTGCAGGCTACCTTCAGAGTTTCAGAACACACAGTTAAACAAGCACCTAGGATGCCAGGCAGATTTGTGGCAGCAGGCAACTGTCTTGGAGTACTTAAATCTTCCCGGCAGGTTCTAGTCCATCCCAGCCTCTGCAACCCACCCTCATCACTGCCAACAGCTATAGCGCGGGGACAACAGCGATTGGATCCTGGCACCTACAGTGTAGCCTCAGCAGCATCTGTGTACTTAGTAACTGATTTTACCAAATGGTGATAACCACAACAGACAGTTCACAGCTATTATGAGAAGTAGGTGAGCATATAAAAGTGCTCTCAAGAGTCCTAACACATCAGGGAGCACTAACTATTATTCACTATGATATCCAAAAATTCCCTTATAATGTCCTTTCTTGTCAACCTGGCCCAAACACACCTACTTCATGACCTATTTCAAGCCCTATCTATTTCACTAAGCCATTCATTTCTCCATGTTTCACTAATGTCTCTCCTCTTTCAGATCTCGTGGCACTTAGCTGACCCTAAATGTTACTTAAATAAATTATTTCAAAACATACAGGTGGTTATTATAGACAGATCATAAATAACTTGAAAACAAAGATCTTACTTTTCCTTCCTCTCTACCCTCCCAAGAACCTAGACTATAACTATTACTAGGCAACAAATAATAATGAATTAAGAGTCTGTTTCTATAAGCAATTCAGAGGACAAGCTTATAAGTGGACATATAGTGAGAACATGAGCAATACAACCACTACTATTACAACTTTAAAGAGAATTCAAATGGATATTTATATAATTTCAATGGTGTCACTCAAAAGGAACAGAAAAAGAAAAAAGAATCAGTTTACTTAGACTTTAAAAGTCTAATTTGCTGGGCAATGTGGCACATGCCTTTAATCCCAGCATTTGAGCAGGTAGATTTCTGTGAGTTCAAGGCCAGCCTGGTCTACAGGAGTGAGTACCAGGACAACCAGGGCTAAACAGAGAAAACCTATTTGGAAAACAAAACAAAACAAAACAAAATACTCCCTAAGTTACAGATACTTTTAGTATACTAAGCAAAAGTACATGAACTATATCATAAGAAATACTCATAAAAATGGCTGAGTTTTACTAGACATGGCCTTCTTCCATAAAGCATTTAAAGTATCTGATCTAGTCTTAGAAATATACATACACATTTAAACAAACAAGTTATGTTGTATTTTAATTAGATAGTTTATGAGTTCAAAAATAACACTGAATTCTTAAATTCAGAAGGGGAAGAAAATCAATGCATATATTCTGGATTCTCCCAAAATCAGATACCCCTTTCCCTATAAAAGCAGTAAAACTATGAATGGGGACATTCAATATCCTCTCCTATCTGGTCATTTCTGATTCTCCCTCCCCATTGCTTTTATATGTCAGTCTTTCAGAAGATTCTTGTTCATATGTAATATGTATAAAGTCAGCTTATAAAGTAAGAAATACTCCAAATATTACAAGTAAGTCTATGAAGGTAAATTTAATTTATTATTTTAAAACTGTACTTTTACTCTTACTTTTACTTACAGAACATTTTTCAAATACTTACTTATATAATGCATTCCTAAATTCAGGAGTCATAAAAAGTGTTTGCAAAAGGCTATTCAAATAGCATGTCATTGCCTGGTTTACTAATCCCACATAACCTTTAAAGAGAAAATACAAATACAGACAGATCAGCACTTGGGCTAAAACACTACAAAAAATACATAACAGGGCAAGACTGCTTAGTTGGAAATTCTATGGTTTTTTTTCAATACCACTTAAGAAAGTTCTCTTCTGTAGTATGTTTTAGGTAAACTTTGTTTCTCAGGGGGACTTTTGTTTCTCAACAAAAGTCAGGATACTTTGTTACCAAGATACAAATAGATATTATATGGTATTTAACAAGATATTAAGAATAGCACATGTACTATACTAGGTTTTATTAAAGTGTAAATAACCTTATTCCTTAAGTCTAAACACCAATAATTGAGATGAAAATGTATAAGTATTTCACTTTAAACATCATATATAACATAGGAAGATCCAGCTAGCCCAATTGCTCCCCGCCCCCATCATCAGTCCTGTGAATCAAATTATATTTGATTTGCAATACTAACACAGGGAGCAAACTCAGTTCCCCATGATTATGCATTTTTTAAAAAAGCATTATCCATTTTCTTAAAAGTGTATTTCACGAGGAAAGATAAAAATAAGCAAAATAACTAAAAGTGGTTACTACGTGAAGTACTGTCAGGGCCTTTTAATTTTATAATGTGACAAATGGCATGTTTTATTTGCACAAAGAAATAACAACCCTTCTAAAAACCATTATCTTAATTTCAATGAATTCACAAGATATGGTTCACAACATTCTACAAATGTCTCATATAAGGCCTTAGCTGTCAGACCAAATATCAAATTTCAAGAATCTTGATTTGTTAAGGCTGGAACTCTTCCAAAGTATCCTAATAATCTCGGAACAATCTTCAGTACTTATTTAAAACAAGATGAAAATTTTCTGTCTTGACTCAGAGCAGTTCCACTAGCATTTTGGGAAGTAAACCTTGAAATCTACATTTTACACAATCATTTCTACATGACTTTTGAAGAAATAAATCCTTGTGACTTTACAAACAATTTTACTATGTGCTGTGCTTTGAAATAATTCTGCATTCTCTTTTATCCTGGATAGTATGCAGCCAAAATCTACTGACAGAAGTTATAAACCAAAAACCATAGTCCCTTTTGCTAATTCCAGAGCAAACAAACTCCACAGTGATTAGCTATGAAAAAATCACTCTAAGTTCTAATTATAAAATATAATAAATATAATACTATAGGTCATATTAAAACAAAGTCTGGAATGTACATCTATGGCTTTACTGTTATTGGAGATAGATGTTTAATGCAATATTTAAAATCTTGAATTTTTAAAAAGAAAGATTCTAAACTCATGCTTAGCATTAGCTAGCTGTACAAAAGACTTCTCTGTACTTGTTTCTATTTCTTTCAACATGGACAAACACTACCTTATGAAAAAGTTTGTTGCAAGATGAAGATATGACATGTATCTAGATTATATTCATAAGGTAATTAACCAATCATATACATAAATGAAACCTTCATATAAAGCTAGCCTAATAAGATGAAATAAAATTTTAATAACCTATGGAAAGAGGGCTCAGCAGTTAAGATCACTAGCTGTTCTTCCAGAGGACCCATGTGGAAGCTCACAACTGTCTGTAACTCCAGTCCCAGAGGACCAGACAACCTCTTCTGCCCCCAGTGGGTAATGTACACATATGGTATACAGATACACATTATCAAACACCTATACACATTAAATAAACAATAAAAAAAAACTTTAAAATAATCTAGGCTTAATCATATTCAGAACAAAAAACTAATAGGTTTTTAAAAAAGATTTTTTCTTTTTATTTGTACATGTGTTTTGACTGCATGTGTGTGTATGTATGTACCTATGTATGTATGTATGTATGTATGTATATATGTATGTAAACATACCACATGTGTGCCTGTGGAAGTCAGATGAGGGCATCAGATCTCCTGGATGGAGCAATAGATGATTGTGAGCCCCAACATAGGTTGTGTAAACCTAATTTATTTCAAACATAACAAACTAAGAAATATAGTAGGCCCAATAAAATAAGTGTGCTCTGTCTGCTACACGGAAGCATATTCCCTCATAGCCCATCTCTTCAAAAGAAGAGAAAAGAAGATTTCATTTCCAGAGAAGCTGACTTCAGAAATGTCAGAATGCATTCGTGAGGAAAAGTTACCAAAATAACTTTTCTTCAGAACACAATATCCATTATTTTTTAGTTTGCAGATAAATAAAGATAGTAACAATGCAGTTAAGATAGCAAGTGGATAAGGGAAGAAACGGTACAGTCTAGCACTGTTGATTCTGCTGTTGCTGGGTAGTCATCTTGCTCTGGATCTCAGTTCCTATTAATGAAATGAAGAAATTCAATTAAGCCTGAGCTTGCTGAGATTATGACTGTATGGAACACAACAATACATAGGTCTTACCAGTTTCTGACTTGTTCAAAATTGATGAATAGGAGTAGCTCTGGCTGGCATAATCACTGGTAGAGGCCACAGAACCTTCTCTTGGAAGTGGACCTATAAACCTGTCATGCACACTGTCGTCCACGTTACTGGAGTCCTCCTGAAAAGCAGCATAACCAGTATTTACTGACTAGCAACACAGAAAAAGTTGAAGCATTTTAAGACTGCTTCTACCAGGCACCCAAGGAAAGTGTGTCCTGGGTTTCCTGCAGGCAGCTCTGAAAGATGTCTCACTCAGAGGATTGAACAATATTTCTGGCCCCTTCCAAAGAATTTAATTTTGTAGATTCTTTTAAAGCCCTCCTTCAAATGTTTTAGATATACCACTATGAAGTCCTGAATGAGTACTTCACAGTCACCTTTTTATCACTTTTGTAGCGTAGGCCTAGAAGCTTGAGGGCCGTTCAGGAGCTACTGGATGAAATGGAGAGCTGCTCAGTTGCTAATGAGAAACTTCCTGTTAATGTGTAATACACTGAAGCGGGCTAAAGGGCACAAACCAGCATATGCAGTGACGATGAGGCAAGAACAGTGACTAAGCAACTGAAGCTGCAACTCTAACACGGAGAATCTGGAGCTCTGCTATAATAGCTCATTCCGATTTCAGAGTCACCCCAAACCAATCAAAACCCTGTGATGCCACAAAACAAAAGATGAGCTTCAGGGTGCCCAAGAGCGCTGTTTCAGCATGAACACACTGCTTATCATCATCTCTGGCTCAAAGGGACAGCTCTATTCACAACACATTTCTAACTGAAGGCCATTAAATAGAACAACTTGTCCTAAGCAAATTGTAGTGAAGAGAAAGGCTCTGAAAAAAAAAATCCATGTTCTTTAGTTTTTCAGTTTGTAACACCTACGCAAATCAGACCAGGTTTTTAAAGTTTTTCACATCTACATCCTCTGGAATTTATAACCATCAAACAAGATTCACTTACCATAGTGGGATTTTTGTTTTGCTTTGAAATTTTATTTTTTAATTTTATGTGTATGAATGTTTGCCTGCACATAAGTCTGTGCACTATATGCAGGCAGTACCTAAACAGGCCAGAAGAGGGTACTGAATCTTCTGGGAATGGAATCACAGTTGTGGGCTGCCGTGGTAGTTGTGGGTGCTAGGTAGGAACTGAACCTGGATCCTTTACAAGAGCAACCAGTGCTCTTAATCTCTGAGCCATTTCTCCAGCCCCAACTGCAGTTTAAAATAAAATAGTATCTTGAACATATAGTAGTTTTAACTTCTATTTGCACACTTCTTCGAAAATCAAAATTCTGAAAAAAATGCCCTTCCAATTGGGAGTCAGTGGGCTCAAGAAGAATGCCTGTGAGTTGTGGTGAATTGTGGTGAGTAGATTAATGGAAGCACCTGATTGACTTATTAGTCAAACAAAAAGATGGGGATGGGGTGTGTCTAAAGAGTGCAAATGAAAATGGTCTCCCAAAAGAACTAAGGAGTTTTAAACTGAGCCACAGGGAAAACTAGTCTGCATGGTATTCTAATCTGAGCCTCCCCATCCTTTACATAACAATAGTCCCATCGATGCAACAATCTAAACGTAACAATAGTGCTGTGGAGACCTGAGGCACCCATGCCATCATGCAATTGTCTCTTCTTCCTTTGGAAAACTGCCTTCCTAGTGCACAAAAATTATGTCTTTCTAAATAGCTTACCAACATCTGAGGCTGTTCACCATCTTTATCTGTCAAATGCAGAAAGTTCTTCTTTCCTGCCTCAAAATTAGCATCAAGAAGAGACTTGTCACTGGTATGATCCAGTGGTGCCTAAGGGTACAAAATAATGTTAAAAAAAAATATATATATATATATATATATATATATATATATATATATATAATAAAACACCAAATACATACATATTTACATGCAAATATTTCAGTAATGATTTGGCTAAATTTCTTTTCAGCTAGGTTTTGAATGAATCCCTCTCACATGAGCTGAATTGCAAAGCTTAATTGACAGTAGATATGCTGTGAGCATCCCAGAGGCTCACATTCTCCAACATCTAAAACCCTAAACAAAGAAAAGGCTTAGGGACTGATGTTAAGCACAATGCATACCACAATCCAATACAGCTTGTATACATACATACATTTCTTTTTCTAAAATATCTGCAATGCAATAGGTTTTAATAAAAATTTTAAAAAGTTTATATAACTAAAAACTATAAAATGTTTGACACATGAGTCTATGTACTGAATATCCAAACCAAAGCAAGCATGATAGCTCATTCTTGCAATTCCTAATTATGTATCTACTGACTAATCATCCAGTCTCCAAGTATGTCAAAGGTGGTTTTGTTTGTTTGTTTGTTTGTTTGTTTTTGTTTTGTTTTTTAAAATCTGGTAACAGCACAGGAAAACAGAGTACCATTAACATACCAGAAATTCTGAGAAATTAAAATATAAAATAGAAAACAGTTATAACTTATGAAAAAACAAATCTAGAAAACCCTAGAGCTCAAAGTACCCACAGTTCAAAGTTCCTACAGAAACTTTATGGAGATAAAGGTGGTAGAAACACTAAGCAAAGGTCAAGAGCTGAGGCCAGGGAACTCAGGAGAACAAATGAGAAAGGGCATTCTGGTCGGCCCAGCCCTTCCTTGTCCTCCTTGGACTAAGCAGTGAAGAACAGAACTTACTCTCTCCCTGGATACTATAGTCACCAAGGCAGAGAGAACAGAGCTATGCAACCAGATGCTGGTCATCTCTCATCCCAGTCAGGTGGGATGCCCCATCCATCCAATATGAAAATGGAAACTGAATACTGCACATTTACTCAGCCTCCATGGAGATTCTTGACTACAAAGACTTTAGAGTAAAATAAGAATCACTAAGCCTTTGAGGAGATGCTGCAGTATAGAAATGAGACAACACAAAAAATGAAGTAGAAACATTACAAAGGAAGCAAGCATTTACTACAACAGAAACTGAGACATAAAACAAACCTCACACATCTGAGAGTTTATACATCAGAAATACCTTTGAGTTTGAGAGTTAAAATGCAGTTACACACATAGAGGAAATAAAAGTGATTATACTCATAATTTTATTGAAGCGAACTTCCAGTAAATATGGAAAATTTTCTTTAGTTGGTATGCATGATGGTCATCTTTTTATGAATAAAAAACTGATGACCTGATATTATGCAAATTTTAGGACAACAACTGGTAACTCCAGAATAAAAGCAAGGGACCAGTCCATACTTAGCCACTATGGTTTTGATAACCAAATAAAGGGAATTGTAATGTCCAAGCTTTCACTTTGTCACCACTAATAGCAGTAGTCACAGCTATGACATTATTATTAGCAGCTTAAGCAAATGCTTTAAGTCTGAAGGTTTACCGTATCAGCAGTATTGACTCCATTTCCCCATGTCAAATCAAAGGTTCCATTTATGTAGCCTACTTTGTTGGCCACATCTTCAAAAAGCTTTCTGACTGGGGTAGACGCTGGTAAATTTAATGTGATTCGTTCATTCACTGTCTTTGAGTTAGTAGTGTCTTGTATTATACATAAGACTCTAGGTTCTTCAGCAGCATTTTCTATCTGAAATTTTAAAAAAAAAGTGTTATTTTCAATTATTCTTAAAAGAAACACAAGTATAATTAACTATAAAATTTTATGATCAGTATAGAGAACCCGTAAGACAGTATTTTCTCTGTACTGTTTTACTGTTTGAAACACATCCCAACAGATCATGTCAAACATAAACACCATGATTGCTTTAGGGGAAGTAGCCATTCCTATGGATAGCTGCTTTTACCTTTTAAGTTATAAAGCAATAGAGCCAAAAAGCCATGAAAACTTTCAGTTAAAAATTACTAAATTTAGAGCTAGAGCAATAACTCAAGAGGTTGAGAGAGCCTATTGCTCTTCTAAAGGACCTGAATTTAGTTCTCAGTATTTATGCTGAGCAGTTCACAGCCATTTCTAACCCTCTCTGGGAGATCTAATGCTCTCTTCCAGCCTCCACAGGCACCAGGCATTTTGGTGGTGTACAGACACACATGCTGGCAAAACACTCATACATATAAAAAAATTTTCAGTTAACAAGTTTGACCTTTAAAAATGTATCATTACCAAGTGTTTTCAGATATTAACCCAAAAACTGGATTATAAATTTTCCTTCCTTCTTTTTACCAGTAACTGTCCAGATAAAAATTTTTTTAAAGTATCTTTCAAAAAAAAAAAAAAAAAAAAATACGCCCTATACCCTCCCTTAAGGGAAATACTGATTTTCTCTTCCATTTCCCACAGTATTAGCATTATACCAACTGTATCTGAACACACCAAATGCTTGGGTGGAAGAAATTCCCCTCTTCCTCATCTCATGGGGACCTCAACATGAGCCACCTACACCTACCCAGCTTCTGAAACCAAAGCCAAGCTGAGCGTCTTCCAGTTCCAGCTCTCCTCTTTACTGCCACTAGCACCAGTGTATCTAGTCTACTTGGGCAACCCTTGTTGCTCTGTTCTGCTATAAGAGTATCTTCTATCAAAATTATGCAACACCTTCCCTTCCTAAGAAGTTTACCTCTTTCAATCTCATATTCCTTCAATCTAAAACAGTCTTTCTCACCTCGCCTCACTGTGTAGTATTGGGACTGATTTTACAGTCTCTGTATGTTAGCCAATACTCTAGCTCTTAGTTTTAGTTCCACTTCTAAGAATTCCTTGTTTTTAACAGGATCAACTTCAACCCTTTGTTATGTTATTATCCAATTTAAAATGAGAATTATTATCTGTGACTAATAATGAAAACAGGATAACCACAAAGTTTATATCAGGTGAAGTAAAGTAAAATCACTGTAATTTGTTTCTGCAATGTCAATTTTGGACTTGTAAGGGATTGTGTGAATTAAGGTTAATCCTATTAGATTGGAATAAAAATACATCTCTACAAAACAGATTGGCTAGTACTTCATTTCAGACAAATAAAAATTTTAATTACTAACAATAACAAAAATGAAAAATACCCTCTCTATAAAAGTTGACTACAACAAAAGGGTATTATTAATATATCCATAAAAAAGAGGAAAAAAACTTTCAACTCTGTATTTAAGGTGGACATTAATACATAGAATAGATTATATTACACACTTGAAACCAAAATTTACAAACATAAACCAGACCTTTTTAAAAAATCTGGTCTCTGTTAAAAGAGTGAACTCAAAATAATTTCAACTACTAAACTTTTTTTTTTTTTTGGTCTGGTTTATGGCTTTTTGTTTGTTTGAGACAGAATCTGGAAACATCCTAGGACAGGCTGGTCTTGAACTTTCTTGCCTCAGCCTTCCAAGTGCTGGTATTAAAGGCATGTTCTACCACACCCAGCAAGTATCTGCTTTCATAATTCCAATACACTTTAGAAGAATATGGATATGGAAAGTGTTATAGCATACTATAATAACAGTGGTATTATGGCAATATCACAGGGCTATGCATCCCTAGCTCCTAACTTGCTTAAAATGTGTGAGAGTAAAGTATAAAAACTCTATAGATTCTCCTTCTTCTACCTGAAAGCACAGAGAAGTTACTATAATAGACCCCATGTGAAGAACAACTAACTGTGTGTGCTACAGTAAACATAAAATTTAATTGTATCTGTCCCTTTTACTTTTTTAAAAAAGATTTATTTTTATTTATATGAGTACACTGTAGCTACCTTCAGACACACACCAGAAGAGTGCATCAGATCCAATTATAGATGGTTGTGAGCCACCATGTGGTTGCTGGGAATTGAACTCAGGACTTCTGGAAAAGCAGTCAGTGCTCTTAACCACCGAGACATCTCTCCAGCCCTTTTTACTTTTTTAAAATGGCAATCTATCTATCTATCTATCTATCTATCTATCTATCTATCTATCTATCTATCTATCTATCTATCTATCTATATCTCCCTTTACAAAACAGTAAAGGCTGGGCATGGTGGTGCCTACCTTAATCCTAGAAATCAATAGGCAGAGATGGGCAGATTTGAGTTTAAGGCCAGCCTGGTCTACAAAAATATTCCATGCCAGCCAGAGGTGGACCTTGTCACTAAATTAAATAAATATATAAGTAAATGGAAGAATATAAAGAGAAATGATTTATAATTCTGTATCTCAAAAGAAACCTAGTAACAACTTGTTGAACAACTTTCCAGTATTTTTCCTAAGCACATACACAGGCTTCTCAGATACAGACACTGAATCAGAGCAGACATGTTATTTTGCAATTCTTTATTTATAAATACATCATCTAAATTATTTTTCTATCAGGCTTTAATTTATCACTTTAAGCTGGAAAATATTATTTTATTATTATTATTTTATCATTAATAATATTTTAATATTCTATGCTGATTCCTAGGTTGAATTTTTCTGGGGTGTAGGGTAGGGGCAGTGCTGAGGATGAGCCAGAGCACTGGGCACGCTAGGCAAGCGCTAGACTACTGAACTACACCCCAGCCCACTAACTTAAAAACAATTCTGTCATAAAGCTTTGTACCCATTCTGTTTTCTAAAATTTCCATGCCTACTATATTTTACTCTTTAATTTAATTCTAGTATAATTTAAACAAACACAATATTCTTTAAAGGTCTAGACTAGCCCATTATAAAACTATTACTTTACTTTATACACAATTATCTGGTTTTTCTTTACTTCACCTATAATTAAATCTAACATGTGGCTACCTACCATATATTTCACCTAACTTTAAAATTCCTATAAAACTTTTTCTTTTCCTCACCTCAATTTTTTTTTAAATTTTACTCACATTTTCTATTTATTTTAATTAACTAAGACATTTTTATTGGATATTATATTTATATTTCAGATTTTATCCCCTTATCCCATTCCCCCCACCACCCAGGAACCTCCTATCCTATCACCCTTCCTCATGCTCCTATGAGGATGTGCCCCCACCTACCCCCAACTCCCAAATTTTTTTTAAATAAAAAAAAGTTTTCCATTGGAAGATATAAATAAGACATTGTAAACAGCTTTCATAATTTCATAATAAACAGCTTTTCAAGAGCAAAATCCCTCTACAGTATCAACTTGATAATTTTCTAAAACATTACATTTAAAAATACATTTCATAGAATTGAGACAACTGGGGTAGATACCAATTCTTTGAGGCTCCACTGCAGAATGGTGGTACTTATGCCCAAAGAAAAAGGTAGTATTATCTTCAGGTACATTACAAAATGCTAAAACTCTTTGCTATTCTTTTTCCTTTTACCCCCTTTCACAAACTTGAGTTGGCTATGTGGCCATGTTTAGGTCCACCAGAATGTGTGACACTGTGCTACTTAAAGCTGGGCCATAAGAAACCAGCAGCCTTCACTATGTATTCTGAAACCTCTCCCTTTATAAACTAGCCCACATGTAAGAGATCCAACTACACCAGCATCAGCTCGCTATGTGGAAGCCCTAGCATTCTACATGGGCAAAAGTGGCCACTGAGTGGAAGCACTGAGGTGGATGTGTGAGACATGAGAACAGTATTCTTGGACTTTCCATTCAGAGCTCAACAGCTGAGTTCTTGCTCAAACTTCATCCCACACGATCCTGAGTAAATAAATTGTTCTTTTAAGCCACTAAATGTTATGGCAGGCTGCTATCAACAGTAGGTAACAAAAACATAGCAAGATACAGTCAGGCAGATGCAAACTATTATAGAAAGATGTAATGATGGTGGGGTGTATTAGGGTGGGAGTGGGAACACACTTGAGGACAGATCATGCTTCAGGGTAGGGAGCAAATGTTTAGTCCAAAGAGTTCTAAGAAGTCAAGATGAGAGAAAGCTACAAAGTTTTAAAAGCCTAAAAAGGTTCCATTTGGGAAGATAGACACTCTCTCTCTCTCTCTCTCTCTCTCTCTCTCTCTCTCTCTCTCTCTCTCTCTCTCTCTCTCTCTCTCTCTGCATGTGAAAGCTGGCTGCTTGTGTCTAAACTAGCTGCACAAGCACCTAATTTCCCAGCACAGTGGAAAGAAACCATCAAAAAGTAAAAATCAATAATAGAACCTTGATGTGAAAAAGTAACATTAGGAAAGTCACAGAGTAAATAGTGTTTTCTAGAGACTGCTCTGCTACTAGGGAATACAGAAGTAGTTGACAAGGGAAATCCTAAGTACACCCTGAATGTACGCTGCTCTCAAATCATCATTTGTTTGTTTTTTAAAACATTCTTAACAGTCAAACTTTGAAGTTACTGCTGTCAGCATTGTGATTTTTGTAACAACAACAACGTCCCTAAGTTTAGCTAGGGCTTACAATTCTGTAATTCTAGCAACTCAAGAGGCTGAGGCAGGAAGATTCCAAGTTCAAGATCTGTCAGGCAACCTAGTGAGGCTGACTCAGAATAAAGAAACTAAGGAGACTGGGGACATGGCTTAGTGCTGGGCTTGCCTAGCAGGTATGAGGTACGAAGCCCTATACTCAATTCCCAGTACCTCAAAAGCAACAACACAAAACCCAGACAACAAAACAGTTCTTAGATGTTTTGTATTAAAAAAAATACAAAGATATACAGTTGATAGCATATGTTCAATGTCATTAGACATAGAAAAATAACAAAACTCAAAGCTATCAACATTTGATTTTTCTGAGAGAAAAAAGTTAAAAAATTAAAACACTGTGAAGGGTCTCCACATTCAACCACCAACCTGTTTTCTCTCCAGGCCTTCTTCCTTCAATGACGTTAGAACTAAGTGACTATGGTTACAAACTTATGTACATGCACAGTCCATTTCTCTACTTCTGGGCAAAAGCTGCCATAAGATAAGATAGCCAGTCTTGGGTCTTTGCTGTGGCTAGTCACTGTTCTTGAATATTACGTTGCTACAGATTATTACTGAGTATAAATATTTTTGCTAACTGAAATTTGTATGATTTCTTGGCCTTGTTTAGAGTACTCAATTTAAGTAATAATTCTTTGTCTGCTGACTGATAAAGATCCTGATTTACATTAAAAATTATTTTAAGACTCTCTTTATACTCCATCCAAACCCCTAACCTATTCAAGTTGTCTGGTTTATAAGTGGTCATAACACTTGGGACACATGGAAACACAAAGAAGAAACGAGGAGAAAAGCAGATGTGGAGGAATGAAGGAGAGAGAGGTATGAAGTACTGGTTAAGAGTGTAGTGCACGGGGAAGTTTGGGATTATTAGAACTACAGGGGATCAAGAAGCTAGCACTTGTATCTAATTCTTCAGTAAGATTTCTAGATATAGAGATGGTTCAGTGTATAAAGACATTTGCTGTCAAGCTGAAGACCTGACCTTAATTCCTGGAACCTACATGATGGAAGCAGAAAATAGACCTCCCTAACAAGCTGTCCTTTGACCTTCACACGCAGGAGTAGCAAGCACCCCCTGGCCCCAATAAATAAATGAATAAATAAATCATATCAAAAGTTTCTAAGCAGTAACTTTGTTAAGTATTTATTTAATCCCTAGTACTATTAATAGTGCAGAAAATAAATATATCTGTAACAACAGGCAAATACTATATCCAAATACTACATTCAAATGCAAAACTAAGGGCTCTACCATTTTCTTTCAGTCCTTCCTCCATATTCACTTGTTAAATACAAAGGACTGTCCAGATGTAAAATTCACTTAAGATGACTTGTATGCTGCTAAAACTGCTTAGGAGTAAAATAGCCAGACAAGCAGAAACCTTAAGACATGCTTTGCTACTGAACAAAATAGCATGCTGTTACTTGCTCTGCTGACTATCGCACTAAAGCAGTGACACCAGCAAGCTACCTGTAAAAATTTCTTCTTCATTTCATCAAAGATATTTTGTCTGCATCTCCAAAACACATCCTATAGCATATAAAAACAAAATGAATTATTTCCATAAAATAAAGGCACAAGTGAAATGAAAGCAAAAGACATTCTGTTATAACACACATAATTACAATATTATAGACCATCTACAATTTCATTTCATAATTTACATTGCAATTTTAATGCTGGGTATCAGTCTTGTATATTTACTGAAAACCTATGGTACAGTGATAATATGAACTGACACATTTTGACAAAAGGCACCTTTAAGATAAGCTTATTATAGGTCCTATTTTTTTAACAACTATGAAAGCAGACATATATTTGTATGCAAGAAGAAATAAGTTACCATAAATTATCAAGAAGTAATTTCTTGAAACCCTGAGTCTATAATATCTATGGTTCTTTTACACACATTTATCTCTTGCCCCTTCCTTTGCTTAATATAGAGAACATACTGAATTAAAGATCACTTTGCCTTTACAATAGAAATATAATTCTAGTAGCAGTAATCATTTTTTAAACAGTGACTTCAGGGCTAGGTATGCAGCAGGAGGATCCAAAGTTCATGGCATCCTTAGCTACATAATGAGTTCAAGAGCAGCCTGGACTACAAGAGTTTTTTTTTTTTTTTTTTTTTTTTTAAGGCAATTCTAAAATAACAATCATTAGCAAATACAATATATGTTCTACCAAAGCCTGTTCTACTCTACATTGACTCAGTTTCTAACCAACAGGATCATTCTGTTTGGCACAATTTGAATCATACTTCTTATCTTTCAACACTCACTTTCCTGTGCCAGTATAGTTAGTTTGAAAACTTCAGTTTGGTTCAGAATGTTGACTATATCTTTCACAAAATAATACTGACCTGCAACCAGCTGTTAAAGCTGCATCAGGGGCCTAGAATGTAACAGTAAACAAAGCTCTTAGCCCTTAGAGCAGTCATTCATCATACAGTGGAAAGCAGGCCACTAACAAACCTGCGCAGTCTGGTACCCACCACTCTCAGAGTCTTAGCATTTCTGTCCATGGTACCAAGACTGCTTTTGCTTTACCTCTTTGGCCCAAGTTTCACTGTGGCAGTTTCAAAACATGTGCACCAACTTTTTTGGCATAATTCTTAGCGAACATAGGAATCCAATGTCACACACCCTTTGCATATGAGTGGGCCTCGGTGATTTCTATGCTATACAACATGACTTCCAAGGCTGGGTTAGAAAGGGCTTTAGAGTCCTGGCTTGCTCAGACGCAAGCCTTTATAGTGCAGCTTGTAAGTTGGAATGAAGAAAAACAGCCAAATAAAAAGGCCATGTGTAGACATACTACTCCTAGCCTCAGTGAGATCACAGCTGACAACCAGCATTGACATCACAGTCTGAGGACTCCTTCAGATGCTTCCAGCCCTAGCCTTGCCTGGTTGACGCTACTCAGCAGAAAAATAATTTACCGCTGCCTGTGTTTCCTGGGCTGTTATTCTGTGAGGAAGAAGTAGTAGGGACCAGTAGTTAACACAGGTGAAGATAATCAGAACAGCTCATCGATCCACCTCTTAAAATGATAATCTTCCTGCTACTCCTCATCTTCTTTCCTCTTAAGTGTCTCCATAGTTCCTGTAGCTACCTGATCAGCAGTTAATAGTTCCCTCATTGTCTTTTTTTTTTTTTTTTCCAAGACAGGGTTTCGCTGTATAGCCCTGGCTGTCCTGGAACTCACTCTGTAGACCAGGCTGGCCTCGAACTCAGAAATCTGGCTGCCTCTGCCTCTGCCTCCCAAGTGCTGGGATTAAAGGCGTGCGACACCACTGCCCGGCCCCCCTATTGTCTTTATCTCCAAAAATCTTTTACTTTGAGAGAAGATAAAATACACAGGACCCCGCCCACCCCACAATTTAACTAAAAAACTAGATATTGTCGAGAACCGCACTACCCCACTGTTGGGGGCCAAAATGTTGCAGACTGCTCTGTCAATGTTGGAACCTGCACTGCCAAAAGCCTTGGGGGCTAAATTGTTAGAGCCCACACTGCCCCAAGCTGCTCCTGTCTGCGGGTCGGGGTTCAGTAAGAGAAAGAGTGAGGACAGATTCGAAGAATGGAGACCAGACAGAGTGTGATTCAATCCCATTTATTCTTCAGTCTCTCTTCTTCTCTCCAAGTCCCTAGTTCCAAGTCTCTAGTTCCTAGTACCAAGTCTCAGGTCCTAATCCTAGTTCTAAGTTGCTAGTCTCTTTCCCAGTTCCAAGTTACCTGCCCCAAGTCTCAAGTACTCTTCCAAGTACAAGTGTCTAATAATTTCTTCTGTCTGCCTCTCGCCTTTTATATGTCTCAGTTCTAAGCCACACCTTTAAGTCATGCCTTTAAGTCTTATCTCTAAATTACACCTTTAACTTACACCATCAAGTCTCCGGCTCTAAATCACATCTTTAAGTCTCACACACCCAAGGGAAAATCCTGGGTATCTAAAACAAGATGTTATCAGAGTGTGCTCAGCTGTTGTAGGCTATTGTAAACAAGTCTCTTGTCAGGGTATATGGCTCAAGATGGCTGCAAGGATGATAGCTGCCTTCTGTCAGCTCCCCACAAGATATTCCATTAAAATTGTTATTCATTGCTTAATCTTAGTCAGAAAGTTCTTTATAAGGAATGAAATACAAAAAAAAAAAAAAAAAAAAAAAAAAAATATAAACAACAGTAGCACATGGCACCAAGCAAAGCCAGTCTAATTTACACTGTGTCTCAAAAAATGTTTTATATTTTAAATGAACCCAATAGATGGAAGACCTAAATATAAGAGCTAAAAATATAGATTCTCTAGAACCAGATATATCTGAGAATTTGGCTAGATACAAGATAAATTTTTCAGTCGATATGATTGTGTCTATAATTGCAGCACCCAGTGAAGCTGAAGCAGGTTGATCACTGTGAGTTCTAAGTTAATCTGGTCTACATAGAGTTTTAGGCCAAACAAGGCTACATAATAAAACACTGTCTAAAAAAAATTAAACTAACTTTTTAGTGAATGGTTCAAGGATAAGTAGTCATTCATAGAGGGGGAAAGCACATAAAAATTTAAAGCATATCTTATGTCCTATATGAAAACAAACCCATTTCAGGTATATTAAAGACCTAAATATCGATGCCAAAGTCCTAAAACCTTTAAGAAATTTTACAGAGTATCTTTAAAGTTTTAAGCTTGGGGGAAAAAAAAGCATAAAAATGAAGAGAAAAGAATAGTTAATGGTAATTAAAATTGAAGACATGTAGAGTTAACAAAACAGAAGGGGCAAAAAGATACGAGTTGGGAAAAAATATTTACAATAAAGCCAACTAAAAAGCCTTCTACATGAGCCATAACCAACAAGAACCTAGCTAGCAAAGAACAGGATAGCTCACATAGAAATGCTGAAATGTATAAAATTATTGATCAGCAAAAAGACACTTGAAAAACTAAGATTTCTCATTCTTAGTGTGAATATAAACTGATACTACCTTCAGGAAAGTTTGACATTACATTACCTATAAAATAAAAAATGCTAATCCCACAACCTACCACTTTCACCATTAAAAATATCCGTATGCCCTCCTGTTGTCTGTCTATGGATCCATCCATTCACCTGACCATCTACTGATCTTCTATAGAAGCTCTAAGTTATAGTAGACACACAGAAATGCGCAATTCCCAGTGCTTAAAATAGCACAAAAACTGCAAACATCCCAAATGCAATCCAATGGATAAACTAAGAGTAGGTACCATTAAAATATGAACTGAGCTATGCGTCATTTTTGGTTCTGCTATAATCCTTTGGGCTTTTCTAAGCCTGCCCCAGCTCCCAAATAAAGACATGGAGGCTTATTTTTATTTACAATGCTTAATGGCATTAGTTTGGGCTTGCTCCTCAACTAGCTCTAAACTTACATTAATCTGTTTATATTGTTCTATGTCTGCCATGTGGCTCAGTTTCATATGTCTGACTTTTTCCTTCCCTCACTTGACTCTTTCCTAGAATTCCTCTTTCTTCCTGGATTTCTGCCTATTTCTCTCCTCCCCTGCTATAGGCTATTCAGCTCTTTATTGACAGGTGATACTTTTCACAGTACATAAAAGATTATCTCTACATACTGTGTGTGTGTATATATATGTACATATATATGCATATGTATATATATATTTTATAATTTAAATCTTAAGAAAATTTAACTGACATATATATAAAGTAAAAAAAAAAATTAAAGTACTAATCTCTCATTATTCCTCCCAGTCATAAGATAAAAATAGTTATCCAAGATAAGGGAACAAAAGCAATTTGCCTTGGCATCAGAACCCATAAAAATTGTGTAGGAAAATGTGTAGGAATATGTATTTTTAGTGTGAACAAACAAAAAGAACAATATGCCTACAGGAAATACATGTCACGTAATAGTAACAAACATCAACACATAGAATATCAGCAATTTGGAGGTGGTATGTCAGAAAATGCAGGAAGGAACCAAGGACACCCTAACAGAGGTTTCTGATAAACCCCAGTTTCTAAGATTCATATTAATCCATTACAAGAAAATGCTCAGAAAGAAGAGAAGCTGCTTAAAGATAAAACAGCATTTATTTAGATAGTGGCTAAATATTGTTATCAATTTTCAAGCCACACACAATACTCCAATCTTTAAAATATTTGATACTTTTAAATCAGACCAGCAAAATTTTACATGAACCAAAAAAAGGGGGTAGGGGAATAAAGGGTGGAAGGGAAGGAGATAGGCATCCTGTGTGAGAGTATACAGACTAAAAAACTCTGAGAACAGCTCTGGAAAGGAGCAGTCTCACTAAACAGGAAACTTACTGGCCATACTACCACAGACAATCACCAAAAGAACAAAACTGACCCCACACCCACCATTAACGGTCAAGAGAGATACTCACTCACTTGGCTATAACAAAGAGTCTACAAGTCCCTAATCAGGGAGGTGTCCTTCAGGAAGCCAGCGTGGGCAGAATGGAGTACCCACTTGACTTCTTTATCAACAGAAGCCATGAGGGAAGAAGCAAGTATACTTGTCTTTCCAGTCTAGGCAGGAGTTGGCAAGGGAAGGGGAACCTGAACTTAATCTCAGCCCAACAGTAGTAACAAGGCACTTGACCAACAGCTATAAGTTACAACAAAGTTTTTCAAAAAATGTATTGTCTGTCCTATAGTTGGTAGAACTGCCTACAGACTCTCTGGGCTCAGCCCAGGTCATGGTGATATGTTTGAATGCACCAAGGTCAGATCATCAGTAAATCCAAGACCCACTGTGATGCCACCCTTTGGAAAATGGTAAGAAAACTGGAATCAACTAGCACTCCAAGTTACAACTGCTCCTGTGACAGGACCAAGATGAAGAGATGGGCCCCTATGGTTCACATACAAAAAAAGTGCCTGGCAGGCCTGAACCTGAAACTGCACTTGCTGTGACAGTCAAGTCTGCCGTCAGAAGGCTGAAGGAACTGAGAGGCTGGTAGAAGCACTACCCTGTGAGATACCCTGTTAGTTTACAAAACAGCCACAGACATACCAAAAAACAAACAAATCCATCTACAGGTCTGCAAATTCTAACACTAGGAATAGCAACAACAACAAAAACTTAAAAGTTGGTTAGCTCTTTTAAGTTTTTGTTCACAACTAAATATTAATAACAACTCAAAAGTGGAAGGAGCCCAAGTACTTACCACAAAGATGGCTTAGTGGGAACGGTGCCTGCGGCCAAGTGTAACTAATAACTGAGTTTGATCCCTAGAGTCCACCTGGTCTAGGGAGAACATAAGTTGTCCTCTGATTTCCACATGCATACTATGGCATTTGTATGCCCACACACATACATATAAAGGAACAAATCTTTTAAAAGATGTTAAAAATATAACAATTTGTTTATTATGGAATCTTTGGGATATAAAATGCAGATTTCACTCTTACAAATGTTCCCTGCATATATTTACTTAGCTGATTCCACTGAAGACTTAGAAGCAGTGATGTGTTTCCAACAACAGATATGTCCAGTGTTTATGGTTTCAGCTTCTAGGTACCACTTTTTATAACAAAAATAGGATCCTAAAATCTTGGTAGAAATTTCTGAGAAAGCACAAAAAAACAAAACAAAACAAAAAACAAAAAACCCAAAAAACCCCTAAGTACTTAAAGAAGTACTCAAAATATATCAAGAGAACATAAGAGTCCTTTGAAAGGTTGTTCTCATTGGTCAGTTCTGGAAATTCAAACTTAAGCAAACTTAGTTCAAGTTAACATTTGTTTATGATACAGAATGGGAAACAAGTAGGAACATTTGAAGCAAACATGTGCCAAAACAAAATTATATTCAGATAGTGAGGATCAGCAGTAAGCATTATAGAGCAATGACCATTGGCCTAGTTAGTATTCCTCGAGAAACCTTTAGAAAAAAATTATTTTCAACAGCTAGATGTAGTGACTCACGCCTTTAATTGCAGCACTCAGGAGGTAGAGGCAGAAGGATCTTTGAGTCTAGAGTTCCAGGACAGCCAGGGCTATAGAAAGAAACCCTGTCTCAAAAAATGTTTTGAAAGTTTTTGAAAAAAAAAAGTAGCTTAATAAAGTTTTTTTTTCTATTTTATTGATAACTATTACCCTGCTTTAATTTGCTTTCTTCATATATGGAATATTCTTAAAAACAAAATCTACTTTGTGTCTTTTCTAAAGCATATTCAAAATGTAAAGAAATTATGGGTAGAGTATAATAAATGAATTTGTATTAGTTTATTGTTCAATGTACTATGGTATAGATTTTCTGAATTTAAACTAATAAACGTTATAAATTATATCAATAAATGGCATTTACTTCCAAATTATCTAACATAAAAACATTCAAGTAATAAAATACAGGCTGACTTGGATAAAGTATGCTTATAATATTTTCATGCCTGCTCTCTCTACTAGTGCATGCATCCCTCAGGCAACTACATTCCATTGCCTTTGAAAATATTTTTGACATAAACTTCCAGAACTCATGTTAACCAGAAATGTTTTTACTCTTATGTGGCTAATTTTCAGTTGGTGTAATGAATTATTTAATTCATAGGAAAGTGTAAGAACTTTAAAGACTCGTGACTTAGGGTTTCTATTGCTGTGATGAAACAGCAAGACCAAAGCAAGGGTTGATGTGACTTAGGCATACACATCACTGTTCATCACTGAAGGAAGCCAAGGACAGGAACTCAAACATTCCTTGAAGAGTGATGCTTACTGGCTTGCTCTCAAGGCTTGCTCAGACCACTTTCTTATAGAATCCCAACTCAGCTAGTGCCTTCCCATTGTTGCCTGCTGATAATTCCAGTGTTTGTCATGCTAAAAATACACTAACAAGTATCAAACTTGCAACTAACATTATTTTCAGGAGGTGAAACAGTAATAAGTCTTTACTATTACTGTTACTTGTACTTCTGATTTCTGCTTTGATTCCTGCTGCTAATAAGCAGTTACCCAGCTTGTGATACAACTGACCTGTTCACAGGTTTGCAATATTTCAATATTCTAAAGTTTGACCTACTGTGGAGGTTTTTCTGCCGCTATTTATTGCAATGCTAAATTCTGTACCCAAAGGTCTAGTTGCCCACTTACTAAGCTTTTGTTGTGCAAACCTTGTTCCTATAATTCAAAACTACTGGTTAAATAAAAATGGCTACAGCCATTTTACTGAAGGGTAGGCAGGTTTTGAGTTACTGGCTGGGGGGTGGGGGTGGGGGCTGGAGGGAGGGAGGGAGAGAGGGAGAGAAGAAGGGAGGGAGATTGATTTGAGAGAAGAGAGCTGGAAGCTGTCATGAGAGGAGATGGACCATAAGCACCAGGAGAAACACCAAGTATTTTGGGTACAGTGCTGGGGAAGTAGCTGGCTAGCAGTTAGAAAATTACATTAGGGGTAATTCCCCAGTAATTGCCAATGCCATTTTTATTTAACCAAAAAATTTTAATTGAGGAACAAGGTTTGCACAACAAAAGCTGGCAAATGTGAGAATTCACTTGTAGGCAATTAGACCTCTGGGTACAGAATTTACCATTACAATATACTGCAACAGACCAGACCTCAACAATCTACTATTATACCATATTTATTTATTTTGTGGTGATGGAGATGATTGAACTCAGGCCCTGGTGCATGTGAGGCAAGAACTGTGAGCTACAACCCTAGCCCATCAAATATTTTACTTTAAAAAACATGGACAACTTTAACGCAAGAGTCTTAACAATATTCTGATTATAAAGATATTCCATTTCAGAAATGTTAAAGTTTTCAAAATTAAAGCTGTCCATTCCTATAGACTGGTCTTTGTGAGCTTTAGGGGCATTGTGAGAGCATAGTCAGAGCATATTCACTACTTTTGGCTGAGTAATCCCTACACAACTCTACCCACTTTGGCTCAGTATTAGAAATGAACCTTCTGACAGCCATATAACTTCTAATAGAACATCATAATGCCATGAGAGTCAGGCATCATTATGGAACTACCAGTTATCCTCCTCAGGACAGATTTAATAAACACCTAATCCTAGACTATAATAGAACTTATGCTATCCCCAAACAGAAAAGATTTCTGTGAGGAGAATGTAGGAATTTTATTATATTGGGAAAAATCTGAAAAGGTCTTGTTTTCATTCATATGACCATCTCACAAAGGCTAATAACGAATCAGGCAAGCAGATTTTGTATAGATATATGTAACTGAATTAGAGAGACCTTTTTTTTTCAAAACACTTTATCAGTATTTGTATATACATATATACTTATACATGTATACATATATAAACAATAAATAATAACATGTATTTAAAAAGTATGGGGGGTTGGGGAGAGTGTGAGGAAGGAGAGAAAGGGGAAAATTATGTAAATACAGTGCTTATATATAAAATTAGAAAGAACTTTTATTAGCTTACGTCATCACACTCCCTCATGAGACAGTTGAAAATGAATTCCAGGCAAGCAAGGTTAATGTAGTGAGTTCCAAGACAAAACAAACAGAAAGGACCCAGATAGGTGATGTAAAACTACTGGCTTATTATTTTTTTTCTGATTCTGTAGCCATTATTCTTCTCACCAAACTAGGCACTCCTTTCTCAAAAAGCCTAGTAAAATTATACTAGTGCCATCAAATGGTCACAACTAACTATTTAGAGTCTTTTATTGCCCTCTCTCCTGGTATTATCCAGCACATTACTTGCATAAAGTATGCAGGATTAGATTTATTAGGAAACCAAATCAATCTCACGTAAAGTTGCACTGTGTCATTAGTCATCAGAGAGATAAAGTCAAACTCACAGAGACGTTACTTTACTAAGAACTAAAATATGGACTTAACAAAACAAGCAGCAAATAAGGCCCTGATACTGCCAAGTAGCAACAAGCATGCTGAGCATCTGGGGCTCTGTATATGCATTTCAGATGAGTTTGGCAGTTTCTTACAAAGTTAAACAGATACTTTCCACACAAAAAGTATGTCGTAGTCAATCTCATTTCCTCACCCCCTAGATCACAATGTAGATGTTTTATTCAAAATCATCAAAACTGTAGCAACAGCCTGGCATGGAGGTGCACACCTGTAATCTCAACACTTGGGAGGCAGAGGTAAGCTGATCTCTGCGTTCAAGACCAGCCTGATCTACATAGTAAGTTCCTGGTCAGCTAATGGACATTTCATTTTTCAGTTGGTAAATATCTAAACAAATTGTAGCATTCAGCAGCAGCAACAACAAAAAGATTGCTAATACAAGCAATATAGATCAACCTCCAAAGCTTCGCACACTGTATGGTTCCACTAAAATGATATATAAGAAAAATAGCAAAAACAGAAGGACAGCAACCAGATTGGTGGCAGCTACCTAGGATCTGCCTGGGACAGGAGGCTGAAATGGGAGAGAACGTTTCTAAGGAAGCAGGACCATCCTATATTTGACTTAGTGGTGGTTGTACAACTGTATAAAGCTGTATGTCTTCACAGAATAGATTTTACTCTGCATAAAATACACCTCAAACACTCAAGCTGATACCTGATACCTTTCTTCACCTAAAACACAAAGGGCTGTGACATCCACCTATTGCCCTCCTTACAGAGTTAAAATCAGACTACACTTGCAGAAACATTCTGTGTTGTGTCTATTTTTTTTTATAACTCTTAAATTATATCTGTATTGTATTACTGGTAAATAGTAGACTGACAAAAATTTCAAGACATGAAATGTCTTGAAAATGTCAAAACTAGTATTTCTCAGAGGTCTTTTGTATTAGAGAGGTGGCTATAGGTATCTAGTTTTTCACCAATTCCTTTTTATTACCACAAACTACTACAAATATGCAAAGAGATTACACCATATTGTATAAACTCAAAATTAAAACAATAAAATTGAAACATTAAGCATTTTATGTTAATAAAACATGACAGGTTGTATATAAGATCATAGATAGCTTATTAGTATTTACTAAAGGAGTGCATTGTATTTTAGAAGAGCCATACAAAAACTTGACTTTTTTTTTTGGTTTTTTTTTTTTTTTTTTTTTTTTTTTTTTTTTTTTGGTTTTTTCGAGACAGGGTTTCTCTGTGTAGTCCTGGCTAACCTGGAACTCACTCTGTAGACCAGGCTGGCCTCGAACTCAGAAATCCGCCTGCCTCTGCCTCCCAAGTGCTGGGATTAAAGGCGTGCGCCACCACTGCCCGGCAAAACTTGACTTCTTAATACAACCTGGAACTGGGGCTGCAATCAAAGTTCCCTAAGTAGTTAAGTCTTCACTTCACTCAGAGCATTGAGAGATATCCTTAGGAATAGTCCATTCATTCCCAATCAAAAACATTCCTGGGGGAGTGAGATGCCCAGTAATCATTCTACTGTTGCCACACTAAAGCCACTCTCTAATCCAGGAAGAAGTAGATATCAGAGTCAGTAGGCAGTACTCTATATTAGGGTGTCATCTCTCTTGAAGCTGGAGGTATGGGAAGCTGAGGGCTTACATGAGTGCTGAGAACAGAACTCCAGTCCTCTAAAAGAGCAGTACCTGCTCCTAATTTCTGTAGAGAAAATATCTTGTATGCTGTATGGATGCATCATCTGTCAATTAAAAAGCCTATGGTTTAGGCAGGAAATAGCGGTGGGACATCTAGAAGGGGAAAGAATTCCAGGATAGAGCCAGGTGGGAGATTTACTGGAAAGATGTGACTAGTCAGACACATGGTACCTGAGCACAGGTAACCAGCTATGTGGTAGAATGTGGGGTAGAATAAATGGAATATATAAGTTATATCTAGTTAAAGAAGAGCCTAGCTATATGGCCAAGGTATTTGTAAATATACTTTGAGTCTAAGTCTTATTCTGGGAGCATGGGGCTGGGAGGAAGAATCACGGCCAAACTTCAACAAATTCCTGAGCCATCTCTCCAGGCCTGAGTTCCCCATCTTATATAATAGATCTCTTTATTAATTTCAAGACTCACAAAGAGATTGGAGGAGAACACTCAGGAAACAATAGCTGCATTGCATTCATGAGCATGCGCCAACACAGATGGTTAAGGAAAAACCACACCATCCTGGTTTGTGTGTGGCTCTCAGTGAAAATCACAAGCTATTTTTATAACACTAACTTGTCACTTGTAAACCTCCTTACAGCAATAGGTGAGGACTGCCGAGGATTTCAAATAGATCTAGACACCCTACCACCACCACCAGATGGAAACTGGTGGCATTTTCTTAAGGCAAGAGAGACCTACCTGATGAGCCTACTCAAGATGTTAAGTGTATCATCTATATCAATCAAGTAACTATGTGAAAGGACATTCTGCCAAACAACTTACATGTAGAAAATACACTAAAATGCATTATTATGAAAAACATTTTGTTAAGAAACGAAAAAGTATCTAATTATCTTATTTCAAATGAAAAAGAAACAGGTAAGACATTAAGTATTATTCCTCTCATTTTCACTTATATGCAAATTTTTAACAAGTTGAAGGACATAAAATATTTGGGTAAAAACTGTTTCTATAAACAAGTTTCAGCAACTAAACTGTATAAAATTAAGGTATTCTGTGAATTTCTAGAAAACAAACTTGTATTTCTTGATCCTTGATGTCTACACAATAAAATGTAAAATCTTTCTAGATAAACAAAGCCTTTGGAACTCTTGGACTCAGCTTGCCAGAACTAGGCCAGAACTAGGCACCTACACTCAAAAGTCTTGACCACAGTGCAAGTGTCTGCCACTTCCTAAAATGTATTACAGACTTTTCTGTCTTAAATGTTGCTCCCTTAACTGAAGCAGAGACTTTGTCTTTGTACACACTCACCATCCTCTGAGGTCCAGCTCAAACATTATATTCTCAGAGAATCCCCCCAGAAAAGCCAGCTGCTCCCTCTTTTTATAGTCCCACAGTATCTCCAGAGTGCACATTTCTCTGATCACGTCATTCTCTCCTTCAGGCTAGACTGGCATTTAGAATGAGGCTATTTCTTATCTTTCCAACTCTGCACTGACAGGTGTTAAGCTCCATATCTGAATTGAATGAATGCTTCAAAATTGAAAACAACAAAAATCTTCATTAAGAAAAAGTATATGTATAATTAAGTAAGTATCATTTGAAACAAAGGAATTTCTAAGTCAAGCTATAATGTTTTGGTTATGCTAAAATGTTCTTTAACTCATGAACATGACTGTTACATTTCAGGATCTGAACTATCCCCCCAAGGTTCATACGTGAAAGGCTTGGTCACCAAGGCAGCACTGGTCAGATGACTGGGTCATGAGGGCTTTACCCCATCAGTGGGTTCATCCATGGATAGATTTTTAGTACTGGCAAGTATAAGAAAGCAGGAAGTGGGCTTATCTGAAGACTGAAGACATTTTTATTTGTTTGTTTTGTTTTGAGACATGGTCTCTCATATAGCTCAGGATGTCCTGAAACTCTCTATGTAACCAAGGATGACCATAAACCTCTGATCCTGATGCTACTACCTCCCAAGTTCTGAAATTATAGTTGTATCCCAGAATGCCATCTTGGAGACACACAATAGAACAGTGTTTCTCAACTTTCCTAATGCTGTATGTGACCCTCTAAAATAGTTCTTCATGTGAAAGGATTGTTCAACCCCCAAAGGGGCCACAACCCACAGGTTGAGAACTGCTGCTCTAGAATATATCTTAATCTAGTCCCTTAGTCACTTGCTCACTGTAAAGAGGTTAATGGCTCTGCTTCTCACTTCCTCACCACAGGCCAATGGAGACTGACAACCATGGACTGAAACCATAAGCCAAAATAAATGTTTCTTCCTTCTGTTTATGTCAGGTATACTGTTTCAGCAATGGATGCTAGTGACTCAGGGCTTCCCCAAAGGTAAGCCTATCATTTTAGCAAAGGTTTCAGATTCATTGTTTTTAAAAATATTTTTTTCTAAAAGCTCTGAAAATCTTTTCTTATTTCTAGCCCTTTTTAGTCACATCACTTAACAGGCTTTAATTTTTCTCTAAAATAAATACTATATGTAATGGTGAAGGCACAGTTCACCAACTGAAGGCTATAGGTCTTACAGCAATCAGCTAAAACATAATCAACAACACTACTGATAGAGACAGTGTCTTCTGTTCGTGTCAATGAGTCCACCCCAGAGTTAGAGAAGATCAGAACATCAATATAAAGTTCTCAACATGGATCATTATTAGCAACAACATTCCACACCAAATCCTTACAAGTGAGCAATGTGGTTCTTTAAGTGAGAGTGGCTCCCATAGGCTCATGTATTTGAATACCTGGTCTCTAGTTGGTGGAATTGTTTGGGAAAGATTAGGAGTTGTAGTCTTATTGGAGGTATGTCACTGGGAATGGGCTTTGAGGTTTCAAAAACCCACACCATTTCCAGCTAGCTTCTCTGCTTCTTGTTTGTGAATCAGATGTAAGCTCTCAGCTATTGCTCTAGCTACCATGTTTCCCACCATGATGAATATGAACTCTTACCCTCTTGAACCCTGAACCTTAAAGTTAAGTATCTTTTTTTATAAGTTGTTTTGGCCATGGTCTTTTGTCATAGCAATAGAAAGTAACTAAGATGCCTATTAATCAAGTAAATTATCTTAACAACTACTTAAATAAACCAGACCACATTTCCTTAGGACTTCATGGCTTAAAAGGCCTTTTAAAATTTTTTCACTATCTGTATTTGGTCCAGCTCTCAAAAGAAGCAATAAAAATCGGTCTTAGTTGATCATACAAGAGAATCTTGTCAAGTCTAAAAACTAGTACCATGGATATAAAGGTATTTATTAATGAGTAGTAATCAGAATTCTAATCAACAAACACAGCACAATGCACAACAGAGGATGGAGTAAGGATGGAGATGATAACAAAAGGTAGTAATTGCAATACTCTATTTACTGAGTAACTCTTTCCCACACAAGCAGGTTGTTACTCTTGTTCTTAGAGAAGTTTAAGTAACTTGCCCAAGGTATTTTATCATTGGTATTTTGAACTAGAGATTCTATTCTATCTCAGGACAAAAGGATGAACACAAATGACAATTTACAATAAAGGCACAAACTTTCAAATTTTAAAAGGTATAATGCTGGGACTTCAAAATGAGAAAACATAATCAGATTGAGACAGAAGAATCAAGAAGGGTCCATCTTGCTGGCTGAGAAGGATTCCCACCCTTTCTACACTAGACCAATAGAACGCCAAGCAGCCACGTGGGGTAGGAAGTACTAATACCCAGAAACACTCTGTGTAATGAACCTCAGAGAAGAACTCTGCCTCTGTACATGATAGCTAAGCCTGTTAACTGAAAATCTTTAACAAGGAATTTTTAAAGTGGAAGATGTTTTTTGAAACTTTGGTTTCTTCTACACATTTTAACACATTAATGCTGTCTTTTATTTGTTTGTTTTGGCAACTATTTTTAATAGACTCTTTCTAATGTGGCAACCATGTAGCTCTGGAAATGTTTGAACCTCCTACCTCCCATCCTATCTTTCCCTCTAATTTATAGAATCTAGACACAAGACATGAAAAGGTTACATCACTAATCCAAATTAGTGGATTAAAATTAAAACAAAAGAGAATCAGGAATTCTAAGAAAACACTTAAAATACTGACTTTCATGAAACATCCAATTTTACCCATTTAAAGTTCCTTAAAACTGGGTAACAACAACAACAACAAAAACCTTCATAATATTCACTCAGGACTGGGTACAGAATGACACAAATGCAAGGGGCATCTGGGAACAGCAAGCAAGGGAGTGGAACAGGACTCAAACAAAACTGGCCCAGTATAGGGGTGTAGGAAGCCGCTGTTAGCGGTGATATAATTCGCCATTCCAAGATGGCGCGGGCATCTTGTCCTCCCAGTAGTAAACAATTAACTGCGCAGGTGCAAAAAGGCAAAAGCGCGCCAAAAGTCACTGCCCATCCCGGGGCGTAATATGGGGTGATGAGTGAACAGCCAATCAGAAGTGAACACGTCACTCTAGGGTGTATTTAAGCTGTGCCTCTTCCTGTCTTTGGCCCTTCCATGTTCTTCACTTCTGCTGATACAAGATTAAACCCTTGCTGTGGTAACTACCCGAATTCTGCCTCTCGTGTCTCTCTTCCGCGGGTGAAAGGGGAGGTGTGCGGAACATAGGGGACCAAACACTAAGTTAGAACCTTCTAGTTAAAGAAAATAAATCGGATGTGTGCAGTTACTTCATGCTTCTTCAATTTTATATATAAAACAAGAGAAAAGGAAAAATTCAAGAGCACAAACCCACAAGAAACAGGAACAGGAGCTTAGGAGTTAGAAAGCAAGGCAAGTGGTATTGACTATAGCAGGCAACTAGAAGCTGTTGCTGCTGCTGGCTAGCTTAAGCAGCAAGCCAGGCACCTTGGATACATGCTTATTTACATTTTAGCACTGAAGTCTAGGGCTGGTGTGCATGGGGGGGGGGGGGGGGAGGGAGAGAGGGAAAGAGAGAGGAGAGAAAGAAGAGAGAGGGGAGGAGAGAGGGAGAGAGATAAGAGAAAGGAGGGGGGGAGAGGGAGAAACAGAAGAAACATTGTAAGAAGTGCTTGTAGAAAACACTGAACAGAAAGAGTGCCCCTTGGCTCAAACTAAAACAGTTTAATCAAAACAGGTAACTGTACCAAGTTAGAAACAAAGAATAAAAAAATAAATACCTGCAGGTTCACACTGATCAATGATAACTGTGCAGTTCCTCCTCACAGAAGAATAGTGGGCAGTTACTAAAGGTCTAGCAGTGATGACTCTTGTCTAAACATCTATAGACAGATGCTAAAATTAATGAGTAAGAATTCAACAAAGGGGCCAACGAGATGGTTCAGTGGTTATGAACATTGGCTGTTCTTATAGAGGGATACCCTCTTCTGACTGCCAAGAGTACCAGGAACATTTGTTGTGCACAGAATACATGCAGGCAAGACATTCACATTAAATAGGTAAATCCTTAAAAAAAAAAAAAAAAAAAAAAAAAAAAAGTGGTCTCATCTCATAAAAATTAACAAAGCAGCAGCTACCTGTCTGATCTAGGACATCTGGGGAACCGTTAGGGAACAGTAGGAAAGAAGACCACCTTACTTGAGGATCCCACCTGGTTCAAATGACCAGAGGGACATAGCAGCACCATCCTCCTCCCCTTTTTGAATGCACAAAGGACACAGCATGGCTGTGATATCCTTCTACTTGATATGCAAGTTCAGTCTACTGATGAAAAAGCATCAGGCAAAGGCAAATGGAGGCTAATCCACAAAATAAACTGACTGCATTCTTCAATGAGTAAGGTTATGAAAATGGAAGTAAAGACTAGAAAATTGCCACAAATAAAAAAGACTAAAGAGACACTAACTAAACACATTGTAGATTCTAAGGCTGATCTCAGAAAAATAAAAAAAGGACATCAGTGGAAGTCTGAATTTGAATTATTTCTCCACTTTGGCAACTCATCTGTACTAAGGTTGATTCAGACTTGAAGACTTTTTTTTACAATCATGGAAATGCTAAGAGAAAAAGTTAGAGGAAAGGTACACATGAACTTTGTATTCTTTCCACAATTCTTCCATAAAGACTTAAGAGGAGGCTCGGAAACGACATTTCAGATACCCAGGAAAACTGACAGCAATCTAAGAGGCAGTTAGAACTCCCAGGTTCCCTCTTCTCCATAACTCTTCCTGATGTAAGAACAATCTTTGAAAAGCATAACCAGGTATATATGAAGGATATATGCAGAATTCTGAAAACTGGAAAACAAAATTAAATTGTATCTGCATACTCTATGATAAGATTCATAGGCCCTTCCTATTTCCTGTTTATAAGCTTGGGCAAAAAAAAAATGTTTTCTGTGCAATTCATTAGTATGAAAGAAAACAATATGTTCCTAGATGTTATGGTCTAAGGCAGGTGTTTTCAACCTTCCTAACGCTACAGACCTTAATACAGTTCCTCATGTTGTAGTAACTCCAACCATAAGATTATTTTGTTGCTACTTTATAACTGTAATTTTGCTGCTGTCATAGATCATAATGGAAATATCTGAGATGCAGGATATCTGGCATGCAATCCCCAGAGGAGCTGCAACCACAGGTTGAGAACCTATGTTCTAAGAGTTTCCCAAGCCACACTCTCACATAGCATCAATTTATACACTGAACTCTAATCACTGATATGATGGTATTTAGAGATGTGGCCTTTGGAAGTTTACTAGCTCACAGGGGCACAGACCTCATTAAAGAGAAAATATCTTTACAAAAGACATCCTAGAGACATACCTCATTCTTATCCACTATGAGACACAGTGAGTAAGAAACACTGGTTTTGAACAAGGAAACATCTTTATCTTGGACTTCTTTGCCTCCGAATATTTGAGAAGCAAATTTCTGTCCTTTATAAACCACCTAGCTTATTGTATTTGCTGCAGCAGCCCTAACAGACAAAGCTATTGGGACTTTGTTAGGAAATTATCCAGACATGTCACCATACAGAGAAAGCATAAACACAAGCTGACAGTGTTTGCATTCTATATAGAGCCCCCAAAGACCTTAGAAGGAAAGCAACTTTAGGAAAGACAAAACCCAATACAAGCAAACAAATTAATCCAGAGGAAAATAAGTATGCAGAGAAAAAACTAACATAAAACATATACATGGCATAAAATGTAAACATCTGGGGGGTGTATAACTTGGAAATAATACATATTACAGCAAAACTAAAACAGAAACAAAAAAGATTTCCCCTTTTATTTTAGAGACTGTTTAGCTGGGCAGAGAATTATCACCCAGAAAGTTTTTGAAGTAATTCCTCTTGTGATGTTGCTGAACACAACAGCACCTCACCTTGTTCTGGCCACCCCTTCTCCCATACCTGGAGGATCCTTGGAACTCCAAATGGTCTCCATTACATTGCCTATTTTGCTTGCAGTGCTAGGTTCTAGCCAGTCCTGCTCACTTTGGAATTTATCTCACAGTCCTTTCCTTAAGTAACTTAACTTCTTTGACTTCCTTCCTTCATATCTTCTGTTCTCTCTCTTGAGTTTTAACTATGCAGGCCTTGGCTCTACTAACTTGTTCTAAGTGTGTATGTGGGGAGTGGCAGGGGGAGTTGTTTCTCATCTATTTTTTTCTTTTCCAAGTAAAAACTTCAATTTTCCAAGTAAAAACTTCAATTTTCCAAGTAAAAATTTCAATTCTTCTACTAAAGTTTGTTTGTTTGAGACAGGGTCTTACCCAGACCAAAGCTAGCCTGGAACTTGCTATCTAAGTAAGTTAGGCTGGCCTCCATTTCACAGGAAAGCTGGAGCATGAACATGTTCAGCTGGAGGAGGCAAAGTTTCTTACAATGACAAAACTGCTAGGTATGACTATAAGAGGAAATGTGTACACTCAATAGAGTCTTGACAATAACTATACTTCTCAACAGTGGTCCTACTGAAAAAGTTACAGGAATTTGGTTTTTTTTCTTTTTTTCTTTTTTCATTCATAGATAGGGTCTGTCCATGTACTTGTGACTGTCCTAGAACCCTCTACATAGACTAAATCACAGAAACACACCTGACTCTGCCTCCCAGAATGTTGGGATTAAAAGAATGTGCTCCCATGCCTGATTTACAGGAATCCTTTGTTAAGGGGGCTGTGCTGGCCCTAGAAAGACATCTGACTACCTGATTTCTCACCACCAGATGTCAGCAGCTTATCCTCTGCTCTTTTCTGCGCCCCGCAAACTGCCAAACACGCCCCCTGTCACCCATTAAGAACCTCTGCTAAACTGATAATTTAGAAAAAAAATTGAAAAATAAGAACTCAACCTAGTTGTGGTAAAGGACACTTTTAATGTCAGCACTTGGGAGGCAAAGATGGATCTCTACCACTAAAACATTTACAGAATACTACTAAAATTCTAGTTTAAAATATGAAGGTAATTATCTGCTTTCAGAGGTAATATGCAGAAACTTTTAAGCACCTAAGTCATATTCTTATCTGCTTAGAAAGTAACTCTAGTAAGTTATAGTGAGGATGGCTAGGGTCAGCCAGCCTGGAAGAAGAAACCACTTAGAAGGACATTTGAGTGATAAAAATTACAGAGGCAGAGCTACAAAATGGTAATCATACAAGAGACATTTCCTACATGAAGAACTATACTTTAAAAAAAAAAAAAGGAGGAAATCAAAACTAAGTTCTAGCTTAAGTAAATAAATAGATGAATTAGAAGCAGAGAATCGATGAGCTACCTACAATGTATGAATGACAACCAAGAGCTAAAGCTGCACAACTGTGCTTACTCAAGAGAAATAGAGCAGGAAGGCAGAAGAAATGAAAACCATGATCATAAAATGTGACAGTGCAGCATGACATCAACAACTATCTACAAACAACAAACTTGCAAAGCTCCAGTCAAATAGACCAATCATCCAGACACAGAAATATCAACTACCAGTGCCAAAGGATCCTCTCCTGCTGCTGCATGTCCACTGTTTTCTCCACAGAACTGGAGTCATATACAGTCTGTATTCAGTCTCCTTTCACTGCATTAAATGATGAGTTTCAGAATGAGCCAACCTTTATTAATAGTCCAGTTTAAGACACTGATGGGTATTATCTGGGAAGCCTCTCACAGGCAAGATTGGATGCTGTGCAATCAACAAAATCAAAAATGACCAATGTGGCACTGCACCAAGTCCAAGTAGGTTAACAAGGAGGGATAAAATTAAAAGAATAGTCATTTGATATGGTCTTTAGTAGATAATGATGAAAAGACTTCTACAAGAAATAAGACAACAGTGAAACAAATAATCATTGAGATCTCTCCTACACGGTTGTGAAGCTGCTGCCTTCAAATGAGTTAATACACACAAAGTTTACATGACCTTATCTGGTATCTCAATAAATATCAGTTATTACTATCATCATTAGATGCCCAAACCCATATTCAAATACAAGGAGTAGTGACAGCATGGGAAAAAGCATCAAGGTATGCAACTTACATGTCCACTTATTTTTTTTTTCTTTTTCTAAATGTATATGCTCTGTGTGCTAAAATTATCATTTTAAAAACTTCAGTGCCAGGCATGATAGCACACAGAGGCAGGAGAAGCTCTATGAATTCAAGGGTATTCTGGTCTAAATAGGGAGTTCCAGGTCAGCCAGGACTGCATAGGGAGACTCTGTCTTGAGAAGCAAAACCTACCAAAACATCAATAAATATGTTCCTTATTGTTCATACTCAACACTCGGTGTCTATTCTAACTTTCTCCTACACATCAGAGTACTCATATATGCTATGACCCAAATCCTTATGAGGAAACAGAAAGAAACAATCACCAGGCAATAATTAAAACTGGAGGTACTAAAAGCAAGCAATCTCAACATCAAAATTAATATTCCACAATTAAAAGTCACATGGCAGAGTAAAACAGTGATGTTCTCCTTAATGAACACTGCCCTCTCCTTTTGCTCTTTTTGGGGTACAATTTAGGGGTACTAGAATGCTGGAATGTGTTCAAATGAACAAGCAAGAAGCAGTTGAAGAGCTGAGGAATGCAGACTCCAGAATAGAAAGGGTGACCTCTGCTGTCCCTCTATCTTCAGCCACGAGAAGTGCTCTCCAACAGAGATGCTGAGCATTGACACTAGAGATCTAGATGACAAAAGATGACACTAGAGATCTAGATCTCAATTCAAAAACTTAAAATAACAGAGCTCTCGAAGAAGAAAAAGCTCTTATCAGGGTAAGTCATGATGTGGAAACAGCTTGCCAATTATGCTGTGGAAAATCTCCAAGCAGAGGACAGCCAATTAGAATTCAACGCCTCCTTCCATCCTTACAACCATACAAGTGAATATTTACTAATCTATGCTCCAGCAAAAACACTCTCCTAGACTTATAATATATATAGAAAAACAAAAGTGATAATGCCACCTCTGCTGTCAAGGAATTTGCAATGGACATCATAAAATGTGTACTGTAGTCGGGAACCACAACAGATGTTCCAAAACACTGTTTATGAACTGCTAAGAGATCTCTACTCTGATGCTAAAGCCTTCTATGGAGAAATTCCTTAGGTTAAAATGTGCAAGACTCTTTAAACTAAAGAAGGTTTAGAGGCTGTGTACAGGGGATTTGAACAGGTGAAGTATGTAGGAAAGAGGGACAGCACAATAAAGCAAGCTGGAGAGAAACCTGTCTGTCTACATTAAAAACTTGTTCCATGGGAAGAGAGATAAGCTAGGAAAGGGCAGGTTGTGGCCAGAAGCAAGTGTACTGTGCTTTGAACAGCAGGCTGCACACAGCCTACACAGCAGCCATTCAACACTGCTGCCATCACTGAAAACTGTGTCCTAATAATGAAATTCCCATGTCAACCATGCTCATGTATCACAGAAAGCTATTCTTTTAATTTTTTAAATCCAGCAATTTAAAAATCATTCCTAACTCAAACAGAAACAGGCTGGGAGCTAGGCTACAGTTTGTCAATCTATACACTAAGATGCGGCCTCCAGTATTTCTCCAAGGGACATTTGTCCTGGAGTTTCAGGATCAAAATAATCTTAACTTACTTAACAACTGTATGAATTCATACATAGAATTGAAAGCCACATCCATAAAGATCAGAACTTCTCTGAAGCAAAACAAAGTTCTCTAGGGTTGTTACTATAACCCACTGGAATACGCACAGGAAAGCTTTTAATTCTGTACTTTATTTTCACTTACTATATACAAGTACCTGAAGAAATAGAAACTATTCTTAGAGCTCCATGGTAACATGGACTGAGGATGAAAAGAACCTAATGGAGGACCCAAGTTCTAGACCCCACCCGTGAGCCCTTATTTGAACAAGCCACTTTCAACCTGAGAGCTGCACTTCGCACCTGTGAGAAGTGGTTTAAATTACTGGCTGATCACCTTGACTTTCCTGTATGACTCAAATACTCTTTGATAACAATAAAAATAAAACTGATTACTAAAAACCCGAACAAGAGAAAGGCTTTGGGTACATGAATGGGCTGGCAGGCCTTGTTTCAAAGTATCTAATGCTACATCAAATTAAAGGAAGAGAAAGGGAGAAAGCCCACATATTTGGTTTAAGAGATCACTGGCTTCCCTTTGGAACACAGTCCTGGTAATTCAGAAGCAAATATGGTAGTAGAAGCAACTTTTGAATGAAGAATGTGCACAGCTGTCAAATTAAAAAAAACCCTAGTTAGCTAGCTAAAGAAAAAGTCTGCATTTCAAGAGCAGTACTATGCATGTCCCAGGAAGCAGAAACTGTGGATAAAGTGCTGAAAGCCAAGGAACAGGAAATAAAGCATAAAATCCAGAAGGAAAAAAAAGTTAGGCTCATCTGATAAGGGAGCTCTCCTGAGATAAGGAAGTGTTCAATCATCCAGGAGGTAAAACTAGCATTGCAATATCAGTTTTTAAGAGAACAGGTAAATTCCTGCAAAGCAGGTATGTGCACAGCTCTATCAGGACTTCTACAAACCAAATTATTAATATAATCTTATTCAGGGCTCTACTTTCTAACTATTTTCTAACTGTTGAAAATTAAGGGTTAATTTTTGTCTTTTAGATTGGAAACCAGCACCAAAGGAAATGAAGGTTAGCTTTCTCTTAAAACCTACTACTTCCTTCCTTGTTATTTAGTACAAAGTACAAAACCCCTGACTGGATCATAGGAGGACTCATGTTCTCCCACTTTCCAACCCTTAGTTGTTGAAAGTGTTCCAGGGGCAAGATCTTTAATTCATGCTTATCTGCTGAACTGAGAGTTAGTGATGCCTGACAGATAAATACTGACATACAACTTAGCCTTAAAAAACAAAAAGACAACCCACTGAGTTTGATAGCAAACACTTTTAATCCCAGCATTAAAGAGACAGAGGCAGGCAAATCTCTTAAGAATTTCCATACCAGCTTATCTACAAGTGAGTTCAGTTCTAAGCCAGCCAAGTCTGGACTTCAAAGTCTGCATAGAAAGATCTTACTTCAAAACTGCAAAACAAAACCCTAGAAATCAACTTATTGTTCATCTAACTAATAGTGGGAAATTTTAACTATGCAGGTACAAAACAATAAAGTCATTTGGCATTGTGCCAGGGGTTGTTTGTGTAGCAACAGATTGCTACAATATTTTTTTTTTAAAAAGCCATAAATATTTAGGAATTTGAGATGATCATGCATGAATACAAGATCCTACCATGCTAATTTCAACTTAACACTTGGCATCTATTTAAGGTATATGAGACATTAAAGTCCAAAGCATTAAGCCTGACGATCAGCAGTTAAAAATACATGTTTGAATATGCTGGGGATATTTATAAAGCCAACTGACTATTAATATGTCGAAATCCACTGGCCAGTGCAGGATTCTCCCTTTAATCTTCTACTACTGACTGTTCAAGAGAAGCCAAGAAGTCCGGGAGTCTTATGTCACTCGCTTTTAAGAATTTAAGTCACCCAAGTTGGCAACACCAGAAAAAGACCAAAATTCCAAACAAAACAACGTTTCATCTCTCCATATGGTAAAATTAACTCGGCTATCTCCTACCTTCCCGTTCAAGCCCCACTTTACTTTTTCAACGATCCTGGGTAGGCCCCATTTAGACTGGCCAATAGTACTACGAAGTAACAGGAGAGTGTGTTTGGGGGTGGGGGTGGGGGGGAGACCGACAACTCTTTAACAGTTAAGTCTGCCCTCCCACAGATCTCAACTTAGGCGTAGATTTCAAAAGCCCTGTAAGCTATACACTGTCAAACCCCAGAAGCAGCACCGTCACCCCGTCCTGCCCACGGGCAACTATTCCAGAATGTTTTCTTTGAAATGATCTCTAACTCTCTGGGCTCGACGTGTGTGAAGTCTGGACTTCAAAGGCCACTTTCTCTCCGCAGTACTGCCCCCAGCCCCGGGAGCAGGACCCGACTCCTCCAGTCCAGTCTTTGATGCGTTCGTCCCTCGCAGCCGGGGGTCTCCCCCACGGCTACGTGGTCCCGGGAACCAGCGGTCTCCAACTGCCCGCCGCGCCCACCGTCCACCCGGCCGCACGCCTGCTCGGTCCCAGCCTGCCTCCCGCCTCGGGCCTGCACGACTCCGAGCGGACCGCAGGCTTCGGGCCTAGTCTGGCCCGCCGGCCCCTCACCTCCTTCGGGACCAGTTGGTTCTCCTCGCCGGGCACCATCGCTCAGACTCCGACCGCTCGTCTCCGCCCTGCCTGCGGGGGACGGGTGGAGGTGGCGGCGGCTCTGTGTCTCAGGAGAGAATGGCAGCGGCAGTCATCCTCCCAGCCGCTTGTGATCCAGCAACTGCGGAGGCCTCCGCTCAGGCCTTAGGCAACAGAGCGCAGACACCGACCCAAGGCGCCGCCGCCGCCGCCGCCGCTGCTGCCGCCACCGCCGCCGCCGCCCCTCCCCCGGCCCGCGGCAATCAATGGAAAAATGGCGGCTGCCGCTCTCGCGAGAGTTCGGCTCAGTGGGCGCGCGGCCCGGCGCCCTGGGGCCTGAGGTTCGCGGGCGGCTGTCGCGAGCTCGGGATCTTCTCACCTCTTGCTCGGCCCCGGGGTACGCAACGCTACGCTGGTTGAGGGCCGGTGCAATGCTTTTCACTACCGGGAAGCCGGTCCTCCCATCCTCCGGCTCCCTCTGTCGGCCGAGGGAGGGACCAGGCCCCTGCGTCACGGACGGGCTCCCGTTCAAAGGCCCCCTTTCAACCCTGCAGTCCGACTCTTCCCTCTTCCCAAGCGCGGCCACTGCAACCCTTCTTCAGGAACCTCCGGCCGCTAACTGGTAAACAAAATAGAGAATTCACCTTTCTGGCTTTCCGCCCCCAAGGCACCAGTCCTGTTTAGGTGGCTGCCAGTCACTCAGCGCTTACAGGCCCACTCTCCTTAGGGACCTCGGTGCCCATCAGCCCCTAAAGAGAAGTCATTACCCTGAGAGTGCTCCCCTGCACCCTTCTGGGTAACTTGCTATCATCCTCCTACAGGGTCAGGTCTCAGGGAGCCCCTGAGAGCAGAGCTGAAGTGCGCTTCAACCTGTGCTGTCCTTTTGAATGTTTTTTTGGAGAATTTTAATCTCCCTGACAGTAAATACCATGTGTTATACCAAACAAATTTCCTATTAGTCATTTTCCTTAATGGCACTCCTTCCATTATGAAGACCCAGCAAGACGTCTTTCTTGAAGACTTGGCAAACTAGTCCTTTTCCAGCCTGCTGAGCTAATTCCATCATGCCATGTACCCAGCATACACAGCGCCAGCTCCTTTACCTGTGCTATTGGCTCTCCAAACTTGTTTCTATTGTACACTCCACACCCAAGAAAAGCTCTCCACACAGTTATGTAAGGTTTATTAGAATTCTGCTATTTGTGGCACTGTAAAAAAAAATCTATAAAATCTAAAAATTATAGCAAAGACATTTAAAATAAATGAGATTTTAAGTAGTAATGGTATTTTAAAATCCATTAACTCTACTGAAAATATTTAGTGAAATCACTATGATTGACTAGGTTTCATTAGTCTTTAAAAAGCTAATTCTTTGTGAAACTTATTAAAATATCTGAGTCAGTGCTCAGGTTATTTCTGTGCTTGGCGTTAATAGCTGTCATAAGCTGAAAGAGGTAACCCACAAAGATTTCGATCCTAATGCAAGAAGTGCATTTCCATCTACTCTTACTAATACAATGCTCCTTTTTATCTGTTTCAACTTCCAGCCATACAAAGGGTTTTGTTGAAATTCAGCTACTAATTTTCCATCTTTCCTAATGTCAACTAGAATTTTTGTGTTTTAACAGGTGGGCTGCAGTGGTGGAGGACTTTCCAAGCATGCAGGAGGCTTGGAATTCAATCCCTACTGCCTTCTCACAAAACAAACAACAAAATAAAAACAAAAATCTAGATAGACTAAAAATTCTTTAAACACACTACTCAGATTTCTGAAAAGGACAAAAAAAAAATCTGCTTTCATGTTTAAGTGTACATATGATGAGTTTGGGAAGGGTGTTTACATTTTTTTATTTTTTATTTTATGTATGTCAGAGTGTACATGAAGCACAGTCATGCAGTTCACAGATGTTGGAAGAGGCACCAGATCCTCTGGAATTGGTGTTGTTATGGGCACTTGTGAGTCACTTGGGTCCTTGGCAAGAGCAACAAGTGCTCTTTAATACTGAGCCATCTCTCCAGCCCCAGTATTTAGATGTTTGAAACTTCATTCATCATAGAATGTAAGAAATACTGCATCAGGATTCTCTTGACTATTGAAATGTTGATGCTTCTATAAATTTGTTTTAAAGGTGAATAATTTAACTTGCTTCTCCATGGTCCCCCTGGCTAGCACATACATAAGTTTGGACCAAATGACAAAGTGGGAGTATTTCCAAATCTCTCATTACTGTAGTGCGATGGTTTTGTAGAAGCCTTGTTAGAAGTTAGGTGCCATTTTACTTACCCATTTTCTCCTTCATGCTTATACTGTTATCTCCAACTCATGACCTCTTTCTTGAAATCCTTTCTGGATCCTATCATCTTGGTAAAAGTTGATTTAATGAAATAATAATATAACAAGTAACTTAGGGTTATTATTGCCATGGTGAAGCACCATGACCAAAACCAACTTGGCAGAATAGGATTTTATTTCGATTATACTTACATATCCACATCATAGTCCTTCATTGAAAAAAGTTTGGTCAAGAACTCAAACAGGGCAGGAACCCTGAGGTAAGAGCTGATCCATGGAGGAGTGTTGCTTATTGGCTTACACTCATGACTTACTCAGCCTGCCTTATAGAACCAAGACTGCTAGTCCAGGAAGGACACAACTCACAGTAGCTGGGCCTTCCCCCATCAATCCTCAATTAAGATAATACCTTTTCTATATAGTCCAATTTTATAGAGGCATTTTCACAATTGAGGTTCCCTCATTTCAGATGACTCTAGCTTGTGTCAAATTGACATAAAGCTAGAAAACACAAATGAGTGAATTGACTTAGCTCATTAACATTAACTAAATCTTAATATACCAAGAAGCAATAAAGTGAAGCAAGAAGAACCCCTGAATTATTACCCACGTTGCAGAGTACATACTTGTTACTTAAGAATAGTGAGATGCTATGGTTGACAAATGGACTAAATACTGATAAGGGTTTCTCTCTCTCTCTCTCTCTCTCTCTCTCTCTCTCTCTCTCTCTCTCTTCCTCCCTCCCTCCCTTCCTTCCTTCCTTCCTTCCTTCCTTCCTTCCTTCCTTCCTTGAAAGCAGTGCAGTAGAGTTGAGAGGGAGAGTAGAGCAGCACAAGAAGGGAAAGAGAAGGAGGCAGCTTTAATGGGACAGTGGTACAGAGACAGGTTGAAGAGAGAACAAGCTAGACATAGGTAAAGACAGAACAAGCAAGAGAATAAGAAGGAGCCAGAAGACTAGAACAGATTTCTAGAGTCAGTTTGAGCTAAGCAGAGCATGTCAGAGGTTGAGAGAAAAGCCAGATTGAAGCAGTCAGCATGTAGAGGAGTTTGAGCCAGAATAGATGACCAGCCAGCCAGAGCTCAGAAAGAACAATAAAGAGTGAGCTTA
Organism: Arvicanthis niloticus; assembly: GCF_011762505.2. NCBI lineage: Eukaryota > Metazoa > Chordata > Mammalia > Rodentia > Muridae > Arvicanthis > Arvicanthis niloticus. The sequence continues at coordinate 79,773,376 of NC_047658.1, read as the reverse complement.
TTCAGCAGCACCTCTCAGAGGCTGAAAACATTCTAGGCCTACATAAGATGGTATGGAGACTAGAAGTTGCTAGGACTAGGCCTAAGTTAGCAGATAATTAGGCAGTAAGCCTCCCAGACAACAATTACAATAGAATAAAAGTTATTTTTTACATTTGTTGTTCAAAGTGGTTGAAGGAAAAATCCAACATAATTAGAGAAGAAAGCTGACCAATACTGCAGAGAGCAGAGGGCATTTGACAGAAATGTTGCAGAGGAAAAAGTTGCCTGGGTTGGCTCCAGAGGAAGCATCACTTCTTTGAGTTCATCTGGATGCCCAGAGAGACTTGGGAGGCTCTGAAGCAGCTGGAGCCTTAAGCCCAGAGCAAGGAATGACTTGGGAGCCTCTGAGACAGTAAATCTTCATTGAATCACAGCCACCCCAAAAGACAATTTTTATTGTATTCACAGACTTTTTCTGCATTAAAAAATTGGGAAACTCCATTTCAGATCCATTAAGAGCAAGAAAGGACTTGGGATAGAAATGTCACTTGAAAAGTCATCACAGTACTGCTCATTGCAATTTTAATCCACCCCCATACTTTCAATTGCGATCTTTACATTTTTCCTCTCAAAAAAGGTTCAAAAAATAGCTGAACTACAAGAAAAATTAGCTATGGTGGTGCAAAGGCTTGAGAGACAAAAGATGGAGGAAGCAAGAAAACAGAAAATGATAAATTGTGAACCTGTGGTTCCTAAAAAATGAGGATCAAGATAGCCCATTGATGATGGGTAAGAAAGCCAGCTGTCTGGTGTGGAGATGGGCATGGAATTTGGGTGCCTAAATGTCTAGTTTATATGGGATTTATAAAGATCTAATTGTACTTTGATAAACAGAAAAGGGGAATGAGATTATCTGAAAGACACTGATTTGTAGAAAAAAATAAAAACTGCTGAAGTAGATCAACCGGTATACTTTAAAGATGTTTGACATCAGAATGGAAGTCAAGGAGTGTGTTACATTTGGGAAGAGGTTTTGTCTATATTTCCACAGGTGATGAAAGATTATGGGTTGCATCAAATTTGATAAAGATCCAATCCAAGTAAGAGAAGCTTTCACATGAAGGGCAGAATTCAAAGAAGGAAGAGATGCAGAAAGACAGGAATGCAGATGATGAATTAAGCAGATCCCCCCTGAATGGAGACAACTCAACAACCAGCTGAAGAAGGACAGATTGTTCTTTAGACCGGGAGATTGGAAAGCCTTGATGCTGACATGGACATTTGCTGAAGGACAGATGATCAGGACTGCAGTTAGGGGATCATCACTTCAATGGCGGAGTGGATCTTCATACGGACATTCAGACTTAAATTTGTCGGATTGTTAATTGTTTCTATTGGAAAAGTTAAACTCTACAATTTTTAGCTTAGACAAAAAGAGGGAAATGTTCCAGGATATTTGAACCTGTTTCTAGTTAGGGTGTGGCTCAGCCCTTATCATATTCCTTTAATCCTGGCTGGAATACAGATTTAGTACATACCTTTAATCCTAAACAATGAAGGTAAAGTTAGTTTGTAGAAGAAAGCACCTAAAGTGAAGTGTAATTGAGCGGCAGACAAAGTAACAAATCAGAGAAAGACTTGACAGAATAGGATATGCACAACTCTCACGAGAAGACAGAGGAAAGGGAAACTACTTAAGAGAGAGACAGACAGTACAGGAATACAGTACAGTCCATGGAGAGCAGTACAGTGGAGTTGACAGGGAGTGTAGAGCAGCACAAGAAGGGAAAGAGAAGGAGGCAGCTTTAATGGGACAGTGGTACAGAGACAGGTTGAAGAGAGAACAAGCTAGACATAGGTAAAGACAGAACAAGCCAGAGAATGAATAGGAGCCAGAAGATTAGAATAGATTGCTAGAATTAGTTAGAGGCCAAGCAGAGCAATTCAGGAGAAGCCAGGTTGAATTAGTCAGCTTGGGGAGGAGTTTTGGGCCAGAATGGCTGAATCGAACCAGCCAACCAGAACCCAAGGATATGCTTATTCAGCAGCAAGTCTCAGAGGCTGAAAACATTCTAGGCCTAGATTGGATTGTACAGAGGCTGGAAGCTTCCAGGACTATGCCTAGGTTAGTAGACAGGCAGTAAGCCTCCAAGTCAACAATTACAGAGGAGAATAAAAGCTGGCCCTGAGCTAATTATGTGGCTGAAGATGACCCTGAAGGAGGAGGCTGCTCTTATAATTTCTTTGGTGATAGTTTCCATTTCTCTTCACTTTAAAATGTTTATAGTGTAATGCCACACAAAACAAATGTAAAATTCACATAAACCCCGATTAGGGAGGTATTTTTCTAAGAATTTCTACTTGTTATTCCTGAAGAATGTTAAGGTCATGAAGAAAAAACAAAAAACAGAAACTGGAGAGAATTGTGGCTCATGCCTGTACAGATCTCAGCATGTGGGAGGTAGAGGTAGAAGGATTAATTCAAAGTCAGCCTTTGCATTAAAGTGTGTTCAAGGCCAGCCATAGCTACAGGAAACTTTTCTTTAAAAACAGCAGGGGTGGTGGCATGTGCCTTTAATTCCAGCATTCTGAAGGCAGTGGCTGGAGGGTCTCTGTGAGTTCAAGGACAGCCTGGTTTCCAGCTAGGCCCAGGAGACCAGGACTCTATAGAGAGACCTTCTGTCTTATTTCCTTACCTTGAGAGTCTCTCTCTCTCTCTCTCTCTCTCTCTCTCTCTCTCTCTCTCTCTCTCTCTCCTTGGGTGAAAATAAAAACGTTGGTCACACACCAGAGTAGACAGGACATTTAACAACTAGATATACTACAGTACTGTCGCTTGTATCCTGGAACAGAAAGGGGACATTCATGAAAATAACTAGTGAATTTCAGTACTACTTTCCTTTGATTGATTATTCAGTCATTCATTCCTCGGATAATCTTTTAAATCCACTAAATATCTTAACTGTAACATGGAAATAGTAATAGTCCTATTTTATAAGACTGTAATAAACAGTAGAATAACAATTCCAAAGCTACCGTAGTTAAGATTATATGAAAAATATCTATCAGGCCTCATCCTAGGAACTTCACATCTATTATTTTTCACTTAATTCTTTCAATAATTATATTGATGAATACTACTGTTGTCCCACCCTAAAAGTGAGAAAATTAATATAAAGTGAAGACAGAGTTTGTTATGCTACCTGGTACACAAAAAGCAATCAGCATGTGCTGGCCACAGTTTCTGTATTGGACAGCTTCATTAGGGAAGTCGCAGCTTTGAAACTGCATTAGAGCAGGTGGTCTTAGATACTTGTTGAATTAATTGATGATATAATCACTTTGCTAGAACACAAATCTTTCCAATCACCCAACAGCTAGACTTTCTTTGTGTCACATTGTTGACTATTTTCACTTATGTACTATCTCCAAGAAAGTGATATGATTTCATAAGATCTTGGTAATGGAATAATGGCTACTATAAAAGTTTGGGATTTGAAGATGTTTCAGTATTGCTTGAAGATGCTAAGGGTGACATTATAATAATTACTTGGTAGCGTTGTGAGAATTATAGGTAATATATATAGGAAGATGAATATTTTATAATAATACTCTGGAACAAAAAATGAAGCAAAAAGTAAAAAGAAAATATGGTTTATTAATTTTAATTAAATTATTATTCACTATGACATTCATTATATGTTGTGTAATATAACATATAATGTTAACATTAAAAATATAATAAAGTTAAAATATTAAAAATTTTAACTTACAAGTAGAAATATATTGATATAAATTGAAAATAAAATACCAGTTAAAAATTGGCAACAGCAATAACAAATGGTAAATTTCTTATAGCAAAGTTCTTACGAGTCAATAAGGAAGTATAAATAGCTCAATAAAAATGTTTAAAATGTTTTTTTAAAGATGAACTACAAGTCATCAAGAGCATCTGAAGAGATGCTCAGCTTTACTTAAGTCAATGAAATGCAAATGAAAACGAAGCAGTTTTTAATTTCAGATTTAAAACACCTATGGGAAAACAGGCTCTTCCTCCCTAGAGCCCCTCCCCTCTTTTCCTCCCATCCCCAACCTCTGCCCTTTGTCACTTTTACTACCAGCAAGTAAGGGATTGTTGGTCTCTGGACCTTCTTTTTAGTTTCAGCTAATAGACTTTGATGCTTGGTTTTCTACTTTTAAAAGTTCACAGGGTTTTTACTTGAGTTTCTCATAAAATGGCCTATTCATCACTTTTTAATAAATGTATTTACTTAATTCTTGTGCTCTTTCTAGAAGATAATCATTTCTTTCCCTAAAAGTAAAATTTTTCCTTAAAACAAAACAAAGAATTGTTTGTGACTCTTTCTTTTTTTCCTCTTTCTCTGTTGTATGAAATGACTGGTTGGCTTCATAGTATCATCTAAGGTTGTCACTTAAGGTCTTTCACAAAACAATACAAGTCATTGTATTTCACAGAGCAATATAGGTGAGTAAATAAAGATCAATTTATATAAATTTCCTTGTTGATAAAATTAAATTTAATAATTATATGTTAGCCATTGGTAGAATTTTATATAGTTTTCAGGAAATTAGGTCATTCCAGCAACATTGTCCTCTGTTTCTAGGCTGTAGACAAGAGTGTGACTTCTGAATCTCAGCCCTCATCACCATTTGGCTCACAGTGTACATTTATAGAAGTCCTGTTTCTATTGTACTGCAGTCTATGAGGTGTCATAAATCCCATGATGTCTCGTTCGATTCAATTACAAAAGCCTTAAAGTTTATTATGCATTTGAACATAAGGCTTTTGAGAAGATAAAAAGACAGTGAGTAAAACTTAGAGGGTAGTGGCTTGTTTTTGTTTTTTAGTAATTAAAACTTTATTGTAAAGAATTTGAAAATAAAGAACATCACAACAGAATTAGGCAAAACCAAAGTCTCCACATGTCAAAGGACTTTATGAAAGTTAGAACAGCTATCCAAAGCTGGGCTTTACAGTGCATTCTGCATTTATATTTTTATGTACTTATCGAACACACACACACACACACACACACACACACACCACAACAGAGTCAAAACTAGAAAAACAATTAGCCTTATACCCTCTCTCATGACTCAGGTGTCCTTTACTTGCATTCTGTCCTTCCTCATCTCCTAGTATTTACCTTCCTTGCTATCCTTTTTACATGTTATACTATACTCATGTGTACATTCATACACGTGTGAGGGAGGACATTGGTATTTTTCCTTCTGAGATTGTGTGACCTCACTTAATACACATTCTAAGTCTAACCATTTTTCTGAAAACTTTGTGACTTCATTTTTATTTAGAGCTAAATAGTATTTTATTTTAAATGTGTACCAGATTGTTATTATCAACAGTCCTCTCTCTGTTGATGGTCAACCAGGTTGGTTCTACTTTCTTGCTGTTGTGAATAAGCAATAATGAACATGGAGTACAAGTATCTCTATGGTAGCTTTCTTAGTTACTTTTCTATTGCTTTGATAAAACAGCACAACCAAGTCACCTGATAAAAGAAAGAGTTTAACATGGTTTATGGCTCCAGAGGGTTGGAGTGTATGATGGCCCAATGAGAGAACAGCTGAGAGTAAACGTTTTGATTCACAACCACAAGTCAGAAAGAGAACACTGGAAATTGCATGAGTCTTTTGAAACCTCATAACTTACCTGTGACACACATTCTCCAGCAAAGCCACACCTCCTAATTCTCCCTGAACAGTTCTACCAACTGGGAATCAAGTATTCATACATATGAGCCTATGAGGTCTATTCTCTTCCAAACTGTCACACCCTGGCCTCCATAAGCTCATGGCTGTATCATAATGCAAAAATTCACCCAATCCAACTTAAAAGTTCCCATAGTCTTTCACAGTCTGAACAATTTAAAAGTTTAAAGTCTCTTCTGAGATTCAAGGCAATCTCTTAATTGTAATCCCATATAAAATTAAAAAAATTACAAACAAACAAACAAACCAGGTGTTGTGCATGTTGTCACAACTGCCAGGAGTTCATAGGCAGAATGCAGCTCCCCGTGGTGTCCAGAAACACTGTTTCCTTGTAGTCATCCACTGCCTCTGGCTCTTGCATTCTTTCCTTCCCTACGTCAAGATGAAGGCTCCCTGAGCCTTGGGAGGAGGTGAAATGTCAATGTCCTATTTAGGGCTGATCATTCCACAGGCTCTGAAAGAAGGTTTTGATTTTAAAGGCAGAGTAGACAATGTGGAATGTCTGAGAGCTCACTTAGCAGAGTGCTTACCAAGCATGCATGAATCCTCAGCACCGCCCTAACATGAGCATGGCAGGCATACTGTGCTCTCACTACTTAGGATGTATAAGAGAATCAAAAATTCAAGCTACATAGTGAGTTGAGGCCAGTGTGGCTTACAGGAGACACTAAGGGAGGTGGGAGGTGGGGAGGTGGACAAAGTTCATTTATTATATAGTCAGTCTCCACTAAGCATCTCTAAGGGGTTGGTCATTGTGATATAGGCTTAGAAGAATGTAAAGGGGAGAACTGACTGGTTTTCTGCATCACTGAATAAAGACAATGAAAACTAATGAAGGGTGTCAGAATCATGTGTGTGACATTGAATTCAGATATTTGTTAAGAGTTTTTTTGATGAAACTCCAGGGTCTGTGTCAGATAGGTGACTAACAATGTTCTCCACTCTCAGGCAGCTCACACTAGCTCAGCATAGACAATGTGTGAATCTGGAAATCCACATCAGGGCATACAAGTTGGTGAGTGGAGCCTGGTCCAATGTGAGCTTCCACTTGCTCATAGCTAAACCTCCATATCCATAGCATAAGTAACATGGCCACACATAGCAGCCCTAGCTGTAACTAAAACAAACCACCAAGATGAAAAAGTATAGTTATGGATGTGAACGTGGAATCCTGAGTATAGGGGGAAAAGATCTGTCAGATCATGGCACCAGAAGATTGGTAGAACTTTTAGTGAGAAAGGGGGGCCATTGACATGTGACCTACTCAGTCTGGGTCATGTGTGAAGCAGTGGCCAAGATTAAAGTGAGTGCTGACAGCTCCAGTAGATACACAATGAGGAGGCATCCCTGGATGGCAAAGCTGCTTGGGAGAGCCTAAGAGGATTACAAATGTTACCCAAAGTCTTCATTGCCATGCTGAGGTCTTAGGCACTTTTTGTTCATCAGAATATTTTTTCTTTTTTTTAATGTTCTATAGTAGTTTAGGAAATTTTAACATTAAATCTGCAAGTAGGAAGTAGCAATTTTACCATAAAACTGTTACCATATAGACTCATTTCCCTGGAAGAAATGACAACCAATTTTGGAGCATAAGATTGCTGACCCTCACAGAATGTCAATTAACCATCTGATCACATCTCAAACAGCAGCAAGTTCTAAATGACCTGTTGTGTATTTGGAAAAGCACCCATATAACTTAGTTTGTTTGTAAACTTAGTAGCAAGCCCCTATTTAACATCTAATAGGGTTGGTAACAACCCAAGTGCTGCACTTGGCAGTGCTGAGAACATTGCTTCCTAAGACGTCTGAGCCAGACAGTGAACCATTTGCTTACCATTTTGTGATTTCCCTTTGTTAGCAGGCATCAGTGTTGTGGTGACAGGCTCTGAGTGCTGAGTGAGGACACAGCATCCCAGTGCCACCACTGCTCTGGTGCTAGCTTAAACAGCTGTCCATTTTTCTCATGGCTAAATGGGAATGAAAGTGTGGTGTTAGTGAGGCTAAGCCAGGCAGACAAAGATGGATGCTTGGACAGTCCTTATTGGCAGCTAATCATGACCCAGCTCCTTCATGCTGGTAGGAGTACGTCTAGATTGCTTCTCCTGCTAAGAATCTTTATAGATTGCTTTCTTGTTTTGGGGGGCAAACTAGATAAAACCAGATAAGGTAATCTGCAAATCTACCTCATTGAACTCTCAGTGACTCTTCCCTTTGCTGAAGAAGAGCCATTCTCTACTTCCCTGCCAGCAAATCTTAATGTTTCTTCTTTTTTGTAAATATATGTATCTGCATATGTGTTCATATATATACATGCATGTATATGTAAATATAGGAACATATGTATACATGCCTATATGTATATTTGTACATATAAGTATGCATGCATATGTAACTACATGCATATGGACATGCACATATATGTATAGGCATACAAGCATAATATTTTGCATATACATCTATTTGTATATGCACATGCATAGATTTTAATGACTATATATACATGTGTGCTTATATGAATATATATGTATTTATTTGTACAAATGTACATATCAGCATATATATGTATTTTGTATGTACACAAACATACACAATATTTGTATGTTTATCTATATATATATATATCTATCTATCTATCTATCTATATATATATATTTCAGTGGATTTTCTGTATTTTTTGTGATGTGCTCAATCACTTTTCTTTTGTTTTGTGACACAGTTTCTCCATGTAGTCTTGACTAGCCTGTTGAAGAGTCTTTGACTCCAGTGCTGGAATTAAAGGTGTGTGCCACAACACCAGGCTAATGTGCTTAAACTGGAGGCCCCTGTGCTTAGGAATCTACTGGTGATATCTCCACTATGCCTGTGCCTAGAGTAAGAGAAACAGGGACAGTAAAGAACAGGTAGAGCAAAGGGGACTTGGCCAGAGCCCAAGTGTCAGATCTCTGCAGGCGGAATCCTGCTGTGCTGGCTCTTCCTGCACAAGTCAGTGAGGGCTTAAGTTTCAGATACAGTGTGTTCCAGAAGTACAGATCCACTTGGCAAGATGTATTAGCTGGGCACCTCTAGCCCAGCACTCTGCTAAGGATGTTAACATGAGATGCTTGTTTGTTCAAGGAGTTTATGTTCTGATAGAAATTATTAACACCAACAATTTCCTTCAACCAGACTTATTTTTATATGTGTAAATATATAGATATATCTACAGTTCATGCATAAGTAGCATTGCTCCAAATTCAGAGGACTTCAGAGGACTTCAGAGGAGAGGTTTCCTGGCCAAAGGAGGTGGTACTTGAAACTAATATTGAAAAGAAAAACTGTTTGCTTAGCTGAATGTTAAAGGAGTGACTTTCCTGAAGTCCTTGCTAAGATGTTAAAAATGTAGATGGAGCCACTGTAGACATGAGTATGTATCTTCTATGAGGATTTCGTGGGTTCTTGTTCACTGCCACGTGCCTAATGCCTATAATGGTGATCAATACACAGTGAGTTCTCTTTTAAAGAGGCCACATGTGTAATGTTAGGTGGGAGTCTTTATATCTTCCTTTCAAGTCAGAGTGAGCATTGTAGTGACACTGGGCCTAATTTAGTGCCAATTCCTGAGCTGAAAACCAAGGCCCAAAGAGACCAAGTAACCAACTGGAGGCAGTCAGGAATCCAGGCTAGAACTGGACTGGGACTCCTGTTTCCTGATTCCTAGCCCAGTGCTGTCGTCATGATCCAATGGCAGCTCCTCAAAAGTACCAGATGGCCACAGTCCATCCTTGGTATTCAGACCTTCTCAAGAGCCAGAAATGAATCTGACTCCAGAAGGCTGCAGGAAACAAGACAGCAAGCAATTCTTCAGTTTAACTGTTGCCTGTACTATGTTTAGCTTCACTTGAAACCAGTGGTTCTGGTTGCTCTGAGTCCCTTTTTTTCTTTGAAATGAGGAAGAACAAAGCAGCATTATATTCTCAGGTGCCTGCCTTGTAACTTACATAGTATAAACACCAGCTCTAACCACTTCACTTCCCAAGCAAACAAGCCAGGATGAGAGGAGGTCAGTCTCAGGCACCAGCATTTAAGAGGACTGTGACTCAAACATCTCAAGAGTTTCTCTCTCTCTCTCTCTGTCTCTCTCTCTCTGTCTCTCTGTCTCTGTCTCTGTCTCTGTCTCTCTCTCTCTCTCTCTCTCTCTCTCTCTCTCTCTCTCTGTGTGTGTACACACCGCTGAGGATGAAGAGTAAACCTAGTGCCTTGTATACTCTAGTACTGAATTACAGCTCCAGCTCTGTTATTTATTTTCATGTTGAGGCAGGATCTGTCTAAAATTACCCAAACTGAACTTGAACTTGCTCTGAAGCCCATACAAAGCCTCTACCTCTTGCCTCAGCCTCCTGAGTAGCTGGAATTAGAGCTATGCCCAGATGCTATAATTCTGAAGAACATGCTTTGAATAATCATAGTAAGTGTATGCTGGGCCATGTATTTATATTCAGTGTAACTATATATGAAGTGAATGGATATTCTCTTAACCGTTGTATTTTATATAAAGCTGTGCAAGGCTCCAAGTACTTCTATAGTTACATTTATACATAAACCAGGTCTTTCCCTAACCCCATTCAGTCTCTGCATAAATATTGTCTCAAAAATTATAGTCACCCATTTAAAATAGAAAAATTCTTGAGTTTACCCAGTTATTTCCACTTTTTAAACTTAAATTTATATCTACCACTGAACTTTCAAGCCTTCCTTTTGGCAGTCTGACCTATAAACTTAGAGCAGGTTGTGTTTTTTAGTTTTATCAGCAGAAGTTTGGCTAGACTATGACCATCTTTCATTAAGACTGAGAAGTAGTTCCCTATCCTCTGATAACTATCCACATAGCAGTTAGAGTGACCTTTTTGTATTTATTTATTTATTTATTTATTTATTTATACAAAATTTTGGGGGGCCTGGACAGATGGCTCAGTGGTTAAGAATGTAAATTATTCTTTCAGAGAACTCGAATTTAGATCCCAGCACCCACATTGGGTTGCTCACAAACACCTGTAACTCCAGCTCCTGAGAAAACCAACACTTCTGGCCTCTTCAGGCACTTGCACTCACATGCAATACCCATATACAGACACATACATATACTTTTTAAAGAAAGAACTAAAAGAAAGTCACACACATACACACACACACACACACACACACACACACACACACACACACACACACGGGTTGGGGAGAGGGAGAGGGAGAGGGAGGAGAGGAAGAAAAAAAGATCATATATTAGTTACCTTTTTCAATGCTGTGATCATTGATCAAAGTAAGGAAAGAAGGGCTTATTTGGGTTTACAGTTTGAAGGGATACAGTCTGCTGTGGTGGGGAACCCAGGGCATCAGAGGTTGAGGCAGGTGGTCCCAACTGCAGTCAGGAAGCAGCTAGAGCACAGGAAGTGAACTGACCTGTACAACAACCCCAATGCTTGCCCCTAATGACCCATTTCCTCCGTCAATTTTTAATCCTCTCTCTAAAAGGTTACACAGCCTTCTCAAACAGTGCCACCAGCTCAGGGCAAAGTGTTGGAACCCTTGAGCCTGTGGGAGGCATTTCACATTTCAGCCACAGCCAGTCATTTCATATTACCATCTTTCAGAAATTCCCAAGCCTCCAGCATGGCTTCAGCATGGCCAGTGGGTATGTGCATAACCATCCTTCCCTGCTGCTCAGCTTCCTTGAGGATACCCATCTCTTTCATCCTTAAATCTAGGTTCTGTTCTTCAGTTCCCCAGGCAGCTAGCCTTTGCTTTCACTAGGGCTTCCCAAACTGGTTTCTGCATCCTGGGATGTTTCTTCTGTGGCACTTGCTTCTACTCCACCCCTCCCTTCCATGGTTTTTCTCATTTTAAAGTAGTACATATGGATTATATTACAGTATTTACAAAATAATGGTTCTATGAGAATATTTCCAGACACATAGAGTTGTAGTTTGATCGTTCTCTCCCCAACCCCCATTATCATCTCTGGACCACACTCCTCCCACCTGTTGGCCCTCATCTTCCCAGCAAATGTCTTCTCTGTCCAGTCTGCATGTTCTCAAGGAGGCCTCTCTCCCACTTTAGATGAAGTCAGGTGCCTTGTTGCACTCTCTCTTAGGAACCTGTTTTTCTCCTAAGCATGTAACACAACTGTAATCAAATTCCTATGCTGTTTGTTGTTTAATGTTTGTCTGCTCCAACAGAATGAAAGTTCTGTGAGAAAGATCTCATTCTTCCTTGTTGTTTCAATAACTGGAACACATACTTGTCTGAGGAATAAATAAGAATAAGTTTTTTAAAATTCAAAACATTTATTTATTTATGTATCTATTTATTGTGTGCATGTGTGTGTATGTGTGTGCACATGTTGTCTCCACACATGTGCATTCATTCATGAGTGCTGTATTATACATGTGGAGGTCAGACTGGAACAATTTGTGAGAGTTGTTTTTCTGCCTCTACCATAGAAGCAACACGAAATCTAAGTTAGCAAAATCTAAAAGCCAGCTCCTTTACCCACTGTGCAATCTCACCATGTCCAAATAAAAATGATTTTTGAAAGCTGAAGAGATGGTTCATGGTTCAGATTCTAGCATCCATTTTGGGTGGCTCACAAAAACTGTAACTCCAGAGGATTTGATACCCTCTTTTGGCCCCCAAGAGTACAGCATTCACATTTGGTTAATCACACACAGATACACACACTTACACATTAATTTTTAAGTAAAGTAAATACTTTAAAAAGAATAATTTTAAAACAAAAAACCTTTACAAATATTAATTCATAAAAAGGAATAAATGAACACACAAAGGGACATAATATATACTGGGAACAGGACTTGCCATTGCTCCTAATACATGCATACCATTCAGTTTGGACTTCTTGCAAAAAAAGAGAGAGAAAATGTGCAGCTGCAGTTCAAGAAAAAAAGAGGCAGAGATGCTTTAGAGCAGATAACTGGGGCACTGGAGGGGCCTAGCTATCAACTGAAGAAGACACAGCCTCATCCCAGTCAGGAACACTGGCTTCCCTCTTGTGGGACGGCCTCTACACTGCCGGTCAGGGAGAGAGGAGTAAGAGAAACTGTGGACATGCATGGAGAAGGGATACAAGAGGGAAAGAAGAGCTTCTGGAGTCAGGGTTGGCAGCACTGGATCACTGAGGAGGGGCCTGTGGACTGCAAGTGAGAACAACACAGAGAGTGTTCAGTGTCTGGGGATAGAGCAAGGGTCAGAGGGGAGACATGAGCCCTGCTTCCTGAGTTCTGCTGTAGTTCACCAAGTAATTGGTTGGATGGGAAAGGCCTAGGATCAAACTCTTCTCATACTCTTAGATTCCTGGTGTTTACAGTGTCACACCCAGGGAGGTTGCTTGTGCGGCTCATTTTGTTCTGTGGAAAGTACAAATGGTTCCATGAAAGGGTTGTTTGTTAACTTGTTGCTGCATTGTAAGCTTCATTATGTATTGAAATTGATTGCCTAGAGGATATTAGAGATTACATAGCACAAAAGCATATGAACAACTATTACAAATCCACATTAAAGAAAATAGCAACTCACTAGCATCAACTCACTTGTGGGCTTAAAGTCACTTCTTTCAAACCTGCAGTAGACAGGAGTGGGAGTCTTATTCAGATATTAACTTTGGTTGACAGTGAATACTCATCCTGATGCTGCTGCAGTCTGAAAAACCACATAGAAGAAAAGATGGATGACAGAAAAGATGCCTGACTGAAGACAAGTATTCACAGGGTTGGGGTCGGTAGCTTGAAAACTTACTGTGTGTGAATTAAAAGACCATCCAGGGATGCACCTCTCAGTTGATTTACCTTAAGCGTTCCTTATTTTCCTCTCTTAATTATTTTATAGTTTCCATGCATGGAGGCAGTAAGGTACAGAGCTGCTAGAAGCAGGGAACTAATAAGCTCTCCCTGGGGGCTCACTTAGTACAGCGAGGTAGAAGATGGAAGTGGACTAGAGGAAGGAGAAGTCAAAAGGAGATCCCTTTGGGGAGTTGCAAAGTTAATTATAAAGAGTCTGGTGAGACAGCTAGTACAAAAATGGGAAGACTAGATCAAAAACTATATCCTTATGGGCTATGTAGGGTTTTGTTTTCTTTGTTTGCATGTTTTTTTTTTTTTTTTTTTTTTTTTTTTTTTTTTTTTTTTTTTTTTTTTTTTTAGTTTTGAGCATTGGGTTTTGTTTTTGGTTTTTTTTTTTTTTTTTTTTTTTTTTTTTTTTTTTGTTGTTGTTGTTGTTGTTGTTGTTGTTGTTTGTTTTCGAGACAGGGTTTCTCAGTGTAGTCCTGGCTGTCCTGGAACTCACTCTGTAGACCAGGCTGGCCTCAAATTCAGAAATCCGCCTGCCTCTGCCTCCCAAGTGCTGGGATTAAAGGCATGCACCACCACTGCCTGGCTGAGCATTGGGTTCTTTAGAGGTGGAGTTACAGGCAGTTGTGAGTTACCCATCATAGGTGCTCAAATAGACACATAGGTCTTCTGGAAGGATAGACAATGCTCTTTAAACACCAAACCATCTCTCCAGCCATGTTTTTATTCCTTATTTTCCATTTTAAACTGAAATAACCCCACAGGGATAAGCTAGCTAAACTCTATTTCTCACTAACCATAGGAAGGCTTATAGGATCTCTATGTGTGTTTGTCAGCATGACGTTTCTATCTAGAGTGTTTAAGAATGTATTTAAAATAATAGCTTCAACGGATTAAACTGGACATTGCTTATTATGTTGTTTCTCACTAAACCAATCCTAGGTGGATGCTTTTAAGTTTAATGTCTTTCAACAAATGATAACCTACGGCTTAGGAGAGCTTAAGTCACTAAGTCACAGCAAACAAGAGCTAAGAGCCAAACCAATGACTGCCACTCTCATGGCTGATTCTGTATTCCTCTACATTACTAAACAGACAGAATGAGCAACACTTTCCAAAGTTAGATTAATTGTGTTTTCTCATAAATTACCACATACATACTCATGTTCTGTACTAATGTGTAGACTTCTCGGGTGGAGAGAGCCATCTCCTCTTTTTGTGCCCACTGCGTGGCACTGTTCCAGATACTATGTTCATAATAACATAATGCTTACAGTAATTCCAGAAGACAGTCATGATTATTACCTTCATTCTACAGATAGATAAATGGAACCACAGGGATGAAGTAATGGTTCTGAGATGTCTTCAGGACATTCATCTTTCCCTGAATTTCTTCCTCACAGGTATGCTGGAGATTCAGTGTCCTACCCTCTCAAAGTCAGGTGACCTTGTAATTAGTGATAGACAACAAGGTGTGAGTAGAAGTGATGTCTGTGATCATCTGAGGATTGGGTCACTTCCCCACTGGGGCATTTACTACTATGGGCTTCTCTGGTGCTCAAAAGAGATGAAGTGTATCTTTGGTCACTCTATGGTAGAGTCTCCTCACCCTGAATTCCTGAATAACTGTGTGGAGTAAAACTCTGTAGTCCATCATGATAGAAATGAGCTTGAATAAGAACTAACCTGCTTCAGCCTTGCCGTAGCTATCCTAACCCACTTTGACTAACACACAGGGTCAGGAGGCTAATAGGGATGGCAGAAAGATTCACATTCAGATCATTTGGATGAGACACTCATGCCTTAATTCTCTATCTTACAGTTGATAGTAAATGTTGAGAGTTTAAGGGAATGTTAAACAGTCTGAGACCTGTGTTACCCACTCACACCTAGCCATCTGGATCCAGCTTAGGTGAAGGGCACATACCTTTCTCTTTCTGAGACTATCAACTGATTTTCATCCAAAGCATTACATAATCTTAACTTTTAAAACATTTATTATAATATGCTTAATTATGTATATGCATGTCTATGTATGGATTTGTACACACAAGTGAGCACAGGTAACTGTGGAGACCAGAAGCATTAGATCTTTCTAGAAATGGAGTTATGGTGGATTTTGGGCTATCTGACTGGGAGCTGGGAACTGAACAAGGGTCCTCTGGGAGAGCAGCAAGCTCTCTTAAACTGCTGCCCATCTCTAGCCTTGAGACAATCTTGATGTTTATAGACAGGTGAGTATATCCAGGCGCTGCAATATTCTTGAACAGTAGCCTTTTGAAGGTATGTGGTTAAATTAGAGCTTTCAGATTTCATAAAAATTGAAACATTTCGTTGGTTTGATTTGGCCATGACTCTGAACATTTAAAATGAAAGTATGAGCAGTTAAATGAAACTTTAATTCAAATTTGAATCTTTAATAACAAATAAAGACATAGTTAACTGTTAAAAGACAGCTCTCTACAAATACCCAAAGGTGCCTTGAATTTATTTTAAAATTTTATAAGAGGAAAACCTTATAGCACTCAGAAGATAAAAATGACAGGAAAGTGATTTATATTTCAGCCATCTATTATAATTATGTTTGATTTACTCTTTACATTTTTGTCACTTTAATTTGTCACTTAAGAAAACACTAATTTTTTTTGAAATTCCCCAAAGCAGCAGTCCATAGTTATGTAGACAAAGCATCAACATTTATTAGTCTCCTAGTTGCACATTTAGATTCAAGTACAGTTTATTAAGGAAAACTTGACTTTAGTGTAAGACTAAAAATCTTATTTAGTTTTATTATTTTGTGGTTTCTAAGACATGCACAAGCCCAGGATGGTGGTGTACACTTTTAGCCCCAATATTTGTGAAGCATAGGCAGGCAGATCTATGTAAGTTTAAGGCCAGCTTGGTCTACATAATGGGTTCAGGCCAGCCAGGGATACATAATGAGACCCTGTCTCCATGCAACAACAACAAACCCAAATTAAAACACAACATAAAACATATGTACAAATATAATTAGATTCTATTGTCTTCTGAGTTGATGAGACTTGGAAGGGAGTGGAAAGCTGGTCTTATCATGGTTTTCCTGACACTACTCTAGCCTATGTCCTCATGTCTTAAAGGTTATGATGTTTTTTGTCCAAGTGTACTGGTTTGTTGTGTTTGCTGCTAGCCACCTGTCCCAGACTGAGCAGTGTAAACAACAGATGAACATCCTCACAGTTCAAACTGTCATAGTCCCGCTGGCAATGACCTTGGGAATAGCTGTAATCTGAATTTCTTCTCAATTATCGTTACTGTACTTGTGTGTTTTAGCCAGTCAACTCTGCTGTCTATCATCTCTCTCCTTTCCCTTCAACCTGGAGAAGACTAAAGAAGAAATAAAAACAAACAAACAACAAAACCCAACAACAACAACTACCAAAAAATCAATCAATCTATCTATCAAACAAACAAACAAACAACAGAAAACAATTCTGGTAGTTACCCACTTCAGGGGCATTTCCACATATTGTAAGTTTAAGATGATTTCCTCTGGACCTTATGGACCTTAGTAACCAGGGAACTAGCCCAAGTTCCTTATATTCCCCTTATAAAGGATGTATTTTCTATATAAGAAACAGTATCATGTGAATGATGATTTTATCTTTTGTAACATTTAAATAATTTTAATGACGGAGTTTTAAAAATATTCCCTGAGTAAGAGATCAGAGTGAAAAATAATTAATTTGCCCAAAGATAATGTTGAACCAAGTTAAATTGTGAAGTCCCGATAATACTGGACTATAATGGAAATTTCTCCTAAACGTGACTGAGTGGCTAAAATTTAATGCATTGTTTATGGTGTGGTATGTTGCAGCTAACAGTTTCTGCACTTGCTTCTGAAAGCTCAGCAAAATCTTAGGCTACTAGCAGAATCTGTGTTCACGGAACATATGGCTCAGTTTTTAAATATCCCCAGCACATAGAAAGGCCATTTGCTCTGTTTTACGCTATTTGTGTACTTATTGGTCTGTAGTCATAACCATGATCTTCAAAGGTTGTTTGTTTACTGGGAGCTAATGATGTGTCTGTTAGATAGTCAAAGCTCACACAGTGGCTATTAATCAGCCTACTAGCCCTTAACTTGAGGTTAGTATTCTCTCCCATCAGTCACCATGACTCAAGTCCACCAGTCCAGAGCATGAAATCTGGAATGTGTTCATGGGGCGTCAGCTTCCCCAAATAACACAGCACACATCATCACAGGAGTGCAGACTAGCTCCAGAAACTCTACACTGCAAAAGGTGACTATCCTATGGCTGTAGTCTTCTAAGACCTCAAGCCCATGTCTCAAAGGATCCAGGTATGGAATAGATTATCATAAGCTTTTCTGTGAGCTATTGCTTGCTATCACAGGTATTTTAAAGTATTTCCATTTAAACCAACTCTATTGAATGAGTTTTGGAAATTATTTGAAAGCTACAAATTATAAAATCACAAATGAGAAGAATGTTCCTCTTTGTTTGTTTCATCTTGTTAATAACTACTGTTGTGGTCTTAATGTGAAATGTCTCTCATGTGCTCCTGTATTTGAACGCTTGGTTCCCAGCTGCTAGCACCGTTTGAAATGTTTTAGAAGGTAGAGCCTTGTTGGAGGAAGTGGGCTATTAGGGTTAGGCCTTGAGGTCTAGCCCCATTTCCTGTCCACTCTCTGCTTCCTGATTTCAGAAGCAATGCATCCAGCTGCCACAATCTCCTGTTCCTCTGCCTTCCATACCATGGTGGACTGTATCCTTTCTTAAACCGGGAAGAAGCTTGGACAAATACTTCATCCTCTATATTGCTCCTTGTCAGGTATTTGGTCATTGTGGTGAGAAAAGTCATTAGTGCAGCAACTACTCAATCATATCAGGGAAGTTATCTTTTGATAGCACCCAGGCATTCTCTTTCTAATCCTCGAGAGTGTAATAACTATCCATGTAACATTCACATTATAGTAAGTATTACAAGTAATATAAAGAGTGTAATAACTATCCATGTGACATTCACATTATAGTAAGTATTACAAGTAATATAGTGTAATAACTATCCATGTGACATTCACATTATAGTAAGTATTACAAGTAATATAGTGTAATAACTATCCATGTGACATTCACATTATAGTAAGTATTACAAGTAATATAGAGAGTGTAATAACTATCCATGTGACATTCACATTATAGTAAGTATTACAAGTAATATAGAGAGTGTAATAACTATCCATGTAACATTCACATTATAGTAAGTATTACAAGTAATATATAGAGAGACTTTAACTATACAGGAGGATATACATTGGTTGTTCTATATAAGGGTTTTGAGCCTTCTGGGACTTTTGTATCCTCAGGTGTCCTGGAACCAATCTCTCATTGACCAAGAGCCTGTCTACTTGATTGAATTAAGAACTGCCTTAATGATTAGAAAACATACTTCTGGGTGTAGTTGAGGACATTTCTAGACACATTTAAGTCATGAAGAATTTGACTTTATGAATGGTTTAATACACTGATGGATTTAAGATTTGAATGTATTATTGGTGGACAGTGAAACTTCCTGCCTTGTTGAAAGAAGTAGGTCACTGGAGGTCTGCCCTGGCCCCTTCCTATATCTCTTTCCTCAACTTCTATATGATATGAAGTAAAAAAAAATCCTTCTATAGCATGTTCTAATCACCATGATGTTCTGCCCAAGAAGAAAAGGGTTAAGATACCATGGGCCAAACCCTCTGAATTTGTGAGCTAAAATAAATCCTTCCTTCCTAAGTGGTTCCTGTCAGTTATTTTGACACAGTGATGAGAAAAGCAATGCTACTAACTATGCACAGACAGTATTGGGCTTTTAAAGACATAGATCCAGGTCAGTGTGCTTCCCAAGGTCCCTCACTCAGTCACCTAAAAAGCAATGATTTCTAAAAATTGGATTCTGAGGCTAATAAAAGACAGTGGTGGAGATGAATAGCTTCTGTTTGTGCATCCATCTCCTCACTTCTGTTTGTGATAGGGATTGGACATAGGGTCTTGTGTATGCTAATGCATATGCTCTGAGCTACATCATCAGCCTTGGTATGTATATCCTCAGTCACAGGGTGGTGGCTCCAGACTGCTAGTCCTCTAGAAGAATAGACTTATGGAACAAGGTGAATGAATGCAAGGTGTTAGAGAGTCTCTGGTAGACCAGCGTGTCTCTGTGCCTAGGACCTACTGGGGAGCTGGAAAGAAGAAATCAAAAGAAGGAATTCTAGGTGTGTAGAAGTGGATGCCTAGTAACAAAAGGAGTTAGCTGTAGTTTTGAAATAAGTATTTTAGAAATAAGAACTTTCAGACTAGGGAGATGGAGAAAGAATTTGAGACCATGGTGAGATATATGGGGTCACTGGACACAGAAGCACTGACATATGAAATATTCCTGTGGGACTAGACTTGCCAAGCTGTTTGGGGGCTAGATTAGGCTCACTTTATAAAGCAGTTTGAATGAGCAATGTTCCCACAGGCTCAGGTATTTGAACACTTGGTCCCCAGTTGGCAGTATCATTTGGGGACACTGGAATTTTAGGAGATTCAGCCTCGCTGGAGCAAGTACTCACTTGTGGGGTAGACTTTGAGGGCTTATAGCCTTACCTCACTTCCAGTTTGTTTCTCTGCTTTCTGTGTGAGGTTGAGATGTGATCTCAGCCATTGTCTTTGCCATATACATACATACATACATACATACATACATACATACATACATATGAATGTGGAAGACTTTTGAACTTTGGACTAGAAAAATAGTTGAATGCTATAAACAAAGTTTAACATGCCATTGTAGTAGGAGCCTAGGAAACAGTGGTGTTGGAAGTTTTGCCAATTGTAGTGGCCCAGCTCAAGTGGTTTCAGTGGGGAACAGTATTAGGGACTGGGCTTGAAATCATTTCTGTGATATTTAGACAAAGACTTTAGCTGCCTTCTGCCCATGTCCTAATAACTTGCCTGAGGCCAAATTAAAAGGTAATAGACTAATTTTTTTGATGGAGGAAAATGTCATAGTAGCATAATGTTAAGTCTGTGGCTTGGCTGTTACCAATAACAGTAATGCAGGTCTACAATGAAAAAAAAAGCAATTGGGACAAAAAGAAATAAAAAAATGTATAATTTGTAGAAAGAAAGAACACTAGAAAACTTAATGCACCAGCTAAACCACGTGCTGAAAGAGAGGCTAAAATTGTTAGGTAGATTAGCAACTGTGAAGGAGAGACTCTGCTCTGCACCTAACAATAGGAGGGATAGCCTTAGAGCAAGACCCCAGCCAACGAAGCTAATCTGTGACTAGAGAAAGGCTGAAACAGTGGTTCTCAACCTTCCTAAGGCTGCAACACTTAATACAGTTCCTCTTGTGGTGATCCCCAACCATAACATTATTTTTGTTGCTACCTTATAATTATAATGTTACTATTTTATGAATTATAATGTAAATATCTGATATGCAGATGGTCTTAGGTGACCCCTGTGAAAGGATTGACCTGCCAAAGGGATTGATTGCAACCTACAGGTTGAGAACCACAGGCCTAAGGGGTACCTGCTCCTAGAAAGCAGTTGCTGCTAATGTAGTCAAAGAGCAAAGGTCTGCTCCAAGTTGGCAGCTGAAGTTGGCAATATGGCACTGGTTTTGGAAGCACGAAAGATGCAAGAGTGAAGGAGGTATGGATTATTCCTCCATGGGTTCAGAGAGCTGCTAGGGCCAGGCAATATGTGGCAGGAGAGCCCTTTGCAAGGAGGCTGTGAGAGGCATTGCATGAAGTTGTGGAAGTGAAGCCTGGGTGCAGTAGAGAAATTGGAGATGTCAGAGCCATGAGGCAACTGCCAAGGAGAGCTGTTTCCAGGGAGTGAAGCCAGACCATGAGAGAGCTATGTGTTGTAGACAACAAAGGTGGGGGGGCAAAGACATCTAAGGTATTTAAAACTAAAACCCTAGGCACTGGACACAAGATTTAGTATTTTCCCTGCTGAGTTTCAGTCTTGCTTTGGTCTAGTACTTTCTATGTTCTCATTCCTCCTCTTTAGAATAGGAATGCATATTCTGTGCCATTGTATGTTGGAGGTACTCAATCTGTCTTTTGCTTTTACAGGGAATCATAGTTAACAGATTACCTTGAGGCTGGGTGGTAATGACACATGCCATTAATCTTAGCACTCAGGAGACAGAGTCAGGCAGATCTCTGAGTTCAAGTCTAGTCTGATCTACAGAGCAAGTCCCAGGACATCTAGGGATACACAGAGAAACCTTTTCCTTAAAACCAGGGGAGTGGAGGATTACCTTGAGTCTCAGAAGAGACTTTGGACTTAGAACTTTTGAACAATGTTGAGACTATTAAAGACTATGGAGACTTTAGAAGTTTGCATCATGAGATAGCCATAAGCAATGGGTAGCTGGGAATAGAATGTGGTAGTTTGAATAAGAAATATCCTTTATAGGTTTAGATATTTGAATATTTGGTCCCCTGTTGGTAGCGATGTTTGAAAAGGTTATAGAACCTTTAGGAGGCATGGCTTTGATGGAATAAATACTTCAGTAGGTGTGAGTTTTGAGGGTTCAGAGCCATGTTTCATTTCTAGTTCATTGTCTGCTTCATTTGTATAATTGAGATGTAATCTCTCAGCTTCCTACTCTGGACACGAGCTGCCATGCCTCTTCCTCCATTATTGACTTTCTCTCTGGAACTGTAAGTCAAAATAAGCTATTTTGTTTTGTGTTTTATCATAGCAACAAAAGTAACTAATACATTTTTCCAAGAGTAGTCTGCCTAGTGGGGTCCTTTAAAATGAATGGCTTCTATCAGCCTATTATGTCTAAAGCCCTGTGCAATTTCAAGTTATAGAAGGAGGGATGAGACAAAGGGTTAAAAATAGCATGTGTACTTGATGTGTGTGTATCTCTCTGTGTGTGCACATTTGACATTTAATTACAGAATAACAGAATGAAAACATGGGCAAGTTCTCTTTTTTGTCCCTTCACAAGGGAAAATACCACTCTGATAAAAACAAAACAACAAAGCTCTTTTTCTTGTGGGCGTGGCTCTTGGTGCTTTTTTTTTTTTTTTTTTTTTTTTTTTTTTTTTTTTTTTTTTCTTTTTTCTTTCAGTAGACAGAGGCTTCCTTCCACTTTAGGGTTAGGCTTCTCCTGTAGCATTTCAGTCCATGCTAGATGACACTTTTGAAGAGGAACTTTGTTGAACTGCAATATGTTCAAGAAGATAGTGATGGAGACCAAGATAGTGAGGAGCCTGTGAACTTTGTCATCTGAGCAGTTGGGCATATTTAGTTCAGGGACATGGGACTCTGCAGGGAAATGACAGCTGCCTTCAAACAAAGTGAGGCTGCCAGGAGGAGAAGGGCTTGCTTGGTATTTCTCATATGATCGGAGGGGAAGCTACAGGGGGCTAATTTTGGCTAGCACAACAGAACATTTTAATGATAAGAACAATCCAGAAATGGAAGAGGCTTCCCCAGGAGACCTTGATTTATAATCAGCAGAGATGTTGAGTCAGAGTCCGAATCCCCTGTGGTCATGACTGAAGTGCAAAATTGATGCAAAAGATGGAAAATTAGGAGAAAAAACCTTTAAGGTCATTTCCAGACATTCTAATTCTATGCATTGAATTCTGGTTAAGAACATCTGACCTCAGCTGACTCACAGTGAAGATTTGACACGTTTCTAAGGCCTAAGGATGAAGAGTAGGAGTGTGAATGTATGAGGGGCACTAGAGCAATGTACTTATGATGTAGTGTCCCTACAGTAGGTTCATCGTTTGTGTGCCTGGCCGTTAGCTGACCGTGCTATTTTGAGATATTATGGGAACTTCAAGAAGTGAGATTGACCTAGAGAAGGGCTTGCAAAAATTATGTCTTGTTCCCTTTGCCCACAGGTCTCTTTCTCTGCTTCCTGTCTGCTCCACCACACCCTCCTCAGCATGATGGACTGACAGCTTTGAAGCTGTGAGCTAAAATAAATCCTTCTTCCCTTAGGTTGTTTCTGCCAGGCATCTTCTGCAGCAGTAACAACAACAACAACAACAACAACAACCACAACCACAATAACCACAACAAAAATCAGCAAATACAGGAAGGTGAGGGCAGTAAAAAAGTAGGCTTAGCTCCTTCACTTTCTGGATTTGCTAGTGGATTGGTCAGTTTGTTTGCTTTTCTGGGATTGTTGTGTTTACTTTTGCAGGGAGAAGTTCTAGGTGTCTCAGGGCTATGCTGATGTAACACCTTTCTCTTTCTACCAGGTCCTTTTTGCAGATTGTGTGCAGATCTAGTGCCAGCCATGACAACTCTGAGTGCCAGATTTGAAGATAAAATGAAAAGCAATTGAAATTAGCCAGTGAGATCCAGACTGAAGTTCTATTTTTATTCCTTCCTTATTGAGGCCAGTGGTTGAAAGTTTGATTCAAATGCCTGATGTGTTTCTCCTGCCTTGCCTTTAATTGGTTTTGTCGGCTTCATTTGATTTTGTTTTGATTGGAGTCCTGCTGCACAGTCTGGGCTTTCTCTTCATACAATGCAATGTGCCAAAGATGGAGTTATCTGACTGCAGTCACTACATAATGGGCCAGACATTCCCTCCCCCTCCTCAGTTTACATTGTAGCCACATTTGGCAGACTGTATAAAACCCCGTTTTACTTACTGCAATGGGGTGTGAGAGCTTTCTGAAAGCAGAAGCAAAACTAAACATGTAAATTGTCACTATGGATAATACAAAGCTCTTAGGGAAAGTTTAGGTAGCTATTTGTTGGCAAATTAGCAGCAGATCTGGATTTTGTTGGTTTTTATGGTGTGTAATTAGACAGCTATAGCTGTTATTATAAAATGGCACCCGCTTTGGTGGCTTGATGGGTCTGTAGTCTTAATATGGTTCTTCTTCCTTGGTACATGGTCCTACATGAAGATCCATCTTTGATTTTCTGTTTTCTTATTTAAAACATCCCATGGCACTTTAATCAACTCTATGCAGCAGAAATAATATTTTTATTTTATTAGTTTTTAAGTGTTACTAAGTTGACAGTCTGGAAACAAACGTTTTTGTTGTTGTTGTTCGTTTAAAGATAAAATTTCCATCCTTGCTTTGAGGAGCACAAGCTTTCTAAAGGCTGCCAGGCCAATGCTGGCCCAGCTGCACTCTCACATGCTCAAGGCATGGGGAACGCCCTGCTTGCATTGCATCCAAATTACTGCTCCGTGTGTAATCCCACTGAAAGACAATTTGGGTCTTCAAATCATCATGGTTCACTGGGTAAAAGCAACTTGCCAAATAAGCCTGGTGACCTGAATTCGATCCCCAGAGCACCTGGTAGTAGGAGCTGCAAAGCTGTTGTTTGGTCTCCACATGCCTTCCTGTGCTGATATATATCATACCCACACCCTGTAGCACAAATTAATAATAAAAAAATAATCTTTAAGAAGCACATTACAACTTTACATGTTGATGTAATCCCCAGGTCTGATCATTAATTCTATACTTGATTATGTAGTGATTTTTTTCGTCAAGGATCTGTATATCTATTTTTTTTCAATTGAATTTCTTAAGATTTGACCATAATAACTAATAGGGTAATGAATGCAGTGATCACTTATTAATCCTAGGAATGAGCGGAGATTGACTTTGTCTGTCTTAACTAGTATAAGTGACAAGCAGGTGAGCACTGGTCTGAGAGGCTTGATGGCCACAAAGAAACCATGAGCAAACCACCGACCAAAAAAGGCTAAAGCTAGAAAACCACGGGATCAGTTACACAGGAAAACATGAGGGTGTGAGATATTCAGAAAACCCCCCATTTTTGTAAAATATCTCAAGCATTTATTCTACCTCTTATTTTACTAAAGCAACAAAACTTCTAAAATCAAACATATGAAACACCACAGAAAGGATGTACAAAAAAATCAAAACCACGAAAGATTTTATTTGGGTCCATTTTTTCTTTAATTTTTGTTCTCGTTCATTATGAGAAAGAAGGAAAGAAGAGAGAAACACGCTGAGTCACCATCAAGAATCATTGTCAGATGAAATTATAGAAGATTTTTATAGGAGCTAGCAATGTAGTTTATTGGTTAGAGCACTTTTCTGGCATACAGGAAACCCTGGCTTTGGTCCTCAGTAACCCCCACCCCCACCCCAGTACATACAAAGATTTACAAAAATCTTATTTCCAGTTTCTTTCAAGAAAAGTAAAAACCAGAGAAAGCCAAAGGAGCAACGTGAGTGTTTACAGATGCTTATTTGTGTGGATGAAGACAGTGTATCCCAGGTAGCTGGTGTCTCCAGAGATAATTGCAACAGAGATCTGAAAACTGCTACCATGGCTCTGGTGGGATCTCAGTGGTTTGAAGAAACAGGAAAGGGCACACAAGAAGAGCATTGTTGGCTTTGTATTAGGAATTTCCACCCTGGAAACAAACAGCTGTCCCCACAGATAGAACTGCCTTTGTCATCCCATCCATCTGTGCTCAGATTGAAAACATGTAACTCACAAGATGAGTTCTGGGTGCTGAACCTTAAAGAAGGAAGGATTTCTTAAGCAGGCATGGTGAGTGCCTGAAAAAGTAGACAATGGGTTTGAGTATAATCAAGAGATTTTCTAACTCAGATGCCTTAAAGTCAGGCATTGCCTTCATTCATCTTAGAAGTCACCTCAATTTTCTATCTCTAACTGCTTTCATGTCTGGGTTGAAAGCAGGAAAGTCCTGTTTCTGCAAGTTTGCAGAGTTGGAAAGAGATGCTCAAATGATTCAGTAATATAGCTGTCTCTTTAGATCCCCCAACAAAGTCTGAAGGCAGGCAGGCATCCAGGAACCCAAGAGGCTAGACAAGATTTCTCTGGCTCTCCATCTACTGCTACCTCCTGCGCACACACACACACACACACACACACACACACACACACGCACACACGCACACACACAGAGCTGAGACAGAGAGAGGAAGGGGAAGGAGAGGGAAAGGGAGAGAGACAGACAGAGCTAGCCAGAGAACATGTGCACAGCCTGTGAAAACCTGGATGAATAGCCTGTGGATAACTTTACCTGGAAAAACTAGGTCATGGCTAAAAAGGGGCTGCACATGTATTTTGAAACATGCTGGAATGCTGGCGGTGGAAACCATGTACTCGTGAAAGTATTTTGGAGATTGTGAGTCTTACAGAGGACAATAATGGAGACTTTACATGATGGTTCCCATTCCTCTGGGATGACAGTTGGGGAGAAAATGTGTCTGTATTAAGCCAGGAAAACAAACAAACAGTTGAGAGAAAATATATTCAGACAAGATTAATTCTAAATGTAAAAGACATGAAAACAATATCCTTAAAAAGTCTTTAGTGAAATTAAAACCTTCACAAAGACAAGGGCTTAAGCATAGACATGACTCAGGAGTAGCAGTAAATCCAAATATTAAATCAG
Source organism: Arvicanthis niloticus (assembly GCF_011762505.2). Taxonomy (NCBI): domain Eukaryota; kingdom Metazoa; phylum Chordata; class Mammalia; order Rodentia; family Muridae; genus Arvicanthis; species Arvicanthis niloticus. Next base: position 79,746,354 of record NC_047658.1, on the reverse strand, counting down.
AGTTTGTCAATTTTTACATTATATATACATGTATATATATGTGTATATATATACATAAATACATACATAATTTTGAATTGTAAAGAGTATATCTTTGAGGCAGAAATTACAGAAGATTGAGTAGAGAAATACCAGTTTCAACTCTACTTTATTAAGGTGTGATTGTCATGAAGTACTAAATCTTTTTACTGTATATAACTTAATGAGTTGGAACTAAATGTCCACATTGAACCAACAGGACTGTTAAGGTCATAGACATGTCCATTGTGGGGAGCCGACAGAAGGCGGCTATCATCCTTGCAGCCATCTTGAGCCATATACCCTGACAAGAGACTTGTTTACAACAGCCTACAACAGCTGAGCACACTCTGATAACATCTTGTTTTAGATACCCAGGATCTTCCCTTGGGTGTGTGAGACTTAAAGGTGTGATTTAGAGATAAGACTTAAAGGCGTGACTTAAAGGTGTGGCTTAGAAGTGAGACATATAAAAGGCGAGAGCCAGATAGAAGAAATTATTAGGCACTTGAGACTTGGAAGGTAACTTGGAACTGGAAAAGAGACTAGCAATTTAGGACTGGGATTAGGACTTGAGACTTGGTGCTAGGAACTAAGGACTTTGAACTTGGGACTTGAAACTAGGGACTTGGAGAGAAGAAGAGAGACTGAAGAATAAATGAGATTAAATCACACTCTGGTCTCCATTCTTCTTATCTGTCCTCACTCTCTCTCTTGCTGAACCCCAACCTGTGGACTGGAGCAGCTTGAGGCAGTGCGGGATCTAACAATGTAGCCCCCAAAGCTTTTGGCAGTGCAGGTTCCAACATTGATAGAGCGGTCTCTGACATTTTGCCCCAAGCATGGGGCAGAGCAGTCCACAACATTTTGGCCCCCAAGCGTGGGGCAGCTCAGGCCGTGACAGTCCATCACTTGCCAAGCTTTTATTATGCTTATATTTTATTTTTATGGTAATGTAAATATGTTTAATGTAAGCACTTAGGAGTATAAGCTGCACTGCACTATTGTTAGCTACAAGAGTGTGCTGTATAGAACAGAACTTACCCTTCCCCAGAGCTGAGCCATCATCCCTCCATTTGTCACCTTCCTCCAGCCCCTGACAGATTCTACATTTTTTTTCTTTTTTTTGGTTTTTTTGAGACAGGGTTTCTCTGTGTAGTCCTGGCTGTTACATTTTTTTTTTTTTTTTTTTTTTTGATATATGATCTTGCTGTGTTGCACAGGCTTGCCTTAGACATCGGGTTCAAATAATTCTCTTGCCTCAGCCTCCCAAGTAGATAAGGACTGCAAGTGTATGTCCACTGTATTTGGTCCAAGTTTGATTATTTCAGATTCTTCATGTAAGTGGAATCATACAACATTTATCTTTCTGTCTGACTTATTTCACATCATTGCAATTGGCAGGTTCCCCTCAATGGGAAGATAGTATCCCATTGAGTGCACACAGCACATTTTCTCCTTCCATTCATTTCTAAATGCTCATTTAGACTTTCGTTATTATAGAGATAAAACAGGAAAAGCTATTTCTTGAGAGTGTTAACACTGGATTATTAGAACACATGGATAAGGGAGGGTTAGATGCACTCCGTTTTGAGTCATAGTAGAAAAGAGAAGCTGGGCCTAATGGCATAGGTCTGAGGTGCTAGGCACTCTGCAGGCTGAGGTAGCAGGAAGACTGTAAGTTCAAGGTCATCCTGGGCTACTGAGTGAGGTGAAAATCAATCTAGACAACTTAGTGAGCCCCGATCTCAACACATGAAAACTAAAAAGAAGGCTGGCTGTGTAGTTCTGTGGTAAGGAAGTCACTGTTAGCATGAGGCCTTAGGTTCTGCCTTCAACACCGAAACAACAGTGACAGAATTATTTTTAATTTCATATTAACAACATCTGTAAGGAAATAGGGTATTTCCCTTCTACCTTAACTAATGAATACCAAACAAATGGGTAAAAATGAGAATAATAATATTCTGCCCATGTTTTCTGGGCAAAAAAGGTGTTTTAAAAACGAAATACCCTCAGTCTGTGTGTATGTCTGAGAAACAGTTAAGTGACTGAGAAAACAGGTGGGTGCTTATTGATGGCTCACAAAAAGATTGTGTATGTGTCTACTGAGTCCATGTGTATCACATGTGTACAGGTGCCTGCAGAGGCCAGAATAAAGCATTGCATCTGTAGAACTGGAATTACAGACAGTTGTGAGCTGCTTGATCTGGGTGCCAGGAACTGAGCCCAGGTCTATGGCTGGAAGTTACAGCTCAGTGCTAGAGTGCTTGTCTAGCATGCATGAAATCCTGGGTTTGATTGTCCTAATAATCATGACGTGTGTGAACTGGAAATTTCTGTTTGTTTTTTCAACTCAGTTGTGCCATGTGATGGTTTTCTGAACATTGTCTTATGAGAGGATGCTTTTGCTGAAGCAGACATGTGGGAGGGTATTTTGCTGAAAACAAACATGGCCATTTTCTGGAACCTACCTGGAAAAATGGCATGTGATGTTTTGCTAGAGTGGATGCTTGAGAGATGTTTTGGGAAAGATATAAGTATAACCCAACAGACAGGGGACAATGGTGTGGCATTGGTTTGACTTGGCACTCTTTGCTGGTCTTCTCCGGGCTTTGCTGACTATGGCCTTTACTGATGAAGCTGTGGCATCAGTTCATCTTGCCTTCTTTACTGGTCATTGTTTGTTGTGACTTCAGAGAAAGAAACACACCAAAGAACTTCTGGTGGTATTCCAACTGCTTCTGGCATCTTCTACAGACTCAGGCTAACTAGCTGAGCCTCTCTGCTTCTTCTGGATCAAATTGCCTTTGCTGAATGGTGTTTTCGAGTGCCACCGCTGATTTGTTTGAACTGAACTGCTGCTATTCTGACAACAAAGATTTCAGAAATCATCCCAAAGAACTATTTGTAAACAGGTCCAAACCTCCTTTTGCCCTATTAACCTTTCCTTTCCACTACCTCTTGTGGGTGGTGGGCTAGAAGGGAGGTTAATACAGTTTAAGAACCCTTATTAATGTAGGTTTTGAAAAAGCTTGTATGTGTGTGCATGCATGTGCACATACACTCATGCCCACACACAAGATACTTCCCAATGACCAGGAAACATCTCACTAGGACCCTCTCCTTCCTTTGTGTGTGTGTGTACGTGCACACACACATGTGTATACTCTCAGATGCATATGTTCATGCAGGTGCACATGCATGCTTGTGAATATGTATGTATGTGCACATGTATATAAGCCAGAGGTCAACTTTAAGTTTTCCTCATGCTATGTATACCCTTTTGAGACAGGCTTCTGCCTGGCCTGTAGCTCAGCCAAGTAGACTACACATTTGTCTCTTCAGTATTAGGAACCCAAGAGTGCAGTACCACCTCTGCCTTTTACACAGAAACTAGGGTCCAACTCAGGTCCTAATGCTTGTAAGGTACACATGTTACCTACTACTTGTCCTCCAGTGTCCTCTCACCTCCCAACAGGTCCACCCTGAGGACTGAACATTTGTCATATGGGCCAGAAGGGCCCATGCAAACTAAGAACTCACTGTACCTAGGAGACAGCCAAAGACATAGCACACCTCTTATCTATATTTCTACCCTAAGCCTACAATGCACTGGTGTGGAAGAATCTCACCTTGATATGGTGCTTCTTCCCATTAGGGACCAGTTGTGTCTGGCCACATATGGAGGTACAGGCCTGTGTCTATGTGTGAGTTTATTGATTTATGCTAAAGAATGAGAGAGGCTGTTTTTCTGAACAGAGAGGAGTTGGGTAAAAATCTCAACAACTTCTGTAGAAGGAAAGAAAATTTCTGGGCTCAGATTTTCCTTAGATTATTTGTCAACCCAAGCTTAAATGTCTGGGGGAACACTGGAAACACAAAGTGACACTACTTTGGAAGAGTGTCACAGGATGGTTTTCTGAAGGCTAGGAAGAGATCACCTACTTCTGCCTTAATAGGCAGATTCTTACCTCAAATGTGCCCACATTAAGGCTGTTGCAAAGGGAGTGTAAGACCCAGTAAACTCAGCTCAATCTCCAAAGCTAGTCTATGGCTCTCTGTCTATGTCTTTCTTTCTCTCTGTCTCCCTCTCACCCTCCTTCCTTCTACCTCCTCATTAGTGTGTGTGTGTGTGTGTGTGTGTGTGTGTGTGTGTGTGATGTAAATCTGTTTATGCACACAGAGTCCAGAGGTCTGTCAGGTGTTTTCCTCTATCACTCTCTGCCTTATTTTTTGACATAGTGTCTTTTACTGAACCTGGATCTCATTTCAGCTAGAGTCACTGGTAAGTGAGCTTAGGACCTACTTGTCTTTTCTTTCTTTCTTTTTTTCTGTTTTTTGGTTTTTTTTTTTTGTTGTTGTTGTTTTTTTGTTTTTTTTGTTTTCAAGACAAGGTTTCTCTGTATAGTCCTGGCTGTCCTGGAACTCACTCTGTAGACCAGGCTGGCCTTGAACTCAGAAACCCAGCTGCCTCTGCCTCCCAAGTGCTAGGATTAAAGGCGTACGCCACCACTGCCTGGCTCAGGACCTACTTGTCTTATCACCACCAGTTCTGGGTTTTTAGATTCACATCACCATATTTGTTTTTTATGTGTATTCTGGAGAGCCAATGTTTACATTACAAGCACTTTACCCACCATACACTGAAAAATTCCCAGTCTTGTTGACAAGCAACAAGTGCTTGTTGTCCACAAGCAGTGGCTTGCACAGCTTCTGTCTGATAACTAGTCTTGCTAGCCATCCACATCCTTTGACAAGAATGGAACATGATTAGTGTGGTTGTAGGGCTGATTTCTCAGTTAGCTCAGGACCTCTGGTCTTCCTTTCTGATCAGCTTCTTATTGGCTCCCTGTGACCTCATTCTCCCCTGCCTGTCCTTCCACACTGCTTTTATTTTTTTATTTTGTCCCAGTCCACACACACTGCCACAGGAATCATTTGTTAGGACTTACATGGTTTTGCTCAATGGTCAGAGTAATACCATAGTCAGTACTTTAGATTATATCATTCTTTTTGCTAGACTGAGAGTCACCCTCCAGCACTATGTGGATTCTGCCTTTTGTGCTGCTATCTCTGAGGTGTCAATGCAGCTGGAACAAGTCACAAAAATCCAGATTGAGCCACTGCTCTGGTGACCTCTGGTCTCCTGGCTCATCAGGGGAAGAGTGTGTTTCTACTCTCTGATCTCCTCAGGCTCTGTACACTCCCCTGACCTCTTACCTTTTGCAAGAAAATTTCTTCCTGAGGATATTGAGGTCTTGCTGTAGTTGAATCTGGAATGTTCCCAGAAGTCTCTGCGTTGAAGGTTTGGTCAAAATCCTGTGGTGCTGTTGGGAAGTGGTGGAAGCACGAGGAGGTAGATGTAGAATAGGGAGGAGTTAGCTCACTGGGAGGGTGTGTCCTTGAAGAGTACATTGGGACCTTGGCCCTTTACCTTACTCTGTTTCGATGGTGACCATGATGTGGACAGCTTTATTCTGCTGTGTGCTACTTCTATGGTGTTCTGCCTTACGACTGGCCCAGATGCAGCAGGATCATGGGACCATGGATAAAAAGCTTTGAAACAGAACAAAATAAATCATTTCTCCCTTTCAGCTGTTTAAGTTGGGTTTTTTTTTTTTTTTTTTTTTTTTTTTTTTTTTTTTGTCATCTCACACTGGCTATTTTCTTATCTCACCTCTCCCTTCAACTGACTGTAACTGAGCTTTGTCCAAGGTTGCCCTGTGATCAAATGTGTCAATGGCCTTCGAGTTGTGAAACTCAGTGGCCAATGATCTATCCTTTTATGATGTTACCTGTCAGAGGTATCTGTCACAGTTGGTTTCTGAGCCTTCCCTACTGTTTTCTTCACCACGCAGGTTTGCATCTTCCTGACAAATGGCAGTGCTAAGTCAAATTCTTCCCTAGCTTCTCCCATTGTGTTTCTTCATCCTGACTTCCAAAGGTGTGAATGTCTTGGAACTCTGTCCTTAGCTTGGTCTTATTCACAAGGATCACCCAGTCCTTTGGCTATAAATCCCACCTATCAACTGGACATTGTGAAATGTTCATTCCTAACCTTCATGTCACTCCTGAATCCCACATTGTGTTTCTCACTTTTTGATTGGTATAGTTCCTTGTTCAGGTGTGGGGAATATTCCAGAGTGGTCACAGTGACCTTGTTCTTGCAGGGAGTCTGTAGTTTGGAAGAGTGAGTGCTGATGTGGAGGAGGTTCTTGTCCACTTATCTCCTTTGAAGATGGTGAAACAGAGGAAGAAGTTAAGGTAGATAAGCAGAGTGGACCGACCCATTGGCTGCCAGCTAGCACAACCCTAACATCAAGATCTGTGTGCCTCTTTGTTCCACACCAGTATAAGCTGCTGCTGCTGGCAGCCCTCTGAGGTTTTCTTAAAATTTCACCCATTGAGTTCTGATAACAATATTCTGAGGTTTTTGAGGCATCAGCTTGTGTAATAACTAATATAATAGTGGACAGGGTACTAGAGAGGATTGAAATGAATGGACTGTGTGTGGTTCTGTAGGGTAAATTTCAGGCTAGCCTATGATGTTTATTGAAGATAGCAAGCAAATCAGTGGTGGGAGTGTGTAAACTGAGCTTCCACTGTTGCATGATCCTGCTGCGCTGGCTCAGAGAGTGTGCAGACAAGGAAGTAGCTTCTCATTCATGAGCCAACAGGTAACAGCAAAACCTGAGGTCAGAAAGAGTGCCAGGTTGGCACAGACTGACGTTCAGGGTGGTCAGGCAGAACTATAGCTAGTAGATGCACACCCGAAGGCTATCTCTGGTTGTGACACCAGACTGCAGGATCACAGAGCACTTGATGTGAGAATGTGCTCCATGGTTTCTAGTGGGAAGTGGGATTCTCCAGGTGTAGGAGCTATGTGGGAGCTGGGGTGATTCTGAGATTGATGTAAGGGTTGAGGATGAAATCCCTGGACTTGCCCTTTATGCTGTGAAAGCTAAAGATCCTGAAGAATGCCTACAGGGGCTGGATCAGAATAATATGGCAGATCTGGGGGAGACAGAAGAGATGAGACAAAGACAAGGTGCATTCAATACAAACTGGTCAGTTGAAAGGACCCCCAAAGAAGATGTGAACTGGTTGGTAAAGACAGGAACAGATGCTCCAAAGCTAGTCAGCCAAGTGCTTTACTAATGAAACTTTGGATGTCTCCTTCTAAGGAAAGTAAGTAATTACTCCTACCCAGGAAAAGAGAGGTAAGCCTGCTGTTAGAAGTCTGAAACGTGGCAGAGTAGGGGGAACCTCAGAAAAGTTCACAATAGTGCAGGGTGGCCTGACCAACTTGACAGCCATCTGGGTCCAGATCCAGTGCTTGGAGTTGGTCAACCCCAACACCTATACCATTTATGAGCTGCTGGGGCACAAGGAGGAGCCATTGCTGCAGAACCAGGTCTGGGAGCATGACATTGCCATTGAAGATGAAAACCAGAAACTTGGCTGTGATGGAAGAAGTCCTGGCAATGCTCCAATATTTATGGTGCTTTAGAGATTCAGAGGCCCTGAATGACTAATGACCTGAGAGACCAATGACTCATAGCAATGAGTATTTGCATGTGGAGGTGTGTGGGCAAGAATTATATAGTGATGAGATGCTGTTTCCAATACCACTGTGATGAATGGATTTTTTATGGGGTTTGAAGGATGGAGGAATGGAGCAGTGCATATGGCAGTGGAGAGAGACTGAACCATCTCTATTCCAAGGCCTGAGCTACCTCTGGAGGTCATGTTGATGTGCATGGCCTGCACTTCTACCTGAGGCCATGTTAATGTCTGTGGTCCCTGCTGCTGCAGGGTGGGTAGGAGGGTAGAGGGGTGGGTGAGGGGGTGGAGGTGAGGAATGAGGGGGCAGCATATCGGAGTCCATGGTCCTGCTACAGTATCTGTGGCCCAAGTCACCACAAAGGCTGAGCAGATGTCTGTGGACTGTGCTGCTACTGGGAGCATGTTTGGGTTTGTGGTTCTGCTGCAGCTGTGGGCCATGTTGTTGTCCATGGTGACCCATGTAGCCACAGAGGGCCATGCAAATGGATGTCCATGAGCTGTGATTCTGAGGACCATGTTGGGGTCTGGGGTTCTGCTGCAGATGGGGTCAGAGTTGGTTTGTGTTACCATTGAAAGCAATGCAGATGTCTGTGGTCTGTGCTGCTACAAGAACCCATTTTGATGATGTTCATGGGCTTGGCTGCTGCTAGTGAAGGTGTTGGTGCCCAAGGCCTATACTTTTACTGGAGACCATACCAGGGTCTATGACACTTACTGACACCAGAGGCCAGGTGAATGTTCATGGTCCATGCTGTCATCATCTCCCATGTGGAAGTCCATGATTTGTGCTCTTGCTGACTGTAAAGGACAAGGAAGCTTCTGCAGTGGTATTGATGACTGCAGACTTATAGCTGAGAGAGAGGAACACAGAAGGCTTCTATGACCCCTCTCTCCCCACAAAGTAACAATCTAGAAAGGAAGTCATCAAAGAGAACTCTTAAAAATTGTGATAAGGATGCTGAAGTGAAGCTCTCCACACTTGGTGGCTTCTAGTGGGGGTAGGGTAAGGAAGGACTCACTTTCCTTTAGGAGACTGGCCCCTGGTGGGTTGGCCAGGCTCCACTGACTATATGGAAAACACAAATTAGACTTTTTTTGATTTTTTTTAGGGGAAGGTCACAGGGCATGGGGGGCATACCTGGAAGGATTGGGAAATGAGAATGATTGGGGTACATTTTGTAAAATTCTCAATCAATAAAAATATTAAGTTCAAAAAAGAAGCCTGAAACAGACACTGGCTGAGTAAATAAACCTAGGCCCAACTTCCAGATGGATGCCACAGAAAATATCCTTCCATTGAGCCACCTGTGCAGCCTGTTTGAGGCAGTCTGATATGTGCTTGGCTCTGGGGAAACAAGGAACAGGGAACTGGTCAAGATTTGGGGTATCAGGTCACATCACATTTCTGGACTAGAGCCATTTTGTACAGCTAACTATATGATAGTTCTCCATAGCACACACACAGTTGCTGTAATGGTAGACACTGAGGCTGAACACATGTATACATGGGAACACAGAACTTTTAAATAGGAACAGATGGCCAAGGTGGACAAACCATCCAGCTGAAGGGTTAGTGCTCATTATTCGGACTGTGACATCTGCCTCCCAAATTCTACCTGGAGTACTTTACCCTAGACCTCAAATTTACCATACGAGTAGACACTTGTTGGGAAAGTACCTGCGAAGGTCTGTGGAGGCATTTCAGTTAAGACACAGGGAACAAAACATGTTACACTTTTCAAACTGATCTTGAGGGGTTATGGCAAAAACCCTCAAGAGGCTTTACTACCCTCAAGGTAGTAAAAGGGGCCACAGCTTATCTTGAGGCAAAGGCACCTAGAAATCATTGAAATAGTCCATGAACTGGAAAGGTAAAATGCATCTGGCTAGTGTAGAGTCCTCTTAATTCACTGGAATGGCCTGTCTACCAACTTGACAGGGGCTGATGTATGACAGTGGATTATAGGGAAATAGATAAGGTGGTGCCCTCCATGAACAAGCGGTGTATAACATTGCTGTGGTGTAGGGAGGCTTAGGAACATAGCTGGGACATTACCTTTGTGTGCTGGATTTGGTCCATGCTTCGTTCAGCATTGATATAACAGCTAAAACAAACAAAACAAAACAAACAAAACCCTCCACATGGGAAGGTCCCTTGGACTATTACTGTGTTAACTCAGGGTGTTTCAACAGCCTCACTATAGTGCTATCTGATCTAGTACAATGGATAAAATCCACAATTGTTCAGATATTCCATTACATTGATGCTATTCTGCTAACCTCTATCTTCCAGATATAGTCTAGCTCAGAAAGCTTGCTGGCTCACTTGAAGGAGAGAGGACTGGTCATAAATCCAAACAAGATCTGAGACTCTGTCTTATAGATAACATTTTTGGATTCTCTTATTAGGTGTGCTGGCTAGTTTTTTTGTCAACTTGACACAAGCTAGAGTCATCAAAGAGGAGGGAACCTCACCTGAGAAAACACCTTCCTAAGATATAGCTGTAGGTAAGCTTTTAGGGCATTTTCTTACTTAGTGACTCATGTTGGGGTGGGCAGCCCATTGTGGGTGGGGCCATGTGGGGCTGGTAGTCTTGGGTTCAATAATTGAGCAGGCTGAGCAAACCATGAGAAGAAAGCCAGTAAGTAGAGCTCCTCCATGGCCTCTGCATCAACCCCTGCCTTCAGGTTTCTGCCCTGCTTGAATTCCTGCTTTTGATGATGGACTGTTATATGACACTGAGTGAAATAAACCCTTTCTTCCCCGAGTTGCTTTGGTCATGGTGTTTCATCCCAGCAATAGTAAGCCCTAAATAAGATATTAGATAACACGAAAGTACTGCCAAGTCGATGGTAATAGACAAAGTGCATGATTCTTTGCTTTCCTACATAGTAAAAAAAAAAATGAAGGAGTTTGAAAAAATGAAGGAGTTTGTGGAGCTACTGGACTACTGGTAGGATACTGAGTCTCCATCAACAACTTGGGTAGAAAAAGAGCGGCATAGGACTCAACAGAAGCTTGCACCCAAAAAACAAAAACAAAACCCCAAACAAACCAGGTACAGACAAGTAGCTATTTGATAGGACTCATTCTGCAGAGTGAGCTGAGTGTTGATCAAGTAGGATCTTACTGTGGCTTTTGGCAAAGGGAAAATGGTCTCACATAGCCCACGGGCTTCTAGTCTTGGCAGTGGAAGGGTTCTGGAGATCATTATAGAGGAAAAGCTGCTATCAAGGTATTGACTACTGGACTATTGACTATTGACTATTAGAGGTTCCATAAGCCAAATGTAAACTCATCCACTACTAGGTAGGCCTTAAGGATGGACTTTTCTACTTGCCTAGGGTAGACCACCCATCTCTCTAAAGCTTTGAGAATTCTTGGTGTAAACCTGACAACAACCAGTCTCTGGCAATGGTTATGATTATTTAAATTGGCCTAGCATTAGGACTGTATATTTAAGTGGATGGGATAGTCAAGACATATCAGAAGGACATGACAATAATTTCTTCCTCCCAGCATCAACTGATATCACACCATCTCTGTAGCTATTGTGATCCAATATGGGCTTGGGGGAGGGAAGACTACTAAATGCAACTGTTATGGCTTCTACCATATTGAGGAAATGCTGTAATAATACTAAAGTAGGACTCTGAGAGGGGGTTATTTCGAGAGGGATGTTTATAGAAACCCATGGAAGTCGCATCTTGCTGCAGTATCTTGGTCCTTTCTTTCCCCAAGTCTGTGCCCATCTCAAAAAGCCAACCATTCAAACGGCACTTCCTGTACAATGATGCACCCTGGTATGTATCTTGCCACCCAATATAGATTTTTTCTCTTTGGTACCCACTAAATATCTGTGTTGCTTTTCCTTGGTGGGCAGATGGTATTCATTTGGACTAATGTCCCAACACATTAGTGTTAGTGATTGCCAGACTCTGAATTCCACAAAGGGATTGTAAGGGCTGTCCTAGTGACTTATTTAACCAATATTATGGAATAGCATTCTTCTTCAGAAACTGTCTCCTTGGTTTATTTATTTATTTTTAGACAAGGTTTCACTTTGCAGCCCTCGCAGGCCTAGAACTCATTATGTATGCCAAGCTGGCCTCAAATTCATAGAATCCCAGTTGCTTCAACACCTAAATGCTGGGATTAAAGGCATGTGCCATCATGCCTGGCTCCACCTTGTATTTATTCTTGAGATAGGTCTCTCAATGGGACTGATATCTCTTTGGTTCTGGTAGGCTATCTGGCTGGTGAGTTCTAAAGAATATTTTATTTTTTCTTCCCGAAGAACCACAATTATGTACTACCATACCTTTTTATGTGGATGCTGGGTATCAAACTCAAAGTAGTAAGCACTCTTCTGACTGATCTCGCCAGACCCTTCTGATAACCTCTTAGCCTTACTTTACTTGTGTGTGGGTCACATGGAAACTATAGAAACTGTAACATGTGAAGTGGAAATGTAAGGGTTCTTTGGAAAGTCGGTTGGATGGTGTTTTGCTGGGGCAACAAACACATGAAAGTGGACAAAGGTATGAAAGGCTAAGGCAGACTCACAAAGGAATGTTTTGCTGAAGCAGACACAGGAGAGAAGGTATTCTGCTAAGGCAAGCATGTGAAAGGACATGATGAAGGATTCTTTGCTAACAACATGCATGTATTGGTCTGCTTTGCATTGCATAGTTGAGCTGCATTTGTCAGAACTCCATACAGAGAAACACACCAAAAAACTTCTGGTGGTGTGCTGCAGTTTCTTGCCACTTCTGTGGACTCTGGTGGACTGGATGTACATGCTAAGACAAGACCCATGCTGAGGCAAGATATGTTGAGGACTTGTGATGTCTGGAGGGTATAAATAGAACTCCACCCATGGAGTGACAGAAAGGTTGGTTTGCTGGTACAGCTAGCTGTGCAATGCTTGTGGGTCTTGAGTCTTCACCTATCTTTGCTTCCCTGAGAGAGAGGCACAGCTGAGAACTTCTGGTATTCCTGCTGGTGCCTCCTGATGACTTGAACCAAGGGTGAGGCCTGGCTGTCTCTGCTAGGTCGTGTCACTGCTGTTGCTAACCCAACTCTACCAAACTGGACTGCTGGTATATCCATGAAGTGTTTATGAGTGGATCGAGCTGCCACTGCCTGCCAACCTGTGAACTGAACTGCTGATTTCCAGACAACACAGATGAGAGTTGCTCCAAAGAACCTTTTAAACAGGTCTACTTCCCCAGTATCCTTTCTTTTCCACTACCTCTGGTGGGTGGTGGACTATAAGGAAGATTAAAGTGCTTAAGAACCATCATTAAAAATAAAATAATTTTGAAAAAAATTAAATTTACAAACATGTATTTGGTGTCTCATCTCAAGGGACATGTACCAGAAACTGGAGCCGGGGAAATATTCCAGTGCCTGAGGTGATCACAGCACCCTTGTCCTTGCAGGGATCTGCAGGTTGGAAGAGTAAATGCTGGTGTGCATGCGTGCCTGCATGTGTGTGGTCATTTGAAGACAATGAGACAACAGATGACAAGTGTCATATGCCCCTTAGATGTCATCTAGCAGCCCTGAGCCCTGGACTTGTTTCTCTTAGTTCTGCACATGTATACACTGCTGCTGCTGCTTTTAGACATTAGCTGGTACCATGTCTCTTGGTTAACTATTGCCAAGGATTGTATGAGTAATACAGTATCCAAACCCCTGTATAATCCATTCAGTCCTCTCTTTAGTATCTGGACACATGCCATGAAGCTTTTGAGGCCTTGGGTTTGCATGGCAAGAGATATTGTAATGAAGTTCTTAATTTTTATATCTTCCCCATCCTCATTACCCCAGTTCCAAGCACAGTCACGCTAGGTTCTTTTCTGGCTTACCCTCTGCATTTACTCTAGTAAAATGGTCCCCACTCTGTTCCTCTTCTCAAAGCTACTAAATAAAACATTTTAACATAATTAATTAATTAATTAATTAATTAATTTATGTGTGTGTGTGTGTGTGTGTGTGTGTGTGTGTGTGTGTAGTTTCAGGTGGTTGTGAGCTACCTGATGTGGGTGTTAGGAACTGAATTTGGATCCTCTGAAAGAGCAGTAAGTGTTTAGCCTCTGAGTCATCTCTCCAGCTCCTACTACATTTTTTTTTTAATGGAACACCTACAAAAAATTTCTGGCTTTCACCCATGCTATGCCTATATTTCCCATGAAGCAGCTACAGTGATTGCTTAGCAACTTGAATTATATGAAGTCACTTCTTTTTCCCACAAGCTTCCTGATCTTCTTTACAAATTACACATGATCTGTCTATTGGTTCTTTCTGACCTTACTTTTTCCTTTGCTCCTTTTGTTCTAGCTGCCCTGGCAAGCTTTGGATTCTTCTAATCCAACATGACACTTGTCTCTGCCTTTTCATGTGGCTTCAGCAAGTCCAAATGGCATCTCCTTAGAAAGCTTTCCAGACCACTCAGTTCTACAGGAGCCCAAACCCTGGCTATATCACCTTTTCATGGTCAGCAACACAAACCTCTCTATTTTCTTTTTATTTGGTATCATCTTGACAGACTAAAAGGCCTTTGTTCTTGTATTTTCTGCACAGTTTGATATAACAGCATTGTATCACTCACATGACAATTGTATGTGGGAGACTAAGGCATAGGAGAAGAGACTGGATATGTGGTCAACAAAGGCCTTGTGATATAAGATCTGGTGATTTTATCTACTGAGTGTTTCCTGAGTATCTCTGTATTCCAAGGCTTTCTCTCTTTCATTAGAGAGATGGTGGCACAGGGTTGTCATCATGACTTCCATGGTAACGTCTACAGTTTCCCAACCCCTCTCTTTACCTTTGATTTTTGTCCTCTCTAGATTACACTCCCATTTCTAAAACACAAGTGTGTTGTGATACTTTGTGCTTTAAAAATGTTTGAAAAGTTCCCAGTCATTTGCAAGATAAAGTCAATCACTTAATATGGCTCCCAGAGCAGCTTGCTTCTACATTAGCTTCTTGTCTCATTATCCAGGAATGTACAGCTGCCCATGGGCCTCTATGAATATCTCATTTCCCTGAAAACTGACTATTCTCTTACTTTCCCTGTTGGCTTAGAATGACTGGCATTTAGAAGCTTTGTGACCTTGGGATATTATTGTTTCTTCTGGAACTTTGTTTCTTAGTAATCATAATTTATCACTGGGCAGGATAAAGATTCAACACTTTATATATAAGGCCTTTGCTGACCACATCTCCCATGCCTTAGGCTCTCACATACAATTGCCATATGAGTAATTCTATCTATCTATCTATCTATCTATCTATCTATCTATCTATCTATCTATCTATTTATCTTTATCTACAATGAACTCTACCTAACAAACGCTACCTACTTTGTTAGTAATATATACAAGCAATATATATTATATTTAACTATATATGTGTAAACAAACTTTACCTACTTTATCAGCAATTCTGAAGCCTATAACAATATCATTGGGTAGTAGTTGGGTATCTGAGATAATGGATTTCTGCTAGTTTTTAAACTTGCTTGATTTAATGGGAGGTAACCAGATCTGATCAAAGATTCCAACTTCCAGCTTTTGATCGTTTGACCTTCTGTTTTAGTTTATTCTCTGTGCTTTCCAAAAGTCTTGAGAATGCCACTATTCCTATCCCAGGACTCTCAAATATACAGGGATAAGATAGCAGCTTGTTCCCAGACCCCACCCTAGCTATGCTCTGGATGAAGGACTAGTGGGGATTGCCTAGCATTCTCATGATTTAAGACTTTGGAGGTTTCCTCTATCTTTCACATGATCTTGAACTTTCTATGAACTCAGGTTTCAGGGACACGTTGGAGCCTCTTGATGGTGGCCTCTGGGCATAGGAGTAGCCTGAGCAACAGAGACAAATGGAATCTGGCAAGCGAGTAATTTGGCACCAGTTACCTTTTTTTTTTTTTTTATCATGGTAGAGAGGTTCAGCCTCCACCTAGTACCTTGTAGCCTGTTCTGTGAAGATGGATAATGGCATGTTCTTACCTTCCAGGGTGTGGTGGGAAATGCTAGAAAAGGAGTTTGTTGCCATCAGGATGGCTTAGCCTCGAGTGTTCCCCACAGGAGTGTATCATGACAGCTTTTGGCTAGACTATCAAAGGACCTAGGTGAGCCAGGTCACCTGGTATGTGTGGTTATTTGAATTTACTTTAAAGGTTTAGTTGCTCTGACCTCTGTGAATTTAAGGCAGTCGGATTGACTAATATATCAATAGAGCCCTTAAAAATTAAGCTTGGAACTGGGCAGGAGGCACATGCCTTTAATCCTAGCATTTGGGAGAGTGAGTTCCAGCACAGCCGGAGAAACCCTGTCTTAAAAAAAAAAAAAAAAAAGAAAGAAAGACAAATTAAGCTAAGAAGTAGCTGCCCCACACTCGGGACTGTGTTAAGTACTTTGGCAAATGCCAAGGTGAATCACAGTCCAGCAGGAACTCACATCTAATGGGGATTATAGATGCACAAACAGCTGAATCAACGCAGAGAGCCACGTTGACTCACATGTGCAGGAAGTTCGGAGGAGGGAGAGACACCCATGACTGACTCAGCACCTGAGGTAAAGTTTTGGAGAGAAACATTTGAACAAGGCTTGAGAGGATTAGAGCTACAGAAGGCATAGCCTGGGGACTCTTTGTAGGAAAGCCTGGAACTATGTAGAACTTCTGGAAGTTTTGTTTCATAGACATGAGGAAGATGTAGTAGAGTAGATCTTTGCCTGTGTAAGGAGTCTAAACTGGATTCTTTATGTCTGTGGTGAATGTGTGTGAGGGAGGCAGGGAGGGAGGGAGGGAGAGAGAGAGACAGAGAGAGAGAGAGAAGACTAGAGAACAACCTTTGGTGTTGTTTCTCAAGTGCCATCCACTATAGAGTTTGAGAAAGCATCTCTCACTAGTCCAGAGCTCACCAAATACGCTAAGCTAGTTGGCCAACAAGCCCCAGGGACCTGCCTGTCTCTTCCTCCCCAGCATTAGGAGTGAGGACAAGCACAGCCCATATGCCATGCTTTTCACATAGGCTCTGGAGACCAAACTCAGGTCTCCAAGAGAACTGTTTCCAAGCCCTGGACTTGAGCTCGGCAACCTGAGCAGATGAATGTGCTAGAGAGGGTTAGTTATAGGATGGGTGAGGGGAGGATGGGATGGATGATCAGCATCCATTAGTACTGTCAGGAAGATCAGTGAGAAGGAAACCCAGAGAAATGTCTTGTGGTAAAATTAATACAGCTGATTATAAAAAGGGACAAAAGGCAGAAATTAATGAAGTGCATGAAGTTCCCAAGCATGGGTGGCTAGATAGACTGAGGAATCACTCGAGAAGAACAGAGGCAAAGCATATTTGGAAGGAGAAGTTCCATTTTGGACAGGAGTTTGAGGTGTCCACATGGTGTTTGAGTAGAGGTTAAGAGCTGGCCTGTGAGAGGAAATGGCTGTGAGGGAGAGTCCACAGGATCGTTTGACTGGGATAAGAAAAAGTAGTGCACTTCAGTAAGACTTCAGAGGGGGAGACAAGTGAGTTAGTTAGTTGTAGAGAAGCAGTAAGAGGCAGCAGTGACTTAGTGCTTGGGACGAGATAGACCAGTTTAATTTCCAGTTCTGCCATTTACCTTTTGTGTGGCCTTGAACAAGTTACTTAGCCTTGGAAAAACCTCAGTTTTCTCATTTGTAAGATGGGACAGAAAACATTTTGTTCCGAGGGGGTTGTGAATGTTGAATTAGATGCTATTTGAAGGATGCTTGGTCAATAAATGATTCATAAAAACCAGTTATTCAAAATGTTACCACTAGTAATGGAAAAATGTTGGACATAAAGGTTGAGGCACTGATCTCATCAGGAAGTGAAGGAAGAGGAGTGAGGGGTGACAGAAGGAAGCCTCGGGAGAGGCTTCTGGGTTGTGGTGATGCAGTGGTTGGGGTCCAGGTAGCTCTTGTTGTCTTCTGCCTTAAGAAGCTGGTGTGACCAAGGTTAGAGGAGACACCTTTAACTTTGGAATGGGAATCTGTCAGCTGGCTAGGCTGATAACAGTACCACAAGTAGGATGACTTTAAGGAAAGTTGATTTTCCTGAAGTTCTGGAAGCTAGAAATCCAGATTTAAGATGCTCTCCCCCCCCCCCCCAAATTGGAGGGGACAGCATCTGCTCCGTACCATTCTTGCTTGAGAGGCTCTGCTGCTAATCCGGGGCAATCTTTGGCTTCAAACAGTATTATCTTAGTATCTGACTCCAGTCATTTGGCATTTCCCCAGTGAGCATGTCTGTTCACATTCTCCTTTCTATAAGGTCACTAGTCCTATTAGAGCAGGGGCCCACCCTTTCCACTATGACTTCATCTTCAGTAATTATAACCAAAACTGTTCTATTTCTGAATGAGGTTGCATGCTGAAGGACACAGGTCAACACTGCGTATCTTCCTCACTTGCTTTCCACCTGGTTTTGAGGCAGAGTTTCTCACTGAATCTGGCACTCACTAGTTGGTCTAGGTTTCTTTGACAGTGAGTTCCAGTGATCTTCCTGTCTTAGCTCCTTCCCTCACCTCTCTTACCTCAGAGCTGGGGACACAGGCACATGTTACCTACCATGCTTTTATGTGGGTGCTAGGGGTCTTCATGCTTATACCGAAAGCACTTTACCAGATGGGCCATCTCTCCAGCACCTCTTGGGTTTTTATTTTGTCTGAAATTAATTTATTTACCCAATTCACTTGTGAGAAAGTACTGTCACAGAATTGTCACAAAGAAAAGGGAATATGCGCAAGCTGGTGAGGTTATATCACAACACAGAAGGATAATGAGAAGTGGAGGAAGTCTTCCCTAGGACACAATTGGAACATATATTCTTGAACAGTCTCAAGGTTTCTTTTAAAGTATTTTTTCCAGAGAAGATATGTAGCTTAGAATGAAGAACATTTCCTATGAGAAAACGCTTTAAAGATAGCAATAATCTTAATTAAACAGTCTTTCACATCCAGAAGGGACCAAAATTATAAACGCACATGCAACTTTCAAGCATATGTTCTTTTTAATGATATTAATACATCTCTAGAGATAGTAGGAGCACTTCTTCCTAATTAGGTAGTATTTTATTAAACCCAGTGAAATCTCATGCTAGTTTGAGCACCATTTTCAAGAGTTAAATAACGCCCAGAGTCTCAAATAAGGAGGATTTTCTTTCTTTCTTTCAGAAGTTATTGGTGTTAGTAAAAAACCAGTTTTAGGATGAGAGGGTGATAAATCTTTTTGTAACCGAGGACAGTCTACACTGCCCCAAGGTCTGCTCAGCACGCATGCATCATTGCTGATCCTGCTTATGCCAACACATCTATTTTAAAATAAAAGTTAGAATAGTTTTAATTACATGAAAATTAATTTTCCTCAGTTGACCCATTTTTGAAACCAAGCCCGATTCACCAGCTACATCATTTTCCAATTCAGCTTTAATCACTCTGGGGTCATGGTGTGGGAACGTGAGGGTTGGGCTGGGAACAGAAAGACTGAAGTTCAAATTCTGTGTTTAAAAGATGAAGGAGGTTAAAGCAATTTTAAGGAACACTATGACACCTCTATGGAAAAACACTGGAAAGCAGTTGGCTTCCTAGCAAACTATAACCCTCTTTAAAGGGTAAGCTGCAGTGGAAGCTGTGAGTGGGCCAGTTGCACTTTGGGGTGTTAAAATGTGATTACGAAGCTGTGATTAAAGAGACTACAGGGCCAGGCAGACTTGTGTTTAAGAATAGCAATTCCAATGCTCATAAAATAGTCTAGTCTCAGACAGCAGATGTGCACACAGAGGCAAACTCTCTAAACAGGAGGCTAACAGGATGATTCCAGAGATGTGCCATGGGAGTAGGCAAGCAAGGGTAGGCTTCCTATGGATACTCATATAGGTTAATAGTAGGGAATCTATCAATAAACCCATTATCAACACACTGAAAGAGAAACCATATCAATCAAAAAGACATTTGATTCAACCTAACAACTACTCCTAATGAAACAAGAAGACAAAGTGAACAGCATGTTATCTCAAATGGTAATGTAGTGAACCCATCTCAGTGTAAACCAAGCCCAGACAGGAATGCCCACTCTTGCCCTGTATCTATATTGTCTTGGGTGTACTTGCAAATAAAAGAAATAAAATTTAAAATGTCTGGAAAAGAAAAACTATCACTTCTTTTAATCTTTCTCCCACCTCCCCCCTCTCATATAGAGACAACCCAGGAAACTAAGCTTTTAGCTGGGTATGGTGGTGTACAGCTATAATCCCCACAATGGGGCCAGGGATGTCAGGAGAACCATTCATTCAAGGCTGGAGGGAGGGAGAAAATAAGAGAAGGAGGCTGGTTGGAGGGAGGGAGAGTGTTTGAAATGTTTAGAGTCCTAAGAGAATTTGGTTGAGTGTCTAGATGGAGGGTAAATGGATGAAAATTAGCAATTTAAAAATCTATCAAAAAACCCAAATGGCTGTATATGAGGATATGAATGAGTATTCATTTGGTGACAACAAACAAAATCAGAAGAAATTAGACAACAGAGTTAAGGGCTTCTGCAAAGTAAATAATAACAAATAATATACTGAAGGCTACATACTTTTAAAAGTCAAAGTCATTTTTTATAAAAGTATTTATTTCATGTGTATGAGTGTTTTGTCTTCATATATGACTCCATACCACACAAGTGCCTGGAACTGAGAAGAACTGGAGTTATGGATGGTTGTGAGCTGCCATATGGGTTGTGGGAGTCGAACCCGGCTCTTCTGCAAGAACAGTGAGCTCTTACAGACTGAGCCACCTATCTAGCCCTTATATGTTTTTTAAGGGGGACATAAAAACAAGATATGCATAAGTTGCAATGTCATGTTTTGGGGTCGTTTTGTGGCTCGAATGTGAAATATTTCTTTACTCATGTGTTTGAACATTTAGTCCTCAACCAAGCTTGTGAAACTTTAGGAAGTAGGCTCTCCCTGGAGGAAGTGGTCTCAGGTCTTAGGAAAGTGGACCTTTTAGTCTATCACTAGCCCTCATTCCAACCAAGCTTTGTTTCTTCTGGTTCACACCATGGAACAAGTCCCAGCTAGATACACTACCACCATGAACTCTGTCATGGCTTCCTAGCCATTGAGGGGCTGTATCCTCATGGCTCAACAGGACCCAGAGTCCACCCCTTTGTCCTTAGGTTGTTTCTGTTTGGTATTTGATTGCAGCAATGAGAAAAGTAGTTTATACAGGTAGGAGTACAATATTAAAAATTGACAGTTGCTTGAAAATTAACATATAAATTTTATATAACTCTTACAAGAGTTTCACTGGCTTCGGGATTTGGTAAAATGAACTTAAGCACCAAAACAATAGTCTAGAAAAATATAAAAAGACTAATGTTACAAGATAACAGAATTACTGTAACTAAGTGTCAGGTTGGAGATTAGAAAATTGGTAGTTTAGTTCAGTACAAAAAGGATGCATTCAAAGACAAATTAAACATAGATACAAAACGAAATATAAAACTCTAAGATGATCTGGGAGCCTGTGTCTCCAGCTTCAACTCAGAAATCCCTCTCATGGGCTTTCTGGTATACAAATCAACCCTTCAGTTCAGAGATTCTATGAGGTGTTCAGTGAGAAATATAAGATGCCAGGAACTGTACATAGTTCATTTAGATTTCCTATGTGTGTCTGTGCGTATTTGCTAGTGTGTGCACATGTGGGTGGAGGTCAGAGGACAAGCTCAGGTGTCATTCTTCAGGTGCTTTCAACTTTTCAGTTGAGCACCTCCCCTCAGCATGGAGCTCTAGTTAAGTAGCTAGTGGGGCCACTGAGTGTCCAGGGATCTGCTTGTGTCTGTCTCTGATCTTACATGGCTGGAATTCCAGGAGCAGGCTACCATGTCTGGCTTTTCATGTAGGTTCCTGGGGATTGAATTTAGGTCTTCAGCACGTGAGACAAGCACTTTGTGGACTAAGCCATCTCCTCCACACCCAGTGAAAAATTTACAAGACAAACAATGAAAAGCCTGCTTCAGTGTGCATCTGAAAATGTGAGCTAGGATATGCATCTGCTGGGGCACATGCCCGAGGGTGATGCAGATTTCCCAAGGGACTGGGGGAGAGGGCTGACTAGTAAACTGGATATAATGTCTTGAACACATTTCTATATGATGTACTTAAAGAATTTTATTTTTTCCAATTTAAAATTTTCTTACTAAAGTATGTATTTTTGTGAGATATTTTTTCTGTGAATATTTTTTGACAAATTCAACAAGTAGGGATTTTTGGATTCTCCTGGGTCAAGTCATTAGACCAAAAGTTTGTGAAGAAACTCTATTCTTTAACATTAAAATTTAAAATTCCAATTTCACTATTTTCAATATTGTCTAAAAGAGAGGATTTTAAAGGTCATTTTTGGGAGAATAGCTCTTCCTGTAATAATAGCAATGATGAGTAATTATTTAGTACTTAGCTTGTACCAGGCACAAAGAAAAGTATTTTGACCATAAATTTTGACCTCAAAGATATTTTTGTTCCCTTTGCATGCATCTCTATATTTTCAGTTAATTATTTGCCTTGTCCCCAAGATATAACGACTAACACATCCAATTCATAATGAATATTAGCTACAAAAATAACCTACATACTGTAAAATAAATATAAATGCTTTAGTGGCATGTGAGGTCCTGCCCCCACAAATGTGTATAACTACACCTTAGTTCATGTAGCTTACTATATTCAGCTGTCCCAACTGTACATAGACTTGGTATTGATGTGAGTTTTCTACAGTATTTGGAGAAGGGGGCTATTCAGTAAAGCCGGTGGCACAGTTTCTTGAACAGATTTCTACACAGTGCTTTTGAGTGTGTGTAAAACTGGGGAGCTTGCTCACATTAAAGGACACTAGACACTCAGCTCTGGCCAACTGCTGTCACAAAGGAGTGTGGGGTCATGTGTTAATATGCCTGCAGATTTTTTTCAACATATTTTTATGTGGAATGTGATATTTAGCATTGGTGACCAATTAGAATTTTATCCAACATGGCAGGAGCCAACATCATGTAGCTTCAACCCATCTTAGGGATGCATTTTCATGCCCCCCCCCCGTGCTAAATGCAGGACTGGGGGTGCCTTGGGTTAATTTCTGAAAGGTAGAGAGGAATACCAGGTAAGAACTGACAAGGAAGTGCTCCAGGCATTTTGGTGCAGGGTTCTTAAAATAGCAATCCAGCAGGTGGCAGCACAAGAACAGAGATGGGCCACCCTGGACCAATAATACCCACAGGTTTTCTCATTTTTATAAGAGCAAGGAAAAGAACAGATCACAACATTCTAGCTTTGGAGAGAAGAAACATTTTTACATACATTTTTTGTTTAAAAGCAAATAGGAAGCCCCTATTTTGTACTAGCTATTAAACTGTGTACTATCTCAACCATGCTTTTTAAAAACCCTTGTAATTGCAGAAAATCCTTTTTTCATTAAATGAATTAATGCTCCATCACGCCCCAGCCCATTCACTTGAGACAGGGGTTCTCACTGAACGCGGAGCTAAGCTGGCAGCCACCAAGGCCCCAGCCCCCCCCCCTCATGTTGATATTTCAGGCACGCGCTGCCACGCCTGGCTGCTGGAACTCAGCTTTAGGGTCTCATGCTTCAACAGCAATCTCACTAAGCCATTTTAACTCCCACTAAGCCATTTTAGAGATGAAGAAATTGTGTTTTAGAAGGCTAAAAAAATATGCATTTGCGTCTGTACCACACAGTTTTCTCATTGCTGTGACCAAGTATCTGGCAAAAGTGACCTAAGGGGAGAAAGGTTTATCTTGGCTCCTGGCTTAAGAAGGGACATAGGCTATCTGGGTAGAAAGGCAGACCCGTGTGTGTGTGTGTGTGTGTGTGTGTGTGTGTATGGCGGGGGCTGTGGTCACATTCCATCCACTGTCAGGAATCTAGGCAGGACACTGACACTCAGAGCACACCCCATTTGTTATTTACTCATGGGATGGTGTTGTCCACATTCAAGTTCAGCCTTCCCTCCTCAGCTAAACTTTCCTGGAAGCACCTTCACAGACACTCTAAGCCTATGTATGCCAGGTCATTCTGAGTCTAGTCCAGTCAGCAATGAAGATGAACTATCATGCACAGTTTCAGAGAGGCAGGGCCAAGTCTAGATGTAAGGTTGCTGTGTCTTTGCATGGAGCTGTACCTGTTGCTCTAAGTCTTGTTCTGTTGTCTCAGTTCTGTAAGCAGTTGGCATGGGTTATCTGTATTGCAGGACACAGAAAGCAGCATGACAGGAGACATTTGTCCCTAGCTTACAAGGTGGTTGTGCCCTGGAGCTAGTGATTGAGAGAAGATGGATGCTATTACAGAGGAACACCGTATTGGCCATCTGGAGAGCGCACGTGGAAGTGGGACATGCATTTCCTTGTTAATAGGACAGTTTCTGTGACAAGAATAGATGGGTTCTCCCTAGCGCCCACGCTTCACAATGTTAGCCTAGAAATGAGTGGCCTAAGAAGTTTAATGTTTCTATGATCGATGTGAGGGGTTAACCATCACCCCAGCACTCAGTAACTAAGGACCTGCCACCCAGCCACACATTTACCTGGTTTGGATGAGAAATTTCCATGTTTTATAAATGGCTTAAATCTCACAGACAATTCACAAAGTAAATTGTTTAGCCAGAGATGGTCAGCATTTCTACCTGGAGAAGCAGCGTTAGGTAGAGAGGGGATTCAGGTCGACTCCTTCCCCTTTCTGGGGGACTGTGAGCTTTCAGTTAGTGCTGCAGGGTCTGCTCCTTCCTCTGCAGAGTAACAGTTGTGCAGGCAGCTATGATAAGTTAGAGTAGTCAAGGCCAGACCAGCTTTAAAGGATGAAGTGATTCTGAAATCCCAGAACAGAAGCGAGAGGTGTGAGAACAGTGGGGTGCTCAAGGTTCTCACCAGTGGGGTGTTCAAGGTTCTCACCCCCACCATTGCTATAGGGCTACAGCTGCACTGCCATCGAACTGTAGGGACCTAAGAGGCTGGCCAGCTGGGCTTTATTCCAAATAGGGAACAAAAGGCAAAACCAGCCACCAGAATAGAGAATTTTCAGGTGGACACAAAGTTCATTCTATGGGATTTAGAGATGGCTGGGAGCCCTGTGCTCACTTAGAGAGCTCTGTCACTCACAGGCTCTCAGGAGACAGCTGTAGGTGAGCCAAGCTGGTCTCCTGTGCCCCTGTATCAGGGAAGGGCCAACAGCACCTGGTCTGACAGCATGTAGAGACTGAACCTTAGCCTACACATTGCAGTTGTGAGAACTATGGGTCCTGCTTTTTTTCTCTCCCTCCCCCCCTTCTGTCCTCTCTTCCTCCTTCAACTCTTTCCTTTCACCTTCTTTTATTCCCTCTTCCTTCCTCCTTCTTTCTCCCTTTCTTTCTAATTTCCTCCCTACCTTCTGCCCTCCTTCTGTCTTTCCCTCCCTCTCCACTTTATTTCCACCTTCCTCCTGTCTCTCCCTTCTTTTGCCCAGGTTGGCCTCAAACTTGCTTTGTACTGGGGATAACCTTGAAGATCTGATCTGCCTTGCCTACACCTCACAACTGCTAGGATTTCAGGCCTACTCCATAGCATCCAGTGTATGCAGGGCTGGGAATCAAACCCAGGGCTTCACGCATGCTCAACTTTGCCAGTGAGTCCCACTCGCAGTGAGGGCACTCTCCTTCTGAACAGAGAGCTGAGGCAGTGCAGCCTGCCTTGGCAACCTTCCCTCTGGATCTTTTCAAGTGGAGTCAATTGATGGCTTTTTCAGAAGCAAGGGGAAGATTTCTACTGTTTGTCATGAGGAAATGTAAATTGTTACAATCTGTTTAGAGAGTAATTTTGCAATATTATAAAAATGGGAAAGATGTTAATTGCAATGTTGTTTGCAGCAGTGAAAAAGTGGAAATGATGGAAATCGAGCAACAGAGGGCTGCCTATGGAAGTGATCGTGCCTCTTATTATGGAGTAATGCCCATTAATCAGAGATGCCGAAGCAAACGCAGCTGTAAGAGTGTGGGGAACTGACCACTTTATAGCAAATGAAGGAAACTTTGAACATCAGTCTTATCTTGTATGTGTAAAACAGACTTGTTTGCATGTAGCATCATGTTTGATTAGTGCATGGAGCATACTTGAAAAGGACTAAAATTCAAATTTATTATATTATTCTTTGGGTTTTCTGTTTCTTTAACCATCTCCAGGTTTGGAGCAGTTTGGAGCAAGTTGTTTGGATAAAGTCATGTTGAGATGTTTCGTAAAGTCTACTGGAGCCCATGAAGAGGCTGGCAGGAGGTCTGAGCTTCAGAGGCAGTCCTAAAGTCCCTACCTGTGCTGTGGAGAGAAAGGATCCTTCTAGTTGTGCCACTTTGGGAGATTTGAAGGTCATTTGTCATGCACTATGTAGGCTAGCAAGTTCGCACGTGTCTGTCAACAAACACCATATTTAGCACTGAATTGGACCTCTTAACTGATGGTTGGGGAATTACCTACTTTGTAAGGAAATTGTGTTCCATATGGCACAGAATTCTTCACAAGATGTTACATTTGGGATGGCTAAAGCTATCAAACTGGATTCTATCCATGCTGGGGTATGTTATAATGTAATGCTCAGGCAGTTACTATACTGGATACAGGACTTGATAATGCATTATTAGGCATGGATGAAATCCTACAGGGACTACTGCATTGAAAATCTTCTAGAGTATTTATCTGCTCATATCCAGAATATGGCTTAGCAGCATAGCTAACATCCTTCTAGAATCTCAGTTGAACACATTCTTTGAACCCTATATTAACCAAAAATTGAGCACAAGTGAGCAGCTCCAGCATTCGATTCCTGCATCCAAAACCTATTCAGCAGACACTTTCCAGAAACAGAGCCTGTGCTACTAAGGAAGCTGAACTACAGGTTGAAGTGGAAGTTTTTGGTTGTGTCATGTGATATAGACTCATGAGGAAGAATATATTAAGGGGAGGGCCCGTGTGTTAGGTGACATTGGACATATGAGTAAGTGTGCAACTGTCATAGGAGGTATAGGTCTGGAGTGCAGAAAAGTGGTCCATAACTTTGATCAGACTCTCAGGATTTCTATGAAGTGGAAGTTTCTGAATAGGTCAGGTGATACAGAATCACATGGTGTTTTGCTGATACAGACTCACTTAGTGTTATGCTAAGGCAAGACCCCAGGAAGGACATATGATGTTTGGAAAGAATGTAAGGAGGACTCAGTGGACACTGATGGGGCTCTTGAATAGCTAGCTCTGGAGCTCTTCACTGGCCTCTCGTCTTCACTGATCGTCACTTCATTGAGAGAGGCATGACAGAGAACTCCTGGAATTCTGGCTGGTCCTGGTTGCTCCCACTGACTCCCTGACTCCTGACGATTCAGTGGAAGCCTGGTAGTTTCTGCTGGATTGTTCTGCCATTGCTGATTCATAATTAATAACACTTTTGAACTGGACTGTTGGTATCCTGACAAACAGAGATTGGAATTGTCCCAAAGAACTACTTCTAAACAAGTTCACAAACCTTTGCCTACTTACCATTGTTCCCCTTCCTTTGGATGGTGGACTAGAAGCAGAGGGGGAGGGTTGAAGCATTTGTGAACCCTCATTAAAGTAGGTTTTGAAAAATCAAGGCCTACAACAGATCCACAGGAGATCCATGTGCCAGAGGCTGGGAAGAGGATAACATAGAGCCCACTCCCAACTGTCACCCTCTTTCTCTTCCTCTTCCTCTTCCAGAAAAAAGATCAGGCCTTGAAAGGGGCTATCTACAGTACTGACACTAATACACAGACTTCTGAGTCTTCCAAGTGAAGACAAACATTTTCTACTGGACCTGAAGGAAGGTGGATCTCTAGGTCTGTGGCCAGGCTCTCTAATACTGGAAGAGTAGGCATTTTTTTTTTTTGATGGGGTATGCTATAGCATTGTGGCTGTGAAGCAAAATCAAATATTTCACATGAATCCTGAGACCTTTCAAGGAACTTATAGTTCCCTTGATGTCCAGACAAAGCCTAGCTGGAATGAGATGCAAATTGGCTTTTGGGTGCTCTTACTAGTTAAGATCCGCAGAGATGTAGAGTTGTCTCCAAGCAGAAAAAAAAAAAATAATGACCACTATGGGAACACTTTCAAATATTCAAGCAGAATAAATATAGTGTCTTCTGAATTTAGGAGTCCCACAGTAAGGATGATATTGACACACACATACACACACACACACACACACACACACACACACACACGTGTGTATGCTTTTTTGCACATACAAAGTGTGTGCACTTGGATAAGGAAGTCAGAGTCAAACATAACTTATTTTCCATATTTGCTTTGCTTACTACCTTGCCTTTTGTGACAGTGTCTCTCACTTTCACCAGGAACTCTTCTAATAGGCTAAGCTGGCTGGCCAGCAGGCCCTACATCCCCAGTACTAGAATCACAAATTCCTGATACCATGTGGATCTCTGAATCCAAGGCCAGCCTGGTCTATAGAGTGAATTCCAGGACAGCCAGAACTACACAGATAGATCCTATCTTGAAAAACCAAAAATAAATAAATAAATAAATAATGGCAAAGAAAAATGGAAATTGACAAAAATAGACAACTAAGATTTTAGCTGGGAGGTGGTGACACACTTCTTTAATCTCAGCACTGGGGAGGCAGAGGTAGGCAGATCTCTGAGTTCAAGGCTAACCTCGTCTACAGAGCCAAGGACACAGAGAAACTCTGTCTCAAAAAAATCAAAATAAAAACAAACAAAAAACAGAAGCAGCAGTAGCAACAACAACAACAACAACAATAACAACAACAACAAACCAAGTGCCTGACACCACATGCTTCTATTTTATGTAGTTTCTGGTGATCAAACTTAGGTCTTTATGCTTAATTGGCAAGGGCTTTATCATCTGAGACTGCTTCTCATCTCATGTTCACCCCCTTTAACACCAAAATGCAACCAGAGGCATTCTGGGCCATGGAAGGCAGTTCCTGCTTAGATTAGGAAAGGCAGTTTTTCTGAACTAAAGGCGACCACTAACACCTTCCTCCAAATTTCTCACTTGCATCGAGGAGAGCACTGACTCATCATGAGACTCTGCTTGTCTAGCTCCTCCTTGTTCCCTGAACATGCCACAGATATTTACATTTCCTGGCTTCATCTCCTTGAAACCTCTTTTCTAATAGCTTTCATTAAAAAAAAAAAAAGCCAAGGTAAAATTCACATAGCATAAATCAAATGACTAAGATAAATGTCTAATCCAGTGACATTTAGCACATTTACTAGTCGTGAAACCACTATCTCTATCTTGTTCCACGACATTTTCATCATCCTGAAAGGAAACGGCACCAACTAAACATTCACTCTTTATTTCTTCCTTCTCTGGTCCCTAGCAACCACTACTCTACTTTCTGTCTCTATGGATTTACCTATTCTGGATGTTCATATAAATAGACTTGTACAAAGAATCTTTTGTGCCTGGATTCTTTCACTTAGTGTGCTTCCAAGGTTCACCAGCTCCATCCTGGAGCCTCTCAGTGCCATTGTGCAGCATGGAGGGAATGTAGTCTTTGGACTCAGATCTAGTCTTGAGCTCTGGCTTGATTACTTGCAGGTTGTGAGTCCTGAGAAAGTTGTTTCCCCACTTCTGAGCTTTAGTTCTCATTCATGAAATGAGAGGACCAATCCCTACCTCACAGACTGCGAGATAACAGGCAAAACTGCATGGTCTGGTGCTTGGCACACAGTAGATAATTCCTCAACACCAGAGGGAAAGGGAGTTCATTTGAGAGCATGAGGTGCATCGCAAGCTGAATCTGACTTTTGCCCCTCATCATGCATCTTCTGGAACACTGAACTGCACAGGGCTGGTCTTCTCCCTGAATCCCTCTCCTTAATTCTTTTCCTTAAACAGTTTCTCTTGCACTGAGAACCTGCAGCCTCACCCGACTAAGCAGGCACATTTCCCCAGCTGTGCGCATACCCTCACTGGACTGCATGCCTTTATAATAGCAGATGTTATTTTGCTCTTCTAAAAACTCCAGCTTTTTGAGTGTAATCCCATTTTTAACTACTCTGACATGTATAGCTCTGACATCGGAACCCGGGATAGTAGTGTGGCATCCAAGCTATACATCTGGGTCATTCTGGCATACAAAATGGGCATCATATGCTTTCTCTGGTTTTGGATAATAGGATCCCTTTCCATGTCAGTTGCTTGGAAATGCTTGGAAAGCTATAGAGCTTTCCCCCATCCTCATGGAGATGGAAAAGGCGGCTAGCGAGCCTCCATCCTAATTATCTGCTCGTAATTGAAAGGTGCAAGTTGGCATTCTCAGAAAGGTGCTTCTTCAAAGGCACTCACTGCTGAAGCTAAAGTCCAAATTAAAATTGATTCACAGCCACATAGAAGCATGGGCTATTAGAGAACAGGGTTGGAAATGGGCTGTGCTTCCAGACAGTGAGGTCAGGGATGGGCAGGGAAATTATTTCTCAGTGTTCCAGCATAATTCAGATTTGGAGCTGGATTTATATGTTGGATTTTTACTACAAATAAAATGCAATAACACTCAAAGTGTCTGTTTAATGTTGTTGACCTTGTCCTTTTTTTATATGGGAAATTGGTACTTAGAGAAAGAATAAAAACAGAAACCAGAAGTCGGAAACATTCATAAAGACAACAGATTTCTAGCAGCGTTGTTCTTAACCATTTTTTTTTAAGGTCATAGAGCCCTTGCAGGACTTGATAAAAAGTAAAGACCTTCTGTGATGGGAAGCTTTATAGTTCATAATCTCATGTGCAACACAAGATACAGTTTTGGGAGACTCTTCAGAGCCCTCTAAAGCCCATTTAAGTACACCATGTTAAGATTTCTACTCTTGGAGGTGAGTGTTGGAGAGATGTTCCAGCAGTTAAGAACGTGTCCTGCTCTTCTTGCAGACCCAGCACCCATCATAAGGTTCTCAGTTCCAGTGGCTCAGATTTCTTCTTCTGGCCTCCATGGGCACGCCACAACACACATGGCATTCTCTCTCTTTTTCCTACTTCCTCTCCCTCTTCTTCCCAGCCCTCTCTCTCCAAATAACGATATCTACTCTTAGTTCTGAGAAGATGGCTCAGTTGATAAGATGCTTGTCTTGGAAGTGTGAGGATCCGAGTTCAATCCCAGTAACCCATTAAAAGCAAACAGTGTACAGTGCACATGCTGGGTCCAGGTATGCTTGGTCAATCACTCCAGTCCCTTGGCCATCTAGCCTAGCCCATTTCAAGGGGCTCTAGACCAGTGAGAGACCATGTCTCATTAAAACAAGATGGGCAGTATCTTAGGAGTGACAGCAGAAGTTGTCCTCTGGCTTTTACATGGCCTCTGTTACTTTTCATGGAAAACTCATGCATCCACATGCATGCGTGTGTGCTTGTGCCTGCACACACACACACACACACACACACACACATAGACACACACATAGACACACACATAGACACACACACACACACACACACACACACACACACACACACACACACTTTCTATGTGGGGAGAGCTACTGGTGTGACAGATGTTCTGTAAGCATCAAAAGGATAGAGACAACTATGACATGGTTCCTGCTTTTGAGAGATTGGGCATAGCTAAGTGGGACAAAACATCCAGATAGTGATCCCTCAGCAAGGCAGTTGCAGGGACTTCCTGGTTTTCTATGCACCGTTGCTGTCAGTACTCCCTCCTGCTTTTCCCCCTATTTTCTTTCTGTTTTCATTTCAGTAGCAATAGCTTGCAAGCTGGTGGCCTGTTATTACTTTCTTCATCCTTCATGTGGATAAGCAGTGATCCTCCCTCAGCTCACTTGTGGAAGGGAGGCCTCGACCAGTCCTCTCTTCAGAGACCTGCGGAGCTGGTCTTCTATTCCCTGCAGAATAAAAGTTCAACTCCTCACCAGCTCACTCAAGGCTCTGTGGTTGGGCATCATTATACACCATCTGACTGTGTGCTGTGTGGCCTTGTGTGCACTCTGCACTTATCAGTACTGAATCTCTGTTTCCTAAATAGAACTTGCATTTTCAAGCTCCCCTGGCTGGCTTGATCTGCTTCTCTGCCAGAATGACATTTTCCCTCATATCCATCTATTAAATCTTTCTTATCCTCAGAGTCCCCATTGAATACATCCTCTACGAAATTCTACCCAGATTGTCAGAAGTAATGAGGGATTTTGGAGCCTGCTCTGCCTCCTGACAGTGTTATCAGCCATGTTGGAGTCCTCTGAGGCAGAGATAGAATCAAAGTATCTCTGGGATTCCAAGTCCCTACCAGACGGTGGCCCACTTGAGATGGAGTTTCTGCATTTTCCTGTGTACTTCAGTGACAAGATTCAGAAAGCTACCTCTGATTGCTGAGACTGACATTCAGAAAGGTTGAAGCCTTTGGAGGGCCTCTCTTAGGAAGGCAAAAGCCCTCCTCTAGGAGTGAAGGAACCCAGAATCCATCCAGACCAGTTTGCTCCCGTGCTAGACTTCACAGAGAAAGTTGTACAGTTGTCTGTTGGTGTCCATGAAGGACCAATTTCAGGACCTCTTCTTGAGTACTAGAACCCACAGGAGCTCCAGTCACTAATATGAAGTAGCGGAGTAGCTGCATGAAGCCATGCAGTCCTCCTGCGTACCAGTTTAAGTCTCCTCTAGATTTCCTGTAATACTCACTGCAATGTAAACAGCATAAAAAGCTGTTGTAAATAGCTGTTCCACTGTATTGTTAGGGATAATGACAAGGGAAAAAAACGTCTGTACATGTTTTGTACAGAAACAAAACTGTTCCCTGAATATTTTTAATCCATGGCTGGCTGAATCTGTGGATACAGGACGTAGGAGTGGAACTTTAGTGTTCTGTGAGAGGCTGGCTGAACCTGTGGGTGTGGATATGTTGGCATGGAGGCCGGCTGCTCTCTGTGAGACTGCCTGGATTGATCTGCCTGGTGTGGAGGATGTTAACTGCCTGGTGTGGAGGATGCTAAGTGTTCAGGCCAAGTGCTCTGTGTAAAACTCGGGTTTGGATTCACTTGAATGTGGGTCAGAGGGTCCCTTTTTATGCCAAGCTCAAGCCTGGCAGGCTTGCAAACATGGATAGCCCACCAGTCCTGAAGATGTTTCAGGTTCATTCCCTGCTCAAAGGGTGCTACAATCCTTCACTGTGGCCTCCATACCCACACAGTACAGGACAATAGAAGAGGTAAATCAACAGCTCTGGGGATGGGGTGGACCTTTAGGTCAGTATCCAGTGCAGAAGACATGCATTAAATTAGAATAAGCACAGCTGCTCTGGAGGCCATGCACTTATGACCTAGCCTTTGTGGTTTGATGGCACCTCCCAGAGAGGACTTCTGCCCAGCCATCAGTGCCTCTCACTGAAGCTGGTGGGCTGAGGCGTTGCCCTAAGCTCCATAGACTGTTCACCACACCCCTAGGGCCATGTTGCTGTAGTATTTGTGCTCTTATTGCAATGTTATTGGGCATTCAGGCTGGATCTCAAACACGATTGAGAAATCTTCCGCCACTCTGTAATCTCCAGCTTTCAGGGTCTCGTTCATAGCATGGTCATAACAAACACTGCAGAATTGAAATCTGAGTGCTTTGTAGCCCTCTCTGAATATTGATTCTGCTGTACAAACATTGCTTCCTTTTCTTCACGATACCAAACACCACTGTGTCTGGTTCCTCTCCAAGGTCTCCATCACTAAGCTCTTAATTAGAAAAAAGAAGCAGCAATTATTAAAGTTATTAAAATATGGAATATTGCAAAGGAGTGGATTAGAAGTCTTCATGTTAATCCAAACAAATTGTGCTAATGTTGCTTTGATTCTTGCAAACCAAAACCCACAGAGAAAGATAAAAGCCAGGGCTGCCTCTTAAGAGCAGGGTTGAGCCTGCTCACTAAGCTGGGACTCATCGGGCATTCTCCAGGAGCTGCAGAGGAGAAGCAGGAGATGAAAGTAAGAAAGATATTGTGAACATTGGAAAAAATGAGATAGGGAGGGGAGGGAGTCATGTCAGGACAATTAACTAAGAGCAATAACTGATCAAACTCTTCCCTCTTCTGAGAAATACAATGTACAAAGATAGACCACATGCAATATATACAAAGATATACAAACATACAAATATAGCATACAAACATATAAAGTATGCAAAGAGAAGTACATGTTCATGTGTGTGGTGTGGGGGTATATGTGTGCAATTCACACGAATATGAATATGTTTACGTGAGAGCCAGAGGACAATGGTGGGTGTTTTTATTACAATTTCTACTGAATCTGAAGTTCATCAATTCAACTAGATTAACTGAGCAGCAAGTCCTAATGATCCATCCGTCTTTACCTACCAGTACTAGGATTACAGGCATTCTCGACTACAGCCGGCTTTCTATGTGGGTACTGGAGATCTGATCTGGTGGTTGGGTATCAATTACATTACTTACTGAACCATCACATAAGCCTGCCTTTTTTGAGATAAAGTCACACTATATTGCTCAAGCTGGTCTTGAACTTGCAATCCTCCTACTTCAATCTTTTCAGTAGCTGGGATTATAGGCTTGTTTCACTGCATCTGTCTCAAGGAGAGTGCTCCTTTTCCCTTTGTATGTATGTGTACCTGGATGTACTGTGTCTATGTCTCTGTGTGTGAGCATGGATATTCTTCTGTGTGTGTGTGTGTGTGTGTGTGTGTGTATGGGTGTGCTTATGTGTGTATATACATGCATATTCTTGTGTGTATGCACAGAGATGTGTTTGTGTGTGTATAAATGTACTTGTGTGTGTACGTACACATGGATGTGCGTGTGTGTGTATATATGGATGTGTTTCTGTGTATGTGTACATTGATGTACTTGTGTATTTGTGAGTGACATGAATATGCTTATGTGTGTGTGTCTGTGCATGTTGCTGGCTATGTTGTGTGCATGTGCATGTATGGATGTCTCTCTCTGTGTGTGTACATGGGTACATGGATGCACTTGTATGTGTGAGCAAATGGATGCACTTTTGTGTGTGTGTGCACACAGATGTACTTATGTATGTGTATGTACATGGATGTACTTGTGTATGTGTGTGTATTGATATACATGGAGGCCAGTCAGCATACTGTATTGTTTCTCAGGAGCCATTTACCTTGGTGTTTTTGAGACAAGGTCTTTTACTGGCCTGGAACTCACTCACTGAGCTAGGCTGGCTAGCCAGCAAGCTGCATACATCCACCTGCTCTTCTTCTCTATTGCTAGGATCATAAGTATTCTACCACAGCTGGTACATGGACCATGGACTCTGGCCATGAAACTCAGACCCTCATTCTCCCAAGACAAGCATTTCACCGACTGAGCCATCCCCCTAGCTCAAGAAGTACCTTTTCTATCCCATGACTTTAACAACTGCACTAATAATCATGCTTGTTCAAAAACGGGACTTGCCAAGTGATCACGTCCACTCAGGAGGGAAAGGAATGTATACACAGGCCCACACAGTCCCAAGGGCTCTAACCGAGCTCCACACTGGATAGCACTTTAGCCCATGAATCTTGGCTGCTGATCACATGCCTGTCAAATTTAACATACGTCAGAAAGAGCTCACAATTCACGGACTCATTTGTTCTTCCTGCCCTGAGATTCCACCTCAGCCTGTGGGGCCACCACTCACTGATGTTCTAGTCACACATTGTGAGTCGTCTTCCTTCTTATTCATCTTCACATAGACTTGGTAATGAAACCATGGCGTTGTCTTTGCTAGGTTTTGCTGCTTCCTCGCTCTCAGCTGCCCATCTCTGATCACCTTTTCCTGAACTGGCTCTCTAAACTCTGTTCATACATCTTTCACACCCCACCATGCCCCTCAGCATTCCTGGCCTTCATGCCTTGCACACAGGGTTCCCTTTGTTTAGAATCTTTTTCCTCCCTTGACTGCTGGCCAAACTCTCACCTGTCCTCCAAGGCTAGCTTGAAGGTGGCCTTCTCTGGTTGTCTACCAGCAATGCTGGCTCTCACTGCTTTTGGCACTGTGCCATCAGAGCCCTGGTCCCTTGGCATGGATATCTTGAGAATCAGGGACTGTGGGTGTAATGGGTGACGTTTATTGTCATTTTGACAGCATCTAGAATCACAGACACATCTGTGAGGGAGTTTCTGGATTAGGTTAATTGAGTTGAGAAGACCCACCCTAGATGTAGGTGACACCATTCCATGGTCTGGGGTCCTGGGATGGATACAAAGGGAAAGCAAGATGAGCACCAGTGTTCATTACTCTCTGCTTCCTAATTGCTGCCTGGCATCCTGCTGCCATGACCTCCTGCCATGGAGAACTGTATCTTTTCTTTCCTCAAGATGCTTTTTGTCAGCTATTCTGTCCCAGAAAGAACAAATAAACTAATTTAGTATGTTCTGCACCTACTTATCCATGGGGCCCGGAAGAGCATGTACTTGCATACACTAAGTGCTCAACACACTGGTACTTGCTTCTACAAAGGACTGAGCTGCCATTTTGAAAGGAAGAAGTTCTGAGGGTGCTACAGAGAGATATGTGCAGTGCAGCCACCTGGTGAGTTAGTTCCAGAATCCTGGGACTAGAAGCAAACATTTATGTTCACATGCATTTATGTTCACATGCATTAATATTGATGGGAAGAACCAATTTCTGCTGCACTTACAAGGTGGCAGGTAATTAACAGTGCACTCTGCAGGAGTTATGTGGTTTAATTCATATAACAGCCCTATGATGGAAGAGCTGTTACTTGTCTCACTTGTTAGAGCAGCAAATGGTGTGCAGAGGCATTGAGGTCATTTATATAAGTGGCACAGCCTGGATTTAAACCCACTTCTGGGGGTTTGTGAGATGGCTCAGTAGGGGAGGTACCTGCCCTCCAAGCATGAGGACCTGAGACTGGATCACCAATACCTACATAAAGCCAGGTGTTGCAGCCCCTGCCTGTTCCTCTAGCACTGGTAGAGCAGAAACAAGAGGAGGACCCCTAGGGCCCATTGGCCAGTCAAGTTAGGTAAACTGACAAGACCCTGCTCAGAGATAAGATGGAGAATGGTAGACAAAGATAGCCACAGTCAACCTCTGGCATTCATGTGCTTGTGTACACATGCGAATACATGCATAAATATGCACATATGTATCCCCCCATCCCCCAGATGATTTAAAAATTCTTCATTTTGCTGATGCCAAGGCTTTGTGTCTAGGAAGGTAGTACTGTGCTGTCAGTACCAAGTCAGCCCACAGCATCTTCCAGCATCCCCCTCTCAGAGCAGGCCAGGCTTCATTTAGAATTTGGCTCAGGTGGGTGCATTTTACATGGTGAACATTCTCAGATGTTTGTTATTAGGCTTTGAGAAGACGTGTGAATAGCAGCCTAGAGGATGGTAGAGACAGATAGCGGGGCACTGGCCTTTCCTTTGTCAGTACTAATTGATGTCACCCACTGAAAGCCTCTGGGGATAAGCACTGGATAATTCTTTGTATTTAATTTGAATTGTATACAGAGGATCTCAGTCTTGAGAGAAAACTATGCAATGAATACCTGTGCAGACACTCCAGATGCAGTCTTCCTCCTCTTTTTCATAAGTGGTTCTTGCTATGGATCATTCTTGCAGGCCCTTTAGAAAAAGCCCTTTTGGACATTTCAAGAAATGGTTGTGAGTTTGCCTCAAGGCACAAGACTCCCCAAGACACACAACATTCCTACTTTGTGTTTATAGACTTCTAGGATCCTTTATATATTTGTGTGTGTGTGTGTGTGTGTAATTGTATGTTGTGTATGTTTCTCTGAGTATGTGCCTCTGTGTGTCTATGTGTAACTATATGTTGTGTGTGTGTTTGTGTAACTGTATGGTGTGTTTGTGTATGTGTGGTATGTGTGTGTGTGTGTAGAAGTCAGAGGTAGATTTCAGATGTCTTTCTTCATTGTTTCCTCATGTAGTTTTGAGGCAGGGTACCTCATTTGTTGATCTGGTTTACTTTGGTTAGCTGGTTTACTTGGGTTCTGGACACTCAGGCCCTTTGCTTGTGCAGAAGCATTTAAAGAACTGAAGCCATTTCACCAGCCTTCCCTGCCCTGCTTCTTGAACCTCAGCTTCCTTGCCTGCCCAAATCTTATTGTCAAAATCTTATTGCCCAAATCTTCATCTGTCACATTCGGCAGGAATGGGGACAGTCCCTGGTGTCTGCTAGGTATCTTGCCCCTGAAGATCCTTTGCTCTTAGAAGGTGATACTGTGTCCTTCTGCTTGGATGGAGCCACCTTAGTAACTAACCACTAGATTCTCTAAGATTTTAGCACACTTCCAGAGTGGAGGTCGTTGATCTCATTGTCACCTTGCGCTCTAAGTCCCTGTGTTTGCATAATTGGTACATTTTTTCCTGCTCTTGCCTGTTTCTAAGGGAGAAGACATTTTGTTGAAATCAGCCAGCCTATCCTCCTCCCTTTTACACAAACATGGCAGTTGGGTTAGTCAAACCTGTCAAGATTGGTTCACCAAGTCCTGCAGAATTTTGTGTTCTCTGTTACCTGTCTGTTTCTTGAGACTGTGGCTCCTTCAGAGAAGGGAATAGTGCCATGTATCAAGACCTATAAGGTTCTAAGCATGGATTGCTGCTTCTGGAGGCCATCACATACAATCCTCAGAACAGACCTACAAGGCTGGAGCTTTGAGTCCCATTCTTCAGGTGGAAACAGCAACTGGGCTCACACAGCAACGTTTGGAAGACCATCTGATACTCCCTATGCTTGGGTCCCCATACTACTGACGGGTGCCAGTCTGATGTGCCTTGGTAGCTTATGGGTGCTGTGGAGATATTGAAGCAAATGCTTGTCTTTTGCTCTATCTATTCTGTCCAGCCATTGTGGTAGGCACTGTGTTTCCTGTCAGTGGAGCATAAGGACTATGTTTTTGTTTCCTTCCTCATAAGTGTCTTCAGTTACACAAAAATCTATATTCTGAAAACACACACACACACACACACACACACAGAGAGAGAGAGAGAGAGAGAGAGAGAGAGAGAGAGAGAGAGAGAGAGAACCAGAAGTATATCCCTAGCAAGTATATTCCTAGTCCACAGGTTTGTAGAGGAGCTTAGTCAGTACCCAGAGAGTGAAGGGACAGGTAAGATGGGGGTTTCTTACCACTGTGTGAGACTCTCAGTCACCCTGTTACAGGGATCCACTCAGTTCAGCATTAATAATAAACCTCAAGTTCACATGCTACTTTTAACTGCTGTGATAATACCTTACAAGTCAACAAAAAGGAGATGTTCATTTTGCCTTGAGTCTCAGAGGTTTCAGTCCATGATCTCTTGGTCACTGGGCATGACTGAGGGTAGAGTGGAGCAGAACTGTTCACCTACCTCAGGGAAGCCAGGAACCAGAAGTGGTCAGGGAGGGGTCCAGACTAAGACAGAGTCTAAAAGGCATGTCCCTGGTGCCCGATTTCTCCTTCATACCAGGAGTGTCCAACCTTTTGGTTTCTCTAGGCCATATTGGATAAAGGAGAATTGTCATGGGCCGCACACTAGATTCTGCCTCTAAAACCCTATCACCTCCAATAAGTCCATCAGTTATGAATCTATCATTGGATTAATCCATTGATTGCAGTCCTTGTGATCTAATCACAGACAGGTGGCTGGATCACTTTATATCCAAACCATAATATTGACTCATGAATGCCTCCTCTCATTGTCTTTGTGGTTTTGTGTATTCTTAACTTAGCATCTTCTCCACCTCCTTCCACATCCTCCTCCTCTTCCACACATAGTCATTCAGAGACATCTTCAAGTACCTCCCCAAGATTTCCTCCCAGGATAGTTGGGAGTAGCTTCTGCAGACTTTCATGAAATCTGCAATGTGACAGGACACAAGTCCCAGTGGCTTGTGGGCAGATGGGGCTGGAGGAAATTGCCAAGCTTTCAAGAAAGGTCCTACAAACCCCTGTCTTTAATGCTGCAGCTAGCTGAGAGAATAGCTCTCCTGTAATCCAGAAGATGGCTGGACTGTGGGGAAGTCTACAGGGAGTTTCTTACTCGAAACTTTGGAAGGTAGAGCTTGCTGGCAGCTCTTCCTGGTTCAGTTCGATTCTTGCTGTCACAAAGGTCAACTGATGCCTTGGCCTTTGCTCTCCTGTCTTTCCAATTGACATGTACAGAGCTAATTCCTTATATTAGAGGTAGTGGGAACTGAGGTAGAGTTCTTACTATTTCCCCATGATTAGGGAGTTAGTTTTTTGCAGAGAGCTCAGCTTTGGCAAACTCAGGGTAGAAATAAATTTTGGGACAAGTCAATATGAAGAATTGAAATTTATCAAAACCATAAAGGTGCATACGGAAAGAATAAAGCAGATGTGTGTGTGTGTGTGTGTGTGTGTGTGTATTTATGTGCAAGCCTGTACCCTTACATGTATGTGTAACTTATAAAAAAGTTGTGCCTTTGAAATAGATCTGTCTGTCTGTCTGCTGTATTCCCTGACATTCTAATTTATATTGATCAATGTAATTGACAAGGTTTAGAGATTAAGGATTTTGTTTTTGTAAATAAAATTGTTATATGGGTTAATGAAGGGTGGTTTTTAGATTTAGGAATGAGAGTGGAATGCTAAAATTTTAGATATACATCATTTTGGCCCTAAGTAAACACAATTTGTTCATTCTCTTTGATGTCTCTATTTGAGGTACCTTTAGAAAAATGCTCATGGCTTCCGTAGGCAATTTGGGCTTTGTCAGTGGTGTCAGAAGTTCCCTGACTGTGCCATTAGGAAAGGCAAACAGATCCCCAGATGAAAGGCCTCTTTGCCTCCCAGGCTTTTTCATGTTGCCATCAATTTCTACCTCTATTCTCCTTTTCTATCTGGAAAATCCCAAAGCCTCTCTTTCTCTGACTGCACCACACTTTGCCTCACACAATGGGAAATGGGTGCAAAGCGCATTAAAAAGATCTGAGTTGGATGACAGAGATGAGACAGGAAGAGAAGGCAGAGGTTCTGTGTTTTCTGTTTAAGCATCAGTTGGCCTGAAGGGGACATCCCTAATTACTTCATGGATGCCAGAGATCTTGCAAGGGAGTCTCTTTTTTCTTCTCATGATATTACCCTGTCATCTCTTCTATTCTTCATGCGTGGCCACTGAGAATGGTCTTTCCCCCTTTTCACTTTTCACTGCTAGATTGTATCTTTTTCAAAATCATGGAGTTGCTGATTTTATCCAGCCTTCCTGCTTTTATAGTCTCAATAGAATTGCCTGTTCATCTGGTTCCACCAATTACACAGCCGACATTGAAGGCTTTCCAGCGCTAGATGCCTCTAGTCACTCACCAACCTTCCCAATTTGTGTCACACACATGAAGAGTCAAGAGCTTAGATTTGTTGCCTAGAAAAAGACCCCTGCTCATTTCTTTCAAATAAGCAAGCTATTAGGTCAAGACAATCACTTAGTAACTCTCCTACTTCACTGGACTGTTGATTCAATTGCACCCAGATGATAGTATTTTTGAGCCTGCTGTAGAAAGCTCTGTAGGTCAGGTAGGCTCTGAGTTCTTGAAAGCCTTGGTCACACCTGTAGATCCCCAACCTCAGCTTTTCCTGGACAGGACACAGGTTATAGTGTAGCCTGATACCCATCACCCAGGAGCCTGAAGCTCCATCACCCTTGAGTCTATTGGTAAAAATGAGTTCTCCGTATTTGAGACAGGCTGGAAAGTCCTGATACTTCCTGCCTTTGCATTACACTTTGGCAGGCTGTTTGTCTAATGCCTGCCCCAGACCTGCCTAACTACAGTGCCTTGTAATACAATCCCATGACTAGGAACCAAACTAACCTATCTGTGTGGTTGAGACTTATACTATTCAGTCTCTTCCTTCCTAGCTAGAGTTGGTGCTAAGGCGTAGTAGCTTCTATTCACACTGCTTCCCAGGAGTGTATGGATCATGGGGACTGTCGCTGTATATCTCTCCTTATACCAAAATCCCTTCATTTTCAGTAGACTGTCAACTACCGGTATGGTTTCTTTCTCTAACATGACCAGTGGCCATGCTTTGTCTAAGTCACACACAGTAAGCTGTACTTGCCAGATCCTGAACCTTGGGCCACCTTTCTGGATGTCCTTGCTTAAACCTGGTGAAATTCAACAGATACTCAAAGATTCCCCACTGTATACTGTGCAGTAAGAGAGTCAGACAAGTCTCCGTCCTGATCCCAGGGTCTGAGCACTTCTTTCTCTGCTGGCTGTCTCCCACTGCACCCATACCACTGCACCTCTCATCACAGCCCCATCAGCAAAGCAGAACATCTCATCTCATCTCTAGGAGTGAGATCAAAAGCAATACAGGATGAAATCTTATTAGCTCAGGCAACTGTGGTACTGGGGCTGCAGCTCTCTAGGTAACAACATTTCCATTTGTCTGGGGAAGATCTATGGAGTCGTAGGATGCTTTTCCATTCACAGTGGTGGA
Source organism: Arvicanthis niloticus (assembly GCF_011762505.2). Lineage (NCBI taxonomy): Eukaryota > Metazoa > Chordata > Mammalia > Rodentia > Muridae > Arvicanthis > Arvicanthis niloticus. Next base: position 79,704,253 of record NC_047658.1, on the reverse strand, counting down.
GGGGGTTTTCGGATCTTGGATGATTCATAATCTGATGGAAATAAAAATATAGCCATGCTAACATAAGGCCCACTGGGATTTGGTACTCACTCAGGGACCGCCTTGAAGCTACATCTCTGATGCTTCATAGCTTTAAGCAAAACCAACGCCTAACTAACAATAATGGCAAGGATAATGACAAAGCTGAAAAAAAAAATCCGGGAGGAAAAAGGCATGTATTGTGCTTCTGAAATGTGCCAGTTTGGGTAGAAATGGAATTATCAAATACTAGGATTTCCTGCTACAAATTTCAAACTGTGGGCTCAGAGTGAATACTTTGTTCTTTTAAGGTATGTGAGAAGGTTTTGTTTTTTTAAAACCACCTCTGGCTTAAATTTTCCTTTTTACTCTGAAAAGCTATAAGCTTTTTCACTATAATCTACTTTTTTTTTTGTATAGAACTATGAAGCCCTTCTTCAGATGCAGTCAGATGTTATTGTCAAAAGACAGGGGATAAATTAGGGATAAACATACCCCTGTATTATTAAAACCCCTCCTCCACTCCTTTAAACATTTATCTTACCAGAACTGCAAATGGATAAAAGGTGTGTGTGTGTGTGTGTGTGTGTGTGTGTGTGTGTAGCAGTCAGGAGTTACATACACATCTGCAGAGGTTACCATATAGACACAAAACAAGGACCTGGCACATATAGACATTGCTTTCTAGTCATGGGATCCTCCAGCTCTTTTGGCTGTCCTTATGAGGATGGGTTAGGGATGCTTTTCCCGGCCACAATTACGATGTCTCCTGGGTGTCTCTGTGGGGTGTGCTAACTTTTTCAGGTATGGCTCAGAGTCCAGAACCTGCCTGTTGACATTTCCAGATTCTTATGTCTTGAAGCAAGCAAATAAACAAAAACAGAATCAGGGACATATAGATAGTGATAGAAATAGGGACAGTTTAGTAAGACAGAGAAAGGCACTCCTAAAAATTCAAGTGGACCAGAAAGTTAAAAAAAAGCCTGAGGCGTGAAAGCCCTGAGCCACAAGAGTGCTAATGTTTATATAGTGCCCACCTCCCCCAGCATTTGGAGATTGCTTAGAAGTGCCAGCCCCTCTCCATTATGCTCTTTTTGTCACATGCAGCATTTCACCTCAGGATTTTCCAGCCTTCTTCTATGTCTGGTTTCTTTCTCAGATCAATCTTGCTGCCTCTGGAACCCTCTCTCTCCTCTGTTCTCCTACCTCAGCTTGGAACCTCGTTCCTTGATCCTTTCATAATTAAGCTTTAAAAAAATGTCAGAAAACACTGGAGGTGGTGGGGTTCTAGCTGTTTAAACCAACACCTTATCAGTGAGTCTTGTAAAATATGGTTTTTACTCTACTAGACATGCAGAGCCATTGCTGGGAGGCTCTGTGGGTGGGACTTCTCTGATTTCAGTAGGGCAGTGGCAGGTGGTTGATAAGTAAACTCGACACACTGTAGTGAAGGGCTGGCCTTAGCTCAGGGAGAGTTGTAAGAACCTGGCAAAAGGGAGTCCATTGCTTTTGCTTTAAGGAAAATTTTTAGATCCAGTTAATTTAAGGAAATTTATCACTTGGGAAAATTTATGGATCCTTTTCAAATCCTCAATATCAAGGAGCTAACAGTACTCCTTTATAATAAGATTGTCACGATTTTCAGAGATATCGCTCTTTGGAATTGGTTGTTATCTTGTCCAGTCTCTCATGGGCTTTTTAAATTAGTGCTTTTGGCATTGGAACACACCTTGTAGTGTAAGACTCAAGTTCCAATTGATAGGATGTATGTGGGCCTAGAAAATAGCGTGGGAATCTATGCTTAGGACATTTGTGCACAGTGAGTCCCCCAGAAAGTGCAGCTCCACTCAGAAGGGTCTAGAGTCAGAATCTTACAGTGAGAAAGAATGGTATCTGGACTAACTCAAGACTATCTTACTGCATAGAGCTTCCTTTCACTGCAGGCAAGCCCATAGATGTCCAATACTGCCATTCTTATTTGGTAACTTTGACTCCATTCCATCTATAGAGAGGATTGATGCTATTCTTGACCTTTCACATTCTCCTATGTAAAATTTGTATACCAAATTAAAAAAACTGTACAAATTCATAGTACACATGCAGTATTTTGACATATCTGTAAGTGATAAGCCGGCTAAATCAAGCCAATTAACACATCCATCACATTGCATCCTTATTTTTTTATGGTGACATTTCTTTTTTTTTTTTATATATATATCCTTTTATTTTATATTTCATATATTCTATATATTTTTCTTTTTTTTATTAGATATTTTATTTACACTTCAGATGCCATCCCCTTTCCCCATTCCCCCCCACCCCCCTTAGAAAACCCCTATCACATGCCCCCTTTTCCTTTTTGCATTTATACATTTTTTTAAAATAATGTTAATCATAAGTGTTATAAGTTTGGAATTGTTCAATCAGAGGTGTAACCCACTGACCGACCTAGATATAACAACTATCTTTGACTGGTGGAGATACATGAATATCTGCCTCCCTGTCTCCCCCCTCTTTCTCTCTTTCATCACCTAGCTTCTCCTATCCTTCTTCTCCTCCTCTTCTTACTCCTTTTCTTGCTCTCAGTACTCCTCCTACCTTAGCTCCTCCTACACATCACCCTTCCTGTTAAAATGAAACTTTTCTCTCAAAATACAATTAGAGCATAATTATGCCAATTTGTACCAGTGAGGTACAAGATAGTCCTAATACCCAGTCCATCATTTTGTTGACTAACCAGCACCTCTGTCATCTATCCTAACTAAAACATTTAGTTCTGAACCTGGCTTTAGGATGAATGTCAGTTGACTACCATCCACTCAAATCTTTTCTCTTACGGTAAATAGCTATAAGTTTTCAACCCCGTCAGAAATCCAGAATGACTGAGTTAACTATAATTGTGGGAAGCACAAAGCATAGCTTCTAAAACTTAGCCAATTTATAGAGACCTCTGAACACCTGAAAAGCCCCTATACTACCGAACGTTGGAGCATCAAATCTTCAGCCTTCTGGCCCAGAATCATCTGACAGACCTTGGTGATGCAGGATAATTAAGGACTGATTACTCTGTCCAGGCAGATATAATCAGTCGACTATTCTGCATGTGTGTCCTTTTCTGGACAGTAATTTGTCTGTAGATGGAGAGAGGCAATTCTTGCCTAGTGGCTGTTACCACACAACTGGAGTAACTCCAAGGATGCTCAATTTCTTCTTAGAATCCACGACAGGAAGCTGTCAGGAGCAGACAGGTCTCTAATCAATATGAACATTAATATATAAATATTTGTAGCATCAGTTCTATGGACTTCTGATGTTTTGAAAACCAACTATCCATGTAAGGTAACCTGGACTGTTTTCTGTTAACTCCTCTCAGCTATTTCTAAGTAAAATATGGAAAGCACCCTAACAATAAACTCAAAAATATGAATTTGCTATAGTCCCTTAACTCATAGGTTAACCATCCCAAATCAGTTAAAAAAGTTAAAAAAGGGCTGGGTCTAGGCATTGTATTCCTAAATGTGTTATACAGGCACAATGCCCATGAGTGTATCAATATTCATCTCATTTTTATATTAATAAGAGGCTTGTACCAATGAAAACCTTAAATTTGAGATCAAAGTAAATTTTGTACCATTTAAGAATTTATAACTTCATCTTGATAATAAGTATATAGATTTCTACCAGTAGGTTATGGCTATGCAGTAAGTCCTAGCTAATCCCCCCTGTTCCAACAAAACCACTACTTGTCCCTAGAAAGACAGACCATTATTAACCACATTAGTCCCCAAGCTCAGGGAATAGGGGCGCTGACTCTTCTTTAACTTCTTCAAGCTGATTAAGGGCATTGAGATTTTAGAAGAGGGGTGGGGGGGGAGAGTAAGTTGATAAGCCTCTGATGCTGTGTCTTCACTGAATCCAGATGGAATTCCAGGACCTCAGAGGTTTGGGCAGGTCTGCTCAGTTTGCTTGATGAGTAGATACACCAAGGCTGTGTATTCTGCAATATACAATTCTCAGAACAAGTTTTAGTATCAAGAAAAAAGAAAAAAAAAAAAATTTCCACCCCCAGGGGGCTGACATTTTTTTTAAAGATGTTGGTTCTGAAGACTTTCCCCCCCCCCCCCGCTTCTTAAAATTGGTTGTAGTATTTACGTTTCAGATTTTATCCCCTTAGCCTACTTCCTCCCACCACCCAGAAACCTCCTATCCCATCCCCCTCCTCATGCTTCTATGAGGCAGTGACCTCACCTACCCCCCTCACTATCCCCTCCCCGCCCTCACATCCCCCCCCACTGTGTGTTCATTCATTAATTTTTCATTCATTTTTTTTTATGGGACCAAGAAACTCCTCTCCCACCTATGTCTGACAGGGCCATCCTCCCCTACATATACCTCTGGAGTCTTGGGTCCCTCCCTATGTGTTCCCAGGCTGGTGGTTTAGACCCTGGGGGGCTCTGGTTGTGTGGTATTGTTGCTTTCCACCTGGGGTCAATAACCCTTTCTGCTCCTTCAGTCCTCTCACTAAGTTCTCCATTGGGAAACCCCTGATCATATCAGTGGTTAATTGTGAACATTGTCCTCTGAGTGTTTTAGTCTTTGGCTGACCTCTAAGGAGACAGCTATATCATGTTCCTCACATTATGCACTTCCAGCCATCCACAACAGTGTTTAGATTAGGTGGCTGTACATGGGGTGAATATCCAGGTGGAATGGTCTCCTGATGGCCCCTCCTTCAGTTTCTGTTCCATGTTTTGTTTCCCTATTTGCTCCCTTGAGCATTTTTATTTCTCGTTCTAAGTAGAACTGAGGCATCCCCTCTTGGTCTTCCTTCTTCATGAGCTTCATGTGGTCTGTGGGTTGAGTCTTCGCTAATCCAAGCTTTTGGGCTAACATCCGTGGAGATATGTTTGTGTAACTATCTTCTTTTGGGGTTTTTGGAAGATTACTTTCTTGCTTTTTCTAGGTTGTAGTTTCCCTCCTTGTGTTGGAGTTTTCCACCAATTATTCTTTGAAGTGCTGGATTTGTGTTGAGATACTGTGTAAATTTGGATTTGTCATGGAATATTTTGGTTTCTCCATCAATAATGATTGACAGTTTTGCTGGGTATAGTAGTCTGGGCTGGCATTTGTGTTCTCTTAGGGTCTGTATGATATCGGTCCAGGATCTTCTGGCTTTTATGGTCTCTGGTGAGAAGTCTGGTGTAATTCTTATAGGTCTGCCTTTATATGTTACTTTGCCTTTTTCCCTTACTGCTTTTAGTATTTTTTCTTTGTTTTGTACATTTGATGTTTTGACTATTATATGGCGGGAAGTATTTCTTTTCTGGTCTAAACTATTTGGAGTTCTGTAGGCTTCTTGTATATTTATGGACATCTCTGTCTTTAGGTTAGGGAAGTTTTCCTCTATAATTTTGTTGAGGATATTTACTGGTCCTTTTAGTTGGGAGTCTTCCCCCTCATCTATACCTATTATCCTTAGGTTTGGCCTTCTCATTGTGTCTTGGATTTCTTGTATATTTTGGGTTAGTAGCTTTTTGTATTTTGCATTTTCTTTGACAGTTGTGTCAATGTTTTCCATGGTATCTTCTGCACATGAGATTCTCTCTTCCATCTCTTGTATTCTGTTGGTGATACTTGTGTCTATGACTCCTGATCGTTTTTTTTAGGTTTTCTATCTCCAGGGTATTGTCCCTTTGTGATTTCTTTATTGTTTCTACTTCCATTTTTAGATCCTGCATGGTTCTGTTTAATTCCTTTTCCCGTTTGGTTGCATTTTCTTGAAATTCCTTAAGGGATTTTTGTGTTTCCTCTATAAGGGTTTCTATCTGTCTACCAGTGCTCTCCTTAAGTTCTTTGAGAGTGTTATTTATGTCTTTCTTAAAGCCCTCTATCATCATCATGAGAAGTGATTTTAATTCTGATTCCTGCTTTTCTGGTGTGATGGGGTGTTCAGGGCTTGCTCTGATGGGGGAGCTGGGTTCTGATGATGCCATGTAACTTTGGTTTCTGTTGCTTATGTTCTTGCGCTTGCCTTTTGCCATCTGGTTAACTCTAGTGCTGCCTGTACTTGCTGTCTCTGACTGAAGCCTGTCTTTCTAGTTATCTAGCTTGTGTCTGATCTCCTAGGGGTCCAGATGTCTCTGTGATCTTTTCCAGCTGCACTGATTATAGTGGTACCTCTAGGATGCCTCGGGATATGGTGCCTCCAAGGTAGTAGTCCAGCTAGGTGTCTGCTGTTCTGGGTGCAGTGTCTCCTCTAGAATATCTCAGGATACGTTGTCTGAAGCTCTGAGTTCATTTGTTCCTCTGTGGATCTGGATTGAGTGGAACTTCCAGTATGTCTCAGGTGGAATCCGGGGTCCACACAACAGCAGACCTGGCAGAGGTCTGATCTAGGCCTCAGATCTGAGAACTAGTTTCTAAGACACTGTCCAAATTAGAGCGCCTGGGATCCCTGCTTCCTCTGGGTTCTTGGAGGTTGGGGACAGAGCTGCCACCCAAGATCTGCTCAGTGCTCTGGCCCAGACCGGAAGGAACCAGTGTTCAGAGCCGGGAGTTACTTCCTGGGTCCTTTTGGTTCCCAATTACTCCCTGTTTAGGGCAGGCCCTGCTGTCTGCTTATCTAGGATACTGCCTGAGTTCCAGTGCCTGGGATCCCTGTTTCCTCTGGGTTCTTGGATGTTGGGGGCAGAGCTGCCACCCAAGATCTGCTCAGTGCTCTGGCCCAGACAGGAAGGAACCAGTGTTCCGAGCTGGGAGTGACTTCCTGGGTCCTTTTGGTTCCCAGTTACTCCCTGTTTAGGGCGGGCCCTGCTGTCTGCTTACCTAAGATACTGCCTGAGTTCGAGCACTTGGGATCCCTGCTTCCTCTGGGTTCTTGGATGTTGGGGGGTATGGTGACATTTCAAATCCACTCTCTCAGCAATTTTTTAAGCTATGCAATACATTATTATTAACTATGGTCACCATTTGAATAATGGATTTCTAGATTTCTTCCTGCTTAATAGAAACTGGTATTGTTCAAAATGTAACTACTATTTTTCAATCTGCTTCTGTAAGTTCAACCTTTTCAGATTTTGCATACCAGTGAGATCCTGCTGTGTTGTTTTCCATGCCTAGCTTATTTTATTTGATATAGTGCCCTTCAGGTTGATCTGTGCTCTTATAAGTGACAAGATTTCCTTGTTTTTATAAGGCCAAGTAGTTGTCATTATGTGTTCCCACAATGTCTGTTTATCCAGTCAGCTGTTGTTGCACATGTAGGTTAATTCCACAACTTGGCTGTTATGAATGAGGTTGCAGTCAACATGGGGAAGTAGGAGTCTTTTTGATACATTGATGATGTTCACACACACACACACACACACACACACACACACGTACACTATGGTCTCTACGTTTTAGCATTTTGAAGAGTCTTTACACATTGGACTTTCATGGTTACACTAATGTTCATTGTTGTACAAGTATTCTCTTCTTTCTACATACTTGCAATACTAGTTATCATTCACATTTTTGTTATTCAACATGGCTTTTTATTGATTCTTTGGGAATTTTACATCATACACCCTGATCACACTAGTCTCTCAGTCCTTCCATGTCCCCTCTCTACCCCTGGGATCCTTCTCTCTGACAAACCAACAAACGAAAACAAACAAACAAAAACAAGTCCAATTTGTGTTATTGCTATACTCTCTGGAGCATTGTCAAGGTCTTAGTGGCCTACCCCTTAAACAGAACTGAGCCCTTTCCTTCCTAGACCCCCTGCCAGAAGCCATCAGTTGTGGAGAGCTACACTTCAGCATTCTTACCACACTTTTAGAGTTCTCTTCAATGGCTTCTTGTTTAGGCTGTTACCTTTTTGGCTGTGGGGGTTGAGGATTGTCACAGAAGCCTTTCATGTCCCTCTTACCAACTGTGCATCTGTGGTCATCGCTATCACCAACAAAGATTGCTTTTTGGCTTTTTGGCTTTTAAGATTAAATGTAGTATCTGTTTTTAATTAGTTAATATCTTCTAATTTTTAATAAGCTATTTGTATTACCACAATATCTCATTGTGAAACTAGTTTGCATCTCCCTGATGATTAGTATATTGAGTTCCCTTTCACATACCTGTTGGCCTTTTGCATGTCTTTATTTGCTAAGTTCCCAATTAAGTCCTTAGTCCAAGTTATCTGTTTATGGATGATTGAATTTCTTGTATATCCTGAATATTGACTTTTTGAGATTTATTATTTATAAATATTTTCTCCTGTTCTGTAGGCTATCTCTTTATTCTCTTGATTTGCTGTATATAAGCTTTTTTAGTTTGATACAATCCCATATACCTATTTTTCTTTTATTGTCTACACACACACACACACACATACACACACACACACACACGCCAAAGGAGAACACAAAATCTTTGCCTAGAGCAATGTCATAAACATTGTTGCTGTTTTTCTCTTTCTTTGGGTTGAAAGTTGGAGGTTCCTAGTCTTTTTTATTTAATTTTTTTAAACAGGTGAGAACCAGGGTTTTAGTTTTATTATTCTGTTCTGTCTTTTCATTATTTTCTTCTGAAGATGAGTTAATGAAGCTTTATTGGCCAAACCACCAGAGTTAACTAATCCTCAACCCTAGATTTGAGATCTTTGAATTCTGACAAGATCTTAAGGGATATCATGACATGCAGCAGACTCAAAGAGCACAGTTAAATTAACTTAAAAAATACCATGCATAGCATCACTGCTTTGAAAGACATTTTAGTGGGGCTAGAGAGATGGCTCATGGCTGCTCTTTCAGAAGTCCTTAGTTCAATTCCCAGCAATCACATAGTGTCTCACAACCATCCATAGTGGGATCTGATATCTATATGCCCTGTTCTGTCATGTAGGCATACATGCAAACAGAGCACTTATACAAACAAACAAACAAACAAACAAACAGGCATTTTAGGGTCGAGTCTGGAGTGTCATGTGCAAAGGAAGGAGAAGGTTGTCTTCTGCTTAGCAACCATACCATCCTCTCTGCATCAGTTTCCTCATCTGAATGTGATGGGGAGAGAACTGAACATCAATTGTTGAAGATTTCTCTTGCTTTCATTGTTGAAGATGGGACATGTGACATCAATTGAAACATTCCCTCCTGGACTTAGAAAGCTCATACAATTTATTAGGTTTAGGAAGCTGATGAAACTTACAAGACCCACAAGGCCTCACCTTGCTGTTATAAAGCAGCAGACTATTGTGGGGAAGAGGGTCACCCCAGGGAGCTGTCCGAAAGTTATGCAGGAAGCTCCGGAGATAGTTTTTGTTACTTGTCATCCATGCTGAGGTGGACTCTTAGATAACTCAGATGTCTGAGGCTTGCCCATGCTCCTGGAAGTATCCCTCATAAACTCATTAGCTCACCAAGCTAGAGTTAGGTGGAGTCTTTTATTTGGTTTGTTGTAGGTATCTGAGGTAAAGAAATAGGGAAGGTTAGACAACAGGATGTTTTCCCAGTGTCTTCTGAGATGGACATTACCCAGCTCAACCTAGGCCCATTGACTAGGATGTTGGTGTAGGGTGAATCATTACAAAGGCGCCAAACTAGTTGGATGCCAGTTTGTTTCCAGATCTAGTTCCAGAAGAACTAGAAATAGAAGCTCCCATGCTTCTGTCTTTTCCTTGCTTGTTTCTGCCCTTCAAGCCCTTGTCTCTTCTTTCCTCCCTCTGCACCAATAGTTGGCTGCCCAGAGCTCCATTCTCACCTTCCCAACGTGGCTCCTGGTCCATTCTGCCTGTCTCCCATTACTATCTTTGGTCTCTCTCTCTCTCTCTCTCTCTCTCTCTCTCTCTCTCTCTCTCTCCTCTCTCTCTCCCTCCCTTGTTACTTGTCTCTCTCCCTCCCTTCCCCCTCTTTCTTTCTCTCTCTCTTTCTCTCTCTGGTTTTCTACCCATCTAAGTATATGAGTTTTTTAAGTATTGAAGTCAAAGTCCCAGGGCCCTTAGTGTTTTAGGAAAAACCCTGAGGTGAGCGTCAGAGTATCTGTGGTTTCACCTGGGCTCTGCTGCAGCTGAATCAGTTTCTCCATGAGAACCTGGGATATAATGCCCAGTTCTATCTTTTAGTCTTGGTTTGATGTCTGGTGTGGGGCTCCTAAAACCCTTGGAGACTTCCTGAGGGGTAGGAATGCTAAATCTATCTTCTGCCCAATACTTGTTCTCTGATGCCAGAGTCTGACAGAGAGTTCCTAATCCCTTTGGAAGTTCCTCTGAGAAGGGAGTGTCCTTTGTTACAATGAGATGAATCTTGATGGTCCCTGAACTATCCAGTTCACCAGAAAGACCAAGCTATAATTAGAAGCTGGGACGTCCTATTTTAAGTTTAATATTACATTGCACCTACATGACCAGTTTAGAGAGCTTCCTAGGTAGCTGAACTCAAGGGGGTTTCTGAAGAGTCTTTCTGAGAGAGGGCATAGTGTTTCTCGGCTCCTTTCCACCTCAGCAACATATTCCAGGCAGCTCTTCATGTGGCTACTCAGTTACTCAGATTTATCATGTCCAGGATTAACATAGCAAACCAGAAACAAACAATAACCACTTTTCTCTGAGCTCTGGGAGCTGTCACAGTAAATTAATCAAACCAGAGGAGAGACAGTTATAAAAATAATTCTGCATTAATAACCAGCTGGTGTGAAGTAAATTTACAACTGTGGCTAGCATCTGAAATGAGGCAGTCTTGTGAGAGCCAGCCTTTAACCTTGGAACCCAATCTAGGCTCTAGGTAGATGGTGTCAGAATTAAGTTGAATTAGAACTCAGATAATGCTGCTAAAGGATCTCCTCTCTCTCTCTCTCTCTCTCTCTCTCTCTCTCTCTCTCTCTCTCTCTCTGTGTGTGTGTGTGTATTTAAAATTTTTAAAAATTTTTATACCTGGTCATAAAAATGTTTTATTGAATGTTGAATATCTGATCTCTCTGGATCTTGATCTCTCCACATAAAATTCCAACCGAATAAAGTGTGAGTGGTGGGTTTAATTGCCCTTCTCCCAGAATTCAGTGGTTTGGTTAGTTTAAAAATAAAGAATATCAGGTCACACTATAGATGGCTGAGAGCCACCATGTGGTTGCTGGCGAATTGAACTCAGGACCTCTGGAAGATCAGACAGTGCTCTTAACCACTAAGTCACTCTCCAGCAGATAGAGTACTCATATACATAAAATAAATAAATAAATCTTAAAAAATAAAGAATATCTCATCAGAGAGGCTTTATCTAGCAACTGGTGGGAATAGTTGCAGAGAACCACAGCCAAACACTACGTGGAGCTTGGGGAATCCCAAGGACGAGGGGGAGAAAGGACTGTAGGAGCCAGAGGGATTGAGGACATTATAAGAACACAGCCCACAGAATCAACTAAGCAGGGCTCATAGGGGCTCAGAGAGACTCAGGTGACAATCACAGAAACTGAAAGAGTCTGAGTCAGAACCTCTGCATAAATGTTATGGTTATATAGCTTCATATTCTGTGGAACTCCTAACCATGGGATCAGGCACTGTCTCTGACTCTTTCGCCTACTCTTGGAACTCTTTCCTTCTACTGGTTTGCCTCATCCAGCCTTGATATGAGGGTTTGTGCCTGGCCTTATTGTATCTTGTTATGCTGTGTTTGGTTGAAATCCAGGGACGTCTGCTCTTTTCTGAAGGAGGATCTGGGGGAGAGGGGAGGTTAGGGGGACTAGGAGGAGTGGAGGGAGGGAAAACTGTGGTCAACATATAATGTATGAAAAGAACAATAAAGAAAGAAAGAAAGAAAGAAAGAAAGAAAGAAAGAAAGAAAGAAAGAATATCATAAGTAATGAAAAACCATGGAGAAAAGGAGAGAATGAGCCGGTATGAGGTCAGAACCCCACTACATCACAACATCACAACCCGAATGTGTCTGCAGCAAACTGGGAGAGAGGAAAGCCTTTACAGCACTCTACACAAGGCTGTAACTCACTCAAGACTGTACTGAGGCTGTAAACTGCAGAGAGCTCTTCTTGACGAATTTACGAGGGTCTGAGAGCTCTATATTTGCTCTCGAGGCATCTATTGTTTGTTTATAATGCATGCATGCTTAATTTGCAATAAAGCAGGAGGCACTACTATACAAACAGGCAGTTCACCCAGCCTCAGTGCTGTCTGAGAAGGAATATGTGGCAGGGGTCGGGGGAGTGCAGTTCAGGGAGAATTTATCATTTTGTCCTGCAAGCGGAAGAATTTTTAGTTGTTTCTTCATTGGTGAAGGGTCATTCTGGTGTGGCTGGAGGAGAGGTGACTCTGGGAAGAAGAAAGGTCTCTGGTGGAGGCCTTGTGTGTCGTGTCTCTGCTTCAAATATCCTCCCATTAGAGTCCTGAACTGTTTGAATGATTCCCGAGTGATTGCCCCATATAAATGGACTTCCCAGGTGAACAACGGGCACTTGCAAATTCTGTTTCTGCAGAAGACTTCTGGTCTAGACTACTAGCTGGGGACAGAATGTAGTCTTTGGATTAGATACGTCTCCTGGTAGAGGAAGGAAGTTTAGTCTGGTTAGAGTGCTCTAGAAGAGCACATGAGGAATGGATTAACAGTGGTAGGTGGATAGTTCTCCAGAAGAGGTAAAGGACACTGAAGTTAGCTGAGTCTCATGCACTCGTCCTACTATAATATCTTTAGTTCATTCATTTATCTCTTTATATGTGTGAGTGCCTGCATGAGCATATGTATATACTATGTGTATGCAGAAACCTCTGGTGGCCAGAAGACAGTATAGGAGCCCCAGAACTGGAATTACAGATGCTTGTGAGAGACTGCGTGGGTGCTGGGAACTGAACTTTGGCCCTCTGAAAGAGCAGCAATAAGCAGAGCTTATTGCAAATTAAGCATGCATGCATTATAAACAAATAATAGATGCCTCGAGAGCAAACATAGAGCTCCCAGGCCCTCGTAAGTACTCTTAGTCACTGAGCCAGCTCTTCAAACCCATAGTATAAGGTCTTCAAACCCCATTTATTTCAAGGTATTTGGGATTGAAATTATTACAATCAATTTCTATTTATGGAATCACATCATAGTGGGAGTCAGAATCATTCCATCAGTGAGTGCTGGAAGCAACTTCCTTCCTGATTGTAACAGCCATTGTTCCCAGCTAGTGTGCTTATGACCTTACTGGGGTGGTCTTCTAGGGGAGATGCTTCTTGGTGGACCAGGGTGGGAAACCCTACTTTCTTCTCCAGGGTGGGTTCTGTTGAAAAGTTAGATCTTTGAGTGGATGTGAAGTATCTTCTTGTCACTAGCTGGAATCCTTCATGATTCCATTTAGAACATTTGTCTGCTGTCATCTTGTGTGACAAAAACTTTTCCTGGGAAAATGCAATACCCTTGTCTACTCAGATCAGAAATCCTTGACAGATCAAAGTATGGATACCACCATAGTCCATCCTGGTGAACCAGTGAGTTTTATTTGGGTTACTTACAGGAGCAAAACTCACTGCATGGCTGACAGCTCACAAGGCTTGGAACTGCTCGGCCTGCAGGCAGCTCAACAGGTTGGAGAGTGACCTTCTCAGGTCACTTGGTTGGTCTAAACCTCTTCCAGGCAGCTGGTCTGACCTCAGCGTCTTCTTTACAGTGCCCCTTCCTTCAATCTGAGGGAACTCTGAGCTTTTATTGCTTACTCTGGCAGCGAGGGGCCTCAGTTTCAGTTCCAAAAGTTTTTGAGGAACTATTTTTTGAGTTGTTTACCTTGAGGCTTCCTGCAGGATGGAATGTTTTAACCCTGCAGGAGGAAAATATTACACCAAGCACCTTTACCAAAGGACTCAGTTTTATGAGTCAGTGTCCTGGAGGAGATTGTGTCCTGTCTGTGTAGCTTCCGAACATTCTTGTACAGCATTCAGTCACACACACACACAGGCACAAAAGTTGTCATTTAGAATGTAAGTTTCAAGCCATCATGCTCGTTCTCCTCCTGTGCTCGGCTCAACAGGCTCTTGTAGCACACCTGCCACAGATTTATTCATTTAATACTGTAGAACCAAAGAGGAGCTTTGTGGCCTTGGTCTTTTGTAAGCTGGGTATTTTCTGTGCCATGTGTAGCTTACTAGTTGGTCCTCTGAGCTTCAATATGGGAACTGGAGATGGCATGTTGCAGAGCTCACTCGATTCCCTAGAATTTATGTCACAGTTACATTACAGGACCTTGGGCTTTCTCTTGGGTTAGCTGGAGTAGTGATGGTTGGGTCAAGGGTGTGTTTTCCTTGCTTGCCTGCAGGGCCACTGAGGAGCAAGCCAGATTCAGTGGATCCAGGGACATACTGAAAGAACTGGGTGCTTTGAAAGTGAGGGAGTTGCTTTGGTGGCAGTGTTAAACCAAGGCAGAGAAGAGAAGCAATTAACCAGTATGGAGGGACTCCTCTAGCTTAGCATCTGAAGGGGCTCTGGGCAGTGATTTGTACCGTCTGGGTCTGACTGATGCTCCTCAGGGCTGAGGCCTTTCCTTCTCACTTTCTTACAGGTTCCACTTTCAAGCCATCAATGGTTACTTAACACCTACTATATCCTAGTGATTTCTAGCCTCATCAGTACCAGGATTTGTCATCCACCTGTTCCCTGGATTGTGGCCCAACCCTGACAACCTCAGGTGGCAGAGAGAGCCCACACCTAAAGGTCTATAGTGAGGATTTCACAACCTTCTCTGAGTACTCTGCATTCCACCTTCCCAGATGGCCCACATGGTTCAACAGAGTAGCAGAGTCACAGGAGTGTATGTTGTACAAATCCCTTGCAGGCTTTCAGGGAAGCATCTAAGAGAAAAGCTACCCTGTCAGAGTGAAGCCCCTTGCCTGAAGTTCTGAGTTCAGAGTCACTCACACAGAGCCATATCTATAAACAACCATCTGCCACCATCCTCTCCAGCCTTAATGTTACCACCATTCTTAGTCACTGTGGATTTAACTTTACCTGCCCTACACCACACTGGCACCTCTATTGCGTTACAATTTCAGAGCTTTCTGTATATTGCTAGAGTCAGTGTACTCATTCAGACTTACCTTCTTATCTCCTCCAAGCCAGCGACCCTCTCTGAATATTCTTCATATCTGGCTATGTGCAGATTGCACTTGCTCATCCATGGTGCCCCAGAGTCTTCTCACCACATGCTCTGGTGCCTTGAGAACCCAATCCCATTTTGGTATGACCAGAGAGCCAGAGGAGCTTTGATGAAGCCTCTGTGCTGCAGACACAGGTCCTGTAGGCACTCTCAGTTCTCCTTGGGGCTGCTCTGGGACCCTGAACAGTGTTGCCAAGAAGTAGATGGATTTGCTGCGCCAACCCCCTCCCCCAACTCAGCTGCATCTGCAGTGTCACCATTGCTGGTATGCTTCACAGCCTCTGAGCTCCCACTTTCCAAACGAAGGCACTGTGCTGTGGCTGCCTGTGAACCAGGAGTTTCCTGGAGACATTGTAGCAACAGTAGCTTGGCTGGGTGACTAATCTATAGGCCAGGTGGAGCTGACTCAGAAAAAGTCAGGTGTGTAAATTAGAATCCCAGAAGACTGGCCTCTTGTCAGCCCCATGCTCCAAGGATTTTATTACCATGTATCTCGCTCTGCTAACCATTTCTTCCCACCCAGCAGCTGCTTCTACCTCTAGGCAAGCCTGGGTACTGTCTTGGGGTGGGGCTGTTCCATCTCCAGCTGGCTCCAGGCAGCCAGAGTTGCTACTGTGGCAGCTGTTGCTTTTGAAAGGTCCTGATGTTTTTTTGTTTTGACCATCAGTACATTAATTAACCAATCAATTAATTAAAATGAATCAAATATCTACTCAGTGCCAGATCCATGTACTAGGAAGATTTCTTTGATTGTAAGAATCAAAATCCAGGAGCCAGATGGTTGTGGCACATTCCTTTAATCCTAGCACTTGGGAGGCAGAGGCAGGCAGATCTCTGTGAGTTCCAGGCCAGCTTGGTCTACAGAGTGAGTTTCAGGACAACTATAGTTACACAAAAAAATTAAAAAAAAAATCAAAATCCAGGGGCTGGGGAAATGGCTCAGTCAATAAAATACTTTTTGGGTAAGTGTGAGAAACGACACCCAAAGTTGGCCTTTGGCCTCCTTGCACACACACACACACACACACACACACACACACACACACACCCTCTCTGGCAGATACATGCACATGTATACACACAGGAATCAAAATACAACTTGAGCTGGTTTTCATGAAGAAGTATGTTTGTCATAAGGACATGAGGTTGCTTCATAGAACCTCAAGGCAGGGAAGCAGCCAGGCCTCAGGAAGGAAAATGGCCAGGCAGTGTCTAACACACCCTCCTGATCTCAAAGATGCTCAGCTGGTCCCCCATCTCGGCTGAACATCTGTCTCATTCTCATTTCTTGGAAGACTGGCTCTTACTGCTTTCAGTTCAAGTGATAGGTTTAAGAGGCTGCTCTCAGCTCCCAGTTCATCTCTTCAAAAGAGCAGCTCCTGCTGTTGCACAGTCTAGCCATCACTCTTCCAAAAGCAGAGAGATCCAACTGGCTGAGTTTGAATCAGTTATCCACCCTTTGTCTAGTACACTATGGCCAAGAGACCCAGAGTGAGTTCAAACTTTTAGCCTATCACTAGTGGTGGTGGTGGTGGACAGATCACTTGAAATGGGCATTAGGGATGTCAAGTTCTCTCTAGTGTGGTGCTGGGTTTGGGACTACAGACGTGAGTACCCTATGGCCTTACTTTCAGAGGTGGAGGAGGGGCAGCCTGCATATCATCACAGTGAAACCAAACAGTAGTTCTTAACTGGGGAAGGACAATGTTGTCCTCTGGAGACATGTGGAAAAATCTGGAGACATTTCAAGCTGTCACAACTTAGGACATGTGTGGGGTTACACTGGGAAGCAGAGAGTTGAAGCTACGGTCCTGTTGAACATGCTATTGTGCAAAGGCTAGGCTTATAAGAAAGAGCTATCTAGGCTCAAATGGTGGTGGCAAAAAGGCTGGGAAACCCTAATAAGGTCAATGCCGCTTTTAAAAATAAGGTTTAAATTTTTTTACTATAGCTTGACCATCTTTCTCCATGACTCTTGAACCCTTTCTCCTAGTAAGTCTAAGACCTTTAAGGAAATGGTGGTGGGACTGGCCTGAGTGCCCAGAGACCCTGAAGTACTTATGAATGTTAGATATCTCCTCCCCTCATACATACACACAGGACCTCAGAGGCTCTCCTTATATGGAAAGCCATTACTCTCTTTCTCCCTCCTGAGCTTAGGGCTGGAGCCTAGAGGAGTATGCATGGTGGGCGTGGACGTGAAGAGCTGCCTTCCGTGTGTGTGTGTGTGTGTGTGTGTGTGTGTGTGTGTGTGTGTGTGTGTAGTAGAGTCCTCCAGGAGCAGAGTATGTCCAGCACACCCCAGTCCAAACCCTAGGTCTAGAGTGCTTGGTTTAATTGGTTTAGTCTTTCCTGGCAGTAAGATCCTAGTACAGCTATTCAGGAGAACAGGCTGAGACTCTCCATGAAGTTCTGACCCTGGCAGAATCCTTGTCTTCACAGAACCTTCATTTTTTTTATTTGTAAAGTAAAAACAAACAAACAAACAAACAAACATTTCCTAAGATGTTAAAATGTTCAAAAGAGGAACAGAATACGTAAGTTCTACCCAACTAGAGCTCTGGACAGCTGTTAGCACTGGACAGCCATTAGCACTCAGTCAGCTCTGGACAGCCATCAACACTCAGGCAGAGGCAGCTCTTGGCAGCACAGTTTCCCAGTTCCTCGAGTGTGTCAGAAAACAACAGCCTAGGAGCTGGAGAGATAGTACAGCAGGTGAGTCAAGGTCTGAGCTCAGTCCCCAGAACATGTACTTCACAAGGCATGTGTGTTGGTACAGGCTGGTGAGTGCAAAACTTGGGAGGCAGACAGGGATAATCTCTGGAGAAGGCTGGCCAGCCTCTCTGAGATCCAGGATTGTAAGAGATCCTGGCTCAGAAAACAAGAAGACAGCTCCTGAGGAATGATACCCAAGGTTGACCTCTGGCCTCCACATGCACACACATACGTACAGAAACATATATGAACACACACACACACACACACACACACACACACACACACACACACACAAGCAAACAATGTCCCCCACAGCCTGAGAACCAGCTGAGTCACCCCATGGTGATGGATTGCCATCTCTGGGCACATTTGAGAAACTAGAGGGAACCTGAGTCCCAGGTACTTAATCAGGCAGGAATTCACAGTTAGAGCCATAGTATTTTCTCTTTGCTTTAAATGCAAAGTGCTTTCATTTTTTTTTTTCCTGAAAAAAAAAAATGTTCAAGAAAGCAAATCCCTTAAATAACATAGATGGAGTTGGGGGTGGGAACGGCAGCTGAGAGCTGTGGAAGGAAGAACTCTACAGGGTTCCATTCAAAAGGCACACAGGTCCCTGACTGCATTTCATCAACAAAATGGAGCCTCTGAAGGCCAAGACCTGTCATGGTGGGGTGAGGGCCCACGCTTTCCCTTGGGAATATCTGTCAGAGGTATTCATTCCTTTCCACAGATGTGTCTTCAGGAGTAAAAGAGGATTTCACACAAAATGAAAACAGTGTATTTCTGACAGACAGGTAAATGCCCTTTTTCGAAAGCAGTAATAACACGTTTGTCAGGGAGGCAAGGAATCTCAAACTTACTTTTGATACAGATTCAATTGCTCCTTTAATCCCAAATAACCACTCCATCACTGTACAAAACCGAACAGCCAAAGGATAATTGCCAAAGTGGGAAGGAGGTAAACCCACTGCTTTCTGTCTTGAAAGGATTTAGCCTGCCTTTCAGAAGCGCTGTGTGTAGGAATCGCTCACCACTTCTTTAATGCCTTCTAGCTTCTTCCTTCTGCAGACATGCTCATAAATGGCCATTTATCACAGGCCCAGGAGACAGCGGAAGTACTGTTCTGTAATACCACCCTTCCTCCAAAGTGAGCCATCAAAAATTCATGGTATAGCAGATGTCAAAGAAGGGTAAGGGGTGTTGGAGTCAAGGGTCATGTCTCCAGCAGTCCAGGCAGTGGAAGCAATGTTCTCCCTTGACCCAGCTGTACCTATACCTGCTCTCTGCTGAGGGGAGCACAGAATGCTTGTACTTCACCCTTTGGATCAGAGGTTCTCAACCTGTGGGTTGAAACCAGTTGGGGGATTGAAGAACCCTTTCACAGGGTTCTTCTAAGGCCATTGGAAAACACAGATATTTACATTATGATTCTTAACAATAGCAAAATTATATTTGTGAAGTAGCACTGAAAATAATTTTATGGTTGGGGTCATCACAACATGAGAAATGGTATTAAAGGGTCACAGCATTAGGAAGGTTGAGAACCATTGTGTTAGAGGAAGGGAGTTTATTCTTCAAAGCCTTCCTCTGACGGGTGTTTCTCAAATAAAAGTCTCTGTTTCTCTTCTCTAGAAATTTGCTTAGGGTTCAGAGACTCCAGGCTGAGCAGAGGCAAGCCCAGGCTAATGTTAGAGCCAAATAATCAGTCTTAGATTCTTCTGTTGTTATGATGAAATACTCTGACAAAGGCAACTCAGGGGAGAAAACGTTTATTTCAGGTCACAGTTCAAGTGCACAGTCCACGGTGGCAGGTAAGTCAAGGCAGCAGAGGCTTGGAGCTGTTGCTCATCTACCATCCACAGTCAAGGGTTAGAGAGGAATGAACACTGTTGCTGCTGCTGCTCAGCTTCTTCTCCATTTATAAAGAACAGGCTCACAGCCAGGGGATATTGCTGCCCACAGTGGACAGGTCTTCCCATCTCAATTAATGTAATCAGAATAGTCCACAGGTGTGCTCAGTGGACCGTCTTCTAGGTTTTTCTAGATTCTGTGAAGTTGACAATTGACATTTTCACATAGGCACACAGGGGCTTTTGGTCATTGGTTAAAGACTTAGGTGAAGGACAACAGCAGGAAAACACTAGAATACCAGTCACCATAGCAAGAAGATCCTAAATGAATGATCTATCTTTTTTAAACCACACTAGAGATGTTTTAATTACTTTTCCTGTGTTTTGGCCATTACTTTGTATTTACTGAGGTCTGATCTGTGTTGGGCTCTGTGCCCAAACTCAAATAAGAGAAGAGACTAAAAGACCTAGTTCCTCCTTACCAGAGTTGCCAATCCAGGAAGGCTTGTTGTGGGAGATATTTGAATTGGAGGCACCCAATCTGGCTTATAGTTATGGAGCCACCATGTTCCCGACTAGGCTTGGCCTGAGGTCACGAGCAGTGGCGTATTCTCCCTGCTGCTGTGGCTTAGGCTGCCAGCTCAGTGCAAAGGCTCAGGTGGCCAGAGACACTGGCCCTGCCACCCACGAGACGCCAGCGTGGGGAAGATGGCTCTGCCAATCTTCCACGCTGTCTCCACAAGGCTGGGCTGAGCCCAGACCATCCCACCATCCACACAGTATCCGGTATGAATGAGACTCTAATGGTTAAAGATTATCCAATAGCTTTATATATTTGTTAATGTTCAATAACAAGATGCCCACACAATTAGAGGTGTAACCCAATACCCAACCTAGATAAACCTACTACCTTTGACTGTTAGAGACATGTGCATGTCTGCAGCCATGTTCCCCCCCCCTCTCTCCTCTCTCCCCTACTCGCTCCTCCTCTTCCTCTTCTTACTTCTCGTACTCTCCTTACTCCTCCCACCTTAGCTCCTCCCAACTTGCAGGGAAAATATGCCACTACAAAGGCTTATAGAAATAGAGTTGAAAAATAATTGGAAGCATAGTATGGCACATAAAAATGCACGGCACATCCTAGAACCCAGGAATGGGACTAGGTGGCTGTTAGGACCAGGCTAGGAATCCAGTACAAACATAAGTTTAGAACAGGTGAAGAGGAAGATGCACAACCATGTACACGCATGACTTGGAAGGAGAGAGAATGATATATTACCCTTCAGGTGTTGGACTGGAAGTGGCTGTCCTTCCATATTATACCACATTGATTTAAAACTGATAAATAATCTGAAATGGTGAGGTTCAGTCACTTGAACCCTCAAAATATCAGGGTGGCCATGGTAAAGGACTGAGTCACTGTAAGAAGGGGAGTTATGAACAATGAAGGTGATGAGTGGGATAGCAGGATGTTTCCCTATAATTAAATAACCAAAGCATCCTGGGGTTACAGGAAGGTGGCAAATACTCAAAGCAGCAAGCATGGGTGCTGGCTCATAATGTAAGTGATAGAGGATCAGGTTCTATCCATCCTGCTCAGGATTGTCATGGATGTGGGTGCATTATGATAGGCATTGGGCACAGTGTAATCAAGGCATAGGCATGTTGAAGTAGCAAGCTGTGGTCTCATGGGCAGTAAGACCCAGCCTGGAGTGGCCTTCCTTGTGTCCTGATCCTCTGTGACTCTGTGGCTTGTCCTTGGCTTGATACTTCAGGTGACCTGTTTATTCACCCTAGCTTGTCTGTGACTTGGCGCTTAGGCATTTGGTTTATGGTGGGCCATCATGGCTGTTGGCCATTGTTGCTCTTGGTGCCTCAACACTATTGTTTATTCTAGTGCCTTCCCACCATTCAGACCAGACCTTGGCCTAGGGAGTAGATAGTATAGCAAACCTAGAGAGAAAAACATACAAGTAAAGTTATCTTGATTAAACAAATTGATTTGGAAGAATGTTTGGCTAGGCAGATCCTTCTTGTCTGAACCTTTGAAGGAAAAAGAAAAATCTGTGGATTTAAGGAAACAAAAGAGTTATGAGTTAAAAAAGGAATGTAAGCTGGTGAGGATCAAGGGGAAGGATCCTGAGTGATAGAGCCAAATTCATGATTCCCAGGGACCTGCATCTTCCATAAATGAGGGGATCTAATGTTACTGCAGTCTCCATACTGCTATGGTGTATGTTAATTATCTTTCTCATGGTTGTGACCCAATATCCAACAAAGCAACCTAATGGAGGAAAGCTTTCTATCGTGGCTTAAGGGTATAGTTTATCATGGCAGGAACAGCTCAGGCTGTGATAGCACATGCATGAGACAGATCAAGAAGCAGGAAGTGAGGGATTCTGCCACTCAGGTCTTCTTTCTCCTCTCCCTTTTCACTCAACTTGATACCTCAGCCCATAGGATGCTGCTGCCCACATTCAGTGTGGGTCTGCCCATCTCTGGAAACATTCTCACAGAAACACCCAGAGATATATGTCATTGATATCTCAGCCATCTCTTAATCAAATTGACGATCCAAATAAACCATCACACAGCAGCATGGGTATCATGACTTTAGACAGCTGAACCACTGTCTGCTAGCTCAAGAAGCATAAAGAGTGCTTGAGTTTTCTTAGGCTCCCAAGATGGAGCTGGGAGCAAGCTGAGAGTGTTAGAGCTCCAGAAGGTACCTCGCAGCCAAATGAATAAAGGTTATTTTTCTTCACCTGCCTGTGCTCTCACCCACGTTGCTGGGCAAGCAATGTGGATGATGCTGTTAGGGAAGAGTGAGCTTTAATGCAGGAGTATTTCATTCTATTTTAGTAGGAAGAACAGCAAGGCTCACGAAGTCGGGGAAAGTGACAAAGGGGAGAAGGATTGGACTGCACACCATCCACCACAGTGAGTCTGTAGATGAGGTTAGACTGGACTGCAGAGTAAAGCTATCTCAGACCACTTTGATGTCAGATGTAGAGTTTCACATACACAGAGCTTTTTCAGAAATAGAATGGGCAGAATTCAAAGGAAATGGCAGCTGTACCTGTGGCCAATGCTGGCTTCATCTTGGATCACTAATGACCTTGAGATAACTGTAGGCATGAAGCCCCAGTCTGAAAGTACTTACAGTTTCCTCAACAGTGAATCTTTTTTTACTATGTGGGTAACTTCAGCCAGCTGCAACTGTCTCCCAGTTCCATTTCTCTTGTATGACAAAAAATGGTTAGCTGGTTTATTGAAAGCCACATTAAGATTTGTTGGGAGTCCTTAAAGATACACAGTCTAGTGATATTTAGATGCACTCTATTGGCTAGGTTTCTTGCTGTGAAATGGCCCCTCTGGATCAATTCGCTGAGTAGAAACAGTGTGGTGGTCAGCATAAATCTAGAGCCTGGGATTTCAAGGCAGTCCCAAGAAAGCCCTTTACCATTGCTCTGTGTTTTCAAGCTCTTTTCAGGTCCTCCTGATAGTGGGCCAGGTTCCCTCTGTCTCAGCCAACAATGAAAGCAGAGAATGCTTGGCCATACTCTATATAGAGAGTGGCTGTACTGACCTCACTCCAGATGACACTAACAAATTGCTGTAGTTGTGCTATTTCAGGGTGACAACTCTGTAGCCATGCCATTCCTTTGGAGACCTTATTGGCAGTCTGAGTTTGAGTAGCTTCAAAGGGCAAATAACAAGGCAAAGGACGTAGCAGTCCCATTTTTAAAGCCCAGTCTTGACATTTGAGCTGCCCCACTTCATAGCCGGTCTTTCTCTGCCTGTTCTTCATCCTTTCACACCACGGCAATATCTTATCCTTTCGCTCTGTAAATTCCAAAGTCTGGTCATGCATACCGTTTCCTGGCTCTCAGCTGGTCTCCTGACTTGATCATTATTTGGATGGACTTAGCATCTCAAGCCTTTCTTGCAGGACTCTCAATTGAGCAGTACCCCATGAACCGCCCCACAGGGCTGAGTCGTTGATGGTGTCCGTGAGTCAGGAGAGAAGCTGGATGTATATGTTAGTTCCTGACACTAGATCTTGACTTAGTTTGGGTTCCTCTCTGAGCATCAGTCCAGATAGTTAAAGTCATAAGATATTTAGCACACGGCAGAGTGATAAGATATATCAGTTAGTAAAGTTATTGTTACTCAAACATGAGGACCTGAGTTCAATTCTCAGAACTCTTAAAAACTTATATTGAGTGCTTATAATCTCAATGCTGGTAAGGCGGAAACAGGCAGATCTCTAGGGCTCACTTACCAGCCAGCTTGACCAAATTGGTGAGTCCTAGGCCAGTGAAAGACCCTGTCTCAAACAACTATTTCAGGGGCTGGAAAGGTGACTCAGCAGTTAAGAGTTAAGAGTACTGGCCCAGGTGCCATTCTCAGCATCCCCATGGTGGCTCACAACCATTTGTAACTCCAGATTCAGGGGACCTAATTTCTTGTGACCCCCCAAGGGCACCTAGCATAAGTATGGTGCACAGTTATATGTGTAATCAAAATACACATAAAATAAAATAATAAAACTAATTTAAAGGTACCCAAACAAAGTCAACAGCATCTTGAGGAATATTACCCAAGGTGGACCTCTGGCCTCCAAACAGAATCACACATCTCTGCTTGTATACATGAACACAAGCACATACACAATGGGGGGTGGAGAGGGAGGAGGAAGAAAAGAAGAAGGGGAAGGAGGAAGAGAGAAATATTTAGTACATATCATTTCCTTTTCTCTGGGAATTCAATACATCCCTCTCATGGAATCCTCTCATGGTTGGCTGGAATCATGTGAAACATTTTATTGGTGACAACTTTGATGTTATTGCCTGCCTGGCCTTCAAGTATCACCCACTACCTGAAATTTCTTCTATCAATTTTCTCAGTTTCCCAACTGAAGTCTCCTAGAGCTCTGTGCTTTGGTTACTCTAGACAGCTCACTTAGAACAGCCACTGCAGCAGGCCCCTACCTCGATGTCCAGCAGAATATAGGCTTCCTTTGAGGTCCACATTCCTCAGTCTCTCATATTCTCACGTGGGAGGACACTGAGAAAGGATGTTCAGGCAGACATCTTAAGGGGTGACACTGCTCCTGTCTAGGTGTGAGCTCAGAATTAAAAGCCCGGGCAGACACCTCAGGAAAAAAGTGCTGAGGGCGGAGTAGAGCTGAGAACAAAAGCTTGCACGATATTTTCTTAAAAAGCCCAATCTGCAGAGACGATCACTCTGTAACATTTACTGAAATGTCAGTGTTCTCCAAAGCCCTCAAACACCCATACTGGTGATTAAGAAATCAATAATTAACATGCAAATCTGAAAGCTGTAGGCAAATTGAATATTAATTACTGACTTCATAAGTGGAGGCTGCTCAGCAGTATGAAAATAGTTCGGGATAATTAGGATTTAACAACCTTCAGACATAAAGAAAATAAATACAGGGTTCTTGATGAATGACTTTATTTTTATTTCATTATTGTATGATAAACATCCCTGTATTTTGTTTTTTTTTAGAGACCAAGGAGAGAGGGTGATAAACAAAAGGAGGTGTGGGGCTGGAGAGATGGCTCAGCAGTTAAGAGCTTCTAGAGGACCTGGGTTCAATTCCCAGCACCTACATGGCAGCTCACACCTGCCTGTAACTCCAGTTCCAGGACCTCTGACACCCTCACACAGTCATACATGCAGGCAGAACACCAACAAACGCTGAGTAAAAATAAATTATTAAAAAAGGAACAGAAAAGGAGGTCTCGAATACTTAGTAATACAGTGACAGTCCCCCTTTTATCTCCTCCACTGAGGTCCTCTGGGAATTGTCAACTAGACTTTTGGTTTTGCAGCTAAGACAGCAAGGTGACCCGTGTAGTTGGGAATCGAGAATCACTGCATGGCAAGAGAAATGATGGGAAATAGATGGTAAGATAAATCTATGACTCTGGAGCATCTAATTGCTCTGCAATGGTCCTGTTATGGTGATGGGGAAATGATCATATAAAGCCACGATTTCAGAACATTGCTCTGTGATGCTCTTGGTTTGAGCACTTCTGTTCCACATCTTCCTTCAAAACACAGCACAGGGGCAGAATTGCGGTTCAGAGGCTTGACATCATCTGTCTCCTCTTGGCCTTATGTTTGGCTTTCTTTTCTAGCTCCCATCTGCTCTTGGTTCCTGGCACTCACTTTTGATAAGTTGTTCAAGTTTAAGCCCCCTGGGTGGTTGATACATCCTTGTATCCTCTCTAAGGTAATCTGCATACAAAATTTCAGCTCTCTTTTGTATGTGGTAATTGGCACCAATTCAGATATAACTTTTAAATAACTTTTGTTGAAAGCTAACACCCATATTAAAAAGTTCATAAACTACAAATGAAGCGTGATGTATTCTGAGCAAGGGAACATATTCATGAGGTCAAGAAATAGGGTGGTAACAGCATCCCTGAAGGTACCCGGTGATCCTCTCAGCTATTATCCCTATTATCCTGTTCAAGGGTCAATATGACCTTGAATTTAATGTCTTAGATTCACTTAAACTGCTTTCAGCACCATAGTTACAGAAATACAATCACCCATTGTGTTTTGTACCTCCTTAATTTCAGTGTTAAGAGATTCAATCATAATGCTGAATTAGAAATAATTCATTTTCCTGTGTCTCTGTGTGTTTCTCTCTCTCTCTCTCTCTCTCTCTCTCTCTCTCTCTCTCTCTCTCTCTCTCTCTCTGTGTGTGTGTGTGTTCATGTCTGTGCACCTGTGTGTATGTGAAGGCCAAAGGGCTATATTGAGTCCCTTCCTCAGTCACTTTCAACATTATGTTGTATGACAGAGTCTCTCACTGAACCTGGAACTGACCGATTTAACTAGAATGATTGTCCAGCAAGCTTTAGGGAAGGGGTCACAGGTGCACATAGAGACCAGCGTTTTACATGGGTTCTAGGGATCCATACTCAAGTGCTCATGCTTATATGATAAGCACTTTCTTGTCTGAGCCATCTCCCTAGGCTGTTCATTTTATCCCTATTTTATGTTATGTAATATACTATGTATAATACAGTATACCACTTTATTACTGGTGGACATTTAGATTGCTTCTGTTTCAGTGAAATTGCTAAATCATGGGGTTATGGGTGCAATTAACTCTAGCAGTGTTGCTGATCAGTTTTCTTTAGTAGTTGGATACATTTGTGTTCTCTGCATCAGGATCTGAAAGTTCTAGTTGATCTACCTCCAGTCTGGATTAGCCTAGGCTGGTCTCACATTTGCTGTTTAGCTGAGAATGACCTTGAACCTGTGATCTTCTTGCTTCTACTTCTTAAGTGCTAGGATTATAGGCACAAACCATCATGGCCAGTTTACATGGTGCTAGGGATCATACCCAGCCCTCACGTTCACCAGGCAATCACTCTATCAAGAGAGCTATATTCCCAGTCCCTCCTTGACAATGTACAGTGTTCTTTCTTTTCCATGTCAAGCCACTCTGTTGGCTGCATTGGCACTACCTCAAGGAATATCTTTTCACCTGTTTGTCAGTAATTTGGAAATCCCCCTTCTCTACAGGCTTACTGTCCCCTCTCCTCATGCTTCATACACATTCTCAATATTCTTGACACAGTTCCTTATGGGTTATATATATGTAATGCAAGCACTCTCCCATTGGCTTAAAGTTTGCTTTCTCTTTACCCTTAAATTCTTCAGCTTTAATCTTGACTTTTTAATAAACAGAATCTCTTAATTTTAATGCAATTAGTATGTCAGTCTCTTTCTTCATAAGTTTTATATACTGTCTAAATAAATATATTGGGCCAGTAATACAAACTGTGAGAGTTGGAAGACACTCATTTATTTTGGTGTCTGAATACCAGTGGTTCCAGCATGGTCTATGGAAAAGTTTCTGGCATAGCTTGGGTGAGGAGTATTCTGCAGAAACCATGTGGAAAGGGCTTGATTGACAGCTCTGTAGGTTTTTTTTTGGGGGGGGGGCAGGGAATCTTAAGGATGGGCTCATGGGAGATCTTTTATTTTCTTCATTTTTTCCTCTTATTGAAATTAGATTCTTTCCTCATACAATACATCCTGTTTGTAGCTCTACTCTCTATTCCCCTGATTTCTCCCCACCTCCCTCCCCTCTGGATCCACTCTCTTTTCATCTCTCACTAGAAAAGAACAAGCTTCTAAGGGATAACAACCAAACCAAACAAAATAAGATAAGTAAGATGAAGCAGAAAAAAAAAACCACACTGAGTTGGCCAAAGCAAACTGACAGAAGGAAGAGAGTCCTGTGAGCAGGCACAAGAATAGAGACCTGCCCATTCTCACACTTTGGAGTCCCATAAAACTACTAAGCTGAAAGTTATAACATATGCACAGAGGACCTGGTGCAGACAGTGTAGGCCCTGTGCTTGCTGCTTCAGTCTCTGTGAGTTCATATGCACCTTGCTTAGTTGATTCAGAGGGTCTTGCTCTCCTGGTATCCTCCATCCCCTCTGGCTCTTAGACTCTTTCTGTCTCTTCTTCCTCAGGGTTCCCTGAGCTGGGGTAGGCGATTTGGTAGAGACATCCTATTTTCTCTGCATCTGTTTCCACCTGCTGCTAAAGGAAGCTCCCCTGATGATGACCGAACAAGGCGCTGATGTGTTTCCCTGTCCTGCTCTGCTGCTGTGTTTCCAGTGAATGCCTGCTGGTATTGGAGGGTGGGATGGTAGGATGAGTTGGGAAAAGGAAAGTTGGGAGAGAAGATCTTTGGGATCTGTTGAGGGGTAAGGTCAGAAAGGAAAGGGAGACCACAGCAGATTTTCTGCTACAGAGCTGGGGGTGAAATGGGGTGGATTGGAACCTGAGAAAAACAAAAGCAAAACAAACCAACCAACCAAACGAAACATAAAACTTCTGTGGGAGGTGTTTAGGTCATGAGAGTGTGCTCTTGAAGGGGATTATGGGACCCAAGTTATGTCTCCTTCCCCTTCTTACTTTCCTCCTCTTTGCTTCCTAGTCATGTGTTGAGTGGCTTTGCTCTGCCCTTGGCTCCCACCATGATGTGCTATCTACCATAAGAGAGAAAATGGCTAGAACCTCCAAGGCAGAGGCAGAACACACCTTTCTCTTTGCCAGCTGGTTATCTTGAATGTTTTGTTACAGAGATAGGAACTGACTAAACACACCAGCTTTCTTCTACTGAGATGCGTTTGTCAAACCCAGTTGGACATGTTCCTGTGGGCCTGTTCCTGGAGCTGGTATTCAGTTCCACTGAACCCTGTGCCTATTTGTTACATAACAGGGATGAACAGTGGATAGAGTGGGCCTTCCTTTTCTCCTTCTTTTTAAAAATTTATTTATTTATTATTGGATATTATATTTACATTTCAGATTTTATTCCCTTACCCCATCCCCCCCCCAGCCCAGGAACCCCCTATCCCATTCCCACTCCTCCTGCTTCTATGAGGATGTGCCCCCGCCTACCCCCCACTCCCACCTCCCCACCCACGAATTCCCCCACACTCAGTGTCCAGCCTTCATGGGACCAAGGATCTCCTCCCCCACCTATGCCCAACAAGACCATCCTCCCCTACATATACAGATGGAGTCATGGGTCCCTCCTTATGTGGTCCCAGGCTGGTGGTTTAGACCCTGGGGAGCTCTGGTTGGTTGAAATTGTTGCTCTCCTCATGGGGCCACAAACCCTTTCAGCTCCTTCAGTCTTCTCTCTAACTCCTCCATTGGGAACCCCTTGATTGGATCAATGGTTAGCTGTGAGTATCCACCTCTGAATATGTCAGACTCTGGCAGACCTCTAAGGAGACAGCTACATCAGGCTCTTGTCAGCATGCACTTCCTGACATCCACATCAGTGTCTACCTTTGGTGATTGCACATGGGATGGATACCCAGGTAGAATGGTCTCCAGATGGTCCCTCCTTCAGTTTCTGTCCCACACTTTGTCTCCATATTTGCTCCTTTGAGTATTTTGTTACTCCTTCTAAGAAGGACTGAAGCACCGACACTTGGTCTTCCTTCTTCATGAGCTTCATGTGGTCTGTGAGTTGAATCTTGGCTATTTCAAACTTTTGGGCTAATATCCACTTATCAGTGAGTAAATACCATGTATGTTCTTTTGTGATTGGGTTACCTCACTCAGGATGATATTTTCTAGTTTCATCTATTTACCTAAGAATTTCTCGAATTCATTGTTTTGAATAGCTGAGTAATACTCCATTGTGTAAATGTACCACATTTTTTTGTATCCATTCCTCTGTTGAAGGACATCTGGGTTCTTTCCAGCTTCTGGCTATTATAAATAAGGCTGCTATGAACAGATGGCTAAGCCGTTAAAGGCTAGGCTCATAACCAAAAATGTAAGGGTCTTCCTCTTCTTAATTGGTCACTTTAAATTCATTTTAGCCATGGACTCCCTTTCTATAAAAGTTTAGAATGTTTATTGGTAGGAGTTTTGTAGAAATTGCATTTATCCCATGTCCCACTTTGTGAATATCTGTTTTTTTTTTATTAGTTTTCCAGTCCTTGAGTATAGCGTCCCTCTCTGTTCAGATACCCTTTCCCAAGTTTCTAGCCTTTAGCTTACAAAGCTCATATATGGTTCACATATAAGTATTTTATTATACTTTGTAGTGATTGAAAATGGAATTTTATTTTCCATGTTATGGCATGTTATGACATTTTCCATTTATGTATATGTGTGCCACAGTTCACATGTGTAGGTCAGAGGACATCTGTGGGAATTGTTGCAATCCTCACACATCCACTGAGCAATGTCGCTGGTTCTTATTATCCTACCTTTATTACTAGTATATAGATATGTGATCAACCTTTGTGGGGTAATCTTGAATGCCATGACCATGTGAACTCATTTACTCACACTGTAGTGTGTAATATTAAAAAATGCAAAAAACCCAACAACAACAACAAATCTCCATTATCACTGGCTCGGCACCGGCAGGCCTTCTCGTCTCGTGTAGACTCTCTGACCCGAATCTCTGTAATCTCTCTACCCAGCTCACTTAGTTCCCACGGCAAGTTGCTACCATGCCAATCCCATGCTTCCAAATTCCACCACCTGTTGGGGGTGCACTTCTTGCAAACTCAGGCTTTGCCACTGTACCTTTCTCTCTGGAACCCAGTTGAGTCACCACGTGAAGGAAAACACCACACAATCTTAGTTTAGAATCAAAAGGCAACACAATCATTGGGCGCAGCAACTAGCATCCTAATAGTAAGCCATCCTAAGTTAAATCCTCTGGTAGCAGATCCCAAAGGAACCAGGAGTCTCCCCTACCTACATTTGTGCTCCATCATCCTTCCTATCCAAAAGCCCACTCCTTTCTCCTGCTTCCTCCTTCCTTGCCAGAAGTCCTGCCTACTTGCCCAGTGATTGGTTTCTTTATTTATTAGAAAGGTCACATGAAGTCCTGAGTACATGATTCACTCCTTGTCCCAGGCAGCCCCTCTTGGGGAAGCATCAAAATACAAGCAGCACAGGGCTATCCACAACATCACCCAAGAATTTTCTTTGGAGATTTTTTTCTACATCATGCCATGTGAAAATGAGGACACTTATTTCTTCTTTCCTACATACTTTATTACCGTTAACCTTCTAGATTTTTTTCTGGCCTTATCATGTTGGCTCTTTCTACTAAGATGACGAGCGTGAACATCCTTGCCTTCTGTACAGCTCTAGAGAGATACTATTTACCTTTCTACTCAGTGTAATGAGTTTTGTGTAGCTATTCTGCATCGAGTTGTGGACAGTCCCCTCTACTCCTAGTTTTGAAAGGATTTTTTTTTTTTTTTTAAATCATAAATGGATATTTAACTTTGACCACATGCAATTTTTGAATCAATTATTAGATTTTTTTTCTATTGGCTTTTATTCTTATGAGTCAAATTGACCAATTTTTGAAACAAAGTCTCACTATATAGATCAGGCTGGTTTTGAAGTCACAGAGATCTGACTGACTCTGCCTCTGAAGTGTTGGGATTAAAGGTGTGCACTGTGCCTGGCTCCCAACTTCTGAATACTGACTAGCTTTGTTGCTCTTGAATGAAGTCTACTCGGTCCAGGTATACATTTTCTTAATAACTTTTATACTCATTCTAAAAAGGAATATTGGTTACAGCTGTCTTTTCTGTACCATTTTCATGCAGTTTGCTATCAAAATAACTCTGATCTCCTAAAGAGAGACGAGATGTAATCCTCCTAGTCTGTTTTCCAGAGGAATTATGTAATGTTGTCTCTCACCTTCTTTAAATGCTTAGTTTAATTATCCTCTAGTGAAACCTGCTGGGCATGGAGATTTCTTTTCAGAAAATTTAAAAATTACAAAATCAGGATTGAGCAGAGTACTTGCTTAACACATATATTATAATATATTATTATGATATTATATTATTAATATACATAATATTATATCATAACATTATATTATTAATATAAATAATATTATATTATTATAGCATTATATTATTAATATATAACATTATATATTATATTATTCTATTATTTATATATCATATTATTATAATATTATATTATTAATATATAACATTATATTATTCTATTATTAATATATATTATATGATTAATATACACAATATTATATTATTAAAATATTATATTATTAATATATATGTATTCCCGATACTGAGAAAATTTTACAAATTAGATTTTTAATAGATATAGGTTTACTGAAATTGTCTCTTTCTTGCTTGGAGAATTGTGGGGGCCTACATTTGGTGGAGGCAGGGACTGCACTGAGGCCCTGGATGTGTTAGGCAAATGTCTTCCATGAGGCTGCATTCCCCCCCCACCCCGACAGCTATTATTTTTAACTGCTGTAGGAGCTGTAATGATGTTTCCTTCTCTAGTCTGTTCTTGCTTGGCCTTTAAAAAGGTTTTCTTGAAAAATTTAGTAAAGTTTGTCAATTTATTAGTCTTTTGAAAGCACTGTCACCTGGCTTTATTGGTTTGTTTCTCTAGTAGGTGTATTATTAGTTTTTCCTGTTTACCTTCTTTATCACTGCTGTCCTTCCCCCTTTGTGGCTTGCACAGCACCTTCTGGGACAGTGAGGGTGTTTCCTGGTGTGTT
The DNA here is from genome assembly GCF_011762505.2 of Arvicanthis niloticus. Lineage (NCBI taxonomy): Eukaryota > Metazoa > Chordata > Mammalia > Rodentia > Muridae > Arvicanthis > Arvicanthis niloticus. The sequence continues at coordinate 79,671,451 of NC_047658.1, read as the reverse complement.
TGGGATTGATCTCTCTAAGACCTGCGACTGAAGTGTGTGATGTCTTCAGCCATGCAGTCTTGCCATCTAGTTATAGTGGGCAACCAGAGCAATGGCAGTAGCCTGTATGGCTTTGCAGACTTCTGGGGCCTCCTTGTAGGGTAGTATCCTGTGACTGCTATTGAGATTTCATTTAATCAGCAGTATCTGTCAGCAGTGGATCTCCAGCTCTTGACTGTTACTAAAAGAGCTGTGCACATCTCGTGATGGCATGCTTTCTCGCTTTTCTTGTGTGAATGCTGAGGGATGGCTTGCAGCATTATATGTAATAGCAGGGTTGTCTTTTAACTTTATAAGATATTATCAAACTGTGTCCTAAGTGGATGAATCATTCTGCATCCTCACTAGCATGAATGTGAGCTCCAACAGGTCCACGTCCTTGTCAGTCTTAGTCGTTGACCTTGTCAGTGTTCTAAATGATACTTGTTCCAATAATACCTCATTAGCCTCGCTGCCTCACCGGAGTCTCGTCCTCTAGTTATCTGTCCTTTTAGAATTACACCCACCCTACTTCAGACACATAAAAAATGTATCTCATTATGGCTTTAGGACTTATTTCCCTGATGACTAATGGTGTTGAACATACTTCCACATGTTTATTAGCCATTTATGTCTCTTCTTTTGTGAAATGCCTGTTCAAATCATTTGCCCATAAAATTTAATTTTTACACTCATTTTTGATGCAAAGTCAAATGAATCACAGAGTGATGAGTAATTATTTGGAGACAATTAGGGCTTGATGGTCTCTGTGCGTCCTTGCGGCTTGATAAGGCAGATGTGGGCCTCTGAGTGTGTTCCTCCTTGTGACGGCATTGACAATCTGTTTCTCTTCTCAGGACCCCCAAACCCTTCTGCTGTGACCTGCTTCTTGGTGCAATGTGCTAAGTTTCTAACATTGTGGGTCTAAAAATGGCCTCAGCTCTCACTCCAGCTCCACACACAATCAGCTCAGCCTGTTATGTTTCTCTCTTTATTCTTTTTCTTTCCAGTCCTCGTGTCATTGCTGATGATTAAAGTCAATCTCTGATCATTTTAAACTGTGGTTCTAGACTTCTTTTTTTCTGAGTGATACTTCTAAATTACCAATCAGACTTCTTCCTTCCTCTGCTCAAAAATCAGCATGCCAGGACTTACTGCTTACAGGAGGAAATACACCAAGTCAGTCAGGCACCCCAGGCCCTTGGTAAATAGGCCCTGTTGCTCATCCTTCTATTCCTCACCCACTCTTATACTTTATATCTTTTCAAAATAGGGTTGGTGCAGTTCTTTTTGTTTTTTGTTTTTGTTTTGTTTGTTAACATTCTATATTCTTTCACATCTTCAGGTTTATTGACCTGGAATGTCAATAATCTATTCAGGTATTTTGTTTGTTTGTTTGTTTTTCTGAAAGCCAGCTGTGCTCTGGCTCCTGCTTTAGGTACAAGGCACACGAGAATCCAATGTCTCAAGTGGCAGAACCCTACAATCAACAGGCTCCAGCTTCCTCCTCTATGTCCCCTTTCTGATGCTGCCCTCAGGCAGGATCCTCAGATGGGACTTGTCAGAGTTTTAATTCTGGAGCTCCCTGGTAAATGGGGTCTTCATTCTTACATGTGGGGCCACTCAGTCCTGCACTGAGGATTGGATGAAGGTGGGGCTTTGGGGACTTCTTTCAGCCTTATGGATAGAAGATGTGAGGTCGGGAAAAGGGTGAGTTCTTTTGGCTCAGCTTGGTCATTGCTCTGTACAAGTTGGTGAGACATAGGTTCCTGGCCATCTGTGGGTGCTGAATATTAGTCCTGTTAGCATGAAATAACCCTGTCTATACCAGCTGCAGGCATAGCCCCACACTCTTCAAAGCCAGAGGATACATGAATGTAAGAGCAACTTCTTCTTTTACGTACCTGTGCTTTAGTTCTTAGTATAACTGGGCGAGCCCACCCTCCCCCTCAGGAGTATATTTTGATTTCAGTCATAATAACAAATTCAAAAATACATTTGAAAACACTCAATGAATCCATTTAGGAGTCACTGTAAAACTATCCATAAATTCAAGGCTTGTTTTGAATAGAAGTAGCATCATCTTTTAGTAGATTTACCTTCCTAACTCTTTGGAAAAAAAGAAATTAACTTTGTGATGAGATGGCTCTGTAAGCAAAAGCACTCACTGCGTCCTTGGAACTCATGAAAAGGTAGGAGATGACTGACCATCAAAGCAGTCTGGCATGTGCCCTCCCCCCCCCCCAAGCACACAAACACACATGCTCACATATACAAATAAAGAAAATTCAAATGTAAAAATAGGCAGTTGGCTTTACAAGGCCAGAGAGGAGGGTATTAAGTCAGTCAGCCACGAGGACACAGCTAGAACGCAGTAAGACTCTCAGCCTGAATGTCCAGCACCTTTGTAGTGTTTGGAGTCACCAACTTCCCTTCAGTTGACATCTGCTGTGATAGAAAAGATACAATGGGATTGGGCTTTATGTCATCTTTCTGATTTCTCAGGTTTCCCAACACATCTGAAGAGACTGGCAGGCCAGTACTTTTCTGCAGGCCAGGGAGCTGGGCTAAATGGTTGACCTGAATGGTTTTAACAGATGTGCTGTGTAAAATAGTATCACAGTTTGGGTGTGTTGGGCAGACCCACCAACTTGATCTATCCAAAAGGAAGGGAATATGGTGCCTGCAGGCTCTTTGTTTTCAGCTAGTGAAGGTTTAGGAAGCTCAGAGAGACACACTTTAATCACAATCAGGAAAGAGGGGCTCCTAAAAGTGCCTCTCCTAGATTATTCATGAAGGAGAGGAAAGAGGCTCCAAATAAAGATGGAAGGGGAGGCCAGCGCTGTAAGAGAAAGGAGGAAAAGGGCTGGTGAGGAGAGATGGGAGGAGGCCAGGGCTTTTGTGGCTGCTGAAGTACAGTGGGGGCATCAGGATGTCAGACAAAGAGGAACCTGGGAGACACTTCGAGAAAGTGAAGACCGCTTTGGGTCTCCATCAGAAACCTCATGGCTAGACTTTCAGTTTTGCAGAATGGAGATACATTTCAAGTTGAGCCCAGATGAATGACAGAGTGGTTTTCTACTCATTTCTACATTTCTGGAGTTGTAACTAACACCTACTGTGACATGTCAAATACACCTTTCCCTCTGGGGATTTGTTTGTCAAATGTCCTTTGACGTATGACCTCTGGCCCTCACCCACACTTCCTCCCAGACCCTCTGTTTTATTGCCTAGATCTCTTTTTGATTCAGTTATCTTTTCGCTCAGTTTATAAGCAAAGTCCTTTTCCTTAGCTTTGCAAAGCTTTATGCCCCAGGACTCAGTTTGCTCAGATGTCAAATGGGGACAAGAGTTGTCACTGAGTGGAATAAGGTCATGTAGCAGAGTGTGGTATGTGGTCAGTGGCAGTGTTTTTTCCTTCTTATATCCCTTTAACAGTCTTCCTTTCTAGACCAGTCCTGTCCAACAAGACAGCTGTTGACTGCAAGTGGCTTCTATGTGACAGACTTATAATTATGTACAACACCTGCAACCCTCATTCTTCTTGAAGCTTCCTTTCTGAGCTCATGCTTACACCATCTCTACCATCTGGATTCATGCTGCATGTCCTTCCTCCCGAGACACCCCCAAATGAATTTTATACATGCCTTATAGTGTATGCACCCATGCACTCTCACATACAGTTGTAGCTTGTTCCGATACAACTCACATGTCCACATCATCCCTTCCAAGTGTGCAGTTCACTGGCCTTTAATATTTCACACACATGCCATCATGATCTAATTCGAGAATGTTTTTATCCCTCCTCTCCAGACACCCTGGACCTATTTCAGTCACTTTCCCCAGACCCTTCCTCAGCCCCTCCCACAGCCTCTCTCTCAGCCCTTCTCTCAGCCCCAGGAAACTGCTTTATGTGATGCTGTGACAAATGGAAGTGATTTTATTTATCTCTGTGTAACTTGTATGACCATTTTGGGGGACACTGTATCCATTACAAAGGTGAAGAGTCCAAGATACAGAGAGGTCACTGTGAGCTGAGGTTACCTGTCTGTCATCTGTAAGAACTGAAGGTTAGAACTAGAAGCAGTATAGCCTTTTAAAGTTCCAATATTAATATACATGGGTGCCTTCTTCAGCTTCTCTCTGAGCCAAGGAGAGGATCTGATGTGTATGTGTATCTTGTGAAATTGATACGTGACCCAAGACAACTGAGCTATCAGATGTTGGGAGTGCTAAAAGGGTGGCCTCTGAGTCCCAGGCATGGGTGTGCCACATCAGCTGCTATGCAGTTGCAACAGAGGCTCAGCAGACGTCAGCACCAACTACCATGTACTGGGAGCTGCCTGCCTGACCTGGGGATACGCTGCCTTCAATCATTTTGTTCTCCTCCATAGGGACATTACTGGGCTCCTGAGGTTCAGCGCAAAACCTTCCAGGGTACATTTAGGGCTCCAGGCTCAAGGAGAGTAACATACTACAAACCAGGAGAGATAGCATTTGGGCCCCAGTGGCGACTGGGTCACTAGAGTAATTTAAAGCCTGAATTGATTTCTCAGCTGGAGACAGCGTCTGCCTCTACTTTTCACGTATCACTTCATGTGGAAAATTAACAGGCAAATTAACCCTTGCCCATCTGGGGCTAGAGGGAGGCCAGGCCTTTTGCGTGTGATGCAAAGCAGGTTGACTACAGGGTCACAGCAAGACGGCTGCCAGGCCCCAGGTATCTGGGACCCTTATGAGCCATCACAGGAGCCATGTCAGTTCTGCTGGCTCTAGATAGGGATTTGCATCATAATGAGATGTGTGGTTTTATGGTGACATTGTGAATGGGTGAAAGGACACACTGAACACAATGGTCCAGTTTTATCAGAACCTGGTCCCCCAATAGGGGCACCCCTTTGAGAATCCTGATTCATGATTAGTGATCGCCGAGTAGACTGGACTGCCACTGCTGATTTGTGTTGGTGTTTTGCTAGAGTAAAGGATAGCTGACAATGAAGAATTGAATAGCCCCAAAGAACTATTTATAAACAGAGCCATAACCCCCATTTCCTATAACCTTTCTTTTCTACTACCTCTGATGAGTAGTTGGCTAGAAGGGAGGTTGAAGTGTTTAAGAAGTTTAAGAACCCTTATTAAAGTAGGTTTTGAAAAATCTAAGGCAACAATGAAGAATAGTTCCTGTGAGCTGCAAGGCAGAAGCCGTCAGGACCTGTCCTACTGGAGGATGTTAAGCATGTGATACTTTTGAAAAATCAAAAAGAGGTACTACAGGTGATCGTCAGGAGCAGGAGGCAAGTGAGCTAATTGGCTCAAGGCTAAGGAAGCAGCAAGAAGCCACCAGAATATCACAAGAAGTTCTTTGGCAGTTACTCTCTACAAAACCACTCTATGAGGTAATGACAAGCAAAGATCAGCAACATGATACAAGGCAAACCAATACAAGAGCATCATCAGCAAAGACTAGAGAAGTGGAGCAAGGCGAACCAATGCCAGAGCCTCCTCCCACTGTCTGTGGCATCATGTTTATATTATTTCTAAACATCACGTGCTCCCTCACATGTCTGCTTCAATAAAACATCCTTTCACCTGTCTGCCCTAACAAAACATTATATGATATAACTGAGTTTCCAAAGAAACCAGAAATTTCCACTTCACTTTATGCCCTATGTTCTCCCTCTGGACTTTCGTTTAGTCTTCCCTTGTTAAATTCAGCCTATGGACTAAGTATACACAGTTCCTTCTTTCTGGAATAAACTTCCCTTCCCTTTCCTCTGAATCAGAATCCCACTCAGTTTAAATGTCACCTCCTTGGGGAAGCATTTTCTGATTTCATACCTCCCACCTTCCACCATTATCTGCTTTTAGGCTTCTGTATTTTTTGATCAACACAATTTATTAAAATGGTAATTAGATAATTCATCTGTAATTGGTTGATTTAATGACTGCCTTTTCTGATAGAGGTCTGGCTCTGAGGGCAGAGACAGTGCACCCTTGCCACTAATCTTCAGTGCAGCCTGGGATTAAGTCCTCAAAACACATGTGGGATGGGTAAGTGTTATTCTTGGTAGGATGTTCTTTCTGAGGTTTTAATTTCCTATTTCCTGGATATTTGCTGACTGCTAATTACATTATTTCTCAGAATCACCTTGTGACTTGTCTATCGGGTCAGACCAGGCAGTATTGTCTTGCTACAATGAAGCACAGTTCAACAACAGGAGAGCAAGCCTTCTTTTCCTGGCTTTCTTCCTGACTCCTCTTAGTCTCTTGCTCCCAATGTAGATATACCTAACTTTTAAGCTGCTTCAATGAGCAAGAGACTTTCAGATAGATTAGTCAAGAGGATTTCCTATGGTCCAGCAAGAGACAATGGTTACTTAGAAACCAGTGAGGTGGGCACTCTTTAAGGTATTTGTAGGAGTAAATTTGACATGAGATGCCAAAGACATTGGAGCCTCTATCCAGGTGGATAGTCTGTGCGTCTCATAGTAATTTCATCATTTCATTTTTGTTTTTTTATATCCTGTCCTATTCTGAGACATGAATTGGAGTTTAATTAGGGAGCTTGGACAATGTGAAGACCTCTCCAAAAAGAACCGTGGAGGGAAACAATATCACTCCTTCATTGGATGGGAACTAGGAACTTGACTCTCCTTCTGCTAGGTTGAAGGGTGAAGGTCATGTAGAAAGCTAGCAGGGATTCAATATCAAAAGAACCAGAGTTTTTGCTGACCTTTTGCCTTGAATTCTGGTCATATGACATGATTTTTTTTCCTCAGGTTTTTAAAGTCATTTGGTTGGCCTTTTAACTACAGCAGAAATTACTAGGACTGAATTAAAGGGGCAGATGCAGCTCAGTGGGCATAGAATAGGCTCACCTTGCTTGGGACTTTCAAGTAACAGTGTGTATAGGCAGTAGTATTATGCCTATTTTATACCTTATAGGGCATTAGTACTGCTAACTTCCTTTTCAACCTTCTGGGCATAAAACTGAGGCATGTTAATGACTCAGTTTGGAAGAGACAAAAAATGACCCAGAACAAATATAAAAGTCAATTAATTCCTCCTTGGGAGTTCTCTGTCTTTCTCTTTCTCTCTGTCTTTCTCTTTCTCTCTGTCTCTCTCTCTCTGTCTCTGTCTCTCTCTCTCTCTCTCTCTCTCTCTCTCTCTCTCTCTCTCTCTCTCTCTCTGTCTCTGTCTCTCCCCCCCCCCCCGTGTATGTGCATGTGCACCTGCCCATGTGTAGGTCAGAGGTAAAAAAATGGGTGCCTTTTTCAGTATTTCTCCATGTTACATTTTGAGATTGGGCCTCTCATTTAACCTGGAGCTCACCAATTTGTCTATCTTGTCTGGCCATCAAATCTTGTGCCTACATTTTCAAGGTTCAGATGACAAGTATATGCCACCATGCCTGGCTTTATATAGTGCACAGTGTCTACAGTCAGAAATGGAAATGGAACACAGGCTGTTATCATTGAACAGCAAGTGCTTTTTCCACCTCTTTTTTTTGGGGGGGGATTTACTCTGTATTAAAATAGGAAGGTAATTATGTACTGATTTTTCTAAAAGTCAGATGAAATTCTATTCTGGATCTTCTGGGATTACATCTTTCCTAGGAACACCCTCCCCCTAAGAGCTGTCGTGTGGCAATGACAGTAATAGATAGAAATCAATATATAGCAAAAATAGAAACAGCATTTTCCATTATCTTACAACCAACACCTTCACGTTGTTTCCTTTGCCATGTAGCCAGGAAACCCCTGTCCATATCCATACAGAACAGCACAGAATGGTAATCATAGCACACGCATCATTACTGTTCTTTACTGAGGTGTCACATTCATGTTGGGAAGTGCTTGAATCATCCTTGTAACTGTTGCATAGCTCCAGACATCAAACATTTGTCTGGCTATAATTTTATAATTTGCCTTTTAAATGTAATGTTACACCAGAAGCATGTTATCCTGCTATGTTTCCTAAGAATTTTCTAGGGTACTACATAGTTTCCAGGCTGCTCACTACTAAAGCCTTTAAAAATTTAATCAGATGACTGCATCACATATAGTTGGTCCAACCTCTATCATCAGCCATTAAGGTTGTTTATCAAACTCCTCCACCTCATAAATAATTCTTCAATGGTCTGTGTGGTGGAAGCTGGAAAGTAGTAGCCTGAAGGCTGGATTCCGCTCACACATTCATTTAGCTGGGCTAACGTGGCGTTGGCATACACAATGCTGTTTACCCTGCTCCATTTTCTAAAACCATATTTGAGTTTGGTTGCAAACTTTAAAACCCCATTGAGCTTCCCTGCAAATGACCATGTCTCTTGCTTCCTTGAAAAGCACATCTAGTCTCCTGGGCTGAGTTTCCAGTGGCTTCAGTAGCAGCTGCTGCTACCACGTTGGCCTGAGCAGAAGATACCTTCCTGGAAAGGGACATGTGCTCCTGTTTTCTATCATCCCCTAGTATATTAGGTACTCTTATTTCTGTGACAAAATACCTTATAAAGCAACTTAAATGGGGAGTGCTTTCTCTTGGCTCACAGTTGAAGAGATACAGTTTGTTATGACTGTGAGTCGTGGTAGTAAGAGAGTAAAGGAGCTGGTCTTAAGGCATCCACAGGCAGAAAGCAGAGAGTGATGCATGTTGGTGTTGGGCTCAATTTCTCAATATATTAAGTACAGTTTCCCAGCCACTCACATTCAGGATGGGTTTTCTTGGTTTAGTTAAACCTGTTTGGAAACAGGCTGGAGAGATGATCAGTGACTGCTCTTGCAGACTATGTTCAATTCCCAGCACCCATATGATGGTTCACAACCACCTGTAACTTCAGTCCCAGAGAATACAACACCCTTTTCTGGTCTTTGAAGGCATCGGGCACATACTTGGTACACAGACATACATGCAGGAAAAATTCCATACATATGAAATTTTAAAATGGGGGAAAAAACAAAAAAGAAAAAAAATCTTTCTGGAGATACCTCACCATCCATTGTTGGTGTGTTCCTTTGGCTATTTTATTGGGTTCTAATATTTACCACCCTTCCAATATTCCACCCTGATCCATTCCAATCCCCCAAAGCTAGGTAGGAGAGAAAGAAGGTTAGAGGGGAAAGGGGTCATAGACTTCTTAAGACTTCTTCCTGCTGATTAGGGGCATTGGGTTCCTAGGGGCAAGCCCAATCTTCATCTTCAGATTATCCAGCAGCCCAGCAACCCAGCAACCCAGCAACCCAGCAACCCAGCAACCCAGCAACCCAGCAACCCAGCAACCCAGCAACCCAGCAACCCAGCAACCCAGCAACCCAGCAACCCAGCAACCCAGCAACCCAGCAACCCAGCAACCCAGCAACCCAGCAACCCAGCAACCCAGCAACCCAGCAACCCAGCAACCCAGCAACCCAGCAGTTCAGCAACCCAGCAATTCAGCAGTTCAGCAATCCAGCAATCATCCAGCAATCCAGCAATCCAGCAATCCAGCAATCCAGCAATCCAGCAATCCAGCAATCCAGCAATCCAGCAATCCAGCAATCCAGCAATCTAGCAATCCAGCAATCATCCAGCAATCCAGCAATCCAGCAATCATCCAGCAATCCAACAATCCAGCAATCCAGCAAATGCAACATCAGGACCAACAACAGCAGGGGCCAGTAGCAGCAACCACCACCAGCATCAATATCATCATTGTCATGGTCATCATCATCATCATCATCATCATCATCATCATCCACCAGTAGGAGGGGGAGCAGCAGCTGCCACAGTCCCCCTCAGAGCTCTTGCATTTATACCCTCTTAAGAGTCCCCAGAACTTCAAACATAAACTATTTACAGCTGGCAAAAATCATACCCCTCCTACAGCATGAGACAATCATAGTCAACATTTGTGGACCAACTGAAGTAGCCCCATGGGATCAAAACAAAAACATATTCACATATGACTGGGTTTTTAAAGAAACCAAAATTCTTACTACAATCTGTGGTGATTCTAACAAGGTGACCAATGAAGATGAATCAGAATAACATAAGCCCTGCATTTTTCTCAATAATACTGGAGTGTTTAGTAATCAATATCATCTTTCTAGGCCCAGAGGGCATCTGAGTTTGCCAATCTAGGCAAAATAGCTGCTTTTTTTTGATAGCTTTGCACACAGGACTACAGATAACCTCAAGGAAATAATAAACACAAGCACGTTCAGAATATCACAGCATGATATCACAGAATATCACATAACACTATTGTGCCTGACAGATCCTGATGGCAATCACTGCTCATGACATTGACATAGTCATATGAGCCTTCTGTGAGCCTCAATTTTTTTTCAGGTTGTAAATGAGACCAATGACACCTGCTTCTCTGATTGACAGCAAACATTTAAAAATTTTTGGCATGCAGTAGGTGATCAATAGATAATAATAAATTTAAAATTAGTGTAAGTGGTTCTTGATGGTTAGTTAATTTATCCAATTCTTCTTAGATGGTCAAATTTATTTTTATAAGAAAAAGATTTAATTTCCTGTGGACTTGCTGTCCATTCACAAACTCTTCAGAGACACCTCTAAAGTGATAACAAGAGCAACAATAACATTCGTAACTGCTTACAATTTAATAATGTTGTGTCAGAGTATCTAAAGAGTGACCTTAATATTATGATTTAATTGGAACTGTAAATTAGAATATGCTGCTGTGTTTTGCCATGCTAAGGAGGTTGGATAGGAGATAGTTGGTCTTTAACCTTGTTTCCACCGAGGTCTCCTTAGGCAATCATGAGTTCTCCTTGCCCTGTAGGGCTTTCTTCAGGTGTTAATAGGTCTAGAGATTCTTGAGAAACATTTCTAATAATGTAGAGAGTTTTGCATCTAGAGTACAGAGAATGTGAATTATTAGCCTCAGGAGAAGGCCCTAAAAGATGCTTTGCCTTTCTCTTAGTTACTAGTTCCCTTGCCTGTTGGAAACCTACCGAAATCCTCTTCTACTTACAATCCAGCTAGGACCGTCTTCCTTCTAATGTCTGGTGATTCATTTAACATCTCCCTGTCTAGGACTGTATCTATCACTTGAGACCCACAGTCGACAGGGTGGTCTGGTCCTTATTCCTGAATCTATTTCTGATTCTCTAGATTCTCCTTGCCTTTCAGTTCATTTAACTAAAACCCAAGCTGACCACACACACAGTAAGCAAGGCTCTGCATATGTCTCTAGTCTCTTCCATTTTCATCTTGATGACACTCTCCCCTGTGTCCAGCATGCTTTGGGACACTGCTCACCTTCCATACCACTCTCACATCTGACTTTCCCCTGCCTGAATCCATGATGTCATACTCTAGCTCTCCTGTCTTTGTGAGGTCAGCTTCTTTGGGACTCATGTCAAAAGTCATTTTTCATTCTTCTAAATGGACACAGCATTAAACCAATTCCTAAAGTCATATTGCTATACACATAGATCAGTGCATCTCTCAACCTTTGACAGAGGAGCTTCATTTTATAGTAGATGAGGATTAGCATGGAGACCCACAACTAATCAGTATGCAGAAGTGTTCAGTCCCAAATGGGATATCTATATCATATATCTCTCCTCCAGGCTTAGGGATCTTCATAGAAGAGGAAACAGGAAGACTATAAGAGACAGAGATGGTAGATGACTTCAAGGGAGCAATGTTTTCTGGAAGCAAGAAAGCAGATGCATACATGTGAACTCACAGTGATTATGACAGTACAGCTCAAGCTCCACCCAGAGCAGATCTCAGCATGGAGAAGTCAGGAAGGTGGGCACAAGTCCCATTCTTAGCTGAGGAGATATTAGATTTTGATAGATGCTAGGGAAGGCAGAGTCAGTTTTTTATTATATGGAGGACTACCAGTATATTGACAATGCTCCAGGGTAGGCCCCACACTACAGAATAGTTGGCCAACACAAACTTGGACTCACTGGATTTAAGAACGAGGCAGGAGAGTGAAGAGTAGGAGGACTTCATACAATAAAATATGCTATATCAAGTTCTCAGAGAAATAATTTTTTTTAAAAAGGTGCCTATTCAGTGCTAGTGAGATGATACAGTGTTTAAATGATTGTGGTACAAATATAATGACCAGATTTTGGTTCCTCAGAACCTACATAAAAGCCAGGTGGGTTTTGGCCTTCAAGAGGAAGACTGGGGATCTCCACAGTAAGCTGGCTAATGAGACTAGCTGTATGGATAAGCTCTATTTTGTTTAAAAGACTCAGCCTTGATGGATCACATAGAGGAGCAATCTAGAAGGATTCCAGACATCAACCTTGGGCTTTCATGTTCACACACACACACATGCATACACATCCACACACATGTGTCCACACATGGGCAAAATGCCTATACACATAATGCAACACACACACAAATAGGAAAAGAAAAAAGAAACATCTTTTTTTTTGTTTTTTATTCGATATTTTATTTATTTACATTTCAGATGCCATCCCCCTTCCTCATTCCCCCCACCCATTAATCCCCTATCTCATCCCTTCTCCTCCTTTTTTGCCTTTATACTGTTTAAATTACATGCAAGTGTTAAGGTCAGTTCTAGGTTGAGGAACTAGCAATATAATAGATGCAAATAGTCCAGGAACAAGGGAAACAATAAATCCAGATAATCAAAGGACATGCACAACAATAAACAGAGTCCTGTGATCACTCTTGTGATCACTATTTCTAAGGGCTTATCAGGATGATCAGAATATCTGAGCATGCTTCCCTGTCCTAGTCCAAAGTCATTTTCATGCCTGAAGCCTACTTCTTTGTTCTAGCCTAAGATTTAGATTTCTGCCTGAAATTACTTCTTTGTTCCAGTCCAATGTCAGATTCCTGCCTGCAGTCCATTTCCTTGTCTTTGTCCTTGTCCTTGTCCTCTGTCAGATTCCTTTAAGCAGCCCATTTTCTTGTTCTTGGCCAATTATAGATTCCTGCCAGGCAGCCCCCAAAGCTCTCCATCTCCCCCCTTTTATTTCATAAACCAGACTGAGCCTGTCTAAGATCATTCTGACAAGAAAGCCTTTCTTACCTGTCATGGAATATGCATTATTATAAGCAATGCACTTATGTCTTAGGTTGGTAAGGCTCTGTGCAGAATGTTACCCATCCTTGGCTTACCAGCTTGTTAAATTAATAACTCTATCTGGGGATTCATTATCAGTTTCAAGTCATATACTTTGGCTGCCAGCCTGTTGATGTAGTTAGATACACGCTTTAACATGATGGGCAGGAACAAAAGTATTCCCAGGACAAGAAGGGCTAGCCTGATCAAGCTATATATGCCATTCCTGAGGTTTGACTAAAATGGAAATATTGACCTCAGGCCATGGATAATTTTATCGGCATTATCTGCTGCAGCATCAAAGCTCAACAGAGCAGCATTTTTTTAAATTTATAATCTCACTATGCAAAGTAAACAAACCCAGAGTGGTGTTAGGATTATGCCAAATACCCTACAGGTGTCTTTAAACTTTTTTCTAATTATAATGACAATCATTGTAAACTTTAGAAGTAACATTACTCCAATGATATTTGTCATGACACTTGGGGTGGCTTCTAACTCTTGAACCCTGAACCTCCTTCAGATAATTTGAATAGGTTATAGAGCATCATCCGTTGTTACAGACACCTATATAAATCCTTTTGTATACTCAATACATTAGTAACATTTTTTGCTAGATGGTTAACAAAAATAGCTGTCTTAACTCCTTGTGTCAAAGCTATTGTAGAAGCAGTGGTGCTAGCAATTAATGAAATTAAAGCTGTTATACCAGCAATAATCAAGCCCACTACCCTCTTGCTTCCACTTAAAGCCTAACTCACTTCTTCCATCACTTTCAAGCTGTTTTCAGAGAATCAAGGTTTTCTATATTCAAGGGATTAAGACAAAAGCTGGTTGATAGACCCCCATAACAGACATGCCAGGTTTCAACACACTAACACAATTGGAAATTATACAGTCAATGCAGCTTACAATAAATACTGTAGAAGAGACAAAACCAATTTTAGCTTGACAATTAAAAGAGCCTTTAAAACATGCACTCACCCTTGTTTGAAATCCAGATCCTGTCCCAACTTTATCTCTTGCTGTCATAACATCATAGTGAACTACAGCTAACTTCCAAATATGTCTCTGAAAATGTCCAGATTCTCTATAAACTGTTCCACAAAATAGAAACAGAAGGAACACTACCTAATTCATTCTATGAAACCACAAACACATCTTTTAACCTTGTCTGAGAATGCTGTGTTTTTTTCTTCAGCATCCTATATGCCTTCATACTCCAATATGTGCTGTATAGATCTTGTCTGCTTTCCTGTTGCTAGTCTGTCTTCCTTTTTTAGTGTGTAAGTTTTGCAGGGACCAAGGCCACACCTCTCTCATTTATCAGTTATATCCCAAGTGGATATCACATTATAGTGCATGCAACAGTAATTAGTGTTTATTGAATGAAGAACAAATGGCAATGTAACTGATGTGGGAAAATGCTTAGGTATTCATGGTAGTCACAGAAGGATTTCCCTAGGATGAATGGCTAGAAAGATCTCAATATAACCAGATAAACCTGGATGTAGTAAATGTTTGTTATTGTTTCTCGAGGGAAGGCTTGTAAGGGTCTAGGAAAATAGAGAGGTAGAGACAAATGTATGGTCCCTTTAGCCCTAGCATTGTCCAGGGAAGGCAGAGTTTCAGACCAATTAACACTTTTGTCTGGAAATAGCTCAGACTTTGATTTATCAATGATGTCCTGGGAGTTTGGTTATCAGGAATCAGCTCTGTATTTGATCAATTCTGAGAGTGCTGACAGATCCAATCAGCTGAAGTTCTGCTGTGTCTTAGTCTCTTACTGGGATCAGCCTGGTGACTCACCCAGTCTCTGCTTGTCTCTGACCCAGCCTCACATTACCCTCAGTCCCTGTGATGGCTAATCTTCACTATCAGCTTGTCTGCATTAGGAATTAACTAAAATACAGGCTTCAAGTCACTCCAGTCAGGGATTTTCTTGATCAGATAACTTAAAGCAGGACAACCCACCCTAAATGCCACCTTTTGATGGCAGCTGCTTTGTGCCTGCTTGTCCTCATTCTAGCTGGCAGGTTCAACTTATTCTGTTGCTCTGGCATTTCTACACTGATGGTAGAAGCAAATTCTTCATGGTTCCAATGTAGACTGTAGAACACTGGCTCTCCAGGGACCCTTCAGGCTTTTAGTACCAAATTGAGACTGCTGAGACACCTAGCCTTGTGGACTAGACAACTAGAGAATTCTTGGTTTCTCCTTTGGGAGACAGCTATTGTTGGACTACCTACACTGCACCTCCTAAACTACTTTAACAAATCCCCCTCATTCATACATATACGCATACACATACACATACCCTATTATAACTTACTAGAAAACATATATGTATGTTATATAATATATTTTGTATTATTTCTGTTCCTTTAGAGAACTCTGAGTAATACACTCATGTTAGGTTCTGGTTTTGTTCTTCTTTCATCAGTTTCTGACCTTGGCCTTTCCTTCTCTCAGCTCAACTTCTACCACCTCCCTACTTCCTATGTATGCTCTGATATAATAAGCTCAGTGCACAGATTTCAATCCTAAGAATTTGAAATCCAGGGTATATCATCATATCAATTGATTGACATTAAGCTTTGCCACCATAAAGGATACTGACTCCCCCTACTGGTGGGCTATGATATTAGTTCAAAGCCCAGCTCTGTTAGGGTAGATACCCAGGAAATAAAACAGGAAGGAAACAATATTCCTGAACCTGTGAAGTAAGACTTAGGACATACTTCTAGAAGAATATTGGGTTCCAGAGAAGAGGAACATGATAAATGTGTAAGTTAAGAATCCTGTAAGAGAGAATTTCTAAATGTGGGAACTTTTTCTTCTACACCCAAAGCAAACTAGTTCCTTTTCCAAGTTCTGGAAAACATTGAGACAGCTACTCTTGGACTCGGTATTAAGCTCCTGGTCTTGGTGCAGATGTTATTTCGAGAGCCCAGAGAATCTTTTTTAGCACTTCCTCCTCAGTTCTGATAACTCCTGGCTTGTGAGAACAAGACTGTGTAGCTGATGACCACAGCCTACTCTCTCAAGTCTAGTCTCAGATGTGCTATTATCTGTGACACTTGTCTGTACTATAAACAATGTACAGAATTTTTATAGGTTCTCCTGACATCAAGCCCACTTCTCCTATATTTGAAAATATAGAAAGCTAGTGGTAACAACAATGGTGTCATTCTAGATTGGCCAAGATAGGTGAGATCACAAAGAGATGGGTACAAATTCTGGCTTAAATCTCTCTCTAAGCATCAGTTTTCTCTTAGTAGTGTTAAAACTGCAAGGTCATGGTGAGGATTCAATAATGGTATGCAAAGCGAACTTCACACCCAATAAACATTCCTCCCTTCTCAAGTGTGTTGACTAGTTATAATGACATCTGGGAAGGATGCAAATCGAGAAGTGTCGCTTTAATGATGTAACATCAGGAAGTGGGTGGCATGGATATTTTAGTCCCTGTGTCTTCAAATGCTCCTGATATTATAGTATGGGGGTGGCTTCCTGCTCTGCCTGTGAGTAACGCAGCTCTGATCCAGTGTGATGAGCATCCCAGCCTTTTTCTCTCAGACTAGTAATATCCCATTCAAAATGACCATGGAGAAGAGAATCCTTGATTGAGTTCTGCTCAGTTCTATTAAATATTTCTTGAGCCTACTTCATTTCTGGTCCTTCCTTTTTTCCTGTCTCTTCACCACTGTCACAGTTTAGGAACTCATCATTGCCTATACATGTCACTGCCCCAGCCTCCTGGCAGGTCCCTCTACTGCCAGGCTCTTCCTCTCCAATCTGTCCTTTGCACACAATCTTTCAGAAATGTGCGCATGATGCTGCCATCCCCTTTCGTAGAAACCTATCAGTGGCAATGTGCTTCTGACCACGGTGGTTCTCAGTCTCTGGGGTCGCATCCATTGCTTTGTCACATCAGTGCTGAGGCAGAGTCAGCCATCCATTCAACAAATATTTGTGAAACATCTATTCTGTCAGTTACTAGTGAGTGTTTGGGGCATAATGGGTAAATGTCTCCATGTTGTCAGAAACTTGTTAGTAACAAGGGTGAGAGCTCTCAGAATTGCACATAATTTATTTGACTATTATGGCAGATGCATTTTATTTCTGTAATAACATTACCCTAAATCACTTGCATGGTGATGTGCTTTGTGGTGGGGAATGGAGAGGAATTTATAGCTAGCAGTAAGGGAGTGTGTAGAAATCTGAGCATGCCTTTGGCAAAGAGAATATGGGCACTGTCATAGTTTATCTGAAGAAGGAAATCAAATACTGCCATTTGTCTACAATATACCAGTGAAAATTGTGTGTGTGCATGTGCATACGTGTGTGCATTTGTGTGAGTGTGTTTGTGTGTAGTTGTAGTGCATGCACATGTGTACACATGCACATATGGGTCAACCTCTTGTGTTGTTTCCTAAGCTAGCACCTTCTTTCCTTCCTTCCTTCCTTCCTTCCTTCCTTCCTTCCTTCCTTCCTTCCCTCCCTCCCTCCCTCCCTCCTTCCTTCCTTCCTTCCTTCCTTCCTTCCTTCCTTTTCTTCCTTCCTTTTCTCCTTCTTCCCTCTCTCCATCTCCTCTTCCCTCCCCTCCTCTCTCTTATTTCTTTTTTTTTTCTTTTTAGGTAGAGTCTCCCTCACTGGCCTATAGGCTAGGCTGGCTGACCAGTAAGCAGCAGGAATCCGCCTGTCTCCATCTCCCAATTCTGAAGTTGATTTTAAGGAACCAACTTCAAATTCCCATGTTTGTAAGGCAAGCACATTGCTGATGGATCAACTGCCCAACCCCTAGTACATGTCCCTCCAATCTCTTTATCTGGTCTCTCTTTGCCCCTGACACTCATTCTTGATTATATCTTCCTCGCACCATGTATTAACTGATCTCTACTCCTCCAAGGAATTTGCTAGGGGTTTTCCTTTCTCAACAACAGAAGCATTTTGATCAAAGATGACTGCAAAACATAAATCCAAGGCCAGAAGTCCCACCCCTATGGGAGAAGATCTAACTCAATCTTGTACAGTGAAAATCAGGAATGACAGGGGAATTTGATGAGTCTATCAGGATGATGCTAATAGATTACATTTCTAGTACTTTATAGAGTCATTTCTTAGAAGTTGATGAAAATAGACATAGCTATAATAATAAACATGAGGGTGTGTTTGTATTAATAGTTGCTATTCAATTAAAAATACATATAGATGCATTGCAGGAAAATAGTTATGGGGGTGAAGAGTAGAATGTGATGTGGTAATCCACTTTATGCTATACTCATGTGAGAAGAGAATAGATGGAAATGTACTGTGCAAATTTCTGTGCCACAAGACCCCAGAAAAGCACAGTGTTCCTGCACGAAATTATAGTAACTTGCACGTCACAATGTGGACTTAAGATGGACTGATGTTTATAGCCTTCCCTCAGTGCCACATGCCTGAGTCATTTCTCTCAGCACACACATCTCACAGTTCTTTCACTTGCTAATGTGAGGACTTGTCCATGCATGACATCAAAGACAATGCCTGACAAATGGCAGTGTCTCAAAGAGGGAAAAGTGAGACATCACAGAAGCTGATGCTTTATCTGCATCACTATAGAGGAATTTTAGTCCAGCAACATGGGTGCTCTAGCAAGGAATCACATTCAAAGATATGGTTCAGACAGAGTGCACACATGCCCTGGATTACAGTATGATCTGGCTGGAATACAAGCATGCTCTTAATATATACCTTTAATCCCTAACAATTAAGGTAAGGTTAGTTTATGGAAGGAAGCAGCCATCTTTAAAAGTGAAGTCTAATGGAGGAGTAGACAAAGTGATGAATAACAGAAAGATTTGACAGAATGAGTCAGAGATAGAATACACCCAACTTACAGGAGAATAGCAAAAGGAGAGAGGTAGTAAGAGAAAAAAAGTGTGTGGTGCGATGGGTCATGTGTGTGTGCCAGGTTTTCTGTGACAATTTTAAGGAGACAGGTTATAGAGAGAACAAGCTAGACACAGATGAAGACAGAACTAGCCAGAGAATGAGAAGGAGCCAGAAGATTAGAACAAATTGCCAAAGTTAGTATGAGGCCAGGCAGAGCAATTCAGTCAGAAGCCAAGAAAAGCCAGATCGAATCAGTCAGTTCAGAAGATTTTATTGTACAGAGGCTTACGAGCTTCCAGGTCTAGGCCTAGGATAGTTAGAAAAAAGAAGGAAATGTTCTGGACTCAGCCCAAGCTGTGTATTTGAACATCTTGGGTACAGCTCTAATCTTATCTGAAGAAATAAGTGGCATTTATATATGTCATTTTTTAAAAAAACGAAACTTCTATACAATATATTTTGATCATGTATTTTTACTTCCTCAACTTCTTTAGATCCTCCACATCTTCGTACCCACCCAAATTAATATTCTTTTTCTTAAAAATAGATATAAAACAGAAAACAAAACAAACAAAAACCAAGAAATAAAAAACCCCCACAGAAACACAAAAACAAAAATAAAAACAAACAGACAAACAAACCCAATAAGACAAAAAAAAGCAAAACAAAGTAAAAAGTCTACAAAATACCATTGGGTTTGTTTTCCGTTGGTCAACTACTCCTGGCCATGGATCTGCTCTGGAATGGACTTGATAGACCCAGAGGAAATCCACTGGAGAAAGCTGATTTTCCCTTGACCAGTGGTAATTAGTTGCAGATAGCTTCTTGGTTAGGGGTGGAACCCTGAGTCCACTTCCCCTTCTCAGTGCTGGGACCCTGTTTGGGTTGACTGTGTACATTTTTCCTGTGTGCTGCCACACTCTGAGTTCATATGTGCATCATTAGTTATTTTGTATCTAGAAGAAATTGTTTACCTGGAGTCATCTCTCACCTATGTTTCTTGCAATCTTCATGCCTCCTCTTCCACATAGATCCCTGAGCCTGGAAAAGATGGGTTTGATGAAAATGGTCCTAAATCTGAGGAGGATATTCCATTTAGGACTGAGTGCTCCAAGGTCTCTCATTCTTGGCACATTGTCCAGTTGTGGATCTCTGCATAATTCCCATCTACTGCCTGAAGAAGCTTCGCTAATGTGAGTTGAACAAGGCACTAATTTATATGTATAACAATATGTCTTCAAGAGACCTTTTATTGCTATGTTCTCATAGCAGAAGAGTAGTATTAGGTTTTCCCCATGACCTATCTATTCTTAGGTTCTTGAAAGTTTTAGCAGTGTCAGGTATGGCTTGCATCTTGAGTGGGCTTTAAATCCAACTTTTAAAAATTGGTTGGTGACTTCCATAACTTTTGTGCCACTATTGTAGTAGTATTATCTTGCAGGCAGTTTGCTGTTGTGGGTTTGTAGGGTTTGTAGCTGAGCCATATTGATTATTACTTTTCTCCTCCAGTATTGTGCAGGTACCTTCCAGTATGGTGAATGTTAGTCAGTAGGGATGAAGCTTCTAGTTAGATACTGGCTTGACCTCTTGATGTTAACTTGACATCAATGTTGTCTTTAACAATAGGGGCTTATCATCAGGTTCTAAGAGCAACTAATAACTTTGGCAATAGCCTGTGATGTTTGAGGGTGGGGTTCCATAGGACCCATTGGCCAACAAATCAACAAGATGCAATACATTCCATGAACTAACTGGAGGTTTTACTTGGTGGCTTAAGATGTTTATTTGGGGGCATTATCTCCCTATCATTTGATGACTTTATTTAGATTCAAATGTGTACACATTTTAGGACATTTTCACAGTAGTGGGTTTCTGTATAGTTTCTCAAATAACCTGTAGTTTTATTTGAAAACACTATATTCCTCTCTACATTCCCTCTTTACCCTTCTCTCCTACTCCCTCAGGCTTCATAAAAAGAATTAGAACATGTTCCTTTAGTTTATATTTTGCAGAATACTTTGAGGAGTATTGGTATTAATTCTTCATTGAAGGTTTGATAGAATTTTTCACTGACTCTGGACCTGGACTGTTTTTAATTGGGAAATTTACAACTACTGTTTTTGTCTTACTAGGGTTTATGAGTTTGTTCAATTTCTTAATTTATCTTGATTTAACTTTGGTATACATATATATATATATATATATATATATATATATGTATGTATGTATGTATGTATATATATGTGTGTGTGGTGTGTGTGTGTGTATATGTTCATCTACTTCTTTTAGGTTTTCCAATTTTGTGGAGTAAATTTTAAAGTATGTTCTTATCAATCTCTGAACTTCCTTGGTGTCTTATGTAATGTTCTCCCTTTCATCTGTAATGAATTTAATTAATTTGGGTCTTTTCTCTTCATCTTTTGGTTATGTTGCCTAATCATTTGTCAATGTTTGTTTTTTAAAACCAACTCTTTGTTTCATTGATTTGTTGTTTTTATTTCACTTACTTCAGCCTTCACGTTGGTTATTTCTTCTTATCTATTATTGTGGGTTATTCTTCTTGTTCTAGAGCTTTCAGTTCTGCCATTAAGTTACTAATGTGAAATCACTTCAGTCTTTGTTGATTTTGCTTTTTATGTAAGTATTTGGTGCCATGAACTTTCTTCCCAGTACCACCCTCATTGCGTCCCATAGGTTAGGTATGCTGGTGTTTTCATTGTCATTCAATTCTAACATGTTTTTAATTTCATTTTTGATTTCTGTCTCGACCACATCTTCATTCAGTAGTAAGTTGTTCAGTTTTCATAAGCTTGTATACTTTCTGCTGTTTTTGCTGTTATTGACATCCAGCTTTAATAAAGGGTGATCAGAAAGGATGCAGAGTCTTATTTCATCTTTCTTGTATCTGTTGTGACTTGCTTTGTGCCCTAATATGTGGTTAATTTTGGGAAAGTTCCATGAACTGATCAGAAGAAGGCACACTAGTGTTAGGATGGAATGTTCTGTAGATGTCTACAAGGTCCATTTGACTTATGTTGTTATTCAGCTACAGTATTTCTCTGTTTATTTTTTGTCTCGATTACCTGTTTGCCAATGATAGTGGGGTACTGAAATCACCACTATCACTGTGTGAGGGTCAGTATGTTATTTTAGTTGTAGTAGTGTATTTTTTATGAACTTGGGTTTCCTTGTGTTTGGTGCATAGATGTTTAGAATTGGAATATACTCGGTGAATTTTTCCTTTAATAAGTATGTAGTGCCAGTTTCCATCTCTTCTGATTAATTTTGTCTTGAAGTCTATTTTGGCAAATATGAAATTTGTTATACCTGCTTGCTTCTTGGATATATTTGCTTGTAATAGTTTTTCCCATCCTTTTGCTGTGAGGTAATGTCTATCCTTGATTGGAAGATTTGTTTCTTGGATGCATCAAAAAGATGGTTCTAATCCAGTCTGTTAGTCTTTCTTTTTATTTAGGAATTGAGACCATTACTATTGAGAGTTATTAAGGAGTAATGTTGGTTGAGTCCTATTATTTTGTTGTGGTGGCATAGCTGTCCTCCCTCTTGATTTTCTACTCTTGGATTATTTATTCTGTGTATTCTCTTGTCTTTGTGGGGCTTTTGGTTGCTGTTGTCCACTTTAGATTTTAGGTAAGCTAAAATCTAAATTTTGGTAGAGAGTGCTTCTGCAATTAGGTGGGTGCCACAAAGAAATGGAGATGAGCTAGGAGAAAAGGCTGAGTCTCAGCCCAGGATGGTCACTGGGAGTCCCTAGTAGAAAATGTTTCCATGGGTCAGTGGCTGACACTAAAGGATGGAGATGTCCTAGAAGGAGAGACTGAGAGGGTCCACAGAAAGGAGCTTGGGAGACCCTGGGTCTGAAGGAAAAGGTGGAGTTCCCTGGGAATAAAAGAGGAGTGGGAGGAGAAGCTCCTGCAGGCAGCTGCAGCAGGACTAAGAGTCAGTACGGAAAGGCAGAGGCTGATCTTCAGTAGGTTTTTATAGAAACATGTGAGAGGAAAATTCCAAGTTAGCATAGACATTCCTGAACAGGAGCCAGTGGTGCGTGTGTGTGCATGAAGTGTCTCTGGTGATGTCTCTTACAAGAACATTAAAAATGGTGGTCAATTGATGTGCCAGCATCGGAGGATACCCAAGGGAACCTCCATCCTTTCAGAGGGCTGGGGGAGGTGGGGGTAAGGATTGTTGAAGTGGGTGACCAGGAGGAGGGGCAGGGAGCAGGATGTAAAGTGAATAGATAAAAATAAAGTGAAAAAAAAATGGTGGTTGAGAGTTCATTATGACAATCCTCTCAGAGTTGAATGAGAATTGAAAGATACCATAGAGTATGTCTAAGTGGAAGTAGAAAACAGAAGAACATGAGGACTCCAGGCAGTCCGTGAGGAAAAACTGAGGAAATTGACCAAGAGCTCAAAGCCTGTGCTTTTGAGGTAACTTTGGAGGACTGTGTTGGAAGGTTATTAAAAACATGACACTTTAGGAAGGTAGCCCTATCCCTGTCTGTGTAGCCATAAACAAGGCTCAGCAAGTTCCCTCTAGAAACTCGGCTGCAGATTACTTTGGAGCTTATTGTTGTGTGGACTCTCTCTGATCAGAAAGGGAATGCAGCCACAGGCTGTCCTGGGATGACCCTCACTTTGTAATTAACCCTCCTCATTAGTGGCTCACTTGCTTCTGATGGGCAGTATGCACATGTTTGTGGTTATGTAACTGCCTAGCAGGGCTGGGCGAGCCATTTGTTGGCATTCTAATTGTGTCTAATCAGAGAGAAATGAATTGCAGCAAGAAGAGTAATGAGCAGAGGAGTACCCTGGCAGCCTTCCACAGGCTCCACCCTGTCAGCTTCGAAGCCTGGCAATCCCTGTTGAAGCAAAACTCAGTGGTAGACAGCTCCTACTTGAGGAATGCTGGGGGGGATGGGAAGGGGTTGGGCACAGGGAAAGGGCACTTAAGTGAGAGAAAGGAGGGGGAATTCCAGCCCCTCCTTTTCTTATGAACTTTCATTTTTCTCTCTTTTCTGTTTTACTTCTTCTGATCCCCAAGAGCCTCCAATGCTACCTCAGCCTTTGTGCTAATCAGAGTTCTCTAAAGAGAGAGATAAGCAGGAGTTAGGGAAGTGTGTGTATGTGTGTGTGTGTGTGTGTGTGTGTGTGTGCGCGCGCGTCTGTGTCCATATAGAAATGAATGATACGAGATATACAGAGATACATATGCACATGATATGTGCACACACACATTCTATAGACTGCTCATAGATCTAGATAGATTTGGTTTACTATGATGTATTAGTGAAGAAACCCTGCAGTCTGCTATCTGAGAGCCTGGATATCTGAAGATCCAGGAAAGCTGTGCTGTAAAGATCTGAGAAAAGGAACCGAGGGTAGGAGATATGCAGATCCCAACTCCAGTGTTTGGGCAAAAAATGGATTCACTTTCCTTTTCCTTTTTTAGGGGGAGGGGCTTACTGCACTGGAAGATGTCTACTCATATTGAGGAGGGCCATCTGCTTGCCCAGTATACCAATATAGATGTTGCTCTCTTTCAGGAGCACCTCTGGCTATATAGGCATCCTATAGTCAGTTTGGTACAATGTATTCACCACCAAAGTAGTGATGTGACCTGAGGAAAGCAAGGAGAGGGCAGGGCAGGGCAGGGGACACAGAGAAAGTGAGTTGAAAGTAGAGGTTAGCAATGATACAGATAAAAAGAAAACAGTTTCATTGAGCGTTTATTGTCCATCTACTTGGGTTTACTGTGGCTGCTCCTAGTGTGGCAGCAGAACCATTGCTGGTGGCAGACCCTAGACTGCACGTTCAGTGGATGCATCTGGGCATCTTAGCAACAAGAACTCCAGTGCTGACTGATGGCAGGCATGGGAACTCCAGAGCCATAAGCGTGCACTACCTTCTATGAGGGAAATTAGGAGGAATAAAAATGTCATAGAACGAGATTGGCTCTCTATAGAAATGCCCCAAGAGTTAATAAAATGGACAGTTAGTAAAAGACAGTCAGTAAAAAGGAGTTGGGAGTAGTACTAAGTCCAACAAGCCTCAGCCAAGTTGGAGAATGCATGTCTTAATTTTTATTTTAGTTTTACTTTTCAGATTTTAATTTTTTTGGGTTTTTTTTCCTGAGAACTTCATATATGGATGTAATACATTTTAATCAAATCCATCCCTCTCCTCTAATTCTTCTCCCATCCCCATCTCCCTCTTCCAACTTAGTTTTTGTTGTTGCTGTTGAATCCACCGATTCTACTTCATGCTTCCTGTATGTGCATAGTGTGAGACTGTCTACTGCAGTATGTGGAGGACAGCCTCTCAGGGGCCTTAATGATGGAGAAAACTCGCTTTTCCCTGCAGACATCAATTGCCAGTAGCTTCTCAGCTAGGGGTGCGATTTCATGAGTGCTCCTCCACCCCAATACATGATTGGGTTTTAGCTGGCTTGATTTTGTGTAGGTCTTTTTTTGTTGTCTGCTTGTTTGTTTGTTTTGTTATTCGAGACAGGGTTTCTCTGTATAGCCCTGGCTGTCCTGGAATTCACTCTGTAGACCAGGCTGGCCTCGAACTCAGAAATCCGCCTGCCTCTGCCTCCTAAGTGCTGGGATTAAAGGTGTGCGCCACCACCGCCCGGCCTTTGTGTAGGTCTTATTCATGCATTTTTGGCTGCTGTGGATCCATGTCCTGTCATGTCTGGATAGTACTGCTTCACTATGGATAGCTGCCACCAGTGGCTCTGGAAACCATTCTGCTTCCTCTGCCATGGTGATTCCTGTGCTTTGCAGGGAAGATGTGTGATATACAAGTCCCATTTGGGCTGAGTACTCATCACTGCCTCTTATTCTCTGCATGTTGATCAGTTGTGGGTCTCTGTATCAATCACTATCAACTATAAAAGGAAGCTTCTCCAGTGAGGACCAAACTATGGGTTGAAGATAAGAACGTAAGGAGGTGTTTACTAGTATGCCCATTTATTGGTAGTAGGTTCTTCCCTAGATCACTGGTTTTTGTTTCTGTTAATGGCACTAAGCGTGAATTCTGTTTTATGAATCTGGCCTTCAGTACAACCAGGAAGTGCTTGGTTACTTCTGTAATACGCATACCACTAACGCACCAGTGGGCATTTCTTGACAGGTCAGTCATGTCATAGCTCAGAGGATTCGCAGCTGGCTAAGACTGTCGATTACTTTCCTCATCCTAGTAGCATTCATAGAAACATCTAGCACTGTGAAACCTACCAGTTAGAGATAAAGTTTCTATATTAGCACCAGATTTAATTCACTATGTCCTATGACTCAAACATGTGGGGTCTTCAGCAATAGTGTCTTACCATCAAGTTATAAAGAACAACTTAAAAAGAGATAACTCATACCTGGCATTAAGATTTTTATTTGATGGCCTATGCCATCTGGAGCAGGTATTACCCCATTATGTAGAACTCCATTTAAATTCCTCTCTCTCTCTCTCTCTCTCTCTCTCTCTCTCTCTATATATATATATATATATATATATATATATACATATATATACAGGTATATGTATGCATACACACACACATATATGAAAGTTTCTATAGTAATGACATTTTCTAAGGTCATTAGTGTTAGTTGTCCCTCCACATATTCACTCCTATTTTGCTCTCATGTCACCCCCCCATTTAACTATTCATGTTCCATTATTCTCTTTTCTTCTTTATAGCACCTGCCTTACCTTGAAGCCTCCTTCATAGTCCCTTACTAGTTTACTTTTGTTCCCACTCCAATTTAAACTAGCATCCACATATGACAGAGAACATGTGGTGTTTATCTTTCTGGGTCTGGGTTACCTCACTCAGAATGATTATATCCAGCTTTATCCATTTACCTGAAAGTTTCATAACTTCATTATCCTTTATTTATTTATTTTTTGAGTTTGTGTATAAGGGTTGGGAGTTGGGGTCTGGAACATACATGTATATGTATGTGTGTGTATGTTTGGGTGGGTAAACACGTATATGTGAGTACATGTGGGGTGTGTGTGTGTAGGTCAGAGACCAGCCTCAGGTGTCATTCTTCAAGTGTTTCCCACCTTATTTTTGACATCAGGTTTCTCATTGGCTTAAAGCTAGGCTGGCAGCCAATGAGAACCAGGAATCTGTCTGTTTCTACCTCTCTATTGTTGGAATTAAAAGCATGACACCATTACCAACTTGTTTGTTTGTTTTGAGACAGGGTTTCTCTGAATAGCTCTGGTTGTCTTGGAACTCTCTGTAGACCAGGCTGGCCTTGAACTCAGAGATCTGCCTGCCTCTGCCTCCCAAGTGCTGGGATTACAAGTAGGCCACCATTCCCAGCTTTGGTTCTGTAGGTTCTTAGAATAGAATTCAGCTCATCAAGCTTAAAAGGCAAGCACTTTAACTACTGAACCATTGTCCTAGCCAAAGAGGACACGCCTTTAATTTCCATGCCTTTGGTTATAGCTGAAATAAAGTCAGGGGTCAAAAAGGAGGAAGAATTAGAGAGAGAGAGAGAGAGAGAGAGAGAGAGAGAGAGAGAGAGAGAGAGAGAGAGAGAGAGAGACAGGCACTGGTCATCAATAAGCTTGCCTGAAGATCCTAATGGCCAGATTGGTGTCTGAGTAAGGGCCTGAAAGTCAGACAAAGTTCTCTTGAGCCAGAAAAATGAACCTGTTGTAGCAAGTATGCTTTACAAAAGTCTTCGATGGCCAAGTGAAAGGTTCATTAGGATCATAAGCTTCTTCCCCTGTAATCATATACTCATTCTATAGGATGTCTGTATTACGGGCCTGCTGATTAATAGTAATTTGTTTTTTGGTTTAGTAGCAAATACAGAGTTGTACAAGAAAGGCCCAATGGTGAGGGAGTGGTGTTACAGGCTATGATCAAGGGAGAGTGGCAAGAGATAAAACCAATGGGAAGCAAGTCCTAGAAGGGATAGAGCCCTTACAGTGTGCTACGGGTCTTGGACCCTGCCTGAGGGCTGCTGTGGCAAGCAGGAATTTGATTACAACAGAAAAAAAAATCCCAACTTGACTAGCCCAAAGTCAAAAGAGGGATGTATTAGTTTGGAATCTAAGGGAAGAGTGAGTATCACATCCTGACAGGGGTCAAAGATGAGACTTGGCTCAGGACACCAGGGGTGGGCTGTGGGGGGTTGGAAAGTAGGGGGTGGGGTCTGGAACATGGACACAACTTAGTTCTTTCCCTGCCTCTTCCTACACTCAAGCTCCTGCATCCTGCACATCAACTTCTAATATTAGAGAAAGCAGGCCCCTATAGCATCTAAGATTCCCTGCACATGGCTTCTATCACTGGAGAGGGGCTTGCTACACTTCCTGTTCTAGCCAGATAAGAGGTTATTGTCCCATTTAGGTCAACTGTCCACTAGGACAAAGTATCTGGAAGGTGGAGTAAAGCAAGGAATTCACCATCTCACCTGCGACTTTGACGGCTGGGTAGGATAAATTGGGTGTTAGTGCAAGGATGTCCTACTGCAGCAATGCCCACTGAACAATCTCTGACTTCCAAATCAACTCCCTAGGCTAAGTTTCCTCACACTTGAGAATACTTCACAAGTCTGATTCTGTAAGTCAGTGACTGATTAGCGGCATTGTATATAAACAGCTTTGAGGAGAGCCTGGCACATAGTAATCCCACCTAGGTGTTAAGAATAAATGTTGGGGGTGGTCTCCATCGTCGATTTCTAGTTACCTGAAGCAGCCATTTAACCCCAACCCTGGACCCTTCAGAGTTTAAGACCACACTGCTCTGGGTGCCCCAGACCTTAGGGTTCAGGAGGGGTGAGTCAGAATTCAGCTGAATTTACCATGGCGGCTACTGATCACCGCAATGGCCATTTCCCATGATTGATGAGGGTCATAATGTCACCAAGGAGACCTTGAGCTCCGACATTCAAAAACTGAAGGAGAAGCAGGACATGCTGGACAAGGAGATCTCCCAATTAACAGCAGAGGGCTACCTTGTGATTCAACTGGAGCAGCATCTCTTCCTCCTCCATGAGTACAATGACATCAAGGACGTATCACCGATGCTGCTGGGCAAGCTGACTGTGACTCAAGGCGTTACCACCAAGGAGTTATATCCAGATTTTGATCTTAACCAGAATGACTGAGCAGCTTCTTGGAGATTTTTATCTACAGCCCACAGAGACAGGAGGATGGAGGCATAAAAGGCAGAGAGCCCAGACAATATATTCATGTGGTTTTCAGGTTTAAAAAAAATGCCAGAAGCCCCCCAAAGTTTGGGGTGGGTCCTAAAAAAGAAGGGTATTGGGAGGGGTGGGTATTGTCAGTGCTAAGGTTCCTAAACATACTTGTGAATGGATGTGTGTGGCTGTTCCTTTTGTTAATAAACATATGAACAGTTAAAAAAAAAAAATAAATGTTGGTGTGGTAAGGACCCAGTGTTGGACACTCATAGCTAATACTCAGGGCTCTTAGGTCCTGTCAAGGAAAGGACAGTGTGAGCCCCCAGCCAAAACCTGCCACCCCTCATCTGATGCCTCTTATGTCTTCATCTCCAGTGACAGGAGTTTGATGGCTGTCAGAACCTCCTGTTAGTAAGTAATGTCAAGTGTCCTGCAGGAACCGCAGTTTGCTGCTGCCACTCATTGCCAAACAATGTTAGACACTCAATACACAGCTGATAACAATGAGTGATAAATTAAAACTGACAGGGGAATTCTTCCCATTATCCATGCATCTCTATTTGAATAAGCTAAGGTTTTCCCACCAAACTTTTTGATACCAGTAACATCTCAATGGATCCTCTAACAACAACCCTGACAGGCAGGGTTTCAAACAAACATTAATTAA
The DNA here is from genome assembly GCF_011762505.2 of Arvicanthis niloticus. NCBI lineage: Eukaryota > Metazoa > Chordata > Mammalia > Rodentia > Muridae > Arvicanthis > Arvicanthis niloticus. Next base: position 79,641,631 of record NC_047658.1, on the reverse strand, counting down.
GTCTCTTAACTCCCTAGTAAATCAGTGCACCATATGGCAATTACAGGGGGAAAAAGAATAATTATGAGGGGTAAGAAATTTTTAAATGATTGCTTACTTTATCACAACACGAAGATCATTTGCATACATGCAAATGGGTATTTAGAATGTAGATAAGACTGAACAACCTGGATAATGTCTAATGAATCATAATTCTGTCCTTCCAAGGACAGATGGGCTTGGTCTGGGAATGCTAGGCCAGACTTTGATGCTCTCAAAGGCAAAGGTCTGAGTTTATTTGCTGCATGCTGTCACCAGTCCTTAGGCTAGCAATACCCTGTCCAACATCCTATGTTGGTGGGCAAGTTCTATGTCTCACTGTACAAAAGGAAAGCCATTAATGGCTACTATGAAAGAAGAACTAAAACTTAAACATTAATTTCAGTTAACTTAAGTAGCACATGAGGTTTGAGTTTTTAGATAATGACTCGTGTAATTTCAAAGGGGATACATAGGGAATATTGACATATTAGTATCCAGCCTATAGCCTATTGCAAGGTGCAGGTGGTTATCCTTGTACATTGCATTCTTTGTTTCTCCAGTTTTTCTCTCTATGCCCATTGTTCAGGGCTGTGCCACAGGCTAGCTAGTTTCATTGGGAAGTAGTGGAATCTGTAAAAAGTGGGACTTAGTGGGAGAGTCTGGGTTGTTGGGACATTCCCTTGTAGGAGATGTAGAACCAACAATGAGCTCTTTAATGTACTCCTTCCTAGTGTAGGATGCTTCTACAAACCCAAAGCAACGAAGGCAAGTGACCATGGAAACTACATAAAATGCAAGCCAAATAAACCTTTCCTTCCCATAAGTTGGTTATCTTGAGTGATTTGTTACAGTTACAGAAATCTGGCCAATACAAAAGTGAGACTCATCAAACACCCAGAATCCTGAAAGGAAACAAAATAAAAAAGCAAAATCATCAAAAGCTGGAGGCTTCACAACCCCCTCACTTAAAACATACTGCAAAGGCATGCTCACTGGCAACTATAGCAACAACAAGAATCAAAAACCAGATACACAAATGAATAAAACAGAACAGAGAGCATAGGAATTAATTTGTGTTCATGGAACCAAGAAAGTGTGACAGTGATATTGAGATTTGTAAAGAAGAAGCAGTCTCTTCAGCAGATGATGGTGGCAAAATAGGATATTCAGTACAACCAGGGAAAAGCAGATTCCCGAAAGATTTGCAGGTAAACCTATAGCTCTTAAATAAAGTGAGAGCAGAGGGAGACAGTCTGAGCCAGTGGTGTAGGTAGCCATTTACATAGGACCCTAAAAGCACAGGCAACAAAAATGAAAACAGACAAGTGAAAATCCATTAAACCAAGAAGTTTTGCATAGCAAAGGAAACTTAGCAGGGTCAAGAGATGACTTACAGGGTAGAAGAAAGTGTCAGTAAATAAAAAGGATGACAAAAGACTGACATTCAGAATATAAGGGGGACTAAAAAACATGAACACCCAAATCCCAAAACAATCAAGTTTTAAAATGGACTTGGGAGCTTGATGCCAGCCTGGCCCACATAGCAAATTCCAGGCCAGCCAGGGCTAGGTAGTGAGGATCAGACCTCCCAAAATAAGAATGAAATGGGCTCAAGGGGCTGGGGATATAGGCTCAGTGGATAAAGTATCATATGAGCGTGAAAGTTGGAGTTTAGATTCCTAAGAACTCAGTTTAAAAAGTCAGGTTGCATGGCAGCTGTCCGTGATCCCAGGGCTTGGGAGGCAGAGACAGGCATGCCCAGAGAAAGCTGGCCAGCCAGATTAGCTGGAATTTATAAGCTCTAGGTTCTATGAGAGAGACTGAACAAAATTGTTCTCAGTGGAGAACAACTGAGGAAGATACACACAACAACTTCCAGCTTTGACATGAATGTGCACATGCATGCATACTAAGCCCCCACGATTGTGAAAATGCCCACACACATGCATGCATATCACACACATGCACACAAAATAAAATAAAAACATGGGTTTAAGAATAGACACTGCTCGCTTGGAGTCCCTGGGGCAGTGTGTAGTAACCAATCATGATCAGAAGAGCTGATTCTAGGTGTTGCAAAGTGAATATTCTGGTCCCAATGAATACACACACACAAAAAATAATGCTATTATACTCTACCCTTTGGGATTCAAATCAAAACTACCAGGAGACAGCATCTCACCCCAATTACAGTGGTTGTCACAAACAAACAAGCAATCAAACTCTCACAAACCAAGAGATAATAAATGCAGGCATGAATGCAGAGAAATGGTGAATCTCACACACAGTTGTTCTAAATACGAGTGTGTGTAGGCATTACAGAAACAGTACTGAGTCCCTAGAGCTAAAACTAGGACTTGTATATGATGTAGCAATTCCACTGCCATGTCTATACCTGGGATTCCTGGGGAAAGGAATCAGTCATGACTCAGGATGAAAACAAGGCCAGTGTAAAGAAATTGAAAAGAGAGTTTGGAATTTTCTCTGAAAGGCATAAGACAATTGTCTTGGAGCAGAGGAGTGACATCAGACTAATGTTATAGAAAAATTCTTCAGCACAGTGTGGGTAATGATTTAGAAGGAATTAGAATGGAGGTAGGGCACTGCCCAAGAAGACAAGCTTTCTTGGCCACCTTCCATGGCCACCTCTAATGCAGGGTGTGGCTAGCTAGGATGCAGTGTGAGCAATGGCAGAATAGCCAGGGTGCAGACACTGGAGAGTCTGCAGGAAGAGCAAGGGGCCATCTGGAACCAGTTAAGCAGTACCATCCCTGGGAATGAGAGACATGCTTGCTCAGGAGCCCATGCTTTCTTTTCCCTATCTTCCCTCTGTGGGCACCAACCTCTCTCTCCGGCTTGCCTGCATTGAGATGGTGTAGATGCCCAAGGGTTGGATCAACCTTTCAGACTTCCCAGGCATCTGTAGCATTTGTTCACTTGGGCAGAGATATGAAGCAGGATCTGAAGAACTGATTCCAGGTGATACAAACCAAATAGTGTAGTCCTTGCTGAGGTGGGGGGAGGAGGAGCAAGGTTGTAGATGAGTCTACATGACTAATTGTTCCTTTATCATCATGCCTGACTCATTAAAAGCACACTTAGCTGATAGTTCAAGTATTTGTGAACCCAAAGTGATTGGGTAGCTGAGAGGTATCAGCCTGTTTTGTAAATTGCATATACCTCTCAGTCTAAAAGTTGTACTCCCCCACCCCCAGGGATAGAAGAAGAGATTTCAAGAAGCCACACTGGAGATTGGGATGGGAACACACCTTCCACCACCACCTTCTTCTCTTCCTCCTCCTCTTCTTCCTTCTCTCCTCCTCCTCCTCCTCCTCCTCCTCCTCCTCCTCCTCCTCCTCCTCCTCCTCCTCCTCTTCCTCCTCCTCCTCCTCCTCCTCCTCCTCCTCCTCCTCCTCCTCCTCCTCTTTCTTCTTCTTCTTCTTCTCCTTCTTCTCCTTCTTCTCCTTCTTCTCCTTCTCTTCTACTTCTTTTTGTTTTGAGACAGGGCTTCTTTGTGTAGCCCTGGCTGTTCTGAAACTAGCTCTATAGACCAGAATGGCCTTCAGCTCACAAACATCTGCTTGCCTCTGCTTCCCAACTTCTGGGATTAAAGGCATGTACCACCACTACCCATTGGGGACACACATTCTTATGATATGTACGGTAATGTCATAAGAGGCAGTGGGTTCCTGATGTAAGAGAGTTGACATAAAGAAGGAAAAGCTGATTTGAACTGTAGTTCTAGAGGAGTTAGTTCTTCCTGGTGGAAAGGGTGTGGAAATACAGAGTCACTTACAGCGCGATATCCAGGAATCAGAGAAAGACTATGGGAAGGAGTCAAGCAAGGTACATCTCCCCAGAACATGTTCATGATGGTCTGCTTCCCCCAACTAGGTCTTACCTCTGCTCTTTACCATCTCCCAGTAGTGATGGCATAAAATGAATATATCAGGTACTACTTCATCACTGCAGTCCTCATGATCCAATTATTTCTGGAAACCCATTACACACACCCTAGTTTGCTTCAATCATAATCTCTTGGGTGTTTCTCAATCTAATCAATTTGATAAATGCAATTAGTCATTACACCTGCCATCAAAGTTACAGCAGCAGAAGCTTGGTCACAGCTTGGGAGGGATGCCATGCCATAGGGGAAACACATAGAATAGACAGAGGAGCAGGGCACTGTCTACATTCTCTACTATGTCATCTAAGTTAATATCAGCTATAGTGTAGTGATGCTGTGTGCGAGGCTTAGGGAGAGTGGGGACACACTGCAGAAGCATGTAATCCAGACTTTTAGAAAGTTGAGGGGACCACTGAGAAGCTTATACAATGACTAGGATCTAGTGTGTGCATGAGGGTTAGTATTGAGGATGCAGACCACTTTGCTTTGCAATTTTTAAAGAAATTGCCTGTCCTGATTGCCAGTGTTGCTGAGGGTAAGAGACCTTGACCTATAGTCAATTAACAATTTCTGTCTTGGGATGAAATGATTCTTGCTACTTAACTATTTGACTGGGCTAGTTTTATTTCCACATTTTGTCTCTCTCTCTCACACACACACACACACACACACACACACACACACACACACACGTGTGTGCGTGCATGTGTGTCTATCTATGTGCATGAATGTGGAGGCCGGAAGACATCGTTAAGAGGGGTCCACATTTAACATGTTTTATTTTTTAAAGAATTATTTTTATTTATTTTTAAATGTCTTTATTATTCTTTATTACTTTATTTTATGTGTATGGATGCTTTGCCTGATGTGTGTAGGTATACTACTTTCATACCTGGTGCTGGTGAAGGTCAGAAGAGCATGCCTTATCTTCTGGAACTGGAATTACAGATGGTTTTGAGCCACCATGTGGGTGCTTGGAATTGAACCTGGGTTCTTTGCAAGAACAGCCAGTGCTCTTAGTCACTGAGCCATTTTTTCCAGCCCTAATTGTGTGTGTGTGTGTGTGTGTGTGTGTGTGTGTGTGTGTGTGAAACAGGGCCTTTTACTAATCTCCCGAATTGTCTAGGCTGGTTAGCCAGTGAGCCTTAGTGACTTGCTTGTTCCAGCCTGTTCAGCACTAAGATCACAAGTGCCTGCTACCACTCTATTCCCAGCTTCCCCCACACCCCCAAATGTGCACTCTGAGGAATAGAACTCAAGTCCATCTGTGTGCAAGGCAAGTACCTTACAAGACTCAACTATCTCCCCAGCTCCTGCTTCCACACTTTTAGATAGGATCCCCATCCATCAATTATTACATCTTAAAAAAAAAAAACAAGATTAAAGACATAGCAGTGTAGAAAAGAGAGCAGGCCCACGCTTTGCAATACTGATAATTTGATATTGAAGTCCTGGGGAGGCAGCAGGAGAATCATTACCAACAACCCTGCCTTTTCTACTTCTGGGCATCTTCCGGCGATGACACTGCTCAGTCATGGACTATGACAAATCTTGCTCATTGTTCTCTGTGGAGCCTCCTGCTCCCCTGGATGGTCAGAACTCACTAACAGGCACAGTTGGAACTTGACCATTTATGGGTAGAGAGGGTGGAAAATGAGAAAGAGATTTATAGGTGGTATTAAGGACCTCTTGGCATTTGGGGAAAAGATGAAATTTTGACCTGGTTTTCATGGCCAAATTCCAAGAATATGCTTACAAGTTTGGACTCTCTCACTTGAGTAATGTCCCCATAAAAGTTCAGTTAAGTGTTATGAGAACTGAAGCTCAGTTTTATGATTAACCAAACCTAACTTTATTTGCCGTAATCTTTTATACTATAGGTTTTATGGGCACATCCAACACCCTTCTTTGTGGTTGTTTGAAAGTTTATCCTGTTCCAGTGTGCCAGTTGAGAGGGCATGATACAAAACCATCGTGGGAAATAGAAATAGATCATGAGTTCCAACGCTCGCTTAATTCTCTGTGTGACCCAGGTCACTTACATAAAGTCTCTGGATGTGTTTCACCATTTGCAATGGAGGGCCACATCTGTCTTATAGAAAGTTCTACATACAAAATATGACACAAAATACAATATCAGTATTAGTAACAGGTTCACATATGTTGTTTTCCTTTAAATTTTTATGTATTTATGTTATGGCATGGTATTTTATATGCATTTAGACAATGAAAGCCTCAGCATAGTTAAAAAAGTATATCTAACAGGTCACATGGTTATCCCCTTTTCTGTTTGATAGCCGTAACTAACATATACTCTTTTAGAAAGAAATCCCCAATACAGTATAGTGTCATAGTCCTCCCTTCAACTACCATTTTGGCTTCCTGTGAGTTCAGTTATCTATAGCAAACCAAGATAAAAATATATTAGAAGGAAAATTCAAAAAATAACTCATGATTTTTAAATTGTATGGCATCTGAGTAGTGAGAGGGAAGTCCCACTGTGCCATTCCATCATGATGGGACTCATGCCTTAGTCCAGTGTAATCCCACTGTATATGCTACCCTTCCATTAGACACTCAGTGGCTCTCCTGATCATTATCAGATCAACTGCTGAAATACTTAGTGCTTGTATGAAAGTCATTCTTATTTTGTTAAGAGAAAGTATGCAAAAGAATCACCAGGGCCTCACCAAAGGGCAGATTAACTCTGGTTCTTTGTTGTTGTACTATAGCATGTATACACATACATGCACACACACACACACACACACACACACACAGAGGATTTTCTTCTAGCCATAGTTTTCACTAGAAATCTTGGATCATGGAATATAACACATGCCACATGGTTAAAAGAATACTATTGAACCATTAACTGTATTTTTCATGCTGTCCACTAGATCTCAAGATTTACCCATGATACACACCTGCTATTTTGTGTCCTTTGACATGTTTACCCCATTTTTCCTATTCTCACCCTACCATTCTTCTTTCTTAATAATTCTTTTCATCTCCTCCCTTGATTTCCAGTTCTCTCCCTTCCTCTACCCTCACCAACTATTCTTTTTTGTTTTCTTCCTCCTCCTTTTCTTTTCTGAGACAAGCTCTAGCTATGTAGCCCAGGCCCACTTCAAATTCCCAGTCCTCCTTGCCAAGTGGGTTGGGAATAGAGGTGTGCACCACCAGGGCCAGCTGCTTCTCTCTGCGCTACTATGTCTTAGGCTTTATGAAAGTTTGTTCCACTTGATGGTTATAAATTATAGTAAAATAAAGAAGAAAAAGGCCTTGGTCATACAGTTTATGGTATGAAGAGGTATACTGTATCTCATCAGACAGGAATTCTAAATTGACTCCAGACAGAATATACATCCTGTCTCTTTCAGGACCCATTTTCTTCTGAAGATTTGTGTAGGAATGGAAAAATCGAAAAACACATTTAAACAGTCACATTCCTGACCAACCCTGGACATTTTCAGTGCTACAAAATTTCCAAATAATCTTTGTTGGAAATATCATAGATTAGATGAGAATTTTTCTTTTATACACATTACCAGGGCACCTCACTAAGATGTTGCAGTTTCTCTAGATTTAAAAGATGGACATGGAAGTAGAAGGGGAATTATCTGGAAAGCGGAAGAGGTCACAGGATGGGGAGGGTGAAGAGCAGAAGGTTTTCGGAACGTGAATGTGATCAGAGTACATTGTCCTCATGTGTGAGATGTCCTACTACAGCTAATTTTGTGCAATTAATATACAATATATGCCATTTAGAAAAAGAAAAAAATGTAGGTTCTTTAGGCTGCAAGGAAGCTTCATAGTCACCATAGTAATGTGTGTGATGGTGAGATGGGATGTTACTGTCAGTGACCACCAGTCTCCTGAAGGTCAGCCTTCAGGAGGGGAGAGTTGTTAGGACCAGGTTTATTCAAGAGCTGGCAATCTTGAGAAAATAGGAGAGGCTATTGACTCCCAGCTGCATCTTGGGGGTTCCAGTGCCCAAAGGGCTTTCATAGTAAGGGAAGAAAGGAGCAGAGTTGGAAGTGATGGGCATAGTGGGCTCTCTCATCTTAGTTGTGTGTCTCCTTTTGGTCCTGTGTCAGAAACATCACAACAGATCTCCATGTCTTAGATCTCTTAAAGCTACAGACACCAAGTCAAACACCACAGCAGGTTACGCTCTTGTGTTTACATTAAAGGCTTAGGAGAGGTGTGGTCAGCACATCGCCTGGCTTCTGTACATCTAGAGATGATGGGAAAGCACAGGGGCTGGAGGCGAGCCAGGAAGAATAACAACCTTGTGGGACTTTTTCAAGAACAACTCCCAAAGAGCTTCCCTGTACTTTTAGTTCTCCTGAGAAACAAGCTTCATAAGGAAACCTGGCAAGTCGAGGTTTGCTTAAGATGTAGCAGCATGGTCAGTGATAGGGATGTTCTATGTGTCTGTCCAAGGCTCCCTCCTACTATGGCACTTGCAGAGGGTCACCTGCCTCTGTCTTGAACAATTGGCAGCAGAAGGGATGCAGAGAATTTGGCTTCTCTGGTTCCTGGCCTTCCTATGGGGCCACTGGTGCTAGCCTACCTTCACAGGCCCTGTTCTGCTAGAACAATGAACCGTGAGTTCATAAAAACTCACTATCCCTTAAAAGGTGTGACTGGAATGAAAAGTCAAAGCCAATGGTGATCCTGATAGGCTCACACATGGCAGGGCTGCTCAGGCCAGGTAAGGCAGTGTGGGGGTGGGGGTGGGGGCTGGGTAGTGGTTGAGGATAGCTCAGAACTGTAGTTGGCTTCTTGAGATGGGTTCAACCAGAGGGTAATCAGGGGTTTGCACAGCAGCCAGGGAGACTTGTCACTCTGTAGCACTGCAGTTACCTTGACAAAGCAAGGCTGATTGGAAATTAAAATGTGTGCAATTGTGTGGGGAGTGCTTCCAAGAAGAAACAGAATCAACTTAGTGGCACCACGGAGGCTCTTACAGCCAAACACCAGATGCCAGGATTTCTAAAGACAGCCACAAGGCTCCTGTTTTTCTTGAAGCAGAAGATTCAGTGCTTAGGTCAGATAGAGTGGAGCTATTTCAGGAGCCACTGCCAAATCTGGGCAAAGGGGTACCAGAGGGTGTGTCATAACTGATACAGACCTAATCTGGGTACCATATTCAACATGTATCTCATCATTCTCTCTGTATCTGTATGTGTCATCCACAGTGGGTGAGGGGCATCATTGAGTTGTTCTTCTGTCCGAAAGTGTGTGTGTGTGTGTGTGTGTGTGTGTGTGTGTAACCAGGACCATGTCATCTTACATAGCAAATGGAACTGTACAGACACCATTAGGGGAGGTGAGGTAGCAAGGTCAGCCTGGAGTGCTTGAGCAGCTCTCCTGGACCTGTAAGTGCATTTCAAGAGGAACACAGGGGGAAAACAAGTCAAAAAAGAGGATGACCCAGCCTGAGGATGGAAGATGGAAAAAGCATAGTGAACAGGGAGCATGGCAGCCTTGGAAGCTGGAGGAGAGGAAATGGAGGCCATTGAAACTTCTGGCTGACTTCTGACTTCTATGGTGGAAGAAAATGCAGTTTTACTGTTTTAAGCACTAAGTAATTTTGTGTTACCAGGTATAGGGAACCAACTCACACACACACACACACACACACACACACACACATACACACACACATACACACACACACAGAAAGAGAGAGAGAGAGAGAGAGAGAGAGAGAGAGAGAGAGAGAGAGAGAGAGAGAGAACAAGTTAATAAGATTCAAGAGTTAGGAAATTCATGTATATACTAATTTTAGTGTGTACTTATTGTACTAAGTAATGGGTTTCCCAGTGACATTTCGTTCAGCTCTCTGATGTTCTCTGATCTTATCCTCCCAGTGCCCTCTTGTCTTCCCCTCACCATTTCTCCTCCTTTTCCGAACCACCCCCTTCTGTTTTCATGTCTCATATGCATCTGTAGTTAAGCATATTGTATAAAATGAAGTTGATTTGCAGATATAATAGTGATTATGACTAAACACTGTGCTTTCCCCCACTAGACTCCCCATCGCTGTGGCCTTGAGCAAGACACATAGTTTCTTTGTACCTCAGTTTTCTCATCTCTTAGATGATGATGTGATGTTGTTTCAGAGGACTACCATAAAGATGAAGTGAGATAATAGATCCCCAATACACCGCCACATTAGGTAGTATTAGTCTGAGTTTCAGCTGAGGACACTGAAACTGCTCCTCATGACCGTATGGCTGCAGTGAAGTGTCGTATGGCTGCAGTGAAGTGGCGGGGGCTGGACCTGGGCAATCTAACTCCAGAATGGCCTAGTACCATCCTGCCTTGTCACACGAAAGGATTTATTATGGGGCTAAAGAGATGCCTCAGGGGTCAAGAGCACTTGCTGCTCTTGCAGAGGACCAGAGTTCAGTTTTCAGGACCTGTGACTGGCAGCTCACAACTGCATGGCTCTTCACATCTAGGGGATTTGGTGCCTTCTTCTGCCCTCTGTGGGTACCTGCACACAAATCCCCATTCATTCATTCATATTCTCTCTCTCACACACACATTCAGTTACACACACAAAAAAAATTAAAAACATAAACATCAAGGTAAACAACAAGCGATGGCATCATACAATGCATATACTTTTGTAATTTGTACAACAAACATTATTTTAAATATAGAATAACATACCGATACATTTAACTAAAGCTAAAATGTCTGTTGACCACCACCATTAATCCTGGTTGTCCATCTATTAAGGTAACCACTGTCTCAGTTTACTGCACCCCCTTGGGTCTTACTTGGAATATCTTTGTAGATGCCACATACACACGAGCCTGCAGTTACAATGGCCCATTGTTTGAGTTAGAGTCTGCCCTCTTACACAGTGGAATTATGCTCTAAGGATTATTCTGAATCTTGGCACTGTATCTCTGAGATCTATCTGCACTTCAGAATGCAGCGATGCTATAGACCTCGTAGTTGCTGAATTGCACTCTGCTACATTATATTTTTCTATTCTATTATTGGTGGACCTTTGGGTCATTTTCAATTTCTTGCTATTAGAACGCTTCAATTAGCTTTCTTATCCAGGCTTCTCCTGTGCATGTGAAAGTAGTTCCCTGGGTAGCAATAGGGACGAGGAAATGCCAGGTCATAGGGTAGGTGCCTTTACAATTTTAATAGGCCATGGCAAAGACTCCTTGAAGGTGGCTGTCCTCCTTTGTACTTTCTTCCAGTAGAGTTGGGGGTAGGGTTTTTCTCATTATAAACAGCTAACACTTGATTTCATCAGTGTTTACATTTTTGCAGATTTGATGAGTGAAAATGGGATCCTTTTGGTTTTTGTTTGCATTGGTAAACCTTTGTCAGTGACTTTTGAGCAAATTTTACAAGCTGCTACTTTGGTTTTCTCTTCAGATCAGTTACTTTCTTGTTGCTGTGATAACATGCCTGAAAGAAACCGTGTAATGGAGGAAGAGCTCGCCTTTGAGGGTGCAGCCATGAGGGTGAGTCACATCTGAGCTCGCCCTTGAGGGTGCAGTCCATCATGGCGGGGATGGGTTGGCAGCAGGAGCAGTCCACAATTGTGGTAGTGGAACTGTGGGTCAATTTGTCTAAGTCTTAGAGAACCAGGAAGCAGAGAGCCAGGCTGGAAGTTGATCTGGGCTCTACTCCTAATACCCACTACTATGACCCACCTTTTTTTTTTTTTTTTTTTTTTTTTTTTTTGATAGATCCTACCTCTTAAAGGTATCATGGCATCCATAATAATGCCTCCATCTGGGGGACAAGAGCTCATCAAATGACCCCATGGAAGTCATTTACAGCCAACAACACTTTCTTATTGTGGTTTGAATGTGAACCACCCCTCACATATGCATATGGTCTCGGATGAGGGCACTGTTAGGGAAGGTTACAGAACTCCTAGGAGGTGGAACCTTGCTGGAAGAAGTGGATTGCTGGGTGTGGGACCAGTCCAGAGCAAAAGTAGGTCACGATGTGTCCAAACTATGAAATTCTCATCCTGAGACTGCTTCCTTCTTGCCCTGGGCCTGTATGTCCCAGCACATGCAAGCAGTACCATCTTCGCCTCTGCCACATCTGAGGTAGCCATGTAGCCTGGTGGTCAAATCACAGTTTAAACTTCCCCTCTCCCTATAAGGACATATTCAGCAAGCACTTGGAATTTCTCCTCATGCACATGAAACATTCCCAGCACCTCGGCCTCAGCCAGTACACTGACCCCTGTAATCCCTTCCCACTCCCAAAGGTTTATATAGCCCTAGTTCCAATAAAAGAACTGTTTCACGGAAAAACATCTCTGGAGAAGGTTATTTCTCCTGCACTAAGGTCAGTGAGATCCTATGTTACTCATTCTCCCAGCTAAGGCTCATCCTTTCCAGTTCAGCACAGTGTCCAACAATGCCTGGATACCCCAAGGGCAGAAGCAGACCAGGCTGGCAACTGGGTTGGGCCTGAGGTGACCAGCCAGCTTCCTGCTCTTGCTGCCAGGCCTGCCCTGCTATGCCGGATGGTGACCCTTAAGACAGTAAACAAAACAACCCTTTCCTTCCTTGAGATGCTCTGTCAGGTGTTTTGTTGCAGCAGCAAGAGGAGAGATGAGTTCACCTGTTTGCTTATGCGCTTGCCCTGACTTTTCTTGTTTTGTTTAACCCCCCATGGTTTGTAGGAGCCTTAGCTCTTCTTTCTGCCTGAAATCACACAGGTCGACTGGTGTTTTTGTCAATGGTTGTATAGGATCCAGACTTGCACACTGCCCTCTACTGACATCTGTACCTGAGGTTTGGACCACAGCTGCTCTTTTCTGTGTTGCCTGTGGCTCATTGCTGGACACAACGGTGAGGAGGGGGAGAGTCATTGTGAAAGCAAACAAGTGGCCTGTGAATCCAAAACACTTAGTATGTGGCTCTTCCTAGATCTGACAGATAAATTACAATTTAGCAATTTCTGTTAGGACCATTGTATAGGTCACTTCCCATTTGGTACTGTGTTCACTCTCTGTGAACAATTCTGGAGTTACTGTTGTAGCACACAGACATCTTTCTCTGTCAATTGCCTCAGTGGATTGGAGCCCTTAACATGGACTTGCCGATGCACCATAGTGTTGTGCTGGTGACACGTGCTCATTTGAATGGTGACACATTTGAATCAGAGAATAGTTGGTGGAAGTGTAACTTCACTGGAGAAGTGTCAACATCACACTGTGTCATGCTGTGATGGCCAAGTACTATGCTAGCTGACCAAATAGTATCTCATTTAATCCCCTCCAAGAATCCTGAAATTACTCTTAGGAACTGCTTGTTCAGATTTTGAGAATTTCATACATGTATGCAAGAAAACATAATCATATATACTGCTATTCACCTCTCCTGTTCCCTCTGTATCCCTCCAAGTTTCTCTTCCTAACTTCATGTTTTCTTTTATCAGTATCTAAACCACTAACTCCAATAATTAATTCTGCCTATATATGCATGGGTGTGTGGGCACCCACTAGAGCACGGGAAACCTACCAGTGGCCACACTCTTAAGAAAGAACAATTTTCCCTTCCCCCAGTAGTAATTAGGTGCTAATAGTTCCTCTGTGATGGGTAGAGCCTGTAGGTTACTTCCTTACTTATGAAGGAACTATGGCTGCCTTGGTCTTGTGCAGGTAGCCATAGCTGGTGAGGGTCATAGGAGCTCTAGCCATGCCTGTTCAAAAGATAGTATATTACAGAACTCTTCCCCGTCCCCAGACTCTCACAGTCTTTCTGCTTCCTGTTCCAGGATGAAGCATAGCTTTTCCTGAGGATCTTGAGATTCAGTGATTCTAAGGCCTATGCATGCAGGACTGATTGGTGATGAAACCGAGACCAGAAGCACTTTCTCTGTCTCTGGTTGCATGCTTCCCCCTCATCTTCATGCCATACAGTGTTGTCTCTTGGTGCAGAGGCAAGTCTGCAAACGGTTGATGTCACGCAGCCTCCCAAGTACTGATCTTCCACATTTGCTCTCGGTTCAGTGAGCAGGTAACAACATTTGTAATTAATGCAGTAAGTTTCTATATAGATGCATTAGAGCAAGGTAATTTTACAGACTCCTAAAAAACTGCTGGCTTTCTTAAGGAAGCTAAATATTTCTTTTGCATTCGTAGTTATGCGTCTATAAATAAAGCACAGCTGTGGTGTAGTGGAGTGAACATTGAATTTAGAATCTAAAGTTGGGGAAACCATGCTCTCTGCATCCTCCTGAGGCTGCCGAGTGACTGTGGGCAGGTTTCTACTCTCTCTGTGCCATTTTCTCATTCACAGGGTTGTGAAGATCAACGTTGAATGTTTGTGAAACAGCAGCCCCAGGCCTAGTGTGTGATATAAACATAACCAGTAATCGTTCTTGTGCTCTGAGGATATTTCCAGAAAGAGATTTCAATCTGATAAGCCCTGGTACACTTCAGAGAACTTGATTAAGGCTCAAATTCTACTGTTCTGAGAACTCCAAAGCCATACTCTTGAGAAATGTCAGGTGCTTTCACTGACAAAAATGAACCCATTGCTTGTGGCACAGAAAGGAGAAAGTGGTGTGACCTGTCCTGGAACTGAAACATTGTCACATGTGTTTTGTGATATTTTGCACATCAGAGCCTTGCCACTAATAGACATTGATGAGACACTTCCTACACACTGCCAGTATCTCACTTAATTATCACCACAAGGGTGGTCAACCAGTACTCCTTCCATCCCTGTAAGACATTAAATGAATGACATGAAGGCTAGCAGGAAAGTTAGGGAGAACCACATTGAGCAGGTAGGAAAGCTGAGAGCTGCTTCCTGACCTCCTGAACCTTTAACCTGAGCCAAGCCTCATGCTGTCTTTACCCATCAGCTAGGTGGTTTCCTTGCTAGAATTAGGTGCTTATGGCCAGCCGCAGGCTTTGGCTGGGAGGACCTGTCCTCTTGGTTCATTGCACTTTAAATCTGGCCTGTGGTCTATGATAAATGCTCCTCTCAAAGCATCAGGAGGGAAAGACTGGGCTTCCTGGCCTGCAGCAGTATCTGCTTTAGACATTTTTTTTTTCTACAAGTTCTAGGGAGCCTCTGCAGACAGAAAGATCCCAGCATCTTTCTGTGAGCACTGCCTAGCCTGATGCACAGAGGAGGCTGTCGCCCAGCTCTGCAGAGCCTCTGTATTGTACCACAGTCACATAGCTCTGTCTCTGACACACGCTGGGGCTGCGATCATTTTTTTCTGTTTTAGCTGCCTCACGACCATCTTGTTCACAATATAAGCTCCAAATGGCCTGGAACTCGTCTTTTATGGCCTCTGCCAGATTAAACATTTAGAGCATAATACACCGGCTTCAACAACAATTGCTCAGCCTTCCAACCAAGCAACATATTGATTTCAATTTAGACAATTACACATATTTTCAGGTCTTCAGAGAGACTGGGATTTTAGACGGTTAGGGGTTCATAGCCCTGCCAGTTTCCCATTTGGGACTTGGAGAGCCTAGAGGTCCTGAGGTGGGGAACACAGGGCTACATCAATGTCTATATTTTCTCAATTGGAATTAAGAAGAGTTTAGTTGCCCTGCTGAGACTACTGCAGAGTAAACGGGAGGAGGGTCATGGCCATGGGAGGAAAGGCCTCCACTCACCGTCTTTCTTGTGAATGACACATTTCATTGGGCAAGTCATTTCCCTTTTTAGTCCCCAGGCTTCTCACTAGTACTTGGGTAATGAGGACATTTAATTCACAGAGCAGATGTGACTATTAATGAATCAAGTGCTAGAAGATCCTCACGAAAGTTTTAGTTGCTAAAATTGAGCTGCCTGCTGAGGTCCATGTTGCTTTGTTGTTAAGCAACTAATCATGGCAGAATATTTCAATGTCCAAGCAGGATTCACTCTTGTTCCAGAGATATTTTTTTCATCCTCCATTGCATGAGGAGAGTAGCACCTGGCATTTTGCTGTTGGGCAAAGATAATACAGTGACTGTGGTATCTAATAGTGATTGTCAACCTGACAGCGTCTAGAATCACTTGGGAGACAAATCGTTGGACATGTCTGTGAGGGATTTTCCAGATTGGATTAACAGAGGTGGGAAGACCCACCCAAAGGTGGGCAGCGCTGTCCCAGGGGCTGAAGCCCTGGAGCAAATAAATATGGAAAAAAGCCGAGTGCCAGCATTCTCCTTCCTCTGCTGTCTGACTGCAGATGCAATGTGGCCAGCAGGCTCACACTCCTGCTGCCATGGCTTCACACCACACTGGGCTGCGCCATTGATGTCCAGCAG
Organism: Arvicanthis niloticus; assembly: GCF_011762505.2. NCBI lineage: Eukaryota > Metazoa > Chordata > Mammalia > Rodentia > Muridae > Arvicanthis > Arvicanthis niloticus. The sequence continues at coordinate 79,625,408 of NC_047658.1, read as the reverse complement.
CATAAGCCCTTTCTCCCTTAAGCTGTTTTCATCATGCATTTTCTTGTAGCAATGAGAAGGTAATTAATTTGGGGACTGGTGGTTGACAGCTTCATCCGTCAACCAGTAGTTGGTCAACCAGTTGCAGGAATTTAGTCACGACATCAGACCCCACCAGAGCTTCCATCTATTCATTCCACATTCATGTGCAGACATCCTCATGCTGTATCAGGCTCCACTCAGTGCTGTAATGCCACTGTGAGTAAGTCAGTGCTCACAGTTAAGGTACTCAACCACAAGGGTGGAAGCAGGCACACAAAGCTAATTTCCTTGTTTCCAGAGAGCACCCACCAGGTTAGGGAGAACTGTCTGAGCCCCTCTATTCCCTTTAAGTCCTTTAAGTTGCAGCTCCCATCCCAAATCTGCTAGGGGCTGCAACTTAAATCCAGTGGCTTAGGCACATCACAAGAGGTTGTGTCTTGACTTGTAAAAGAGGCCACATCAACAGGTCATCAGGGAGGAAAGGCCAAGAGAGTGAGTGTTCAACCTCAGTGGAGTCAGCCCTCTGTAAGGTGAACTTCCAAAAGCCCAACCATTTACCCCATGGGGAGGCCAGAACACTTTGTAGAATGTACTTTCATTTTAATCCCAGGTGTGGAGATATAGGGCTGCTTTGGGCTGTTGACTATGATTTGCCTGGTGCTCTAACAGAGGCATAATTTTGCCAGCTGGAGATAGCTTCTGTGATTGGGTGTGGAAGTTCACCAGATTACCATCATGATAGCTGGCCCTGTTGAACATTTTGTAGACACTCCCTGGAAACTTTAGTCCAGTTCTGAGGACTATTGTGACCACACCTACCACTAACACTATGGCTTCTGTCTTCTGAAGCCTGATACAGTTATAATGCTCTAGACAGTTTGTACTGGCTCCAGAAGACTCCATTTCAGCCAAGACAAACTGTGGTGCTCCCTAGATGATCTCTCCTGTGCTTTTCCCTCAGCCAAGGAAGAGTACTTTCCCAGAGTTTCTTTGAAAAGCCTGTGATCAGAAATCTGGAGACTATGCATGTGGAAAGCTTAGTCTTCCTATGGGATTGCCTTCCTCCTCAACTTCTTCCAGCCTTTCCCTAATTCAACTACCAGGGTCTCCGACTTCAGTCCATTGATTGTATCTGCATCTGTCTCAGTCAGCTGCTTGTTGGGCCTCTTGGAGAACAGCCCATAGGAAGACCAGCAGTCTCAACTAACCAGGACTCCCGAGTTCTCTCAGACACTGAGCCACCAACCAGGTAACATACACTTGCTGGTATGAGACTCCTAACATGTATACAGCAGAGGACTGCCTGGTCTGGCCTCAGTGCAAGAAGATGTACCTAACCCTTGAGAGACTTGAGGCCCCAGGGAGTAGGGAGGCCTGGCAGGATAGGGTGGTGTGAGGGTGGGGTTGAGACATCCTCTTGGAGAGAGTGGGGAGGAGGAATGGGATGAGAAACTGTTGGAGGGCAGACTGGGAGGGGAATAACGACTGGACTATGAAAAAAAGATTAAAGATAGATTTTTTTAAAAAATTAGGAAAAAAAAAAGAGAAAAAACAGTCTAGACTCAGAAGCTGTGCAGAAGCATGTCCCATCCTTTTCTTGCCTACCCAAGCAGCACACTTTGTCTCCTCATATCAGTCAAGAGACTTCCCTCCTGTGTTCTAAAGCCCCTTTGTGCTAAACACTAGGCCCTGGAAAGATTGCCCCCCATGCAGTGCTTTCTCAGAAAGTTCCCATTACTGTGGTTAGAGTCCGGTGGACTGGTAATACTGCTAGGCCCAGGTATCCATATCCACCTCCATTAGTAGGCCGCTGGTGAGTGACCCAGACTGCAAGTGCCAGGCTCCATCAGCAGCTAGAAAGTGACTGGAGAATCCCAGAGAACTACCAGGAGTAGAAAGGAGGGCCTGTGAAGGTCTATAAGAGCTAAGAAGGTGCGAGATGGAGGGGCACTAAGAGGCTGCAAAGAGCCCAGACATCAAAAGCAGGAAGCTGGAGAAGATCTGAGCAGAAAAACTACAAACTCCAGACATTCAAGAGAACACTGGATCTCCCATTGCTGAGGGGCCCTGACAGCTGAAGCTCTGAGCTGTGACACTGGCCACCAGGTCCTGAACCTCAGGCATGTAGAGCCTCTGGCTTGAACACCTGGTTTCTCAAGACTCAGATCCATCTCTTTCACCTTTGAAAGTCTAAGGCAGTAAGGGTCTGATTTTCAGGACCTGGAGGACCAGTGACTCTCATGGCCTAGAGCTGTAAGTCTGTGACTCTGAAAGCCCAGCTCACAAGCCTGTGGAGGTCAGGACCCCCAAAGGAAGTGAGCTGCCCTTTGCTGGCTCATGATTTCCAGCTGCAGAAAGCAAAGAACCCTTGGTTGTTTTGTGGACTGTCCCTTACGTTCCCTGTGACCCTGTTTTCTCATCTCGAGAATGGGGGTGGTCACCTTAGTGGATCAGATTGCTTTGCGAATTAAGAGAATAAATGACTGAGTGAATGAATGAACACATGCCTTAAAATAGTGTTAGCCATACTCTGAACATGGAAGCAACACTTGCTATGGCACCTTTCCCCATACACTTGGCTCTATGTAGCCTGTAGGTTTCTCCATATGCATTTTCCTGTTTGCCATTTTGTGTTAACTGACCTCTGTTCACAGAGACTCCTCTGCCTCAGACTCTTCCAACCTCTCCCTGGCTGATTCAGCTATCCCCACGCACAACTTGGTTCAGGAATCTCACTGGAGCCTCCCATGATTCCCTGGCTGCACCCACTTCACCCATACATCCTTTCTGCTATCCCCTCACAGCCAGCTTTCCTCACCTGCTCAGGGAGATGGGCTGACTCTTATTCATTTTTAAAAATTACCTGCTGTTTGCCTGGTGATGGGTGGGTGCAGAGAAAGAATGAGGTAAAAGTTTTGTGGGCTGAAAGATATCACAGTAATAACAAACCCCTCCATCATAGCTCGCTGCTGACAGATCTGTGACACCTTTCTCCTCAAAAGTGTTTATTCTGAAACCAAGAGGCCTTTACTCAGGGTCAGCTGTCAGACCCAAAGTCCGTTTCTCATCTGGCTGGGAGGATGTCACAGGAAAGGCCTTGGCCAAAGTCACCTAAGGTAGGATATCCAGAGGGAGAACAGGGGATGCAAAGTCCCAGCTTAGGTGAACATTCTACTCTTTTGGCAAATGACCTCTTTCTGACAAGTCAGTTCTGCCCACTCTCTCCCATCTGCTTCCTGGGAGCCTGGGAGAGCACCAGAGCATCATATGTTGTAAGCATCTCAGGGACCTGAGCTCAGGTGACCAGGATACAACTGTGGGCTTCTTTCCCATTCCTGTTAGGTGACAATACTGTCAGGCTGCTGGCATAACCTCCCTGGGAAGGAAGGCATTGCTAGGTGAGCAGACCACACCACCACAGGGAAATGACTCTTTATCCTGGGTGCCTGTTGGAATCACCCAGGGAACTAGAATATTCCTGAGTCTCCCATGCCAGGCAATTTTGCATATTTTGCAGAATGTGTGTGATTAGAAAGGCAGGTGGTAGACCCAAGGCTCAGTAACTTTTAGAACTGACCATGTAGTGAGTGTGCAGTAAGGTGGAAGACCTCTGCCTGCAGGGCTGGGTGGGAGAGAGTATCAGGATGACTAGCCACACACAAGGCCTCATGTGCTTCCTTTTAAGAATGAGCTTCAGAACCAGCTGCTCTCCCTCCCAGTGTCTTCTCTACAGGTGAGTAGCCAGAATCAGAATAGGCAAGAATCAGATCCTCTGCCTATGAGTAGTAACATGATTTTCCCCCATGACAATTCCACAAGCAGATGATCACATGATGCGGTGTGTTGGGTGGCGCTCTCTCAAGCAGCCTATGGCATCCATTTTCCATTGAGAAAACTAAAATTAGAGATTTGTGATGTTCTAAGAGTCTCCAAGGCAGACTGGCGGAGCAGAAGTGGATGTCTATGTCTGGAAACAGCTGGAGGCTTTACTTAGCCTAGTTTTCTGCTGTCCCTGGATATGAGCAGACACTACTGAATGCTTGACTTGGGGGAGAGGCTAGGAGCAGTTGATATATCTGAGGGGCCCGGCCACTGCTGATACTTCCTTCTTTCTCCACTTTCCCCTTCTTCCCACTCTCCATTTTCCTCCTTCTATCTTTCTCTTCCCTCCCTCCTTCCCCTCCCTCCTTCCCATTTTCCTTCTATTTCTTTCCTTTCTCCATTCCTTTTCTTCCTTTGTTGATTTTTCTTCCTAAATAATGTGAACAAAATGTATTAAATTATACATATCAGGGAATTCACAATCAAGTAGAGAAGATAGACACAATGAGTATGAAATTATGAATTATGAGCAGGGTACCCCAGGGAAAACTTAACCTTTTACATTGGATGGTGAAGGTAAAATTTAAGCTGTTCCCACAGAATAGGAAGGAGCCAGTCATTTGGAATGACGGGACAGGCTTTCCTGGGCTGAAGGAACAAACAGCAGGAGCTAAGGCTGCATGGTAGGAAAACACTTGTTTTCACTTTAATGTCTTCCCAAAGATTCCCTGGTTCCCTGATGTTTGTCAGGCTGTATGTTGAGAGTAAGAACATAGAGAGATGGATTGGTGGTTAAAAACGCTGGCTGCTCTCGAAGGTCTTCGGTTCCATATTCAACACCAAAATGGCAGCTCACAACCATCATAACTGTAGTCCTATGGGATCTCATGCTCTCTCCTGGTGTGCAGACACACACATAGACAAGACATCCATTTACATGAAATATATGAATAAATCTTTAAAAAGAAAAGCTTGTAGAGACAAGATCTGGAAGCTGGGCTATAGATTAGTGGCAGGACATTTGCCTAGCATGTGCAAAGCTGTGAGCTTCAAACTTAGCCTCACAGGCTGGAGAGATGGCTCAGTGGTTAAGAGCACTGACTGCTCTGCCAGAGGTCCTGAGTTCAATTCCCAGCACCCACATGTTGGCTCACAAACATCTGTAATGGGATCTGATGCACTCCTCTGGTATGTGTCTGAAGACAGCAACAGTGTACTTATATAAATAATAATAAATAAATATATATATTTTTAAAAACCTAGCCTCATGAGATGAGAGCTGGACACAGTGTGGCATACATTTGTGGTCCCAGCTGTGCATATCCCTGGCAGGTGAATGCAAGAGTTTGAGGCCAACATGGACAACATAGCAAGACCCCATCTCTTCCAAGAGACGTTATAACTGAACAAGGGATGCTTCCTATGTTCTCAAAGAACTTGATCAGCAGGGGTACGGCGTACAAGAAATAGCAATAAGCAAAGCTCAGCAGAACCCTTGGAAGAGAAATTCACTTCTTTTCAGTGTGTGAAAAGGTATGTGTGCACAGGGTGGTCACAGATCTCAGCAGACACAACTGAGGTGTGAAAGAGGGCAGATGCTCACTAACATCTGGAGAGAATTTTCTGGTGAGTCCATGAGACATTGTCCTAGTAACCAGGAATTGCAAATCTGCAGTCAGAGTGCTTCACAAGCTGAGCGAGGCCAGAGCTGCAGGGGAAAGCATATGGGGGGAGGGTGGTTATGGCTGGATTCTGAACTGTCACATGAATGGGCACATGAATGGGCAATGGGCTTTGGGTTACCAGGCAACAGAGGTAAGTAGGGAGGATAGTTCTGTGCTCTCAGATGAGGCTACAGTTCCCATGGGACCTTGGTATGCTTCTCTCCTCAGCTCAAGTTAGCTGTGCCAACTCCAATGCATGCACAGTGGGGCTCTTGGGTGCCCAGGCATCAGGTTGTTCTTATCTCTTATCAATTGTGCATTTATGCACAATTGGCACTTCAGGAAGAGCCATTGATGCTATAGTTCCTCACATCTATTCTTCCTTTTTCCTGGGGGCAAAACCACTTCTATATTGCTTTCTATAAATGGAGACTGATAAGGGGACAGTGACACAGTAGACACTGCTGTGCTGCAGCTGGAACACACCTCTGCAGGATGCCAAGGGGCTGGAGGCTGGGCACATCTGCTGGGCCTCTTGCCCACCAGTTCCAGAGGCTCCCAGTGCTTTGCTGCCACCTCCTACAGGTGGCCTTGAGAGTGCACCATAACAGGTGGTTGTTGGGACAGTGTACATGTTTGAAGAGTATTGTGAACCATGTTGAGATTTTGAACTTCATCTTTGAGAGATGAGGGAGGGGAGAATTTTCAGCGTTGCGGGGAGGTGGGGTGCTGGGTGGGTCACGATGGGTTGTGTATGTCTAAGGCGCTTTACTATTGGCAGATAAGGCGGCCAGGCTGTGGAGGAACATTGAACTTCATAGGGACATTAGCCCCGAAGGGTCAGGCATGGCAGAGTGATCTCTTGTGTTTCCTTTGTCATCCACAGGTTCTGTAACATGGTCAATATTAAACAGACACTTGATAAACAGATGAGAGGAGATGGGAGGCTGATGGGGTATGATGTTTAAACTTGGCTGGGGTTCTGGGAAGGGAGAACACTTAGGGATACTGACAGAAGCCTAGCACCAAGGACACAGATTTCAGTAAATGACTGTTGGTTGTGGCGCTAGCCTCTGGTTTCTATCCTAGACCCAAGGGCTGTTGGCTCTATTATATTCTCCTGGGCACAGAGTCATCTTTATCTCTGCACACTTGGTGACACTGTAGCTTCTTGATGTGGCCAATGGATGGATTTCCTACTGATTTTGTTGTCACCAGACTGGAAAAACTATAACCAATTTATCTCTTGACTTTTTAAAAAAATCTATTGACAATGGAAAGGTGGGGCAGGAGTTGAGAGTACTTGTGTTGCAAACATAGGGAGTGGAAATTTAATCTCAGAACCCACAGAACAAGCGAGAATTTTCTGCAAAGACCTGTAACCCTGGCTCCAAATGGACAGAGGCATGAGGATCCCTGGATCTTACTTAGCTTAGCTGATAGCAAGTCTTAGGTTTGTGTGGAGACCCTGCCTTAAAGGAAAAGGGCAAGTAATGACAGAGGACAAATGTCCTCTCAAGCCGCTGTGCACACATGTGTGCACGCATTCACACAAATAGAAAACCTAAATAATAACACGAAAAGGAATGACGTTGACATAAACTTTTTTTGGATGTGGCTGAAATTCAACCTCCTACTGCATATGGCTGCCCTTTGAGGATCTGTGCTAGAGAGTCTGAAATGTGTTCTTTACCTAGATACACTGCTTGCTTCAGCTGCTTGCCTTTTGTATTTTCTGGATAGTTAGGACTGTCATGACTGTGTAGCCTTGAACATAGTTTCTACAGTGAATCAGTCCGGTTCTTAGTTCTAAGACTCAAAAATGAAGTTTGGCTAATATAAGCAGAAAATAGACTTGAATATTTTATTATGGCAGATATACATACAGCTGAAAACATCTGGGACTCCAGCCCACTTGAAAGGTACAGTTCATTGGCATTAACAAGATTCACAGTGCTGTGGGAATAACAACTCTAGTAATTTCCAAACCTTTCTTATTTCTCCAATAGAAGTCTCTCCACGAGTGATTCTCCCCTTACCACCACCCCTGGGAACCTGCAATCCACTCTGTACCACTGAACCTGAATTTTTTGGATATTTCATTAAGTGGAATTTTAGAATTTTAGAATTCTAAATCTAAATTTAGAAATTTAGAATCTAGGGCATGATTCAGAACTTAATTCTTTCCTGCCTTCCATCTATCTCTATCTCTATCTCTATCTCTATCTCTATCTATCTATCTATCTATCTATATCTATGCCTATGCCTATCTCTATTTATAATCTATATCTATATATCATCCCCCTGCCGTGTGTGTGTGTGGCCAGAGGCCCATACTGGCCATCTTCCTTAATTGCTGTTCATATTACTTTCTTGACAGGGTCTTTCACTGACACAGAGCTTGTGTCCTGGCTGCCTCCATAGTGCTGGTTTTGCAGATAGGTGCCACTGTGCCTGGTAGTATTTTTTTCTTTTTTCTTTTGGCCTGGTGGTTTTTTTTTGTTGGTGCTGGAGCTCCACAGTAATGTTTTACTTTAACACCTTTATTTTATTTTATGTGTATGGGTGTTTTGCCTGTATGTGGTAAGTCTGTACAGCACACACATGCAGTGACCACAGAGACCAGAAAAGGGTGATGGATTCCCCTGGGACATTTGGAAGTTGGCATGTATGTGCTGGGAATTGAACATGGGTCCTCTGGGAGAGCAGCCAATGCTCTTAACCACAAAGCCATCTCTCCAGCCCTGAACTTATGTTCTTATAGCTTGGGTGATAAGCACTTAACTAACTAAGCCATATCCCTTGCCCCAGAACTTCATTCTTTTTAATGGTTGAATAATATTTCACATATATGTATGCCATAAGTTTTTTTTTCAATCTAAGAAAAGGAAATTTTTAAAAAGCTGTTGCATAGATTCTAGAAAACATGGCCTGGAGCCCACACAGCCAGTGTGGGGCCTTGGCTGGTGATCGTAGGGGAAATAACCAAGTCCTGTCTCTTGTTTGTAAGCGAGGAATTAAGAATCCCATGCTGTGCACATTTCAGATAATACATACAAACCACTTAGCACAGACCAAATCACCTCCATGTAAACAGTGCTTATAAATATTATTTTATTATTACGACCTGTGAGAAGCATGACTTCTTTCTTTCTCATACAGAATTGAATGAATGGACCCTTTTCTAAAACATCTAAAAAAAAAAAAAAAACAAACCCAGGTTGCTGCTTTGAATGTATTCCCAGTCAATTCCTGCTTCAAGGGTCTTCTGAGGGAAGGTGATGTCTCCCCTCCTCCAGGAGACTGGCACTCTCCAGGTCTCTCTAGTCTGACATTCTGTTGACAGAGGCTGCCTTTAAGGTTTTCCTTTCCAAGGCTGTGGAAACGCAATGGTGCCAGGTGGCTGAAGGCTATGCTGATTAGAGGGGCTAAGATGGTGTTCCTTTTGCACCTGTGGCCATTGACGCTAACTAGATCCCCGAGGAGCTGAGCCCTTGACGTGGGAGCCAATTACAGACAGAGAGGGTGTTATGGTGCTGTTGATAGACCCACCTGGTTTCTAGTCTGGCCTCTGCCATTTACAGGGCAAGCAACTTGTTTGATGGGACAGGAAGGGGATTCCCATGGAGGAGCAGAGAGGAGGACAGAATCCAGCAGAGCCACTGTGGGAAGCTGGGACAGCATTGTAGGGTTGGCACCTCTAACTCAGATGTCTGTGGTGCACTAGCCTGTCCTTCCCACAGCTCTGCCTCCCTTACTTAGGACATCCTGTATTGAGAGACTTTGGTGTGTCTTAAATTATATCTTGGGGTTACATAAGCCATCTTCGCGAAGGGTATAATGTTTATGGAACATATCCCAGACCTCCCTCCCCTCCTTCCCCTCTCCCCTCATCCCCTTTCTCTTCTTCTATTTCTATTCTTTTCCCTCTACTTTCATGTCATGGATACCTGTGTCATTCTATGTATCTATTAAACCTAGGAGCCATAAATGAGAGACAGCATGCATTATTTGTCTTTCTGATACTGGTTTAATCACTTAATCCAATCATCTCTAGCTGTGCTGTTTTCCTGCAAATGACTTAACTTCATTCCATCATGTATCAGGCCCCATTGTCTCTACTCAGCCTCTGCCGTTGGTTTCCTGGGTTGCTTCTCTACTTGCCTGTCACGAACAGCACTTTGGTGACACTCGGTGTACTGGTATCCCCGTGATATGTTGACCTGGAGTCTTTTGGGAGTGGTATAGCTGGGTTGTGTGGAAGATCTAATTTTAGGTTTTGCTGTACCTTTTAAAGTCACCCTTAGCAACCGAGGAGCTGGACCAGTTTCCCTTCAGTGTAGTTAAGGTTTGTTAACTCTGGGCAGAGGCTCCCAACTGGCAGGCGTAACCTTGAGAGGTGGTTCTGTCATTTAAAATGTTTTACTCTCTCCTGAGACTTTTTGTTGTCATTGTTGTTGTTTTGTGCAGGAACAACTTTGTTCTATCAGAATGACCTTCACTCATAGTTGAGGTACCCTGAGAATCCAGATGTGTGCATTGCATTTAGACTTGGCTCTCTGCTTGGGGTACAGTAGAGAACTAGCAAGCTGTTGTCACGGGCATCCTGGGACCACTCATGATGATTCTCCCATAGGAGAGGTTGCATCTGCTCTGGGGGCTGCAACCGATGTGATACTGATTGCATTAATGATGGCCTCTCACAGCCCCAGTCTTCAGTTACTTTTTAAAATCCAACCCTTTGTGTCTGCCAAATGATGTAGCCTAGTTCCAGTTCACAGATGTGGACACCAGGACGCTGAGATTCATTGGCTATCAGACCACGTATTATGAACACAGCTTCAGACATTGCTTGACTAAGAGACAGCCCCTTTGGGTCAGAATTCATGTTTTCTGACTTGGTCCAGGGGTTCATTTACTTCCTTACTGTGAACTTGAAAAGGAGGGAGTTCACAGGAGCTCCTCCCGACTTAGTGTGCTAGTTTGTGATATGGTTGCGTGAAGGCTACTTGATTGATTCTCTGCTTCCACCCCTCTCTTTCTCTGCAACTCCGAGCTGGAGCAGGGTACTGCGCATGCTTGTCAGGCAGTGGGGCACACAGGTGGCTCATTGCCTTATGCCCTAGGGCTGCAGTAAATTGCTATTATCTGGTCTCCAGCCTCTGGCAGCGATGGAAAGGGGAGGCTAAGAAAGTGACATTTCTGTAAATAACCACACCTGGTTCTGAGAGTGAAAGGATTGGCATGTCCCTGTAGCCTCATCAATTCCCATCAACCTTTTGCAGGGGGAGCCCCAGGGGAGAGACTGTCTTCACACCCTTATGAATATTTATAGCCACCTCATCTTGTCCACACTCAGGGGGTTCTGACTCAATTGGCAGCAGCCTTCTTCCACATGGGCTTAGAGTCTTCCAGGCCCAGTGGAACATGTTGCTTAGCCCCCCACTACACAGACCAGAGGGCACAGCAGGCACTGAGTCAAAGTGAGGACATGGAAGAGAAGACTTGGGTATGATGCCTGAATTTCTCAGGTTTGTGTATCTTGTCTTTCAGGGCCAATTAGCTATCCAGTGTTGGGGTTCAATAACCTTGCTTTACAAGCAAAAGACTTGGATTCATAATACTCTGATGGTGGTTGACTTGCCGCTTCTATCTCAGTTTCTCACCTGTAAAATGGGATAATTCTCCCTCTTAGAATTATTGTGAAGTGTGTATGCAAGAGAACTAGAAGACCTATGCCCAAACAGGGTCTGATAGTTGAAGTTTATTATTCACTTGGCTGGATGTAGAATCAACATAGAAACATACCTTTGGGTGTTCCGTGAGGATGTTTCCAGATATATTTAACCGAAGGGGGGAAGGAACTCACCCTTAATTTAGGTTGCATCGACCTGTTGTGGGGTATTCACCAGAGAAGACTGCTCAGGCATCGGTTTAAGCCAATAGAAAGTCTTTATTAGCTGGCCCATGACTACACTGGATGTTCAGGACCCAAGTGTAGAACTGAGCCTTTCTCAGAGTGAGCTTTCAAGTACAAAAAACATGTCCTGGGTTGACGTACTTCAGTTAACAAGAACAGCTAGCCAGAAGTGGAACTATAGAAGCCGAAAAGCAAGGTTAGTACATTTAGAGACTTACCCATAGCTATGGACTTCGGTGGGTTAGGCCTTTATTTTAGTTTTGGCAGGCGGTGCTGTCTGTGTGCTGAGTTTTACGGTGTGAATGGTACTTTGACCATGGTAGTGTGCTAACTCAGTTATGCTAAGGTCTTGGGACCTACTAAGGTCTGAGGCTGTTACAAACCCATGGCTTCAGATCCAAGATTGAATGAAAAGGAGAAAGTGAGCTGAATGCTAGCAGTCATCTCTCTCTGTTTGCTATGGATGCAGAATGAGCAGCAGTCTCGACACCATGTCTTCTCACCATGGCAGAATGCATCCCTTCTCAGATCAGAAGCAAAATAAACTCTTTCTTTCATACAGCAATAAGGAAAGTAGCCAATGTAGAGGGATAGCTTCTAGGATGGCTTTTCTTATAAGAGAACCCACCAAAGGGAGGGGCCTGCCTCGAGTGGCAGAAAGCAAAGGATGCATCAGGATGAGTTATGATGAAATATAGTATCTGCACTACCTGTGTTTTCCTGCTCATCTCCCTCCTTCCAAGTTCTTCTGCTATGCTCAAAGTGTTTCATCACTCAAAACTTTATTATTCAAGACTACACAAACGTGAGGAACTAGCACACTAAACTCTCAGATACTTACTGCTCAGCCCAAGTGATAAACTTGAGCTTGGAATGGAGGGCATGGCCCAGTGGATAAAGTAGGTTTCTGTCAATCAAACATGAGGACTAGAGTTTGGATCCTCAGACTGTACATGAAAGTGGGGGTGAAAGTGGCAGCTGCCTCTAATCCCAGCACTCAGGAGGGCTGGGGTCATCGGAAGACCCCGCCCTAGGAAAGGGAGTGGAGAGAGATCAAGGACACCCACAGGGCATCAACTTCCCGCCTTCATACCTGTATTTATACCTGGATTTCTAAGAGACAAAGACTTCTTAACAAGATCATGCCACTTTCACAAGGAAAAACACTTGACATTTACATTATTAAATAGGATTCAATAATTAAATATTTAGAAAGTGTCAAGTTTCCCCGGATTCATTTTTCCCCCCAGTTGGTTCATTTGACTTTGGGTTTACACAAGATGGACACATTGTGATTGGTTGTTTTCCCTCCTGGTCTCTTCTGTGTACAGGTTGTGCAGTCTCTTTTTATACTCTTGGAATTACTCTAGTGATGCTGTCTTATTCTCTACATAAGGATATTAGTTACTTTTTTCAAGTTGTTGAGACAAATATCTGAAACTTAACAGGACTTATTTTGGCTCACAGTTGGAGGGTCCAGTGCTCTGGGTGGAGGACTTATGGCCACAGGGGTGTGAAGCAGCTGCTCCAACTGCTCCTGTACTCAGGAAGCATGGATTGATGGAGGCTGGTCCTCAGATTGATATCTCTCTTTAAGTCATGCTGGGACCCCAGCCCATGGAAATGACACTACCCATATTTATGGTGGGCCTTCCCACTTAATTAACCTAATTCATATACTATCTTATCGGCACACACAGAGCTCCTACACACACAGGTTCTGTGAAGCTGACAATTAGTGTAACTCCCCACAATAGGACAGTCCTTAGGGTGTCAGGGTGCAATCTTTTTATAAAGTGGGACTTCCTGCAGCGAGTTGGTCTGATTCTGATGCAGTTATTTTTGTAGCGTGCACCGCAGGCACTGTCACAAGCTTCCACCAGCCAGTATGTAATGATTAGTTGTCTCTTTCATTGATGTTGAAGCCAGTGATCATCAACACCCAGATTCATTATTTCCTTTGGGGTTTGCAGAAATAGCTTTCCAATGCTCTCATCCTCATTTGTTCTGTGGTCTCTCTCTGTAGGGGAATTATTTCACTATCAACTTTGTGGTTGCTTTATGATATAGAAAAACAGGCTCAGTAGTGGTGGCACATGTCTTTAATCTCAATACTCTGAACACAGAGGCAGGAGGAGCTCTGAGATCAAGGCCAGCCTAGTCTGTAGAGGGAGTTTCTAGATAGCTAAGGCTACCTAAAGAAATCCTGCCTGGAAAACAGAAAACAAAAATAAACAACAAAAGAAATACAAGAAAAGCAGGTGGCATGCTTGATGCCTTTTCTGCATTTACCGAAGAATGTTCTGGTTGTCTCACATCTTCTGGAGGTCACCAGCAGGTTGCCTTGTTTTATATTTTCATAAGGAACTCATGGATACAGACACAGTCAATGTGTTTCAAGCCTTTGCTCTTATTGTTGAAGCCAGATTTGACTTTCTCATGCCTGGCATGAGGACATCTTTTCTCAGCTGCTTCCTGAATTCTGGCATGACCACAACCTCAGTTGTCAGTGATAAGTCCCTTGCTTTCTGGAAAGAAGAGCTGTCCAAATTTGGAATGGACCATTTAAGAGAAAATACGTTTACACTGGTATTTTTTTCAATTCAAATTACAATTATAGTGCTTTAAAAACTTTAATTTGATTTTGAATATTTTGCTTTTATGCCAAAAAGTGTGATGTTTGTTTTGAGACATGGTTTCCACTGTGGAGCTGTGGCTGGCTGGAAATCACTATGTAGATCAAACTAGCCTGAAACTCACAGAGATTCACCTGCCTCTACCTCCTGAGTGCTGGATTAAACGTGGGTGTTATCACTCTTAGGGAAAATCTTATTTTTAAACAATATTGTAATTGCTTTTATGCTTTATTTTTTTGGTGGAATATACATAAACATACAAACATGTACATATACACTGATACACATATACACATGTATACATACACACATGGACACATTTACATATGGTTATGTGTGTATATATGTGCATAGATACTAAAATTGATCACTGGAAGTAGCCACTCATATTTGTTTTTCTTGGCAGGATTTATCTCTGTTCTTCTGGATGTCTGGAAACTCACTCTGTAAACCTGGCTACCCTCAAACTCAATGATCCACCTGCCTCTGTCTCCTAAGTGCTGGAATTAAAGGCATGTGCCACCATGGCTGATGAAACATAGCTACTCTTACGGCTTGCAGTTACTTCATATGCCTCTCACTAGAGATACACAGATGAGTTAATATAGTTCAAAGTATTTACAGCATCATATCTCTGCATCATTAAGCCATCATTTCAATGCAGTTAAATTTATTTTATTTTGCCCTTGATTTAAAGAATCGCCTTTTTCATCTAACTTAACATCATTTGTAATTGCTTCAAACATCCCCATGGTTCCAAAAAACAAATCTAAAAAGCAAAGTATTAGTCAGAGAAGAACAGATTCTATTCCAAATTTATCTTTTTAATCTTTTCTTTTCTTTAGCTGACAATTATGTATTTTAGAGCTTGTCTTTCCATTGCAGAACTATACATGTGTATACACACACACACACAACACACACACACACACACACACACACACACACTCTTAGGTCAGTGAATACTCATTATATGTAATTGAGTCCACCTTGCTTACTCACTAGACACTGAATTCTTAGCCATGTGCAGACATGCTTTGCACTCCTTCCTGAAAGTACATGCACAGTATTCTGTGAATTCTTATTCTCTGAGAGATTGGGTGTTAGGACTTAAATAGACAGATTTTGGAGTGGACATGGTTAGCTCAAAATAGGGATGCATTCATCTATGAATTTTGAGAGTATTGGCATTGTGACAATACTAAACCTCCCAACACAGGAATGAGAATTTCCCTGCACCTGTGTAAGTCTCACTTAACATCTGCGGAAAAAGGAATATTAGTGTGTAGCTGGCTCTCTTTTTTATTCTCTTTTATTTAGACTAGGACCCCATACATGGGATGCTGCATCTTTCCTTTCAGTCAAGCCTCTCTGGAAACTCCCTCACAGACACACAAGAGGTATGTCTCCTAAGTGGTTCCAAATCTTGTCAAGGTGGCAACGAAGACTAACAACCTCAACAGCTGAGACACTGTACAGCTCCATTGTAGTAGTATTCATAGTTTGTTAAATCTGTCTCTCAATATCTTCTAGTTAGTGGTTGTTCTTATAGACGATGCTTTTCAGTGTACTTTCTGATTGCTTATGACAACTATGTGGAAATGTGATGACTATTTGAGTATTGACCTTGGTCCTGAATTTCCTTTTCCATTTAGTAGATGTAGGTGTTCTATGTGCACTGCCATTTACACCTTGCTCTCTGATCTTTGTGCCTTTATTTTTCTCACTGGACAGTCTAAGATCTTCAGTTCAATACTGAAGAAAGGGAGTAAGTGCTGGTATCCTTCACTGACTCCTCCTCTTAGAGCAGCCACCTACCCCATTTCATCACAAGTGTGACATTTTTGTGGTTACTCTTTAGTAGAACATGGTGGCTATACAAAGGCCCCTTGCCAGTTTCCAGCAGTGAGGAAACATAGCAATGACAGCCCTGAAGTTGTATCTTCAAATCCATTGCCATGTCTGTAATGAAGCCTCTCTTCCTACAGTGTTTTCCAGCCCATGCTCATAGCCATGGGGGTCATCTGTCTGGACACATAGGCTTGAGGATTCCCTGCTTATTACTGTTGGCCTCTAAGTCTGCACTGTGGTTTCAAGCTTCTCTACACCAACTGCTCTCTCTTCTCTCCTCTGCCTGCTCTGTGTTCTGACAGCTCATTTGTCCTGAAGTTTTCTTGATGTTTTTTGAAGAGCATTTCTCCTAATAATGCACAGTGATTTGAATGAGAATGGCCTCTACTAATAGGCTCAAATGTATATGTGTATACTTGGTCTTCAGTTGATAAAACTGGGAAGGATTAGGAGGTGTGGCCTTGTTGGAGGAGGTGTGTCACTGGAGGCAGGATTTGAGGTTTTAAATGCCCAAGCCATTCTCAGTTATATTTTTCTGCCTCATTCTTGTGGATCAGGATGTAAGCTCTCAATGTCTGCTCTAGCACCATGCCTGCATGCCTATTGTCATACTCCCTGAAATGATGATCATGGACTTTAACCCTCTGAGCCCCAAATCAAATATGTTTTTGTAAGTTGCCTGTGTCTTATCATAGCAATAAAGGGTAACTAAGATATAGTGTTCTTGCAAGTCTAGTTCTATTCTGGAGTCCACTCTTGAGAAAGATTATTATTAACTAAAACATCAAAAATCCTTAATTGTTGGTGTGTGTGTGTGTGTGTGCGTATGAGTGTGTGTGTATGAGAGTGTGTGTGTGTGTGTGTACACATATGATAGAAGAGAGAAACCTGATAGAGAATAATTAGGTGGCGAGGGTGCATTTGGAATGACCCTTGTAAGTGAGTAAAGGTCTTGGGAAACCTTTACTTTGTGAGTTGGGCATGTCTCTGAAGATGGGCCGTAAGTCCCCAAGCACAGGGGAAGACACTTGCCTGCTGACAACTGAGTTGGACCTCACCCAGGCCTGTTGTTGCTATGTGAAGATCATCCTGCAGACTCTGAGTTCTGTCTTACTTCCTCCTGAGTAGATGGACAGGTGGCCAGGGGTTCCTGGCAGACACTGGAGGCAGAGCTGAAATGATGGTGATTAGGCTTCTCAGATAACAAAAGACTCCTGGTACTTGCGTAACTGGAGAAATCTGTGAAATGTATGAAGTTTTCTCTGAATTCCAGGAGGAAAGATGAGAATAGGATCAGGTGGGGCATGGAAGGCAGCATCACCCACACTTCCCTGGCACATCATACTGGTCTTCATAGCTCCATGATTCCCTGGCAAGCCAGCACCTCAGCACAGTCAGCCATCATATTCTCCCATCTATGGAGTCAACCAACTGTGCAATATATGAAAAATTCATTCAAAACACACACACACACACACACACAGAGAGAGAGAGAGAGAGAGAGAGAGAGAGAGAGACAGAGAGAGAGATAGAGAGAGACAGAGAGAGAGTCTTTCTTATCATTATACCTTAAACAACATAACTATATACATTTATATTGTATGTAATATAGAGATGAATGACGAGAAGGTACACAGGACATCAGAAAATTTAATGCTGTTGTGTTTTAATTAATATATTATACTAGTTTACATAAGGCTATTTTCATACAAGCATTTAAATTTGCTTCGACCACATTTCCCTCTCTGTTGCCACTTTACATGAGGGACTTAAGAATCAGCAGATTCTGGTAACTGCAGTGGGGTGTTCCTAGATCAGACCTCCACAGACACTGAGGGATGATGAAACTGAGACACTCTGACAAGACCAAGACACCAAAGCTTTGCAGAATGTGACACTGAAGAGATGGGACTTGGCAGTCACCCAATTCCATACCCTGAGATCACAGTTTGATCTTATTAAAGCCAGTGCTGCACATCAGACAGCACTGGAAGGGTGAGATGTTAATGTGACCCTGTGGCTTCTCTGCCTCTCCTGGCCATTTCATCCTCCTCATGTCATAGTACTGCATTGTCCAGCTCACACACCATTGTGTAGATGCAGAGCCTGGTTGATTTAGACTCAGTTCCTTGCCTGCATCTTACCTGCTGAGTCCAGATGTTTAGGAACAAATGTCTGAAGGAGTTCCTGTGGCGGCCTTGTGCCATGGAGTGAGGGTAGATGACTTTTTTTCTCCACCTTTGTTCCTCTCAGTACTTAATGGAACTTACAGGGTGGGGGTGGGGCACAAATAGGCAATGAATGTTTGGTGGGAATGAGATGGAGTCAAAGAGATGAGATGACCTTGAGAAATTGCATATAGCAAGTGTGTGACACTGGTTTCTTTCTCTCTGTCTCTAGTATGACACTTGAGAAGTAGAGCCTGGGTGCTTGGGTGTCTTGGGCATCATATGACTAAGAAATGAGCCAACTTTCAATACCAGGTGAGATTTACTCTGGTTCCAGATTTCCAACTTCTAGCCATCATAGTCAGTTTTCTCTCTGACCTGCTCTCCTTAGTTTGTATCTGTCTGGTCAGCATAGTCAGGAACATAGGAAGGGGTGGGACATGTCTTCCTGCCTGTCTTTGCTCATACACATCCGTTCTTTGAATATCTAGAGAAGCTAGTTGGTGGCCTCTAAAGCTCTTGTGAGCTAGTGGTCAGCTGAGCTGAGTGACAGTCCATGTAGAGACATCTGGGGTCCCAGCCAGAGCTAAAGAGAAACAAATGGAATCTAGTCTGATGCAAAAATAGAGAGTAGCATAAGATAGGATGTGGTTAATTGTGTTGCTATCATTTTGCTTAATTAAATGAGACTCCCAGGGATGCGGAGCAGTAATTACTCTTTTGGCATGTGCCCCTTTTCTCCTGTTAATTTGCTCCTGGAATCCACCTCCTCTAGTCCTGGCTGGCTGTTTCTGAATCTGCATCTCTTCATCTTGCTGGTGTGCTCAGAAACTACCCTGGTTTGGAGCACAGAAAGTTGTCTCTTGGACATGTGTGGTCTCGAACAGATGGGACCTATTAGAGAGTAAACCCAGAGCTTTAGCCTGAAGTCCCAGCTTATTTACATCACACAGGAATGAATCCACAAACATATAGGTTTAGATCCATGATTCACAAAACCAAAAGTTAGAAACCACACACCCACCCACCAATAGATAAGCAGATGGATATAACATGGTATGCATAGGCAGTGGAGTATTACAGTAGCTGAAAATGGAGTCCTGATACTTTCTGCAATGTGTATGAATGCTAAGAAAAAGAGGCCAGATTCAAAACTCACATAGTGAATGATTTCACTTCTGTAGCATATTCCGGAATAGGTAAGTTTATAGAGGTCAGAAACACATTGGTAGTTATCATGGATTTGGGGTAGAAAGGAGCAGTTGCTCTAATGATGTATGACATCTTAGTCCACTTTGTGAGGCTGGGTACAGTGTAAACAATGAAGTCCCAATTGGTTCATGCTTCTGGTAACTGCAAAGTCCAAACAATAAGATTGTTGGTAGGGAAGAGAACAAAGAGCAGGGAGGGTCCTTGTATGCAATTTGGTTATGTGATTAAATGGCCTGTAACAATCTGCTCTTGTTAAAACTAACCCCGTCTGTGGAAGCTGCATTAATCTACTCCAAGGGCAGTGCCTCTGTGGCCTAATTTACCTTTTTTAAAGGCTGAAGATCTCAGTATCATTACATTGAGGAATGAAACATGAACATGAATTTTGGTATCAAACCATAGCCTGGTATTTCCTTTGGGGGTAATAAAAACATGGAGCTAAGTGTAGCTAGTGGTTTCTGACATTGTAAATGTACTGATGCTTTTGACTTCTCTCTTCTGTTTACCATATATGTGCAGGGCCTACAGAGGTCTGAAGAGGGCGTCAGCTCCTCTTGGAACTGGCACTATATACTATTATGAGTCTCCATGTGGGTGTTGGGAATAGAACCTGGGTCCTCTGGAAGTTCTCTTAATCACTGAACCATCTCTCTAATACTTTCTCTTCCCCCCTCCTACCTTTCTCCCTTCCTCCCCGCATCACTTCCTATCTTCCTTTCTTTTTTGAGACAGGGCCTTGGTATACATTTCAAATTATCTTGAAACACAGCTATCCTCCTGCTTCAGGCTTTAAAATGTTGAGATTATAATTGTGCACTACCACACTCAGCTGAAATTTCCATTAAAGATTTAAATTTTGTTTTATTTTGTTTTGTGTGTATGGGTGTTTTGCCTGCATGTATATATATGTACCATGTTCATGCCTGGTGCCTATGGAGGCCAGAAAAAAGAGTCAGATTTCTTGGAACTGGAGTTACAGATAGTTGTGAACCATGAGTGGGTGCTGAGAATCACACCTGGATCCTTGGGAAGAGCAGCCAGTGCTCTTAATCAGGGACCAATCTACCACCCCACCTCCCAGATTGGTTGATTTGTGTTATATGGATCTCATCTCATTTGTGTTATATGGATTTAATGAGATTTAATTGAGACCAAATAAACCATCTAGCACACAGCCAAGGCACTGCATAAAGACCAATCTAGGTGGTAAAGAGTTTGAAATCATGCTGGTAGATGCCTCGTTCTTCAACTTGAGTGACTTTCCATCTTCAGACATTCCAAGTGGCACAGAAGGAAGCCTCTACAAAGCCGTGGCAAAGGTCCTGTGATAAGCAGACATGGCTAACACCATCTGGATGAGCAGAGTGTGAAAAAGCTCTGGGCAGCCCAGGCAGAAGAGAGACACTCAAGACCTGTGCTTGCTATGGAGGAGGGACCTGATTTTTAATTCTTTTTTTTTTTTTTCCTCTGACCTACAACACAAAATCAATTTTTAGGATGCATAATTAAATGGCAGTGTGTTTTTAGAGAAATGGCAGCATTCTACTCATGCATTTTTTCTTAAGGTTTATTTATTTTTTGTTTAATTATAAAATCAGCATAATACTCATTATAGATTGGGAAGCCCAGAAATGCATAAAGAATCAGGAGAAATCGCTTGTCCTCCCATAGAGAATTAGCTCCAAAACAGTTTCCTATGTTTATTATTCAACTAGGTAAACCCATATATTACATATAAATTTTCATCAACTTTTTCCTCTCAAGTTTTTATAGCATATGTTCTCCTCTGACATTTTAAAAAAGGTTTTGAGTGTGTGTCATGCTGTTGGCTGCACCAATATTCTAGCACAGGGAGGTACAGCCAGCTCAAACACCCTCGATTTTTTGACACTTTGTTTGCCTGTCCCCTCTGAGTGAATAAATACTGAGATAAATACTGAACTGCAGGCCATGGATTTGGGGAAGAGCTGAGATCTTATGGGACTGCATGAGTGGGGTTTCAGATACCTTTAACCTTCACTGTTAACTTGATCAGACTTACAGTTGCTTAGGAGACACATCATTAGGCATGCTTGTCAGGACATTTCCTGAGAGGTTTAACCAAGAAGGGAAGGCACAACTTGAATGGGGTGCGATCATTCTGTGGGCCAGGGTTTCCAGGTGAAAAACAAAAGAGAAAAGGTAGGCTGAGCACCAGCATCTGTCTCTCTCTGCTTTTGACTACAGATGCAAGGTGACCTTGTGCTCCTGTTGCTCTGACTGCCCTCCATGATGGGCTGTATCCCCCCAACTGTATGTTAAAACAAGCCCTTATGTTGTTTTTGGTAGGTAGTTTGTTGTAGCAACAGTAAAAGTAGCTAAGAGTGACCGAGTATAATGTTGGGAAGGTAATACTGGTGTGTGGTTATAATTTTGTAAAAATATGAACTCTAAGAAGCATGCACCTTGTATGAATAACAAACTGAGGGTAATAAGTTCTGATCTGAAATTTTCCAAACCTGCAAGGGTTCAGATGCCAGACTCCAGGCATGATGACTTTACTTTAGGAAGACTTCTAGAGGGATATGAGAACTCCAGCCATGCTGGTTCCCCTCTAAAGTAACAGCTTTCATGGCTACTGTAAAGATTTAATAAGATAAGTGGCATTGGGCCTGGCTTGATTTGAGGACATCTGTTCTCCTTCTCTGAGGCGACAGGCAAAGGAAAGGGGCAGCCTGCCTTTGTCCTTGCTCTTGCTAGAGAGTGTAGCATGTCAGCTCTGGCCAGAAACTGGCAGTAGTGTGTGCCTGAGCACACTGGTCCAGCCCACTATCCAGGCCTCCAGCTCACGTGGTCTCCAGTAATGCCAGTATTATTCTCTGATCCCTCTATAGGTGTACATCCTGCTCCCTGACAGCCTAACATACCCCTGAACTTTTAAAGTGCCTGTGGTAGGATGTGATATTTCAAACATTTATCTAGAAAAGTAATTATTAGTCACACTGATGAGTGGCTTGTTAATGGATCGGGAGCATTAACTGCAGGTGGTGGTGACTCATTATCTCCCCCATCAACAAAGAGTGGCCCGTTTCTCCACAGGAAGAGTCGCATGGCTTCTCATTTTGCTTTGAGCAAAGGCTCTGCCATTTTCAGTAACATGCGATTTATTGTGTGGGATTTGATTAGAGGGCCATTGAGATTTACTCCCAACCAATGCTAAGAACTGAATCAAGAGTGACATTGACTCAGGGAAAGGGAGTAATACAGTGACTCAGCTGAGAGACATAGAACTAGCTCATCTCTTGGTTGCAGGCTGCCCAGGACCTCTTCTTACACAGCCTTTGGCATAACTGTGACATGACAGAGACAAGGCAGAAAGGGTTATTATGGCTCATGTTTTTAGACAAATTTGAGTTCATCACAACAGGGAAGGTCTACCAGAGAGGTGTTTCCATCTGTGGTACCATGGGGCCAAGCCCAGAGGCTGTTCACATTGTGGCTGATCAGGAAGCCAAAAGGGCTAGACCAGATCCAGGCCAGGGGTGGATATAACCTTCAAAGCTTGTCTTGGTTGTCTGATCCTTCATGCTACTTAAAGGACTCTACAGCTTTAAAAATAGAGCCATAAATTGGGGGCAGAGTGCTCAAAATACAAGTCTATAAGGGATACTTTAGAGTCAACATATAAGGACCCCAGTCCCATGCCTTCTGTCCTCTAGTTTCTGGTCTGCAGGCCAGCACTGAGTATGTGTGCTTGGTGACACCTTCTACTCTTTTTGTGCAGGATGCAAAAGAAAAGCTCACTTTTGTCTTTTCAATCCTATAAATGCTACACTGTAGGTTATCTATGGCCCTTGTATTAGTTGCTTTTCTATTGTGGCAAAATGCCATGGACAAGGCAGCTTATAATAGATAGTGTTTAATTAGGCTTATGTTTCAGAGGGTTGGAGTCCATGATGGTAGAACAAAGTTATGACATCATGAGTAGCTGAGAGTGCATGTTCAGATCCATAACCATGAAGCAGAGAGAGAGAGAGAGAGAGAGAGAGAGAGAGAGAATTTTAACCTCAAGGCCCACATCCAGTGACACACCCCCTCCAACAAAGCCATGCTTCCTAATCCTTCCTGAACAGTTCCACCAACTGGGGACCAGTTATTCAAATCTATGAGCCCGTGGGGCCATTCTCATTAAACCACCACAGTCTCTCTGTCATCTTGATGCCAAAGCCCCAGAAATTGTTGTTGGAGTCCTTAGAGTATGAGGATGCTTGGTGACTCCCAGTTGGCTTTTATGGATTTAAGCAGGGAGAAACACACTTTATTTTTACTCTGGTAAAAATAAAATAAAATAAAATAAAATAAAATAAAATAAAATAAAATAAAATAAAATCAGGGCCCACTAGCAAGAGACTCTGTCTCTCCTGTCCCTCCAAAGTATATTGACAGACATTAGGAGAGGACCTCTAGGTAACCCCAACCCCACATCAGCCTTCCTCCCTCCTCCCTGTGTAGAGTTCGTGTTTTGTCAGTTATGTCCCTGTTTTCTCTTTTAATGGAAGATGCTACTATTAGGTGCTTACTGAACATCTTCACATCTTGTGTCACTTTTATCCCAAGATCTACCCAAGGGAATGAATACCATTATGATTCTCCTTGTCCAGATTTATAAGCTAAAGTCCAGAGTGGCAAAGTGTTCTGGCTGAGGTCACAAAGCTATTGGGTAGCAAGCCCTGACTTCCCCACCCCCAGCCTGCCATTTTGCCTTCTATGTGTAGTATGTAGACAGAAGTCAAGGACTTCAGTGTCAGATTAGTTATGGCTCAATGCCTGGCTCTATATAATTTGGCTTACAGTCTATATAATTTGGCTGGGTCATTGTCATTTTATGTCCTCCTGACAGTAATAGCTGCAGTAGCAGCTCAAGTCTGGGACTTGCTAGAGCCAGAAATGCTCCACTCTCCTTGCTGGTTTAGCTGCAACATCTGGGGCCTCTGTGTGAGCTGAGAAGACTCCTTGAGACACTGTACATGGGCATCACTCGTCACATAGCAGTGAAAGATTAGTTAACATGGGTCTCTAGGGCTCTACTTGTGAGAAGAAATGAACTGAGGTAGCCTAGAGTCTCTGGTGTCTTTGATTTTCACCACAACCATAGATGGTCTGATCCACAAGGCTGCCTGTCCTGTTATGCAGCACAGAGCCTGGCACATCCAGGGTACCCCACTGGTATCCTGAGTATGAGCAAGCCAAGGACCAGCTCCAGCCTATGGGACTCACTTTTTCTTTAGTGTTCAACCAGGACAGGAAGATCGTTTTCTCCTGTTTATTAGTCTAGAATTCCAGCCCACATGTGGGATGGTACCACCCACATTTATGGTAGGTCTTCCCATTTCACTTAACCCAACCTAGAAACTCCCTCCTTACATGTACCCAGAACTCTGTTTCTTAGATTGTATCCAGTTGACAATCAATATCAACCATTACCCTAACTGTGCAGGGCTCTGTAAGCAACCTGAAAACTCAAGCACTTTCTTAAGTGCAGTGTGAAACTGCCTGTCCTGTCATCTCATGATTGTTATTAACACTCAGAGCCTTCCTTGGTCTCTGATTTAATAGTACTATCTTCTCCCATTATACTGATAAAGAAAGTAAGGCACAGAGAAGTTAATTAAGTTGAATAATTTGCTACTAACTAGAACCAGGGTAAAAACCTAGTTTGAGATGACAAGAATTTAGCTTTTGTGTCTCTATGCTAGGCTCTTGAGTGAGTGGTGTGGTCATCTATATTTCAACATGGTGTTGGACCTCACAGAGCTGAGAACACAGTGTTACAAACTTTAATTGTGTTTTTGTAGAGCACAGGTCACCTAAAAAAATGTGGTGAGAAAGTGGTAATTTATCCTGGAACAGATCCATCAAGCCTATGGCTTTGATTTCTAATTGTCTGAAGCGCCTTTCTAATCTAATGTGATCCAGAATGTTAATGATCCAGAAACTGCAGGCTGCTGTGGGGTGGTGAGGAGTGAGCGTGCCCCTTTATCTGCTTTTCTGTATGTACTGCATCTGCATTTAAAATCACTGCCTGCTGCTCGCACTGGCCAGTAGCAGTTGCTGTTACTATCATTAGTAACTACTTCCTCAAAACAGTAGAATTATAAAGCAAGAAATCAAGCTAGGAAGATGGAGGAAGAACCAGGGTGAGAAGACTGGTCCCTCATAAAGGGTGGGACTCTCTACTGGGTTATATCAAAGGTGTCCCTAGGGCCTTGCAACTGGACCGCTTTTGTTTTAGTAAGATTTTGGGTTCCGTGGGTCTCCTGCTTCACCAGGGGCAAGCACAAAGAAGGGTCATTTTAAACATGAGAAGGATAACTTTTCTTGCAGGGTAAGGGTGGAAGGGAAGAGCAGGGAAAGGCATGGGGTCCCTGGATGACTCTTCAGATGGCACTGGCACACAGCTGTTCTGGACACAATGAAATAACCTGCCCCGGCTCTGTCAACTTATCTTTGAAAGATGTTGGTGGAACCCATGTCTACCATCTGCCTAGTGGGCAGGAGAGTGTAGGGTTTGTCTGGAGGAGAAAGCATAGTGACACACTCTGTGGACATGGAGTCCTAACCGTGGCACGACAGGTGCAGCATCTGGAAATCCTCTCTGTTGATCTTTCCATTGTAGCCAGGGCATTGTGCTTTCTGATTTGTTGGAAGCATAGTTCTCACAATAACATGCTCTTTGTAAGAATAAGAGCAGTCCCCCATGGGGTTCAGAGAGCTAGTCTCAATTTTGAACAATAAAAAAGCTAACTATAAACATTAAATATTATCTCCCTCTTTGTATTTGTGTGTGCACTAATAACAAACCCAGTCCTGCTTCCATTGGCTCAGAACAAATATATTGGCAGCATTATCCCACACTCTGAGGTTGCCTTCATTGTTCCTGGTCCCAACAGTAACCCCTCTCTCCACTTCCTTATTTAATATTGGTCTGTTTTACATCCTGAAGAGCCATTTCTCCAAAAGGACTCCAGGAGTCTTTCTGATCCTCTGTTGGTGGATCTCTGTTGGCCACACTGAGAGATTCCTGGGCTGTCCCAGTGTGGACTGGCTGATAGTGCTGTCCTAAGCCAGTTGCCTTGAAAGCTGAGATTTCCCAGCTGCAAGTGATGCATGGGGAAGTGTTTGCCTGTGGCTGCCACATGTTCCTGGACACATGGCTTAGTGATGCCAGTATGACAGCTGCCCACCTGCTAGGGAAGGACAGTGTATGAAATGTCATGTGTAGTAATTACCCAATAGGGCCTATCTCCACCTTTGACAATGGGCACAAAACCCACTCATCCTGAGGAAATATTTAAAGCAAATGGCCTGCAGTAGGGTAGCACCCTGTGGCCTGCAATGAGGGTAGCATCCTGTGGCCTGCAATGAGGGTAGCATCCTGTGGCCTGCAGTGAGGGTAGCACCCTGTGGCCTGCAGTGGGGGTAGCATCCTGTGGCTAATGGCTTACATCTCTGCCTCCTCTGGTCTAAGACACCCTCCTCACTTTGAGAGTGTTTCATATAAGCCAGGCTGGCCTCACTATGTAGCTGAAGGTGACCTTTCACTTTGACCCAGAGTGCTGGAATCATAAGCAGGCCACCACACTGGGTAAATACATGTATCACTGAGGATTTTAGCCAGGGCTGTGTGCATACAAGATAAAACAAATTGTTCTCCGACAACTCCGTCTATGTAGATAAGGCATTGTGATTGTTCTCACAGCATCTCCTGTCATCTCCCCAGCTCTCCTGGCCATACCCCTTGTCTCTCCTAATCTCATCCAAATATCTATAACCTTTTGTTTTGTTTGTGTCCCTCTGGGTTTGACCAGGTCCATCTGTTTAACTAGTGGGTATACAACTTGTGTGTACACAATGGCTCCCACTCTCCCAGAGTCTGTTAGGAACCAACAGCTCAGCAGTATGGTGCAGGTCCCATGAGCCTCTCCTCCATCCATGACTGACAGTTGAGTGAGCCTATCTCATACAAATAACTACAGCATCTATGAGTTTATGAATACATCATCTGTGCCAAGTCTAAAGGATGAGAATGTACTTCCTTCCCCCTATCTTCTGGCTCTCACACTCTTTCCTTCTCTTCTGCAGTATTGAACTTAGTGTGAATTAGTATAGATGGCTTATTTAGGACTGAGGCCTTATCTTAGCATCCTGGGCTACAATGAGTCTCTACAGTCACCACTGTTTACTACAGAGAGGCTTCTTAGATTAGGATTGAGAGTAGCCTCTGTAAGGGTATAAACATAGTTAGAAGGAGGTTTGATGCTATTTAGCTGAATGTCAACAGTAAGTGCTCCTCATAATGTATGACCTGACAAAGGTATGGGCTTTGATCATGTTTATAGTACCAGGCATGGATTCCATTCTGTAGGGCACAGTTCAAATCTAAGCTGGGAGTGGTTGGTTACCCATATACTAGTCATGCCACTATGCACATATGGGCACATATTGCTTTGTAGGTTTGTACTGTAGTTTATAGAATTCACTGGTGTAAAGGACTATTATACCTTCCACACCCTGACCAATGGCCTACAGAATACTTTTCAGTACTTGGAATGCTGGTCAGTAGAAAGGAGGGTGTGAATTCAATTCCATTTTGCTTTCTCTGTATCTTGCAACAAAGGTGTTGTCTTCAGCAATGGACTCTTATCATCTCATTCAGGTAGAAGTAGAACTATATGGACTAGAACTTCCCTGTGGAAAGGTGAGGGCTTGTGTTGTCTGAGGAGGCTCTGAGGCCTCGATGATCAGCAATTCCTATGGAAGTTTCTTACTCCTAGCTCTGAGATTTATGTCTTTACTGCTTCTAGGAGCTGATTTTCTAGACATGCAGGAAAAAAAACACTCTACAAAAAACAGAGTGGTGAAGCCACCAAACTGGACCACCCTGTGGGTAGAAAGTAAGGGTTATTTGGGGGAAATTCAAACTGCAAGGGTATCTCTTGGGGGCAGAGATAATAGCAAAAGTCAGGGGAGAGCCCTGCTATTTTTAAGTGGTATGTTTCAGTGGGAGAAGGCTTACAAACTGAACAGCCTGGAAGCTAGAGTAATGGGAGGTAGGGTGCAGGTCAGAACAGCCTGGGAACTGGCATGGGGACTTTGGTCTGTTACATCTTTGTTTGAGTTCATAGGGAACCAGAAGCCCTGTTGCCAGAGGTGGTGGGCAAATAAAGGGAAGTGATGGCTTTTCTTGAGAAACAGAAACTCACTTCACATCATTTCTGTGCAACACTGACTTTAGGCAGCCATCCTTCTGTTTATCTGGTTCAAGTTCGGCTTGAGCGGAACCTAGACTGTTGTTTATGATGTTGTCAAAAGTATTGCCATTTTGGGGGTTGGGTGGGATGGGATGGCACTTTGGAACAGGTACTTCTCCCAAAACCCATTTTCTTTTACTCATCTCAGAGATTTCCCTCCTCACTTTGGTCCGAATCTACTTTCTAGGACCTTGCCTGGGGAGTACATCCAGTTCTTGTTCCTTAGAGGGTTCAAGAAGCATTTGTGAGGGGTATCTGCACCACACAGTCAGGGTGAGAGTTGGACTTGTCAGAGTGTGGGGTCGGTGGGTTTGTAAAGCAGAGACACAGTGACAGATTCTGTGTCCCCAGAGGGAATAGTCATCTTGTTTCCTTCCCCACCACCCTGCCCCCGACTTATGAGAAATTTCATGTGTAACTGGACATTAGCCATGGTTGATTATGGCTAGGGAATAACTAGGCTTGGGTGAGGCATTGAACAAACTGGTTTGTTGGTGTAAATGGGTGTGGGGATGGGAGTGGGTGTAGGGAGGAGTGAAACTGAGCTCTGAGTGTGGTAGAATGGAGCCAGAAGATGACAGCTCAAAAATGCAAGGGAAGAGGGGCAGGGAAGAAATTTCCAGTACCCACATGGGAGGAGTTAAGGGAGGAAGTGTGTCTTGAGGGATCTAAAAAGCAACAGAAGATTGGAAAGAGGCTGAATTGCTTATGCCCAAGTATCAGTCAGCAGATGCTGCCCCTTGCGTCCAGTCCCTGCTCCTCCTGAATGACTTTGAACACAAGTTCTGGACTCCTATGCTCTCATCTGTGCGGTAGGCCAGTGATTGTCACTGGATTCTCACTGGATGTCCTTGGCTCCCCAGTCCTTGTGATCTCTGTTGAGAGTATTTAGATGAGACACATAAAGTAAATGTAGAAGACAGAGGATTTATTACAGGGCAAAGTAGGGCACCTGCAGGGGATGAGAGTAGTCCATGGCTAGAGACACTGTTACACCAACTTATTGATGTCAGGCAGGCTTTATGCTTCTTTTGATATTCTGAGACAGGATTCTGCCATATATTCCTAGCTAGCCTAGAGCTCTATACAGGCTAGGCTGGCCTTGAACTTGTGGTGATTCTCATGCCTCTGGAGCTAGAGCTGGGATTCACAGTCAAGCACCATCATGCCTAGTTACATTTTATATGGTTTGTAAAGACTCTTGGACACACAGCTTTCTAGAAGAGTGTTCTTCTTTTCAGGTGATTGATAGGCCTGTTTGGATTGACTTATATGAGGGGTAATGGTACATGAAGCCTCCTGTGGTACTGTGATTCTAGGAGATATAGAATTCCTGGAGCCAGCTTAGGTAGTTACCAATGCATGGTGGCCTTTTGGTAAGTTCAGGTTGTCATGTCTCATCTTAGGGACACAGATAAGATTCAGGTTCCATTCTGCTGACCAGTAAGTGGAGTCCTACAGTTCCAGTCCTTGTTTTACACACTATACACACTGCTATAAGAGAGGGGTTTAGTTCTTCATGAAGGTATTTCTTCTTAAAGGAAATACTCCCTCCTGGAAAGAGGAAAGAGGCCAGTAAGAATTGGAAAGCAAACGAAACTCCTAAGTCTCAGGTAAGTCCTGAAACTTAGCAGATTCACAAGGGGGAAATCCCCCTACCCCCAACCCCCCCGACCCAAGGTTACTTTAGCAGTGGCAATTGCTGGAGAGAGGAAACATTTCAGCTATTGTCCAACTGACCCAGTTGCTTCAGGGAACTCCTAGACTCAGCTTTCATGAGTCAATACTCTGAGTTTGCTTTTCAGTGATGGAGCTGTGTGTGCAACACTCATGTTCCTGTAAGTAGCCCACTACCCATGCTCAGTATGTCAACCCTGTAAACTCATTGGTTTATTAAGTTAGATTTTGCTGGAATCGTCACTTTGGCCTGTCATTGGTCTCTTATCTTAGGGGGGTAGGTATTTGTTTACGTAGCCATAGTCGTGTGACATCCCTAATATCCTTTATCCTGGTAGAATCTAAGCAGCTACATAATAATACTAGCCTCTTTGGGCCATGGTGAGAGACTTGGGTGAACTTTGGGTTGAAGCACTGTTTCTACTACTGCTGCTGAGACTTTTGAGCTCAAATGTCTGAGCACACAGAGCAAACAGAGAAAGAGTGCCAAGCCATTGGCTGCACAGCATCAAGCGTTACAATGCCCCAAGTCCTTTAGCACCTTGGAGTAGTTTTGGTGCATAACAGACTGAAGGGATGGTTGCCTGGCCTCATCTACAATGGAGACAGACAGCTGATACTGTTTTTAACAGCCTGTCATAACTTCACATTGCCCCAGAAATGGCTGGTCCTTACATCTGGAAGGCACTGTGGATCTCCACAGAGCTGTACTCTTTAGAAATTGTCCCAGCTCATTCTGCTGTTCTTCTTTGGCCAGCCCCCAGGGACAGAGGTGTCCTTAGTTCTTTCTGCTGGCTCACTGCTTGCTCTCCTCCTGTCTGGCTCAGGTGGGCTGTCAAAGCATTGCTCAGCTCCACTCGGCCCTTGCTATACTGTTGTAGAGGAGAGATGGAACATGGGAGTCTTCAGCCACTAATGAGTAGCCTGCAGGGTGATGGGTGATCAGAGGAGTGAGATCTGGCTCAGGGTTTGGTGTGTGGTAATGACCCTCTAAAATAAGGAACTTAATTATACCTTGAAATTGAATGATTCCTTTATTCTCTGAAACAGAATGTAGTAGACTTGGGAAGCCCCTGGCACTCTTGCTGCTTTGTCTATTTCTTCCCCTCGTTTCCTGCCAATGTGCTTTGCATCACATTCCAGAAAGCCTTTCTAGGCTTGAAATCTATTGAAAATGGATTGGCGCCTGGCTTGTCACTCTGAGTCCTCATAGGACTGATTCTTAGACACAATAGTGAGGCTGCACCTTGCATTGGCTGAGTCATCTCCAGTGGTCTCCATTGACCATCCAACTCCCTCATCTGAAGAATAATAATACAGTTGATTCTTCTTCTCTGCAGGTTCACATAATTTCAAACTAAACAGATTAAAAAACCATGTCTGCACTGAACATGGGCATTCTATTTCCTTGTCTGCATTCCCTAATGATACAGAGCGTAAGGATTCACACAGCATTTGCATGGCATCAAGTACTAGAATCATCTAGAGATGATTTAAAGCAGGTAGGAGCATGTACAGGTGATGTGTCATTGCATGTGAGTACATAGTGGCTGTGTGGATTCTGGAATCAAAAGGAGGGTTCTGAAACCAAGCTATACACAACTCTGGGTGGGACTGCAAAGGTTAGAGCCATCTGTCCAGAGCCCCTGGCTTTCCTTTCCAGCCTGGAGAATGGCCGAGCTTGGCTGGTTCCATCCTCTGAAAGGACAGTGTTTTCGGAAGCTGCCTCAGGCCCTCACAGTCTGCACACAGTGCTGTGTTGGTCATTAGGCAAGTCTCCTTGCTGCTTCCAACTTATAAGCCCAGGCGACAGGTGGCAAGTGCAATAACAGGCGAGGATGTCAGCCTGCAGCCAGCATTCAAGCTGACCAGACCTGGAAAAAGCCGGTGCCACCTTAAAGAGTACCACAGTCACTGCTCCTCTGCCTGCAATAACACAAGTTAAACCCAGCCCATGCTTCCATCTGTCTTTTGATGTACCAGTATGGCTATGTGTACACACACACACACACACACACACACACACACACACACACAGTGCATGTAGAGGTTGTGGTCAATGTCATGTGTCATTCCTTATACTTTTAGGCAGAGTCTTTCAGTAGCTTGGGACTCACCAAGTAGGCTCGGCTGGCTGGCTGGCAATTTTTCCCAGAGTTGACTTTTGTCATCACCCCTGTCCCTTAGCATGGATTCTGGGCATGGAGCTCAGGTCCTCATGACTCCATGGCAAACAATGTACTGCCTGACCATCACCAGATACATCTTTCTTTCTCCAGCTTTCTCTCAGGAATTCTTCCATTAAGTCCTACCCCTCCATGGACAGTCACCACCCTTCTCAATAATCATGTGGAGTTGCCACACATTCTTTCTCACAGGAAGATGCAGGCAAGAAGAGGCAAGGGGTCAGCCTGAGGTCACAGTAAACAAAGGACTGCAGAGATTGTGCATGTCACCCTTCATGACATGGTCTCTGACTCCTTTAGAGAAGGACAGAAAGAAAATGGACACCTATTGGGCACCAGCCATGGGCCCTGCATTTCCACATAAAACTTTAAAAACATCTCACCTATGGCTCTGATGTATTAACCAAGGAGAAGAAACCAGGTTTCAGCTAATCCTGCCACTGTTGTGGCTGTAGCGCTCCTCCTGTTGTTGTTCTTAAACCCAGCATGTGTGAGTGTTATCAGATGTCCAGCTTTCCTGGCTTTCTGTCTCCAAATGTCATCTCAGAGACAGCCACTGTTGGGCTCAGTCCTGCCCAGGCCCCTAGCCAAGGGTGTCCTGCCCCAGCATACTGGAAATGTCTCCACTGGAGAGTTACTTCTGGGATTGACCTGTTGTCCCCTCCCCCAGTGAAAGGCTTGGCTGTGGTGATCAAGACAGCAGGAAATGGCTGCAGGAACACGGGATGACATGCTCCTTTGCCTCCTCATTCTGTCCGTCTCACCTTAGGCCAGGAGATCTTTTGCAACCATGTTCTCATCACTGGGGCTTAGTGGTCTGGAGACTGGTTCTGACACAGCCTTTAATCTGGGCCTTTGACTGGATGTCGCTGTGCCTGTATTAAGTGAGATGAGCAACTATACATGCTGGGCTCTGTGGTGGTTTGAATAGGAATGACCCTCAAAGACTCATGTCTGAGTCTTGAATGATTGGCCCATAGGGAATGGTACTACTAGGAGGTGTAGCCTTGTTGGAGTTGGTGTGGTCTTACTGGGGAAAGTGTGTCACTGTTTGAGTGGGCTTTGAGGTCTCCTATGCTCAAGCTCCACCCAGTGTGGAATACAAGTCTCTTTCTGCCGCCTTTGGATCAAGATATAAAACTCTCTGCTCCTTCTCCAGCACCATGTCTGCCTGGATGCTGCCATG
Source organism: Arvicanthis niloticus (assembly GCF_011762505.2). Classification (NCBI taxonomy): domain Eukaryota; kingdom Metazoa; phylum Chordata; class Mammalia; order Rodentia; family Muridae; genus Arvicanthis; species Arvicanthis niloticus. The sequence continues at coordinate 79,591,775 of NC_047658.1, read as the reverse complement.
CTTCCCACCATGATGACAATAGACTAAACCTCTAAACCTGAAGGTTAGCCCCAGTTAAATGTTTTCCTTCATAAGAGTTGGCCTGGTTATGATTTAACAGCAATAAAACCTGAACTAAGATAGAGTTTAAACAACATCGCTGTTATATTCCTAGAATGCTTAAGTGTTGTGTGTGTGCATGAGTGTTTTGAAAGATTATGTGACTGTGAGACAGACACTTTTGAGTGGGACCAGTACAACAGGCCAGCAGGCTGAAGACTGTTGTCACCTCATTTATATAGGGCATAAGTAAGGTCGGCAATTCAGATGGGACTTCTATTTGAAAACTTGAGTCTGAGGCTGAAGTATTTCTTTTAAAAAAATCTCGAGATTTTCTCTCAAGGACTTCTAACTGATTAGAAGGAACCAACCATATTATGAGACATAACCTGCTTCGCTCTGAATCTGCTGATGGAGATGTTAATCACATCCGGAGCACAATGCTCACAGCTTTATCCAGAGCCTACAATCCTGACTGTGTGTAACATAACAGCTGGGCCTCGTCACCATGGATACATATGTTTTGCAGCCTCAGTACCACTCACCTGTGACTCCCAACAGCAGAACTAGGAGTCAGACCTGTTCTCCCAAAGCTTCCTGTGATGCACCAGAGTGACCTGGCACAGTAGCGTCCAGAGAAGTCACACAATGTCCCTCTCCATTAGCAGTAGTGGTGGCTGTCTCAGGGGAGGCGCCCTAGCTGAACTGATCTGTGCCCTTTGGGTTAGCACTCTTAGTTCTAGACCTGAGAACGGGGATTCAGCCGTGTAACTAGAAGCAAAGTGCCTCTTGATGTCTAGGTGCTGTGACATTCAGGAATATGGTTCTTGCCAGCAGTCAGCAAGTCTTAAGATAAAGCCCTTAAGATAAAGTCTAGAGCACAGAGGTAGGGGTTGGATCTCTTCTCTTGGTTGTCATGGGCTTAGTAATTGGTGCTCAGCCATTGGCTCTACTTTGATGAACTTAAACTGAGAGGGTGGAGGAGACCATTAAGCTAATCTTTCTGTCAACTTGATTGGATTAAGAAACCCATAGACCACTGGTGAGACACGCCTTTGGGTGTATCTGTGAGGGTGTTTCCTGGTCATCCGGAATGTGGGCTGTGCTAGCCCATAGCCTGGGGTCATGTACTGAATAAAAAGGGGGAAAGGAGAAAGCCAGTTTATGCCTACAGTCCCTGCTCTTTGCTTCCTCACCTAGCCTGATGTGAACGGGTAGCCTAACACTGCGGCTGCCACAGATTGCTCCCACCATGTGAGGCGCCTGCAGGAGGCAGAAACCATTATTGTGTATTGTTAAAAACAAGATTCTATTTACTGTAGGAACTGAGTTTCTGTTTTAAAGTCTGATTTCTGGAACTTGACCTGTCCCAACCCATGCCTTGCATTTGAGAACACCCTGACCTTTTCTAACCTCCTAATCCTCCCTAAAACCCTCCTCATTGGTGTTTTGCTTTTTCTCTTTTTTTTTTTTTTTTTTTTGAGATTTTTCTGTACTTCCTTTATGCTACACTGTCTCTCCTCTGTAAACCTGCTCTGCAAGTGCTTGTGATTTTATTCCTTAAACGGGGCTCTTGGCTGCACCCCAATAAAATCAAACTTTCTTCAAATTTTCTTCAGAATTGTGGTAGAGGTCTTATTTTTGCCTGGTAGGATTAATGCATGCCTTCCCCACTAAGACGGACTTCCAGTCCTTTCTCTGCCTCTTGTCAGCTACTTGGGTGCACAGCAAGAAAATTAACCACTATAGAGGCTGCTATTCTCTCCACAGACAGGGTTTAAAAGGCTGTATTCCTTAATATAGTGACCCTAAGGAACAGCAACAGACCTGGTGAGCTCTGCCCAGCTTCAACAGATGTAGGGCCCAGAGAAAGAGCAAAAAACCACAGGCCATGTACTATACTAGTTACTTTTCTGTTGCTGTGATAAAACACCACGACCAAAGCAACTTAACAGAAAGAAGGGTTTACTTGGGGATTACAGTTACAGAGGGTGAATCTATGATTATCATGGTGAGGAGCACAGCAGCACAGTAGGAGCAAGCAGGCAGGCAGGCAGGCAGGCATGGAGTTAGAGCAGCAGCTGAAAGCTTACATACTGACCCACAAACAGGAGGTAGAGAGAACAATTGGAATGAATGGCAGGAGTGTTTTGAAATCTCAAAACTTTTTCCCAGTGACACACCTTCTCCAACAAGGTCACACTTCCTAACCCTTCCCTAACCGTTCTACCAACTTGGGACCAAGTATTCAAATATATGAGTCTATAGGGGCCATTCTCATTCAAACCACCATACATGTCATATGCTTAAATATTTAAATGCTATAAATCACGCTGATGTATAGTTAGATGAAATATGTTCTCTCCTCCTACATGAACAAATGACCCTTCATCAGGTTTGGCATCCTCATCTTTTTCCTAAGCACGGAGAGAGTACCACTGCCAGCCGAGCCTGTATCTGTCCCCAGCCTCCAGACTGCCCTGCTTTCTTCTCTGTTTCTGGCTCCAAATCACACTGCCAGTGGCATTGCATGCACACAGGTAGACAGACCAACCTGTACATCACAGCTGTGTCTGAACTCTAAAAATAGAACCCTTATGTCCACCTCCTGGGTGTCCACAAAATTGAGGTACCCTCCCTTTTGGATAATGGATTCAAAGGAGAGGCCGTCCCAAGTCTGGAAGGCAGGCTCAGGCTGTTGGAGAAGACTAATTCAGAACATATAGAGTTGAGTTGGATATAGCATGTGGGGAGGGGCAAGCTCTGCCTGTTGACCCCAAGGACTTTCTGTTTTATGGGAAAGAGGATGGTTCAGACCAGAGTCTCTGAAATGTGAGGTCTAGGACAGGAACTCTCTTGCCTAAAAACACATTTGGACATTGTACAGGTGTGTTCAGGGTTAGCTTCTCACATGGGTCCCCATCTATTGTTAATGGGGGTTAATCTCTGTTTCCATGGATATCACCTCCTCTCACCAGCCTCGTCTGCTTTTTTCTTCCATTTCTAATCTTGGAGAATTCCCCAAATTTGCCATCTGCATACAAATTGTATTGTGGGGGCAGCTAGTTCTGGGAGCCACTGCCCCAAGGAGGGTGGTCTAAATACATGTTGCTACTTTGTTTTTTTATATCAATGCAGCTTTTAAAGATTTCATCTCGTTCCCTTTGTATTCCATATATTAATTCAGCTGGGTCTCTATTTGGGATTCTTTTTAGTTCAGTTTACAGCAAGCACAATCTTTCATGATATTCAGGTTTCTAAAATGTATTCTGCCTCTTGAGGTAAATAATTTTTCAAAGATAGAATTTTGTTTTTCTACTTTATTGTGCCTCCTATTAGAGTATTTGGATATTTCTGAAAGGAAGTTAAAGTAGACTTTCATGTGCCTGCAGACTGCTCTGGTACCTCTGGGGTCCCTGAACTCCATGCCTGCACACACCTGAGCTTGGCTCAAATATCAGGTCTCCAGACTTTTGGTCAAAGGTGAGTCCGTTTCTGAAGTTCCTCTTCTTGTTCCGCTCACAAACCCCAGTCTTGTATGGCTTCCACTTTTCTCTTTTCTTTATGTGTTGCCCTCTGGTCAGGCAAGCTGGGCTTCTAGAGGGCTGGTTGCACCTACCCTAGCATTTCTCATGATATCCCAGTGTGGATCTTGTGTGCTTCCTGTGTCAACATCAATCCACTCCCCTCCCGCCTTCTCCCTACTCTGCCCTGATAGCTCCTCTCTGCTCCACCCAGTGGGTCTGTCCCATGCTCCCACTTCTGTGCCTGATTTCAGTTTACTTAAGAACAACATTGACATGAACTCCAGGTCTCAGTTTCATAGGCTTCTCAAGTCAAGCACTCGGCAGAGTCCGAGTTCTTGTCTTCTCATGTTAAAGTCTGAGGAAGGATGGTTATTATTTATTTGATGCTGTATACTCATTATACATAGTGATGGGGTTATTGGAGATATGTATGTAAGTTAATCATCTATTTTGATTATGATCATAGGCCTTCTCATACTTCCTGACTGCTTTAGTTTTCATAGGTCCCTCAGACAGGCATGCATGTGCGTTCTCTCTCTCTCTCTCTCTCTCTCTCTCTCTCTCTCTCTCTCTCTCTCTCTTCTTTCTTTCTCCAAGTAAGAGAAAATATGGTATTTGTTGTTGGTTTTTTGAGTCTGACCTATTTTGCTTAGCATGATAGTTATATTTATTTTTTAATGGAAATAACATGATTCTATTCTTTATGGTTGAAAATGCATATATGTATACATACACATACATACATGTAACTGGATTTTTAGCTATTTTGTGTGTTCTTTTTTTTCTCCCTTCTCCACCCCTTCACTTCCACCCTTTCAACTGCCTAAAACTATGTGGGAGAGAAAGGATAGAGGAGAGAGAGAGAAAGAAATCTCCAAAAAAGACTGTGGTAGGAAAGGGGGTGGTGATATCATTAGCCTACTTCCTGCTGATTGGGAGTGTCAAGTTTCTTGGGACAAGTTTAATCTTCCCTTTTAGGATATCTGATTTCTTCTTGTCTCTTTGCACATGACTACTTGACAAACTGCAACCAACAATAGCCGACCAACAGGAAGCCAGCAGCAGCCACCAATAGCAACAACCAACTGTTGGGGGCTCTAGAATTTACATACCCTGTGAGGAGTCCCCAGATGGAGACAGGCCAATGCTGTCACTTGGCTATTGTGAACAGTGACCCAGATTAATATCTTTATTAGCATTTCACACCAATCAGTTGAGCTAACTAGTCCATCGTGACCCAGATTACTATAACCAATAAGGCTGCTGTCATAACTGAAGGAGAAAAACTGTCCACGATAAAGACAAACTGATTTCATGACCACTGATCCAGCACTTTAGAAGCTAACTGAAGAAATCCTATACACAGGAAAGCAGGATAAGTATACCCCCAAGGCCATGGAAAATAAAGAATTCCCTAGAGTAACAGAAAAGCAAAGGAAGACTGGGAAGTTGCCATCCATCAGGAAAGAACACAATGACAGAAGCTAATATGCACTCTCAGTGAGAGCTCTGCGCACTTTAAAAGGACATCGTCTTTTAATTCTTTAGTGATTTCATATATCCATATGATGTATCTAGGTCATATACCCCCCAGTTTCCTCTGACTCCTCCCAGTACGTCCCAACTCATCTCCCTCCCACCTTCATGTCCTTTTGCTATAACCCATTGAGTCTAAGTGCTGTTGACTGAGGTTGTTGACCTGACCTTGTGCAGGTGACCACAGCCACAGTAAATTTAGGGGTGCAGTGACCATGTCATGTCCAGAAGACAACACTTCACAGCACTGCTCTTCATCTCCTGGCACTTATATTTTTTTCGACCCCTTCCTCTGAGATGTTCTTTGAGCTCTAGGTTAGGGGTTGATATAGGTTTGCCACTCAGGGCTGAGCACTTGGCAGGTTCTTATTCTCAGCACTTTGACCAGCTATCAGTCTCCACATTAACACCCAATACAGGAAGACCCTTCTCTGGCCAAGGTTGAGAGCAGTACTAATCTATAGGTATAAACATAGAAATACTTAGAAAGAGGTTTGACAACACGTCCACTTAACAAAACAACAGTAGTAGCTTTCCTGCTAGGGTTTATGACCTCCTAATCATGGGCTTTTAGCCAGGTATACAGTGTCAGGGTCAGACTTTACTGTGGAGTAGGACTCAGATCTTGTTAGAAACTGTTTGGTTCCTCCAATAACCTTCATTCTACTATAGTACTAGTGGTCACATTTTTCCCAATAGGTTGGTATTATAGTATTTGGGGTCCAGATCAGACTATGGATCTCTTTTCACCCACAGTACCCTGCACAGCACATTCTCTCTGTTTTTATGACAACTGGCCAGCAGGTAGGAAGTTTCCAGAAGAAAGAGCTATGACTATTAATGGTCTTAATTCCCCTATCAAAAGATACTAATTAGCAGATTTTATTTTAAAATGGGACCCATCTATTTGCTACATGATGGAAATGTATCTCACTGGCAAAGACAAGCATGGCCTCTGGGAAAAGGTGGGGGAAAGCATGCCAAGCAAACAGAACTAGAAAGCAAGCAGATACAGTAATACCAATAATGGACAAAGTAGACTTCAGAACAAAAGTAGCTGGAAGAGCTATAATAAATGGGCCATTTATTTTTGATTAAGAGAAGAATCCATCAAGATGACATAACATTCTAAATATATGTGTGCTGAACATGGGCACAATCAGTTTCATAAAACGGGCACTACTGGCTATAAAGGCAGAATGACTTTATAAGACAATTTTAGTGGGTGACTTTAACGCCTCACTCTCACCAGTAGACAGATAGTCCTGACAACAAATAAAGACCTTCAAGCTTTTAGGGGGTGCATAGTACTTGTATGTGTTTATGAGTACAATTTGATCATTCCATTCAGGCACACAGTGTGTAATCATCAGATGGTCTCCTGATGCATTTCTGATTCCTTTGATCTCCTCCCTTCTAGTCCTTTATAGAATATTCAGGAAGTTATTGTAAACTGTAGTCACCACTTAAGGGCACCAGAACTGATCCCGCCTATTTAACTATATTGTGGGATCCACCTTTCTCTACTTTTGTTTCTTGCTGATCACCAACCTCTCTTCTTCGAGATCACTGTTTTTAGCTTCCACATGTAAGTGAAGTGCTTGGCATTTGTCTTTGTGTTCCTGTCATATTTTACTCAACAAGGAGTCTTCCAGTTCCATAAATTTTGTTGAAAATGCTGGGATTTTGTTATTAAATATGACTGAATAATATTCCATTGGGTAGGTCCTATTTTTATTATCTATTATCTATTATTTATGATGGACACTTTGGTTTATTCCATATCTTGGCTATTGTGAATAGTGCGATAAACATGAGAGGGCAGCTATGCCTTTTTTTTCTGCATGTGTATTCATATGTAGGGGAAAATGTGTGTATGTATGCGTGTGTGTGTGTGTGTGTTCAAAAATACATGTATGTACATGTAGAGAACCAAGGTTGAATTTGAATGTCCTGCTTGCAGGGTATTCTCCACCATTATTCATTGAGATAGGGTCTCTTGCTGAGTATAGAGCTTGTCAATTCAACTCCTGATTAGCTAGCTGGTTCCAGGATCTCCTATCTCTACCCTTTGCATACTGGGATTACAAGTAGCCACCATATCTCCCTGGTTTTTATGGAGTGTAAGAATCTAAATTTTGGGCCTCACCTTGATTGGCATGTGCTTTATCCATTGAGCCACCTCCCCAGTCTCAGTGTCTCTTCTATAAGTTGAGTTTATTTCCTTTCAAGACATACCCAGAAGTGGGACAGATGGGTTATATAGCGGCTTTATTTCAGGTTTTGAGGATGCCCTACTGTTCTCCACAGTGTCTGTATCAATTCACATTTCTACCAACAGAATAGATTCTTCCAAAGTCTTTTGCACTTTCCATCTTTCTGTTTCTCCAGCCTTATCCTCCTGTGCTTTCCTGTCTCCTCAGATTAGGGTCTATATCCAAATCTTGGTCCCCTTTACCCATGCATGGCTCTTGTAGCCCCATCTTCCTCAGAGCCTAGGCCCCGAATCATATTCTGCTAACATTGCTTGGGCTGGGCAGACAGATCTCTGGTGCTGTGATCCAGCACCAAAGAGTCCAGCTCCCTGCCTACCAGGATGATCTGGATTTATTGAATGCGAAAGGAGTTGGGTTTCTCCACTTCCTTTTCTGCCTTATGTGTTGGTGTGGACCATGTCTAAGTGCCATCTTCACTTTGGGCCTTGCCAAACTCTCTGCACCTCTGCCTTGTCTGGTGTCCCATGCTGTTCCCGGGACCATTGACTGATGCTCATCTTTCTGTGAGCATTATTAGCTCAGTGAAACTATCTTATGCAGCAGACAGTGCTCTGAGATTCTCGGTTGTACAGGTCTAGTGTGATCCCTCCCTGGCCCCTCCCAGACATCTCTCCTGCACTTCTGAGAAGGAAGGAGGTGGGAGCATTCAGTGTTTACTCGGCTGGCTGGGGAGTTGCCATGGTCACCATGTCAAACAGCCCCTGGAACAGAAACTTGCTGGGCTGACTCTATTAAACTGTGTGTGGCTGCCTGACTCAGCACAAGGAACACTGGAAACCTGGGAGAAAGAAGAAAGAGCACCTACCAGAAAGGGGGTGAGGACTCCTGGAATAGGCTCAGCTTCTGTGGAGAGAAGCTCATCAGTCTAACAGAGCAGCAGGTGTCCCATGGGACCAGAGGATGGCAGTATTTTTTGACTTAGTGTCCCAGGGCTCCCTTAACAAAGTATAAACTGGATGACTTAAAGGAACAGAAGTGGGGCTTGTGAGCTGGCTCATCAGGTAAAGAGGCTTGCTGCCAAGCCTGATGATCTGAGTTAGAGCCCTAGAATCCACATGGTGGAAGGAGAGAACCTACCCTGAAAAGTATCCCTGGATTGGGCAGGACATTCCTCGGCACTGTTTCCCTTTTCAAGAGAGTTTTGCCAAGGCAGGAACATAAGATTCCATTCTAGGGAATCCGAAAACATTTCCAATGAATGTGCCTACTCATTCATATAATTATACAGAACCCTCCCCAAAGCTCTCATTCCAAGTACTTTTAACAAAATAGAATAATGAGCCAAGATACTGAGAGGAGACAACAGTCTTGGAACCCAAAGTCCCCAGAGAAAAGGGCCAACCCCCTAAGCATTGCTTCCCTAAGAGGAAGGAAGCTGATCCAAAGGGACAAAATAGGTTTGCAGTTGGAACTCAGACATCAGACCCAAGCTGGGAGCTGTCTTCTTAGACTGGAAACAGACCCTTTACGCCGAAGCAAAGAAGTCTGCTTTATGGTGCTGTGGAGGGGTTTACTCCCTGAGCAGTTAGCCTCAGCTGCCTGGGTTTCCAAGCACATGCAAGTCCTTCCAAGATTCAAGCTCATGGCTTCTCCCAGAGAGTGCCTAAGAAGAGGAGGGGGAGGGGGAGGGGAGCTGAAGTAAGGCAGCCCTGGTGGCTGATGGCCCTTCTGCTATACAAGGCAGTGGGATGATGAAAGCTGCAGTGAGGGCAGGGCAGCTGATCCATACAGACACATTCTATTTGTTTCCTTCTGTGCCCCCTCCCCCCAAATGACTTACTCCAGACATTCTAAATGGGTGAGGGAGGAACTAGCTGTTCTCTATCAGAGAAGATTATTACATGGGGAGTTCTAGAAATTTATTCTATGACAAAGGAAAAGGAAATTTTATAGAACAATAGACAACCAAAGGGTTGAGAGAGAACAGAAAATCAGACCCAAGAGGGACCATCAAGTGTGGGAACTTACCAGCCTTTCTACCACTCAATGACTTAGATGAAAATTTTATGTATAGCAGTCAGGCAAGGTGGCTTACATCTATAATCCAATTTGGGAGGTTAAAACAGAAGGATTATAGTGAGTTTGAGGCTAGCCTGGGCTACATAATGAGACTCTGCCTCAGGAAATCAATCAACAAAACCAACTAACCAACTGACCAACATTCCCAAGAGGAAGAGCCTATTTAAGATACAATGCTTCATATTCCTGCTTCAGTGGGTTTCAGATGGGAGCCTGGGCCTTCTGAGTTTCAGAGAGAGGAAGACATGGCATTTCACAAAGGAACTGAAATAGGGCAGGCAAAAGAAACCATTCACTGTCCCACTAGTAAGGGGTCATCTCCCTCCCTCCCTCCCTCCCTCCTCCTCCTCTTCCTCCTCCTCCTCCTCCTCCTTCTTCTTCTCTCTCTCTCTGTCTCTCTCTCCATCTTCTCACCCTCCCTCTCTCTTCCCTCCCTTTTCCTTCCTTCTTCCTTCCTTACTTCCTCCCTCCCTCTTCCCTTCCTCCTCTCCCCTCCCTCTTCCCTGTCTCCCCCTCCCTCTGCCTCTCATTCTTCTGTTGTCACCAACTTTCATGTTGCTCCCTCCTGCCATGAGCTGAATCCTGTAGATGAAATGAAACTCGGGGCTTGCCTTTTAAAAAAAGCTACTGTGTGTTGTTGTTGGGAGATGATTAAAAGCCATGCAGTTGTTTAGGCTCTGGCCCCCTTGATTGCAAGGAAAACAAAACTAACTCCTTCGAGTTCCTCAGGAGAACATGCAATAATAATTCAGTGCTCTCCCAGATCAGAGACCATGGAGCCAGGGCTGGAGAAGGGCTCGGGCAGCTGGCTCACCTCCTTCTCTGCCCCAGGGTACAGGGTCTTGCTTTTGCTCATTGTGGCCCCATTACTGTTTCTTCACAATGCAGCCCCCTCTGATCATCAACTTGCAAATGGCTGTCATTGCCTTCAATTTACAGCACCTTTTCACCCTCAAGTGTTCCAACCCCAAACCCTACACCAAGTTCCTAAGACAGAGTCTGTTCAAGTTCCCAGGTTTGTTTTTTTCTGGAGCAAGCTTGACCCAAAACCTGACATATAATGAGGTTTCTTTCCTTTTCTTCTTTTTTGTGTATATGTACATGTGTGTGGAGGGGTGGATGCACACGTGTGTGTGTGTGTGTGTGCGCGCACACGTGTGCATGCGTGTGTATGGAAGCCAGCCATCAACTTTGGGTATTATTCTTCAGGTGACGTCTACTTTGTTTTTTGAGACAAGGTCTCTCACCCGGGACCTGGGGCTTTCAAGGCTAGAGCAGCTGGTCAGTGAGCTCCAGGGATCTTCTGGTCTCTCCTCCCAGCACCAGGGATGCCACCATAACCATATTCTTTATCTGGATGCTGAGGATCAAAGTGAGGCCCTCATGTTTATGCAACAAGCACTTAACCTGCTGAGCCATCTTCCTCTGCAAGATCAGATTTCTAATCAGCATGTTGATTGGCTGCTTTGGGGGTCAGGTGGCCATCACCAGTTCAGTTTAGCTTGTCTTTTTTTTTTTTTTCCTGGTAAGGTTTGGACAGCTGAAGTATGGATGTGAAAGTACCAACTGTAGGTAGGACAGGCTCTGTGGGACATTTTGTTTGTTTTCTTTGTACAGCCTACACTTGCAATGGTTTTGAGACAAGGCTGGGTCTCCTTTGCTTTGCCAAGTGCATTCCTCTCTGGGTCTCGCACTTGACCACTGCTGCTCCCTGGGCCTAGAATGCCCACCATAGTGCTGTTGTATTTTCCTGCCCAGGTGTGGCTGGGCCTTCCACCCAGGAAGGTGATGGATGGGTCAGAGAGGAACAAGTTGACCACATATATTTCCCCTCCCGTTTTACACAGGCTTCCTGTTGTTGAGGTGTCTGTGCCTGGGGACCACCTGAGACCTTGCCAGCTTATCCTTTGCTCTGAGCTTTTCTGATCTCTTTAGCTCCTGCCAGAACCAGTTATGTTTCCCTTTCAGCAACCTAGCATTTCTACACACCTCTGGTGAGTTAGTTCTAGTGGCCACTTGACTCGTCTTTGGGGTGTCACAGCAATGACTCCACTTTTAAAAAGAAACATGTTTAAAATGAATACATTAAAGGAGTTTGCTGTGATATCCCCGTTATGTACATCCACTGTGCACGGATCATGTTCCCCCCACCCGTCCTGACCAAGGCCCCCTCCCCCATTCTTTCTCCCAGCATTCTTCCCCATTCCCAGAAGACCTCTTTAACTTATGTTTATTTAACTTCCCCATTTCTAGTTGCTATTCTATTCTGTACTTACATGACTTTGGCTTTATACAGTGAGCAAGGATATGTGGTATTTGTTTTTTTTTTTTTTTTTTTTTTGTTTTTTTTTTTTTTTGCGCCTGGCCTGCTGCACTTGACGTAATTGTCTTTGCTACATCTCTATTGCTGGGAAAAGACACCATGGCTGAGGCAACTCATAAAAGAAAACATTTTATTGAAGGCCTGCTTACAACTTCAAAGGGCGAGTCTGTGATCATGGTGGAGAGCATGGTAGCAGGAAGCTAGACCCTGGAGCAATAGCTGAGAGCTACATCCTGATCTATAGGCAGAGAGAGAGACTCTAGGCTTGGCAAAGACTTTTGAAACCTCAAAGCCCACCCCCAATGACACACCTTCTCCAACAAGGTCATGCCTCCTTACCCTTCCAATCTTTCTCCAAACTGTTCCACCAACTTGGGACCTAGCATTTAAATATATGAGACTATGGGGGTCACTCCCATTCAAATCACTTTAATAATGGTCCAAGTAGTAGTATTCTGTCAGGTAAGTATAGTAATAGAATAAACTATGTGTCCCTGGTGTTCATGTTCTCTATCCCTGGGATCGATCTCTTCTTTTCTGTAAGAATGAGAGCAGTAAATAAACTAGAGCTAACCCAAGGGACCCTGGGAGGCCACGGTTTGAGTGAGCACCTGTGACAAGACTGGAAGCCTCCACCAGATACCAACAGTTGTTTGAGAAAAGCTTCTACCACTAGCAGTCAAGGAGGCCAGGTTAATTAAAAAGTCATTTATTCGTGTGTCTAAATTATAAAAAGTCTGGTGAAAAGATTAGAATTCAGAAAACAAAGTCCTCATTTCAATGCCACAGTTAGCACCTGTTGTATTTCCTTCTAGTTTTTTTTTTTTTCTTTATGTATGTTTTAAATATAGCTTTTAATCATGGCTGCCACACTTGCTCACACCACGTGGTCATCGTTTGGCATGTTGTTAGAGGATTTTCAAAAACTTTATCCTAATGACTTGAATGTCTGCTGTGGCATTGAGAGGACAAAGTAAAATCAAACCCACCATCCCCATCTTTCCCATAGCAACAAGGTGAGGCTTAGCTAGAAGGCAAGGCCATTCATTCTGAGATATGATTACTTCCAAGGTATGGGAGCTGTTTGAGATGGGGTCGGGGGTGGGGTGGGGAAAGGAGGTTCTTATGTGCTTGTGCTCCCAGATGGAGCTTTCTGGTGGAGAGCTGACATGGGGAGTGTTGCCTGGGTGACAGAGTCCCTCTGTACCCTACCCTCCTGACACCACAGGCCCCACACAGCCAACAGAGCTGTGTGTTAAAGCTGAGGCCACACCCTCACTTCATGTCTAGCAAATAGATGTTGAAATACCAGAAAGTCAGCTGGGCTGGAGGTGGGGAGGGTGGGGGTTTGGAGGATTGGGGGTTAGGGGAATGGAATTGGGGGTGAGGGCTAGGGCCAGAGGGGAGAGTTAGGGGTGAAGATGGTGGTATGGGGGCATGACTGGTTCTAGGTCTGTCCTCTGTGGATGATGGAACTGGGATGACAGTGCCAGGCTCTGAGAATCTTTGTCCTGGGTCTCCTGAAAGAGGGTTACTAACTGCTGGCCCCCACCATCATTGACAGGGTACATAGACAGAGGCCCTTCCTCCAGACAAACTATGGGTTGTCAGGCTGTTTTCAGTCTTTTAGGGCTGGGCAGAGATGGGGACGGTGATTGTCTTCTGGAAGAAAGTGCCATAGCCATATGGATCCTTGTCAAGTCTTGGTTTTTTACCCTCTGGCCAGGGGCAGGGTCTGAACAGCTCAGACTTTGTGGCTTTAGCTTGTAAGCATGCCTCAGACTTGAGGGAGGATCTTCAGATAAAGCCAGACTTCCTGAGAAGATTGGAACATGATGTCAAAAGCAGGCTCATTTGCATAATAAAAGCACAATAAAAGTAATAGGGCTGTATTTTCTACCTGATGCTGTGGGAGTGGAATATTTCTTAAATTGTTATTTTAGAAATCGGCTTTGCTCGGTGTAATTTATATACAATGTAATCAGTCAATTTTAGAAGTACAATTCCATAAATTACCCCTGACAGCTGCTGATATGCTTTCTGTCACTATCAGTTCACTTCTAGAATTTCCTGTAAATGGAGTCACGCAAGGTACACCTTATAGAGTCTAGGGTGTGTCTTCCTTTACTAAGAATGATTCTTATTTCATGTATTCTTCTGTGTGTAGTCATGAAATAGTTACATCACAACATATGTATATGTGTCTATGTGTGTACTTGTGAGCATGTCTATGTTGTAAAGGCCAGAGGTTGTGTCTTGTGTCCTCCTCAACTGTTCTACACCTTAGTTTTTGAGGCAGGGCTTCTCATTGAACCAGGAGCTTACCAGCTCAGATGAGTGGTACCAGCAAGCCCCAGGGATCCCATTTCTGCCTCCCAGTGCTGGGATTACATGTGTGTGCCACCACGTTGGCTGGGGATTTGAACTCAGGTTCTCATGCTCGAAAGTTAAACTGTTCTGGTTTGCTTTCTCTTTCTGAGATAAACACCAGGAACAAAAGCAACCTAGAGAGAAGAGTCATTGAGGGAAGTCAGGGGAGGAACCCAAGGCAGAAACTTGGAGAAGCAGAAACCATGGAGGAGCACTGCTTACTGGCTTGCTCCCATGATTTGCTCGGGTTGGTTTTTTTACAAACCTCAGGACCACTTGCCCAGGGATGGCGCCACCCACAGTGGGCTAATGCCTCTCACATTAACCACTAATCAAGAAAATGCCCCACAAAATTGTCTACAGACAATCTTAAGAAGGCGTTTTCCTCAGTTGAGGTTCTCCCTTCCTAAATGACTCGAGCTTGTGTCAAGTTGACAAAAACAAACAAAGAAACAAACCAAACAAACAAAGAAACAAAGCAAAACAAAATAATGTAAACATTCCACTAACTGAGCCATCTCCTCAGGCTGCTATGTCATAGTTAATGAACCTATGTGCTCCCCCCATCTCCCCTAAAATAATAGCTTAGTAAGTTCTTTGGACATTTGAGTATGCATCTTTGTTGGGCATGTATTTTTGCTTTTCATTGTGAAATTATTAGAAGTCTGTATTAGACAGGGTTCTCCAGGCGACCACACCAGCAGCTTTTATATATATATATGGGAGGAGTTTAGAAGACTTGGCTCCTACATTGTGAGGAGTCCAAGTTTCCAACTGGGGAAGTCCAGTTTGTGATTAGGAGCTCAGAGAGAGAGAGAGAGAGAGAGAGAGAGAGAGAGAGAGAGAGAGAGAGAGAGAGAGCGAGCGAGCAGGGTGGACTTGCAGCTCTTGATCAAAAGCTGTCTGCTGCAGAACCAGACAGAGGCAGTGTGGCAGAGGACCTGAAGCCATCTGAGAAGCCCTCCCTATGGGCAGGCTCTTGTTCTCTTCAGGCCCTTTTGGAAGGCTTCTGCTTTACTCACAGTGCTTATCACTTGGCTGTGTGTAATATTTGTAGTCAGTACTCTCTGTGAGGTTTGCCTTTCTTATTATTGATATAAGTAATTTGTGATTTTAAAACTATTTTTATTAATATAGCTAGAATTTTGAAATATTTATTATCTCTCTCTGTGGCTGTCTCTGTCTTTGTCTGTGTATCTGTGTGGATTTATGTGAGTGTGTGCACACATGAGTACACACAAATGCAGGTGCCCAAGAAGACCAGAAGATAAGCAATTTTGAACTGGCATGTGTGTGCTGAAACCCAATTCCGGTTTTCTGCAAGAATAGCAAGTGCTCTTAACTGCCTAGCCATCTCTCAAATCTAGATTTTTTTTTTAAAAAAAATAATTCATATCTTTAAGAATATAGGTTGTGATTTAATTGGATTTTTAAAAATTTGTCTTGTGTTTTAATGATTTCTAGTATCTTTTATTTCCCTCCTTTGGTTTCCTTTGGGTTTAATCTGCTTTTCTTTTAGCTTCTAATTTGGCAGCTTATATAATTTATTCGACCCCTTCTTTTCTAACATAATTTTAATGCTAAAAATGGCCCTCCAAGAACTACTTTACATATACTCTAGACATTTTGATATTTTTGTGTTGTTTTAGTTTAATATATTCTTCAATTTACTTTTTGATTTCTTCTTTTTCACATGGGATATTTGTAAACATATTGTTAATTTTCAAACACTGGGAGGGAATGTCCAGATACTTCCCTACTGATGGTTTTTATTAGCTCTCTGGTGAATAGATAACATAGTTTTAACATAATTGAAATACAACACATTTAAATGTACAGAAGACTTTTAAAAAGGATTGTTTTTATTTATGTGTGTCACACACACACACACACACACACACACACACACACACACACGAGAGGAGGCACACATTTAAGTGCAGGTATTTGAGGAAGTCAGAAGAGGACCTTGGATCCCCTGGGACTGGAGTTAGTAGGACTTGAGAGCCATATAACATGAGTGTAAGGGACAGAATCCAGGTCCTCTTCAGGAGCAGCAGATGTTCTTAACCTCTGAGCCATTTCTCCTGCTCCTAGGAGACCTGTTATGGTCTAGAGTACAGTTAGCCTGTGCTAAAACATCATATGTGCCTTGGAAGAGCATGACCTCCCCAGTCGAAGGCTGTGTTCTCTGTTTGTCTGATTCAGTTTGCTTAAGTCTCTGTGTCCTCACGCTCATCTTCCAGCTATTCAGTTACTGAGAGGACAAAATACTCAAGCAGTCTTTGTATTGGTGGGATTTCTTAAAGTTCTACAAGTTTTTACTCTATTTCTTGGAGCTTTGTTATTAATTGGGTACATTCAGGTTTTTTATATCCTCAATTAATTGACTATTTTATTACTAAAATACATCTCTTTCTCTTTTAATATTTCTTGCTCTAAATTATTTGTTCTTTGCTTGTACAGACAATTGAGTATACTTTTGATTTAGATAACGTTTCTTCCTTTACTTTTTCCTTGCATCTATATTGTACACTTTCACTCTCAAATATATTTTTATGCATTTCTCTTCTAGCCAAATTGAAAAATAGTAACTCAGGTCCTATATCCTGTTTGGCATGTAACATGCCATTTTTGTTAACAGTACCACAATGAATACATTCTGGTGCCTATTGCTTTCTCCTTATCCCCTTTGCATTTGTGGATTAGTGAAGGATAAATGCAAAAGTAAGAAGTAAGATTTAAATAATTTATGCCACACTTCTAAAGACTAGGAGATCTGTGGAGAGACTCTGAGGCCAGTGGGAGGAAGATGGAAAAGCCCTATGTTACGTTCTTGTCCTTTTAGAATGTGTGTATCTGCAGATTGACAGCTGTATCTGTAGATCAACAGCACTGAGTATGTTCTGCACCCTAAGAAAGGGGCAGTGGGGATCTAATACACTCACCACCAAGCAGTAAGGAGATAAAACAAAACAAAACAAAACAATGCTTCAATATTCAGTCCTGCAGAGGCAGGTGTTCTTAGTAGCCTTAAGACTTCACTCCCCAGGGAAATGAAACCCCCACTGAGATGCCCAAGGCATTCACCCTAAGGGCCAAAATCATTCAGGATATATGTCTGGGAATCTCGGTGTGCCCAAGGCCTATGCTTTTCCCACACCTCAGCCATTGGCTGTGGTGACCCAGCAAGAGAAGAGAGCAGCCCTTCACAGTGAGGAGTTGTTGAGAGTGTTGCTGGGAAGTACTCTGTGATGTTCCAGGCCTAAGGCTGTGGAAAGAGGTGGAGTTTTACTAAAAACCCAGTCTATGGTATTTCATTTTATTTAAATATGTATACACATGCATACACACATATCGTATATTATCCTAACCACACATATGCTGTATATATATGCTATGTGTATTTGTGTGTGTGTGTGAAGTGAGTGTGTAAAATGAATGGGTGCATTCATGCATTCATATAGGGTGCACACGGAGGTTAGTGGACAACTTCTTTTCTCCTTTTAGGTCCCAGAGATCAAGCTCAGGTTGCCTGTTAGGCTTGGCTACTAGTGTCTTTACTAGCCAAGCCATCTTACAGTCCAGAAGTACTGCATTCTCATAGCATTTATGGACTGAGACCAGCAGACATAAAATCTGCTGCCAGGTATGTGGGATTTTAAAAATCACTTGGAATCAATTATCATTTGTTTAACTGATTGATTAATTTTTAAATTGTTTTCACTTCAGTTCTTCCATTCATTCATCTTGAAAAAAGCGGTGGGAGTGCTGGTTGGGTGGCTCAGTGGTTAAGAATACTGGCTGCTCTTCCAGAGGACCCAGGTAAACTTGGTGGTACACAACCATCTATAAGTGTAGTCCCAGTGGAGCTGACACTCTTCTGGCCTCTGCAGGCACCAGGCATCCATGTGTTACACAGACATACATGCAGCAAAATACCTATCCACATTAAATAAATAAATAAAATGTTATTTTAAGAAAGTAATTGGTTTGACTCATTGCAATGAACATTTTCAAATTAAGCTGTTGGGGCAAAAGTATATAATATGTGACAGTGACACTGCAGCTTCCACCGTGAGATTTTTAAAATTTTAATATTGATTGTTTTCTTTTCTTTTATGCGGGAAGTTGCAATGATGAAGGGGGGTATAGAGGGATGGGGAGATGTATAGGAATGGGATTCGTGATGTGAAATTCACACAAAATCAATAAAACATTTTAAAAATGATATATTTGAAAAGTCTAAAACCATTGACCTCTATTTCAACATCATTAGTTAGAAAGAAGAATTATTTGTAACTAATGCATATAAAGTGAGAAAAATAATATAAATCAAGACAAAACCATCGAGGCATAAAACTAGAGAGTAAAACAGGAAATAAAAAAGTAAACAAAGGGTTGTTTACATCCTGCCCCACACTGTACTATTGTATAGCAAGAAAAATATTAACTCAAGTCCTATATCCTGTTTGGCAGTATGTTCAGGCTATATCCTATATCCTGTAATAGGCAGTGTGAAAACTTTTTTTCTACCGTGACACCTAGTATAGTATACACATACTAAAAGTGAATAACTTTAAGTATCTGTAATTACTATCTTTGATTAGGTAGTATTGGAGGTCAGAAGTCTAAAATGCATTTCACTGGGGCCAAATCAAAATGTCACAGAGTTGTGTTCCTTTGGGAAGTTGTAGGAAAGACTGTTGCTTTCCTTTCCTAGCAGGAGGTGTCCTCTTCTCTTAGTCTTGTTGTTTCTTTCTCTCTTGAAACCTGGTTCTGGCTCTTCTGCCTCCTTCTAGATTTCAGGACTTTGTGATCACACTGTCCTCCATTGGCTAACTTGGGATACACTAACTTAACTTAAGGTCAGATGATCATCAAGTTTAAGTGTCTGTACTGCCATGTCTCCCAGCCATGTACATAATGTGTTCACAGCATCTGGAAGTTAGAATACAATCATCTGGTATGGATTGGATGTAAAACTCCCCATAGGCTCAACATGTTTGAACACTTTGTGCCCAGATGGTGACACTGTCTTGGGAGATTGTGGAACCTTTGGGGGCATAAGACTATGCTGGTAAACATAGGCCAGTAGGGATTTGTCTTGAAGGCCAGAGCTTGGTTCCTGATTCTGGTCCTGAGTTCTGAGTTTCCTTTCTGATGCCACTGTATGACCATCTGCAAGCTCCCATCTCCACGGACTAAGCCATTCCAGCTGACATGTTTTCCCTTCCACAAAGGGTCTGTGCTCTAAACCAGATAAAACAAATCTTTCCTCCATCAAACCCTTCCTGTCAGTTTTTGTCTCAACCATGAGAAGAGTAAGGGAAACATTTGTGGGGCATTACTCTGTGTATCACAGATAATAGGAACTAAGCCTTGCTTGACAGTAGCTCTGCAATCCCAGGCATCCCAAGCCTGGGGCATGTGGTTTGAATGGGATTGTCTTACAGACTCAATTGTTTGAATGCTTGTTCTCCAGGCAGTGCTGTTTAGCAAGATTGTAGAACCTTTGTTAGATAGAGCCTCAATGGAGGAAATGGGTCACTGGAGCAGGCCTTCCAGTGTCACAGTCTCATCTCATTCCCTGTCCATTCTTTGCTGACTGCAGTTGCTGTGTGACCCGCTGCCTCACACTCTTACACACTTGCCTTCCCCATGTTGAAGTTAGAACACACACGTCATCTGTTCAGGTGATTCTTACATGTCTAATCAAAGCAGTGGAAATTGCCAGTATTGTCACATCTGAGTTTCAATAGCCAGGAATCAGAACTCCTCAGGTTAGGCAGGAAAACCCTGTTTGTGTTGGGTAAGGACACCCAGTAACTGAAGTTTTGGGGAGATGCTATAAAAAGCCACAAGACCCCCCAGGCAGAGGAACCCTAGTGAAGGCAGGGTTTTGTGTGGAATCTGGTACATAGTAATTCATGGACTTTGATGACCTGGACTTTATGGTCCTTTTCATAGGAAGGAAGCCTGCTGACCAAGGCCTTTGTTGCTCGTGCGAACATTGCTTATGAAGCCACTGGTCAGATAGAGAGGGGGATTTCCATGATTTGAGCATGAGGAGGGGACTTTAACAGTTGCCACTGCTGGTGACAGTTCTTGATAAACTAGCAACTCTTTGAAATGAGTCCCAGAAAATCCCACTGGTTAGTTTCTGATCTTCTCTTGGGGGATGTGTGTGTGTTTGGAGCTTACTGAAAAAAATGTTGTTGAGCTACACATGGAGATGGGAGGCTGGGGAATAGTCCAGGAACACAGACTAAGAACCGGGGCTGAAGATGTCTTTCGAAACCTTTTGGTGAGTGTTTTGCTACAGTGTTAGATTGCCACCAATTCATTTGCTTTCCAGCTCCAGACCCTTGTCTAAGGCAGCAGCTTCACTTTCTTTTCCTGCTCATTTGAGAGATGTGAGACGGAAGACACACATGAGAGAGAAAGAAGAGACAGCTTCCAACTATCTTATCATCTATACCTGAGACCTTTGGCAAGCCACCTTTCCCATGCTTAGTTTCCTGAGTTGGGCCCCCGTCAGCTGGCAGTGTGATGTGGTTGGTAGTGTTCCTTAGGGGCCAGTGGATGCTGGTGATTTGGATCTACAGTGCAAGACGCAGCATCAGTCTCCCCGTTTCTTTGAATTTGCACTTCACTTACATTTCCTGCTTTAGGACTGTTCCCCACGTTGGGCTGGCAGCTATTTCATGGGCAATGCCCTAAAATATATGTGCTATGGGTCATCATGCTATTTTACTCTTCCATTCAACAAACAAGCCTACATCCACGTATACCTGGCAAAGTAAGCCACTCCCATATGCCTGATCTTTGTGTTAGATGGGAAAGAAGTGAAATCCAGCCTTGTTGAGTCCTTGGGTCCTGACAATACCTGAATTGGAAGGACATTTTGTTCAATCGCCTTCTCTTATTAGGAAGCAAATGAAAGCCCGAAGAGATGGACTGATTAGCTCTAGATCACGTAGCAGAATGGAGGACCTCAGAACTGGGGTTAAAAACCCATCTTCCAGCCCAGTTCTGCCATAGTCTTCCATTAACTTCAACATTCTGTTAGCTGATTCAAACACAAAACCGTAATGAGCCCTAAATTATTTTCTCCTTGAGCTCAAAGAATTTTTAATTGGAAAAGGATGTGCCCAAATTTGTGATGAGAAACAATTAACACAGCCTCCTGGACTTGCTGGGCCATAGCCATTGTTCCAGCAAAGGCACTGGATAATGAAAGGAAAATGGAGACAAGGACAGAGAGCATGCGGCCGTTCCTGGTTCTTAAAGCCTTCTGTCTCCACTAAGCTGACATTTGTTGCCAAACAACAACCCAGGAATAGCCAGGAATAGCCCAGGTGATACCAGCTACCTAGCCCAACTCTTCAGAGCTGCACTTGGCAACAAAACACTACCGTTTTGTTGCCAAGAGAGATGAGTTGGCATCAGTTGAGTCCTGGTCATGAAAGAAGGGCTTTGGGAACACAGGCTCCATCCACTCTGTTGTCCAGCACGGACGCCACCTTGTTTTCAAACCAGACCAACCCATACCCAGCCCTGGGAAGCCACAAACAAGAGACCGTTGTCACATCTGCAGACAGATGAGGCCTGTGACCCCTTCCTCACCAGCTCATGCTGCTTTACCCTCCACTCGATTCAGGTTTCTAAAAGCTTCTAATGTTTAACTTAGTCTCTGCCTTCTGCCTCATGAAGTTGATCCTTCAACAGCCAGATTAACTTGGTCCAGCTCTTGGTTCTTCCTATGTAACAGATCAACTACTGGCCCCTCCCACTCCTTTTACTTTGTTACTTTAAAGTCCATGCGAGGCCTCATTGGCTCCAGCACCCAAGAACCTCCTATTCTTCCTCCAGGAAGGGATCACTCTGACCTGTCCCCTTTGGCTCTCCCTGGTTCCCCTAGTCTGAGCCACTGTGTCTGTCTGGGACTCACTCTGAGCTCTCTTCCAGCTCCTGCTGCAGCTCCTGCTCCTGCTGCAGCTCCTGCCACCTCCTCACTCCCACTCTGGGCTCGGCTTTCAGCACCTGGCCTGACTTAGAACTCCCCTTGATTCTCTCATGGTAACATCTCACCACTGTTGGTGGTGTAGCTCTCTTGAGCCCTTACCGACTAGATGCGTTCTCAGCCCCTTTACCACCCAAGGGGAGAATGCTTAGAAATGGCCAGTGTTTCTTCCACAGTACTGCTAGCTGAGGGCTTGAAATTCCTGCACACTCTAGAATTTGGAATTAACTGCAGATTGCAGGGGCTGAACACCGCTTAGAAGTCAGCCCAAACACTTTTTCTGATTGTGGATCTCTAGAAGTCTCATCTTGTCCCTCCAACCCCATGCTAACTCCACAGACCAGCTAAATTAGGATCTTAGAGAGACATTATTAGATTATTAGGTGCAAAGCTATATAACAAAGCTATATAACTTCTAACTAAAACCATCTATAACAACCAAAGACCCCTTCTCATCCAGATAACCCTGGAGATTCTAGAAGTCACCAGCCTAGCAAGGAAACATTGCCCTTGCACGTGTCAGTCTTGAGAAAATGCCAGTAAGTGTCCTGTAGAAGACGTTACTGCACAGATATGTATAAGGTGTAATTATACAGACAACACTGACGAGTAAAGGACAGTAGTTGACTGAAACACCCAGACTGGCTATAACTCAAAAGCAGGGACACATATTTTATTCTTGTCTCAGGAACTGAAGAGGATGTGGAGACAGCTTGCAATAGGCCTGACCTTGTCAGAATGGACCTGTCAACACTGGCAGGAAGTCTGTTCTGATCACTGTGAGAAGTGAGAGTATGGTAAAGAAAAACTAGGTCACAGTTTTGATGTCCGAAAGTGAACGCAACACTGTGTGTGAAAGTGGACGCTACAGGAAGTACCTATCAAATGAAGTGGTGCTTGTGGCCAGGAACTGAAGTCAAAGTGTGTAAAGTCACGAGGAAAGTTACCTGGAGATCAATATAAGTATATTTTGGCCACCCAAAAATACAGACATTGCAATGGGTTTCAGTTAAATCTCACATAGAAGTGTAATATGTAAAACAGATGTACTCTGGGTAACATGCATATGTTTGTATGGTGACTGTGGGGGTATTAGTTCCAATTTGCTATATTGTGCGTGATGAGAAACAGTCTAGAAATATAATCACACTCTTCTCAGTTGTGTGAAATGGCTACCATGGATGGGTTTGGCTCTAAGACCCAAGCTGATGGACCAGCCATCACCTTAAACACAGTCACCATGGCTGAGGCCAAGAAACAGCTCTGAAGAATATTATATTTGCAGTTAAACATTCTACAGGAAAAGTAACACATAGTGCTTCCCACCAGTATGCACTGGTCAAAACCTGTCACGTGGGCCACCCAACTACAAAGGGGCAAAGAGGAACAATCCTTACATATGCCTAAAATGTATTCCTAGTGAGAATATGGAAGCCACTGGTGTATTTGGGTTCTTCATTGGCCCCACAATGATACCCCAGGAATGCTGTTGGAAAACCACTGAATCACTTCCCCCATTTTAGAATGAGGATATGGTGGTCAGGTTGCTTGTTTAGGTCATATCAAAATGGACCAGGATTGAGATGCCTCCGTTCTTAGTTCAAGACCAGGATGGAGATATCTTTGTTCTCAGTTCAAGGCTTTTCTCATTTTTGTTCACAGCATTTTGGAGAGAGGGAACCAGGGAAGAGAAAAGGGTGACTCACAGGATCATTCTGAAGGATCATGTAGTCTTTAGGAAAATTTCCATGATGCCTTGCTATGTGTTCTAAGTGACAAAAGGATGCAGTGAAGACACATTAGCTCTGGTGTGTCAGGGGACACTGGCAATAGAAAAGGCGTCTGTAGAGAACCATCACTGATTGTGAAACATAATGCTCCTAGTGAGGCCAGGAAGTCACACAGAAGTGGCCAGCTTTGTTGCATCCTGAGAGAAACACATCAGGATCACAAGTGAGGAGGATGGTGATCAATTTCTCTCAGTCAATGGCACTACACAGGGAGCATTTATCCCTCGGCATGGGGTAGTTCCGCAAACATTAAGGACCATCTGTTGTGTCTAATACACATTGTTAAGTGTCAGGGATCCAGAGACAAATAGCAGGTGATAGCAGAACTTAGGACTGGAGAGGTTGGATGCTATCAATAGATGTCCTTTATTTTTCTTGTTGCTCAGACAAAATACCTGACAGGGAGATGAGGTTTACTCTGGCTAACTGTTCATCATGAGGGCGAAGGCAAGGTAGGAGTGTGAGCTGATGTTCACTCTAGGTGCATTGGGAAGCAGAGAGAGGAAAATCAAAGGATTTTGCCTCCCAGTTTAGGGTAGGCCTTTCCTCCTTGGTTAATTCTCTCTAGAAAAACCTGTGCAGACATGTGCAGAGGTATGCCTCACTAATACCCTAGAGTTTCCTAACTCAACAAGCTTGACAACCAAAGCTAGCCATTGGAGGTTTGTCTTTGGGCAGTGGTAAATCATGGTTCTAAGTTTCTCTCCTCTTAGTTTCACAGTGTGCACCTGGGGAAGCCAGTTCACTGGCTGATCAAGTCCACACATAGATGATCATGTAAAATTCACACGTGTGGCCCATTTTGAGTCACTTACTGGGACTCTCTCTCTCTTCCAAAGTCACACAAATTCCACTTCTATGCATCTTCACACACAGCATCCTCTGTAGGAAACACCGAGGCTCTCTGCTTCCCCTCCCCGCTGCAGGATGCTGTTCGTTTCTTTTGTAACAGAATCTTATATAATGTCCAGTCCTGTCAGCCTTGAGCTGTCTATGTAGCGCAGGCTGGCTCTGAACTCTCTTAAGTGCTGAGATTATAGGCATGTGTTACCAGGCCTAATCTAAGTTATCTTCAGATCTCTAAAAACACAAATAGCTTCCATTTTTCTCTGCCTTGTCTCCTTCATTGCCTCCCAGTCTTTCCTGGGAAGGTAAAGTTTGATAGGAAGCCCACAAAGGTTGAGCCCTCCCTGTCTTTCTGTCCTCATTTCTCTTTGTCTTTCCTCTTGCCTTCACTTACCCCAACAGTTACTTTGTCACATTCCATGCATACAAAATGCCATGCAGGGCTCTTGATGCCCAAGGCGTTTTCCCATGTTGACCCTTCGTAGCTTCAGAGCATACTGCGCCATGCCCTGTACTCTCCGTGCTCTTGGTCATCCTCATCTAACTACTCCTCCCACCCAGGATCCAGTTTGTTCTCATCATGTGCTTGCATTACTTGGGGGAGTCTTCATTCTATGGTGCTAATTACTCATCCTCTCATTAGAGTTTGGATGAATCTGCCCTACCTCAATACTTAATAGCTGCAACTTGCTTTGACTCTTTGAATCTCTACTTGTGTGCAGTGAGCTTGGTAGTATATCTTCTGCCAAGAGTTATCCTGAAGGTTAAGATAAACAATTCTAACTCATTCCAGAGGTTACCATGAGTACAGATGTAATAGTGAATACCTGTAGGAGTGTACCCTTACATTTCTCCCAGCGTTCTGTCAACTCCTTGACTACAGGTATTTGGTTTTATGAAACATTCCATTCTTAAGTGCTTGTTGAAGGGCCAGGCCAACAGGAGGGCCCTTTGGAACGAGTGAAATGGTTAGGGAACACAAAACTGTGTTCAATGACTGATTAGCTTGAGAATGCAAAAAGGTGTCATGCCTGTTCTAACTGGCAGGGTTGGCAAACCACAACCTTCTATGCTTCTTTGGTTTAGAATGTCTGTGGATGTGAATCTGCCAGTCTCTTGGTTCTTGAGTGGGCAACCACAGATCTTTCACATAAGAGAGAGGGAGGAGGGAATTAGGTAGAGTGTGAGCTTTGGAGCCAACCCCACTAATTTTTAAAAAATTGTTTTTTATTTCTTTGTGTCTGAGGGTGTTTGTGGAAACTCATAGGAAGAGTGTTGGACCCTCTGGATCTGGAGTGAGCTTAGCCATGGAGCCATCTCTGCAGCCTCAATCTTACCAATTCCTTTTGGAGGCTCTGCTCCTTTCTAGGTATGGGTGCTACAGTGTTACCCAGGCGTGGTGAGTGTCTGGTCCTCAGGAGTGGATGGGTCCTCATTTCTGAGCCCCACTGAGTTGCTCATTGGTGACATGCTATGCTCTCACAGGAGCAGCTGGAGAGTGGCACGTCCTTATTGTTGGTTACTTTGCTTTGTTCTCATGGGCAGATGATTTCTTCAGAATGCTCATGAAGACTTTGAGGGTGGAGATTTAAGGTGTGTGTGAATCCGGGATTGTGAGGTGTAAGAACATATGTTTGCTGAAGGTCCACTGGGTTCAGAGGGATTGACGTACTGAACACACAGTTGTAGATGTCTTCTTCTCCCACTTCACTCCTCTCCTCTTCTCCCCTTTCTCCTCCCCCTCCTCTTCTTCCTTTCTACCCCTCTTCTCTCTCTCCCCCACTTCTCCTATCTCCCTCCCTCCCAGTCAGCTCTCTATTATGGTAACAAAGTACCCAGGACAATCAACTTAAGAGAAAAGGTTATTTGGTCCAAACTTTTGGTCAGTGGATTTAGCTCATGTTTGTTTTCCCCATTGCTTTTGGACTCGTGAGGAGGCAGCACAGTATGTCAAGGAGCTGATGGCAGAGCAAGGCTGACCAATGCATGGTAGCCAGAGAGTGAAAGAGAGAGCAAGGGCATAAGGCACTAGTATTTCTTTCAAAGACGTGCCACCAATAACCCAGATACTTCCCACTATAAGGTGCCCCACTTAAGGTTCCATTGCCTCCCAGTGGTGCCATTGGTCAGGAATCACAGATTTTAGGGGACATTTAAGACCAGAACCACTGTACACTTGCCCCATCTTTACCTCCCTCTCTATCACACATTTGCATATTTATTTATTTTTGATACAGAGTCGCACGATATAGCCCAGGGCAGCCTTGAACTTGTGCTCCTTCTGTCTTTGCTTCCTGAGTGATGGAGTTACAGGTCTGCACCACCAGCCTGCCTTGCCATGACATTCCATTTCACTTCCCTCAGTGCTATACACCAACCTTGGCCTATCTTTGCCTATCTATGATCTATATGCCCTATCACAGTTGTCCTAAGATCCTCTCCTCACTACCTCTCCACCCTTCGCATCAGCTTCTTTCCTTACTCACATTGCTAACAGATTAAATAACTCGTGGCTAAAATACAAATCCCTGGGTTAAAATAGACTAAGCTCACCTCTGGCCAAGAGGGATGCTACTTCTGTTTGACCAGTCTGCTGAAAGTGGAACTCAATAGGGTGGTCAAATGTGGTGGATGCCTACAGTGGTTCTGCTGGCCCGTAGGGTTCTCTGGGAAGGGTGTGTGAAAAGGGATGGCAGGTGTCTGGAGTCCCATGTCCTGTTCCTTCAGATCTGGTATGCTTTCAGGATTCAGCAAGAAGAGAAAGGAACAAGAAGGAACAGATTGGATTTGGAGTAGGGGTGTGGATCAGTGGATAAAGTGCTTGCTATGCAATTGCGAGGCCCAGAACTGCAGAACTCACTAACATCTGGGTGGACATGGACTGCCTGTAATGCAGCACTTGGGAGGCAGGGGCAAGTGATCTTCCGGGTAAGTTGGTGAGCTAGACTGGCTGGAATTGGTGAGTTCTGGGATTAGTAAGAGACCCAGACTCAATAGAGTAGAGTGTGATTGAGGACGATGCCCAGTGTCAACTTAGACCTCCATATATTCATGTGTATGCACGAGTGTGTGTTCACGCACCAGTGTACATGTATGCACACACACCTCACACAAATGCACAGAATAGATTGATATGGTGTCTATGACCTGGCTAACCTTTTCTCTGTCATATA
This sequence comes from Arvicanthis niloticus, assembly GCF_011762505.2. Classification (NCBI taxonomy): domain Eukaryota; kingdom Metazoa; phylum Chordata; class Mammalia; order Rodentia; family Muridae; genus Arvicanthis; species Arvicanthis niloticus. Next base: position 79,563,850 of record NC_047658.1, on the reverse strand, counting down.
TTCTACCTTCTGTGGCAGCATTTTGTTGGCTTCTAGCCCCTTTATGTGGCCATTAGGGATACTGTCTCAGTTTTGATGGAGTGTAAAGAAGCCCTGTCCAGGTCCTGTCTTGTATTCCCATAATTCTGCCCTTCTCTGAGCCAATCCTTCGAGGCAGTCATTAGAATAAGCCTTAAAACTGGGGCTGAATTAAGGAAACACTAGAAGAAAATGAAATTCCAAATGACAGCCATATCTAAGGTAGTGAGAGCTCTCCTCCGTTTCTTTCAGTGGGGAGTCCCCCACTGCCCATGCTGACCTTACCTTCTGCTCTTATTGTCCTGATCCAATCTGGATCAGAGCCTGTGTTCTAACCTAAGCAGGCTGAGTCTCCATCTGGGAGCCCAGGATCACTGTGGAAAGAAGGAGGAGACCAAATCTTGGAAAAGCACCAGGAGGGAAAGATTGCAAGTCTACTAGTGACAGGTGCAGGGGTGGTACATGAGAAGCAGCTGGAGAAGACTCAAGCTGAAGCAAAGACACCAGTCTAGAAAACAGAGCCAAAGCACTGCTGAGGGGAAACACCCACTTCTTGTTTGCCTATTCTCTCAGTCCCCCAACCAGGGATGGTCTCCGGCTTCTTTCCTTGTATCTGTCCATGTGTATCTGGAGTGTGTGTAGAAGTCAGAAGTCTTCCTCAGGTGCCATGCTTCAGCTGCTGTCCCCTATGGGTTTTGAGACTGGTCTCCTATTGAGACCTGGGGCTTCCTGACTATGTTAGGTCCATTGGCCAGAAAAACCCAGGGAGCCATCTGTCTCCACTTTGTCAGCACTGAGATCACAAGTGTGCACCATCATCCTTGGTTTTCTATGTGGGTCCTAAGGCACAAACTCAGGTTTTCATGCCATGCAAGAACTTTACCAAATGAGCCACATTCCAAGTCCCCTCATTTCTTTTTCTTCAACAGTTACTGAGTATCATGAAGGCTGAAAAACCATACAATCCTCATCTCTGGAAAGATTGAAGGGACTCAGAGCCTGCTGTGCCCGTCAACTGTTGTCTGAGAGCTCTTCTGGGGTCCTCAGGAAGGGTTCATTGAGCAAATTCACCCTAGCAAAGTCCTGCATTTAAACCAGAATCCTCTGCTACCTCCCACACCTGGTCATCAGCAGTGGATGCATGGGTCTTTGTTCTCTGTGAAAATCTCCTGTGGGCCTGCCTCTCTGCTAAGAATTGCAAGTGTGCTCTGCTCTCAGCCCCTGAGTGTGCCTGGTTGCCCCTTTAATGTCTGGCAGAGCATGAATTGTAAACATGTCCTCAGACATGAAGGCTGTTTGGAGGCTGGGGCTGGAGAACTGGCCCTGAAGAAAAGAGAAGTTGGGCTGAAAGTGAGTTGTTGAATAATTTAGCCTGAATTGGAAAGTCAATACCTTAAGTGAGGCGTGGTGAAACTGGAGAACTTGGAGGTAAACACTGTGAAGATGTAAATTTTGAGAGAATGTTGTCAAAAAGAATGGCTCTTTGGAAGGAGGCAGAAAATTGGCTGAGGGTGGCCTGGGTCAGACTTGGGGTAGGGAGGGCGTGGACACAATAGGAGAAGTAGAACAGAAGTTGCATCTGAGTTAGAGAAGGTCCAGGAAGGCGTGGGAATACCAATAGGTCCAGGGAAGGAGAGAGATTGCAGGCCTGGATGGAGAATTTGATTAAGGGTGGTGTATGTGAAGGGGATCCCACCAGGTAAGACTGTTAAGGTAGAGCCACACAGAAGCTGAGGAGGCCTGTGGTAGCTGCAGAATGAAGGGTGCTGCATAGAAGAGTGGCAGTTTGCTGAGGTGGAGCATGGTGACCCACAAGGACTCCATGTGTGGATCTCGACATGCATGCTTTGATCAGTCCTGAACTGTTGGGCATGAACTTGAACAGCTCTGGTCTAGACTCTGTGCTGAACACAGAATGAGGCCATACGGGTCTTATTTATCAAGACAGACTGGTGACATGTGACATGACACACATACCATCTTAGTCTTTGTCACAGTGATAAGGTGGATAAAATAAACACCTCCATTTTACAGATAAAGTCGGCAAGGCTCCGAGAGACTAAGTAACTTGTTCAAGGTAGTCCAGCCTGCAGATAGAGCTACTGTTCTGCCCTGTTCCATTGATGTCACAATTGGGGTGTTTGGATGAGGAAGTACATAAGTCCACAATAATCCAGTGGGGAGTTCAGGCGCCAGGGGGTTTTCAAGATTTTATTTTATTTTTAATTCTATATGCATATGTCTATGTGTGTTGGTGTGTGTATGCACACATGTATGCAAGTGTCAGTGGAGACCAGGAGAGGGATTCAGATTCCTTGGCTGGAGTTCCAGGTATCTGTGAGTCCCAAAACCCATGGCTGCTGGAATCTGAACTCTGGTCCTCATGATTGAGAAGCAGGTGCTCTTAACCACGCACCTAGCCTCCTCTCTATTTCTCTATGGAGGCTATTAGCTAAAGTGACACAGATTGAATTGACAGATACAACGGAATAGGGGAGGGAGTCTGAACAAGGGCCTGGGAATGCTGGGGGTGGGCAGTGGAGGGGCTGGACCAGGCAGTGTTCTGGAGGTTGGACTTCACACTGAGGGAGGGGTGGTGGGAAGCTGCTGCAGGTAACTAGGAGGGTTGGGTCATGAGTCAGTTTTGCATCTTAAAAAGATCAGCCTGGATGCTCTGCAAAAAGTGATAGGAAGGGCAAGCCTCTGGGACAGAGAAGATGCTGGAAGGCAGAAAACAAGTGAACCAATAAATGTGTCAGACCCTCAAGCCCTCCATCCAAAGGAGACTCCCCCAGTCTCTTGCTCAGTTTTACTCTTTGTTCTCATTTACAACCAACTCTAGTAATTCAGTTGTTTGTTTGCCCAATTTGTGGGAAATTAAGAATAACGATTTAGCAACAAATCTGAAAGGATATCAGGTATTGAGGGAAAAACCAGCCACTGTAGAAAGTGACAGCTTGGTTGTGAGGAAATGTCTGCAGGAAAAAAAAGTGCTAAAAATGTGGAGATGTCTAGTGGAAAGGCCAACGCCTTCTCCCGTGACACCGTCCCATGCGGTGTTCATCATTCTTCTTATTGCTATGACTATCTCGCCTTCAAAAGTAAGCCTAGGAAGGAATGTTTCACTTTTGTTCACAGTTTTCGGGTACAGCCCGTATATTTGTGGTGGCATGAGGAGGGGACAGCTGATCATTTGCATTGCCTGTGCAGCCAGGAAGCAGAGGGGAACCTACCCGGACACTTGCTGGGCTCCCTTGTTTCATTTTCTTTAGTCCTGGACCAACTTGATTCCTCTTGTCCAGAAGCACTCAGAGCTGTTGGATGGAGAGCATGTGCCAAGATGGCTACAACCCCTGCAGCCTGGTATTTACCTTCTGGGCTTTGAGGCCAGCTTGTGTCTCTTTCTGTGTGGGAATAATTACAGTAGGCATAGTGGTTGGAGCTTGGTTGATGCTTCAAGTCTGTCATGTCATAATTGAACTGAGGTGATAGAGAGAACACCACAGCGAAGGCCTCCTGCAGAAGCTGGGTGGGAATTATACAGCCCTGTCTGCTAAGAAGAATGAGCTCCCCTACCCCATAAGACCAGCTCTGCCTGCTTGCCAAAGGTCCTCCCAACTGGGCTTGTTAACTGTTGACACTCACACATAGATTGAGGGGGTGGAGGCAGAGTGTCTTTGGACTGTAACCTGAGTATCCAGTCACTTTTTCCCAGACTTGTATGTGATTCTGTGGTAATTATATGTGACCTGGTAGAGTATACATGCTGGGGAGGACTAAGGAAAGGGGCTCAAGAAGTACATCTGTGGGGATTACATTATCCATACTGGGTGCAGACTTTTCGATATGGCTGTAAAATGACTAACACCACCGTTGTCCTGATTTTACCCTGACTCCATTTCATGTCAGCATCCAGCACCCTGAACAGTTATATTCTCCTTGGAAACATATGCAAGACTTCCCATGACCCTGACCATGGATGGCCTAGATGTATAACCAAAATATCGGCTGGATGTATAAGCAAAACAAAGGCTACACGGTTCTGTCGACGTGTACCTCACAATGATGTCACTGTGGTTTTTATGAGCGTTGCCTGTATAAGTGTTGTACCCCTGAACTTCAGTGCCCACAGTTCTTTATGGCAAGAGCCTACTCTAAGCTGCTGGTTTTAATAATGGCCTCTTATTTGGCCATATGTGTACAGTGGCCTTGTAGCTTTCTAGACTGAACTAGAACAGCTGCTTTAAAGTCTCTCACGTTTCTGCTCATACCTCACTGCCTATGTTCCATAATAATAAACTCTGGTTCCCCAGGATAAACTGTGATAGAATTGAACACTGAGCCATTGAGACTTTACGAGGAAAGGTGGACATCACTTAGTCATACCCTCTTCCCAACCTGGGAGAAAGTTCTTGCAGCAAGACTATTTCCTGGTGCACTGCAGTCTTTAGGAGTTTAGAAAAATCCTGGGTGCTAGGGACTTTCCTCGAGGAAACAGGGATGAGAAAATTGGTTATTTCTTGAATTTATAGGATTAATAAACTTGAATGTGTCTTGGGGTGTCCCCACCCCTGAACTCCTCATTCTTTATGTGGCTGCAGCCTGACGTGAAAGGCTCCCTGCCCTGTGAGGTTAGGGACGCACATCTTAGACTGAAGACCTTGGCTTGTATGCTTGCAGACACTCATGCACCATGTGCCATCCCTGAGTCAAGATGCCTGACCTTTCATGGCCAGTGGGTCTGCATGCCAGCCCCATGCCATATCTGTTTACCTCAGCCATTTCACTCCAGTGGATAGAAGTACACCAGAGAATTGGATCAAGGCAGGAGACGACCAAAAGACTTCTATTCCAGACACTATGTGTTTTATAAGTTGTAGTTATTGTTAGTAAAATAAACACTTTTAAAAAATTATATTATATGCTGCTGGTCCAGAAGGCTGAGGCAGAAAATAAGTTTTATTTGAAAGTTAGGAAAGCACTGGGACCTGAACCCTGTGAGGGGTTAGATACACTTGCAGATCCTCTAACTTCTCACATTATCTGGCTCTACTGACTTACCCAGACCCCCGGACTCCGTGTGAGTGATCAGTTAGGAAAATACTGTTTGGTAGGAAGTGAGTGCTACATCTGCTGGAGACCTGTGATGTCCTGGAATAGAGACAGGGAGCTATGGCCCTTCCTGCTTAACTTTGGAGAGCTGGGGGGTCAAGTATATTTTGCTAGGATAAGTCTAATTTTTCACTGTACTCAAATGATCTTTGATGTGTAAATTTTATGCTTATTAATTATACACCCTGAAATTTTTGTCAAACTGCCTTATTAAATATACTAGACTGGCACTTGGTTTTCTACACATGTGACCATATCACCTGAGACTAATAGTTTGATTTTTATGTATTTTAAGTATTTGGGGGAAGATGATTATTCAAATTGATTTAGGACAAGGAAGCAAGAGTCTAGATTCAATCACCACAGGATTCCTCGGATACATGGCTCTGTTGCTCTTTCATACTAACACATGATACATAGTTAAAATAAAACATTATTCATTAATTTATTAGTTATTTATGCAGCACTGTGACAGGTGCTGATGTTATTGTTTTAAACAAAACTCAGATTTATTGCTGTTTCCCTGGAGCCGATGGGCAAGGCTGTTATCAATTCATAGTCTAGGTGAGAGGCAAAGGGAGAGTCAGGGTAGCAGACAGGTGAAATGTGGACTTTTTTTTGACATATGTAATTGGTAGTCACAGCCAACATGACTCAGTCATAGAGTCTGCGGAACAAAGGAGAGGGAGCTGTCATTTTTTGCATGAACATTGGTCATTTGTTGAGTTAGAGAACGTCGAAGGACCAGATTTGGAGGTGAGGGGAGAGGGGCAACATCATGAGCTTGTTTTACTATTTGGATTCTGGATGCTTTTGTGCTGTGTCAGGAGGGTGTGGGAGTATAGCTTGCAGCCTGGAGGAGAGACCTGGAGGAGCTCGTGAGCATATAGTTAACAGTAGGTGAAAGTTTGTGTGTTTGGAATGGACTAGGGCTGGAGAGAGACATGGACCCACTCTTGGGAAGAGCAATGCTTAATAACCGTGTAGAGGAGGGTAATGGGAGAGAGGAAGGAGGTCACAGAGGAGGAATGGTGTCTTAGTAGTGAGAACGGGATGGTGAAACACCAATGGGGATGATAGCAGTGTTCAAGGTAGGGGAAAAGATGAAGAAGAAATGTCATTAGACCTAACAACATCCAGACAATTGGCAACATTGTTTAGAGCTATTGCAAGGCTGGAGAGAGAGCAGGAAGTAAAGCATTTATGATAACTTATTGAAAAACAAACAAATCTGCATTGTGGTTTGGTTTTAGAGTACAATCTGATGAGCAGTGAAATCATTGAGCTGGGAGTTAGCTTTTCTAACGCACACATGTTCAACATGGCAGGCCTCCTTCTTCGGTAGCTGGTGGAGACTCTGCAAGACATCTGGGGTTGTGTGGCAAGGACTCTGTCCTTTCTGTTCAACTTCTTGAGGGCAGAATATAACTGTATTCTGAAGCTAGTCAGGCCCCTCATGATATTTACAAGTGAGGCCTGTGGACATTGGATGAGTCTCCTGGCCTCTATGAGTTTGGACATTGATTGTAGTGTTCCCTATGAATCTACCCTGCCTTGTCCGAGAATCCATAGGCACCTGATGAGGCGATGTTAGCTAGGCTCACTCTTCTGAGCACTTTGTGCTTTTGTGCATCTGTCGTTTTGTCTTGGAACCAGAATTAGACAAAATCCTTTGATGACATATTTCACATCTCTGGAGGAGGGGATCTCAGCATGCTGCAAACCCAAGCTGCCCCAAGCTCTGGGCTCCAGCTCTGTCAGAAGCAGATTGCAGACTTACCTCCCAGCTGCTTCTTGCCACTTGCAATTTGGGCTTTCCACCGAAATCACTCTGTTCCGAGCAAGCCAGTCACCTCGCTGTTGAGAGAAGTTGGTGGGACTGTTGAATATTTTATTCGCCATCTGGCAGACAATACAACCCAGAGCATGCCTATGGGCAGATGATGTCCCAGACTGCTGTGTACCAGTATGGAAAAGGTCATTGCTCCTCATGTCTGGCAGGCACCTACAATTCCTCACATGGGACTCCAGCTATTTCTGAGGCTGAGAATGAAAGATGAAGGATCGGGGTAGAGCAAAGCTGAAGGGGCCTCCTGACCCTTTGCCCAGGCATCTAGGTAGCCACCAGCTATTTTCTAATGGAGAATTTTGTGGCTTGACTCAGACCCTTCCTGATTTCCTGGGGTCCATTCCAGTCTGCTTCAGGACACTTGCCCTTGCTCTTAGGTCTCTGGTACTATCTGTATATAGGGACTCTAGAAATGCTATGTCCAACCAGACTGTTGCTTTCAAAAAGTGTGTGTGTGTGTGTGTGTGTGTGTGTGAGAGAGAGAGAGAGAGAGAGAGAGAGAGAGAGAGAGAGAGAGAGAGAGGAAGAAGAAGAAGAGAAAGAGAGAGAGAGAGAGAGAGAGGAAGAAGAAGAAGAAGAAGAAGAAGAAGAAGAAGAAGAAGAAGAAGAAGAAGAAGAAGAGAGAGAGAGAGAGAGAGAGAGAGAGAGAGAGAGAGAGAGAGAGAGAAGACAATGTCCAAGCAGGGCTTGGGCACTTTCTTATTTCCAGTCTTCTTTCGCAATGCAATACTTCCAGTGTCTGTCACTTGTAAGTCTAATTATTGATCCCTCCATGGGAGATGGTTATCCATAAACTATCACTGAAGTAGAAGGTGCTCTAGGCTCAGAGTCAGAAACCTCTACCATGTTTAGTTTTATATGCTTGACATTTAATACAGTCTTCCTAGCCACAAAGCAAGAGGGATAGCTTACCTTATGAAGTTGCTATGAAGGTCCAGAGAAGACCCATGAGGTCAGGACCTTGCCATCTTTCCTGCCTGCAGGTCTGGGTGGCCTAATGAGGCACAGCCAGCCCGTAGATGTAGACCAGCCCGAATCATTTTTACTTATAGAAACAACATAGAAAATTTTCTATGCATCCTTTTACATAATAAAACATTTAAAAGTATACATTTAGTTCCTCAGTTGCATGCATATGTTATATAATATGTATAATTATGGACTGAGAGTGAATTATCGTCATTTATTATTAAGTAAGAAACGCTGAGCACAATCTGAACTAATGTGTTGAATACTTAGCGCAGTATTATTAGTTGAGTGCCAAGTCTTACACATTTTCCTTTACATCATCCTCAAAACAATCCCATGAGTGGATATGACACCTTCCAGGTGAGGGAGTAGGGAAACGAGGCATAAATCACCCACAAACATTCCCAGAGCTAGTGCATGGCAGGAGCAGAGTTCAAAACCAGGACTGCGGCTTTCATGTACACGAACACTGTAAAGATGCCACATTGATAAACATTACTGTTTGACTGTTCTCATGTGTGGGCTGGAGAGATGGCTCAGTGGCTAAGAGCACTTGCTGCTCTTGCAGAAGACTTTGGTTCAGTTTCCAGCACAGATGTCAGACAGCTCACAACTTTTATACGTTCCCTGTTCTGGTTCCCAAAGGTACCTGCATACCTCTCTCCCCCACCTCTCTATCTCTCTATCTCCTTCTCTTCTCTCTCTTCTCTCTGTCTCTCATACACACACACACACACACACACACACACACACACACACACACACACACACGAATAAACGGATGAACCGGTTAAGTTTAGTGCTTGGCCTCCACTGAAGATCTTTGTAGACATCTCTACTACTGAGTTACATCTTCCAACACTAGCCTCACTTCCCACCAGGGTTCAGGCTGGCCCTAAACTTATTCTGTAGCCCAGGCAAGCCGTAGCTCCTTCTGCTTCAGTTTTTTAAGGAGCTGGGATTTCAAGCTTTCATCACCAGGTCCAGAGACACTTCTCCAAGATAACCATGGATTTCATCTCTTGTTTTCAGCTTCTTGGAGGATATATCTGAATCATCTGTAGGCAGCATTTACATCAGATTCTGACTGAGTAAATGTGAGATGGTGCTAACATTCTGCTTTGTTTGTTACTGTTGTGAGTGGTCCATGGACCACACTCTGAGTGCAAGGTCAAAGAGTCATGAGCATTGTCAACAGTGTGTTCCCAGTAGACGTTCTGACTGCAGTCTCAGTGAACTATGTGAGTACTTATTTCCCACAAGCTCTTGTTAATACTTAAATATTACACATTTGATTCAGCCTGATAGGGAAACTATGGCAGCTGCATCTAGAAAAATGTTTCTAATTCTTAGCAAACTCAATCATCTTTTCATTTGTTTCTTGGCTGGTGGCGTTTTCTCTTTCACTGTTTGCTCATGTTCTTCATCCATTTTTCTTCCCATTTGGACAGTTTTACCCTCTGTTGTATTGGTTTATATGTGTTCTTTATATGTTCTGGATAGTTCTCCTTTGTTCTAAGAGCTTGCATTTACTCCAGGGAGGAGGAACCTGTCCAGCAGAGCTGTCTAGTGGTGAAGTGACAGAATCTGGATGCAATTGATGTCTCCATCATCCATTTGCATCTCTCTCTTTCATACTCAGACACCAGCCAGGAGCTGTATAGCAGCAGCTTCCTGGCTGTCCCACTCCATTAAGGGAATGTAGTCAATGAGTCTCTCTGAGTACCCAACATTGATGTGCACAGGGCGTACTGTCACATGACCTGAAGTGGATCAATAAGGGGACAGATGTGGGGCAGATGGACCTAGTCACAGGGTTCCTGCAGAATCTGTGCTGGAGTACAGAGAGGAGTTTAGTTACTCCAGCTCTGTTAGGAAGGTGATGGTGGAGGGAAGAGAGGGTCCTTTGCGTGTAATTTCTGGACCCTTTGCTCTCAGAGGAAAGCTGCCTCTAGAGATTGTCATTTTTCCTCTCACTGATCTTCCAGACATTTGGGTACTCAGAGCATTAACAGTCAATACTTAGATAATGGCATCAGTGCCCTTCCTATATATGAAAGTCCCATAATATCTCCATGATGTAGCTAATTCACTATTATCCCATTTGCAGATGGAAAGACTCGAGACACAAAGTAGTTAGTTAACTTGCCCAAGACCCCACAGCTAGTAAATGACAGTATTTGCTTGGCTCCCTAGTCCAAATCTTAGCCTTGGCATGAGGGAGGCACCAAATAAACCTTTCTCAGCAGGATACCTTTTCTGATAATCACATTTTTGGACTGTGGCTTTGTAGCATCAAATCTTGGGCCTCTGTAGCTTTTGTTTCTGAATGGCTTATCCACTTTTGCTTTGCAACCCAACAGTCTCCATTCCCGTGAGTACCTGCCACCCTACGTCCCAGAGAGCCAGCCTGAGGCTGAGGCCTTCCACCACCAGGGTTCATTTTTCCTGTGAAGCCCCCAAGTTCTCTTGGCACCTCTGGCCCCATGGCTTTACACAGTGCTGCCATCTGGTGGGCACATGTGGCCACTGCCAGTCCTCTCTGAGGAGTCTATTCCTGCCCAGAATGTAAGGAATTGATGGCCAGACTCCAAGATTGACTTTTCCTAATGGTGACACCAAAGACACCTTGAAGAAGGCTTAGCATTGGTGGCATAGCTGTGTGTCTGTACATGTGGATAATAAGTTCTATAAGAGGTGAGTCATAGCAGGACATGTCTTTAATCCCAGTACAGAGGCAGAGGCAGGTGGACCTTTACGGGGATCAAGAACAGCCTTGTTTCCTTGTTTACATAGAGAGTTCTAGGTTAGTCAGAGCTACATAGTGAGACTCTGTCTCAGAAAACAAAATAACAACCTCCCCCAAGACTGTTCTCAAGTCAAATCACAGGGACAGCAGCTTCCCCAGTATACAACATTGGTGACATTCCGTCTATACACAACAAAGCCACCAGGACCTCCAGCCTCGTGTGTGCTGTCACCTCTAGTGGTAGGAGTGGAAGGAGACACTAGCTTTGGATTCTCAGAATAAGTTTCAAGGACCACTTGGCATCAGTCTGCTCACATTGACTATCTGAGGAAATTTTTGGTTCTGATGAGCATCAAGGGCCTGATGGTGAAGCTCCAGGCAGGATTTATTAAACAGCAAAGTGGGAAGACACTTGGGGGGTTAGATGAGTGACATAAATGGAGAGTCACAAACCTCCTTGGATAGAACAGCTCTCCGTGCTCAGAAAACAGGCCTCTGTTGAGACTGAAACCTACATCGAAGCTATAGGTCTGGAGCAAACTGGGCAAGTGTCCCAGACAACTGGTCATTTAGACAAAATGTCAGGAACGTGGTGAGTTCCTGTTGGGCTGAATACAATTGAATTGAGGGCCAAAGATAAGAATCTCTGTTCAAGAACTGTTTATAAAGGGACCCTGCAAAGATACTGGGCCCTTTCACCCTGTGATTCTGTAGAGGGTCACCACAGTGATGTCTACACAAACCCCTCCCATGTCCCCTGTTTCTAACCAAGGTTTTGGGGTCTTGAGTTGGAGTCTGAGGACACTTGGGGCAACCAGGCCTTGTAGGAGACCAGCTTTTTTTTCTGGAAAGTCCTATTAACCTGTATGTCTGAACTGCTGATGGTGAAGACAGATATTCAAGTAGAAAGCCAATGAGGTGGAACCTGGCTAAAAGACAAACCCCTTCCTTGCTGCCCGCAGCCGCAGATCCTGTAGCTTCCAGTAGGGGAGAAGAACATAGTGGTTGGTGGAAAAATCAAGGTTTGCTGAACAGCATAGTGGTGTTCTTGGGCCTGGGAAGGAAGGAACCACATGCTGGAAGGATACCCACCCGAGCCTGGACGCTCACTGTGTGTCCGGTCCTAAGCCCTTTTGGTATATCCTCTCATTTAATACTTATAAGCAGAAAGGTATTGTTGATGTTTGATAGATGGGGGGATGGCTCTGCTGGTGTTCTGACCCTTGCTCAAGATCATGTAACTAACACATACAGGGGCAGTAAAACCAGGAGCTCAGTGGTCACTCGCAACTCAGTTCTGGCTTTTTAGAGGCCAGAGTCCATTCTGCCTTTCTCCCCACCCCCTCTCCTCCTCCTTCTCCTCCTCTGTCTCCTCTTCCTCCTCCTCCTCCTGCTCCTCCTCCTCTTTCTTCTCACTCCCTCCCTTTCTCCTTCCTTCCCTCCCTCCCTCCCTCCCTCTCTCCTTCTCTCCCTCCCTCCCTCTCCCCTCCTCTCTGTTTTTGTTTTCACACTCTGTAGATACACTTTATCTTGGAGGAACAACTGGTACAAAAGCTGGTCCACATTGTTTCTTTCCTGATCCCTTCTCCCCCAAATTCTTTATCTTGAAGTTTACCAATAAGAACATGAGAAACAGGCCTTGTCTCCTCTATGTTTAATCTGGTGGCCGTTTAGGAAGATCGTTTGAGTGCTGAACTTGCAGTGCTCCATCTGCTGAACCCATGATTTTATCTTAGCTCATAGTTGTGCTCACAACTATGAGCACATTTGGTGACACCCCGGAGACCAACAGAGAGCAGGGGGCAAGGTAAAGAAGAAGAATCCCATCAGTTGGGGAAGGTGATGGGTACAGGAGCATCTTGGACTCAGAAGCTTGGGCTTCTTAGCGCGAGCGCAAGCCGGAATTACCCTAGAAGTGGAATCTGCCGGCCTGGGCAGGGACTGGAGGTTCGTGATCTGCAGGCGCCAGTCTGGGGTGGCCCGAGGGCGCGGGAGACTCTACCGTGTCGGGATCGGAGCCTACGGCCAGCAGGTGGGGCGGGGGCGGGGGCGGGGGGCGGAGCTCCGCCCCTGGCCCCTCCTCGTTGGTCCGCAGCCGCCCAGCTCCGACCCCTTTCCAGAGCCAGAGCGCGATTGGTGGCGGCGCTTGTCGCTCGGAGGGGGCCGGGCCGCGCTGCTTCGCTCCTCTGGTCGCAGCTACAGCCGGGGTTCTCCTGAGCGGCGAGCGAAGCGGGCTGGTGGCATCTCCCAGGCAGCCAGCACTGGAGATGGGAAGCAACGCTGCCGGGCCCTGGCAGTGACAAAGTTTTCCCAGCCTTGCAGGTCTCGTCACGCCACTGCCGGCCACCCGTGATCGCCCAGGGAAAGGCTCGGGGATTTTGAATTGGGGGAAAAAAAAACCCCAAACAAAAATATAGATCCACCTCGTTTCCTTTGTGGAGCTCTTTCTCAGGGTGGCCAGCGGCGGGAGCTGCAAAGTTGTGCGCCGCTGCTCACACTGCCAGGGCACCCGCCTTTGGAGAGACTTAGGTGCTAGCGCACCCAGAGGCCCCAGACGTGCCAAGGGGGTTGAGCGCCAGGGAGTTTGGGGTGCACGGCAAGGAGGGGCCCCGGGAGCTCTATATGGAGGAAGGACCCCAGAATGGTGTGTACCAGGAAGACCAAAACTTTGGTGTCCACTTGCGTGATCTTAAGCGGCATGACCAACATCATATGCCTGCTGTACGTGGGCTGGGTCACCAACTACATCGCCAGCGTGTATGTGCGGGGGCAGGAGCCAGCGCCTGACAAGAAGCTGGAGGAAGATAAAGGGGACACCCTGAAAATTATCGAGCGGCTGGACCACTTGGAGAATGTCATCAAACAGCATATCCAAGGTACAGGCGCCCTGAGAAACTTGAGCCAGGCGCGAGGCCAGGGAGTGCCCAATGCTCTGCTTGTGGGATGCCCTGGGGCCAACGCGTAGGAGACCAGCGATTGCAGGGAGGGCTTTGGGTTGGCAGCTACGCGGTTGGAGGGATTGCAAGGACTGGTGTCCTGGATCTTCTGTGTCTGCCGCCCCGTGAGTCTTCCGTGTGTACGCGTATGCACAGGTGTGTGTGTGTGTGTGTGTGTGTGTGTGTGTGTGTGTGTGTGTGTGTGTGTGTAGCTTGCTGTCGGTATGGGGACGCGATGTGCACGTGTCCAAACGTGCGTATGATTCCAGGGTGCTCCTTTCCCGGATCGCAGGAGCTCACACTAGTCTGGGAGTGTGTCTGACTGTGGATGTTTGTGCCTCCAAAAGAGAATACAAGGGCAAAAGAGCTGATTTGCTGGCTTGTAAGGGACAAGAGAGATGCCTTGTATGACTCTAACTGTGGGTTTTAAGGAGCAGCAAGGTTCAGGACAAATGCGGAGTAGTAGAAAATTACATTGCCCCAGTATTGACTCCAGCCTCAGTCAGCCTCAGTAGGACTGGGACTGCAGGGAGCATCTTAAGTTGAAAACCAACCGACCCCACCTATAGTACACCTGCCTATCCAGGACCCTTACCTAAGGAGCAGATGTCAAACCCAAGAAGAAGCTTAGTCCACCATGGTGGTGCTTCTGTTTAGGATGGAGAACCCACTCCGGGCTGTGTAAAAGGCTTTACTTCTGAGCCTTTTGGGTCCTAGCAAGGCCAATCTGACAGGGCAGTTACCCTCCCAGGCCGGGGAAGCAGCCTTGGCAGAGTAGACAAACCCACAGGAGCTGGGTCTGAAATCCTCGGCACAGTGGGTGGGTGTCTCCAGACCAAGTTCAAAGAGACAGTGGGATATAGAGGAGTCTCCTGATATGACCCGGGCAGTGTGAGTGTCAGAGGGGAGTGATGGAGCTCAGAGCTCTGGGAGTAAGGTGTGCTCACTGGGGCTAGCAATCTGGATTCTCCCTCTCCACTCCAGGTGTCCCCTGCTTTTCTAGACACAGGGGGGCTTCCTTCCTATAGTGCTCCATGAGTTTACCTGTAAACCTAGCAGGTGCTTCTGAGCTATAGGCTGCCTACTGGGGTTACTCAGAGCTACTCTCTGAACCGGTGTGCCTCCCACATGGCCAGATCAGCTCCTTCCCTGGGGAGGCCACGCTGAGTTCATATGAGGGCAGAAAGGTGACATAGACAAAAGCAAGCACTTGACTTTGAGGCCCCCTAGAAGAGGGACCTTTGGCAGCTCTTACTTGAGACCCACCTCGGTCTCACCCCTGCACTGAGTCCAACAGACCAAAATGTGTCATAGTGCCTGTTGCTGCCATTCTTACTGGGTTTCTATCCCTGGGGTTAGACTCAACATTAGTCAGCAAGAGAAACACAGCCTTGATATGATCTGGGAGATGGACTCAAGGCTGTGTCTTGCTTGGACATTTCCAATTTGCACACAGATTTTGAGAGATTTTCAGTCACATACCTTCCGTGTATGTGTTCACAATGATTCTCCTGTTCTTTTCTATCTAGTCAGGAAAGAAGCAAGCAAGGGACTGCTTCAGGAGTCATTTTGAGGATTTCTCGAACTCAAGAGCTCAGCACTGAGCAGGCCCCTTTCAAGTTCGATGTGGACCATGTCACATGACTTACATGGCTCCACATGAAAACCACTGTGGAATTTGAAAACAAACAAACAAACAAACAAACAAAAAAACCACTTGTAATTTTTCTACCAGAAAAACCTTAGAACTTCTGAATGCTGACCAGATAAATTGGAGGAGAGAGGTTCAAAAGAAAGAAAGAAAGAAAGAAAGAAAGAAAGAAAGAAAGAAAGAAAGAAAGAAGCCGTGTTAGACTGTGTTAGTCTAGTTGTACTTTGGACAGTAGGAAATTAATGAATTATGAGGACAGGGCCAAAGCTACTACCCGAAGGGGGTGAGGCAGTAACTTGGGGAAGGCTAGCCATGAGGCAGACAGATGGCAGAGGCTAGCTGGTTGCTTGTGCTTTAGTAGTATTCCTATAATCACACACACACACACACACACACACACACACACACACACACACACACACACACACCGTGTTCCAGAACCGTCCCCGCACTTGGGTTTAGGGCTTAAATGTAAGAGACTTGTAAAGTCTGTGAGATCAGGCCCATGAGGACATGGGATGTTTCCATAAATCTACCATCTAAGTCTCTTGCGTCAGGAGAGTCTTTTGAATAATCCATATTACATTGTGTAGCTGAGGATGGTGGGGCTGGTAAGGAGACTCGCCAAGAACTGTATGGTGTCTGTTAAATGCTGTGCCCTATTCTCAGAGCTTTTCGTAAGTTGACTTACCCTTCCTGCCTTGTGAAGTTGGTGGTTTTAACTCCATCCTACAGCCGTGGACACAGATTTGGAGAGGTTGCTTGACCCACTGGTCCAACACACTCTGTTACACAGTAAAACAGAGTTAAACTTACAGAGCTTCAGGGTCTCTGGTTTGTCTTGCTGTGAGACAAGATCTTACTGTAGCTGTGTAGGGTTGACTTTGAACTTGAGACCCTCCCACCTCATCTGGCATCACACATGGGTACCACCACATCTAGGTTATTTTTAGTGTTTATTTTGGCTGTTAGCTCTGCAAGCTAGGAGGGGGTCAGTCTGTATTCTTAAGTGTATAATATACTGTCTGCTAAGAGGACCGAAGGCTCCCAGGGAAAGAGTGCTGTACTGGTGTTAGTCGACAGCTGTAAGACTGGCTGTATTCTAGTGAAAGACATCTGAGGATCTTGGAGAGCTGGTGGGGTCAGCTGTCCCCACACGGGGTTGTTTTCCATCGAGATACTAGGGCCCATCTATCTGGCTTTTGTTTGGCTTCCTGAGGAAGGCAGAGGTCACATTCCCTTAGAGAATGTTTGATGACTCTATGGGCAGTTTCTGGCAGGTGGAAAAGAGACAGTCTGGATGGATGAGTGACCGCCCTGCATTGATACCCAGCACCCTAGTTAGTCATGAGTACGAGCTTTGCCAGTTTCCAAAGGACAAGCTCAGCGTCTCTTCTCTTTGGAAGGAGAGCTGTCCAGGAAGCTGCAAATGTCACTGGGTGTTCAGCAGGATGTTCTGAGGACTTGCAATTAGAAAAGGCTTTGGAGCAGTACCCTAGAGGTCTGTTCTAGTCATGACTGAAAAGTTGATTTTTCTCTTGGGGACCACAGTGATATTTCATTTTAATTTGTTTTCTGATTGAATGATTTAATTAGATGGTGTACATGAGTCTCTTGGGAATGTAAATTGTATTTTTTTTAAACATTTTTTTTCTAAAAACTAAGTAAATGTTAAATGACACGGTGGTTAACTTTAAACTTTAAAATAAGTATCCTCATGGATGGAAACACCAAACAGTTCCTAGTACAAGCTCCAACTCAGGACCTTACACCTTGTTTGAGATAGACAAATGGAGTGTTAGAGGAAGTCCACACATGAGAAAACAGAGAAATTCCTCGTCTTCTCTTCCATTTTGTCCTTTTCTTTCAGAGACAGTATCTCATACAGTCCAGGCTAGCCCCAGATGCACTACCTAGCAAAGAGGACCTTGAATTTTCTGTCCCTCTCTCCCCAGTGCTGGGATTACAGGTGTGTGCAACCATACCCAGTTTATGTGGTGCTGGGGACAAACCCAGGGCTTGTCATGCACTCTAAGAACTGAGCCATTCCAGCTATGGTTCACGTCTGATTTTATATGTCAAGTGCAAACAAACATGGATTTTCCTTTTTTGTGTGTGTGTGAATTGTTTTGAATCTGTCAAGGAAGTGCCAATGTTTTAGGGACAATTTAAACATGCATGGAACTTACCACCCTCGATTCTACATGAACCTTCCATCTGACTTTGCCCACTTTACATCTAAGGAGATCTCACTATTAGATCTATACATAAACACCTTTCTACTTTCTTTCCTTAGTCCTTTTTAAGGAAGAATTTTTTTCTCTTGGCTTTTCTACATAGTTTATTCTTCAACTTTTATCTCTGGATAATCTGAGGTACCTCCAGCTGCTCTGTCAGGAGCTGGGTGGAATTTCTGGTGACCACGGGGAACTGGGACCCTCAAGATTGGATCTACATTTGTTTTCTAAGGGCCATAGAGTTCCTGTTGTCAGCATGGCTGGAACTGCAAGTGTGTCTCTGAGCTCAACCGTCAGAGGGAGAGGGAAGAATATTACACACGCAGTAACTGCTTTAACTGTTGCTCAAGTGCACAGACATTGACAACAACCTGTTGGTGTTGTCAGTCAAAAGTCTATTCTTAGGGCGGCTCTGTCACTAGCTATTTCTCTGTCCTCTGTGGATAGATCACTCCCATCCCAGCATCATCTCATCCTGTTAATAAAGTCAGATTTCCCCCATTTTCTGTCAGATCCACCAGGGACTGAAAGGTACTTGCAAGCAATCTCAACATCGTCACCTGAAATTTTTATGATTCTTGTCTGATCTTTTGGAATGATGTTGCTGGCCTGTAATTTGACTATGTAAGTGACTGCCTTATCTTAAGTCTTCCCAAAGCATTGACATTAATTTTTCTAGAGACAGACCGACAACTCTTTTCTCTCTTAGCAGTCAGCCTTCATGGGTTTGCATGGCATGTAATTAAATCAAGCAGTTACAGCAACAAGTCCAAGTGGTATAACCATGCTTGGGAACAGAGCCAGCACACGGGAAAAAAACCCCTGCAACTCCGCAGTTAATGGGAGGTGCACCCTATTGGAGAGGAGCCCACACAGAGACAAGAGCATCATGGAAATGTTTCCCAGGGGAAATGAGAAGCATGCAGATTTACAGAGTGGAAGATTGCTTAAGAAAATTTCCTCAGATACTTTAAATGACTGCATAGTATTCCATCACCAGCATACCATTTTCCATTTGACTTTCTCCAGTGGTGCACACTGGGCTATTAGATACACTAGGGGAAAAAATGAATGTCTTTGCCTCACCTATTTCCCACTTTGAATTATTCTCAAAAATGTAGTTGCAGAAGTAAGATTACTAGTGGCTCAAAAGTCTGAATATTTTTTTTTGTGAAATATTATTTTTCAAAAGGAAAGTCTTTCACCCAGCCACTGACAATGCAGTATTGTGCTGGGGTCATGGAGGGCTGGCATTTGGTGTTATCATTCAGCATTTTCTGGGCAAATGGAATTACTGTCAAGACAGTCGAGTCTTTTGATTTGTATTTCTGTGCTTATGGTAGAACCTAATACCCTCCCTGTGTGTATTTTTGTCTTGTGAGAATCATTTTTCTCTTGGCATCTCTTGGTGACTTGTGTATTTTACATATTTTATAGATATCTTAATAAATAAATAAAGATAAACATGGTGCTTATATTATACATGTTATATACATATTTCTTTTTAGTTTTATTTTGTGTTTGATGTATGTGTTATGCATGTGTGTGTGCAGGCATGCTCACCTGTGTATGTGAGCTGAAGCTGGAGGTTGACATAAAGAATCTTATTTAATTGCTCACTACATGTTTTGAGACTGATCCTAGAATTTGCTGTTTTATTGAGATGGGATGGTCAGTGAGCATCTAGCACTGGGGATCTATATCTATATCTATATCTATATCTATATCTATATACCATGTCCAGCCTATGAACTCAGGCCCCCTTTTAAGCATCCTTTAATGTTTGATTTTAAATAGGTAAATAGATACTATAGGTCAGAGGCTTTCCAACTGTCTCTTCAGAAGTTCCAAAATTCCAGAAAGTTTAATTTGGGGCTTTAGTAATAGTAGCAAGTCAAGTGTCATTGCCAGCCCCTAGTATCCCTAATACTCTCAATACTCCCAGTACCTCTAATACCCCCAATACTCAAGTACATGCCAATATTTCCAAACCCCGAATACCCCCAGTACCTGCCAATGCCTCCAGAATTCCCCAATACCACCAATACTCCAATACCCTTAGTTGTTCCCCAACATTCTTACAACGTGCTCTCTTTCCAGTTTGTATGTAGTATTTGCTAAACTACTTCAGTTTTTAAGAGGTTTCACTTCTTAAAGAGAAGGTTGGAAGCCACGCGGGAGAGAAGGAAAGGTCAGACAGCTGCATGTCTGTGAGGGATGATGGCAGCCTGAAACATCCGAGAGAATAAGCAAGTCCAGGGTGAGAGCAGACTGTCTCACATTGTTCATCTGCCCTTCTGAATGCCACACTGACGTAGTTTCACCATGTGACTCATTTCTAAATCCACTCTCTTACTCCTAGAGTCAGCCTCATAAGCAGCCATGGGAGATTGGGTCTTCAAGCTTAATCAGGCAAATAGTGTGCATATTTGTGTGTCTCAGGTCCCCAGTGTAGGATTGTTGACAGAGGTTCCAGAGAGCCAGGAGATGTCTTATGTGTGGATGTTTGTCTGCACCCTGTAGCTTTCAGGTGTGTCCCTCTGCTCCTTAACTGGCAGAGTTTGTTACCAGAAGAGCATGGTGTCTACCCAGTGCCAGGAAGGAAAGACATCATCTAAGCTCTGGTTTGAGAATTCTGTCAATAACAGAAACTGGAGCCTTGAGGATGTCAACAGCAGGACTCAGGGTTGAGCCTTGCTGCTTTGTTAATAATCCTGGAGCACATCTTATGGAACAGAAGGGCCTTGCCAAAGCATACAGCTTCTCCCTATGACCAAGGACTTTCCTCTTTAGCCAGAAGTGTATATAGGTTGCAAAATAAATGAATTCCACATTCTTTCTTGCTCACTTGACATAAATTGCTGTTTGCCCCTGATAAGCAGTTGGTGGTGAATCTTAAGGAGAATTTAGACTCAAAAGTGAGCCACAGTCCAGCTTGTGAGGGCTTTGAAGGTTAGTGCCAGCCACAGAGGTTAGCCCAGGTTTTCTAGATATGTTTGTAAGACTACGCAGCACACACAGGTTCTAGAAGCACCTAAGCTGCTGTTCTGTAGGATTCTGACCTTGTTTGGAAAGCTGGAGGGGCTGTTGTGCAGCTGTAGGCCTGAGGCTCTCTTTGGGTTTCTTGCCCATTTTCTTAGCTTTGGTTTTATCCAGGAGAACAGACCCGCTTTCCTCTGAAAGCACACAGAAGGGATGCCATTTGAATGCTTTGGGGCGATATCTTTACTGAGTATGGGGGACAAATGGAGCCAGAGAGCATCCAGGTAGGCTGCGGGGAGAGAGATAGGGGTATGCATGAAGCTAGCGGGCCAGATTTCTGTGTGTGCTTCTATCTGTGGGCATGCATGTGTTGTGGTGTGCACATGGAGGTCAGAGAACAGCTTACAGGAGTTGGTTCTCTCCTTCCACTATGTGGAGCCTGGAGATTGAACTCAGGCCATCAGATTTTTCAGCAAGTGCCATTATCCATTGAACCATCTTGCTGGCCTTAACTGCCTATACATGTCAGAGATACTGACAGATAGAACCAGAAGCGGAACAATAGGGCTGCAGGTGGCTGTCATATTCCATGAATGGTAGGCCTTCTTTCTATGCTAATCTCCAATTTGGCAGGGACTTGATTCTTCCAAAGCACATACAATGGTTGTCTTTTCAGACCTCACTTTGCCTTTGGGTCATATGCAACTCCATCTTGCACTACAAGGCAGCACAGAAGGATTCTCCACATTCTTATCTCGTTGCACGCATGCCTTCACAGGCAGGGTGCTTACCCCAGGGCAGGGCCCAGATTAGGCATGTTCTGACTGTGCCTTCATGGTCATCCCACCCTTTTCTTTCCACTCAGTGAAGCACATTAGTATGCTGGGGAGTGTGTTAACCTTGGAATCTCTTTAATTTGTGGAGTTAAAGTTAATCATTCCTAAGCTTTGCTACTTAGGTTATTGTTAATAGCAAATTGCCTCGCAACTGTTCCCAAGTCAGGCATGTTGTAGCGGCGACTGTGAACAGCAACTATGGAACCTTCTCTGTGGGTCTGTGCACTCTTTTTGGACTGGGGCTGAGTGCAGCCTACTGGAATTTCAGGTGGAAGAAGTCTTGGCCACGTGAATGTTGGTGTTTTTGTGACTTTTCTGGCTACACAGTTATGGCTGAAGATATGGTGGTAGCAGGATCGTTGTAGTGTGTGTGCAGCTTGGAGATGCCTTCTCATGGCCCGATGCTCAGCTTCAGTTTCATGAGTTTGATTTTGGAGGATGAAGCTGTCCTTA
Organism: Arvicanthis niloticus; assembly: GCF_011762505.2. Classification (NCBI taxonomy): domain Eukaryota; kingdom Metazoa; phylum Chordata; class Mammalia; order Rodentia; family Muridae; genus Arvicanthis; species Arvicanthis niloticus. Next base: position 79,542,058 of record NC_047658.1, on the reverse strand, counting down.
ATGGCACAAGTAAAAAGAAAAAAACAAAACTACCAATGCCAGTGAGATATTGAGAGCATTGCTGTATAAAGCCACAGCTGAAGTGACACTGAGGCCAGGGGGCAAAGTTAACTGAACCACATTTTATTACCACTGTCCTTCAAAAGCTCCTGAAAGGATGGCATAGGGAAGGTCCAGAGAACCATAAGGACAATGGAAAACAATACCGGAAGAGGTTGATCTCAACTCTTGCATGAATGCTCCCATTCTACCAGTGGCTCCCCAGACAAGGCATGTGGAGGGCTGTCCCTTAAGCATGGTGAGTGCTTGGTTGAGTTTCAACACCTGAGTTGTCTAAAAATCTCTGTCCTCCGGTGAGTTCAAGTTAAAAACCATTGAGATTCCAGAAGCATGGGAAGGTATTTTAGAGACCTTCGCCAAAACAGGACTTGAAAATTAGGGCAATGTGCATCATGTTGATAACATCTGGGAGTTTGGGAGAACAGGACAAAGACTTGTTTGGATCAATGAATCAGAGTGAGAAAGCTAAAGAGAGACTTTTGGGCATGTGAGTGTATGCATACATGTGCATACCCCTGTGTGTGTGTGTGTGTGTGTGTGTATGTGTGTGTGTGTGTGTTTGTGTGTGCCTCTCTGTGTTGGTGTGTGTGTGTTTGTGTGTACCTCTCTGTGTTGGGGTGTGTGTGTGTGTGTGTGTGTATGTGTGTGTGTGCATCCATGTGGAGCTCACGAAGTAGGGTGTCTAATCAGTGAGCTCCAGGGAGCCTTTCTTTGCCTCCCTGCACAGAGATTACAGGTGTATTCCACTGTGCCTGTCACTTTTACACAAGTGCTGGGGACTGAACTCAGGTCCTGGGATTTCATAGCAAGCTTTTGCTGACTGAGCTATCTCTCCAGCTCTAAAGAGAGATTTGAAGTGACAAATGAGAAACTTTGATTTATTTTAATGGCAACAAGCTTCTACAAAATTGAAGACTCCCTGGGAAGAGAATAACTGGGTCAGAGCCTGGGCAGGCACTGTCCATGTGGGAGCACTTTATTATTGTCTTTTTAAATTGATATTAATCCTGGGGGAGGGGATTTTGATTCCTTTAGTCTCAACAAACTGGTGAGATGTAATTTCAGAGGTGAGATAGAGTCTTGATTTGGGAAGGCATTGGAGTGTTTCCCAGATATTTGTGCACTGGAATCTTGGTTCCAGTAAGATGGGTTGGAAGGGTTAACCATTAGCAAGGTGTAGTCTAGCAGAAGCTGATTCATTCATCTAATTCACCACCTTTGAAAGAGAGTCATGTAATTCTCTCAGAACTTGGTTAGTTCCCAAGAGACACATATCTACAAATATAAGCAAGCCTCTCTTCCTTTCTGCCTCACTGCAGGTCTGCTCTCTCGCACCTACAAGTGCTCCCACCATTATTATTATTATTATTATTATTATTATTATTATTATTATTATTGGTTTTTCAAGACAGGGTTTCTCTGTATAGTCCTGGCTGTCCTGGAACTCACTCGGTAGACCAGGCTGGCCTGAAACTCAGAAATCCACCTGCCTCTGCCTCCCAAGTGCTGGGATTAAAGGCGTACGCCACCACCGCCCAGCTCCCACCATGATTCTTTTGGCTGTTTTGCGTGGTAGCTGAAAGCCTCCAGAGGCTAAACCTATGAGACATGACTGGCTTTTCAGAACCAACATTTTTTTCTTATGTATTATCCAGCTTCAGGTAGTTTGTGACAGCAATTGAAAATGGCTTAATAGAGATAATTTGTCCAAGGTCACAGAGATGATGAGTGGTAGAACCAAGAATGGTGGCTGCCTCTAAGATTTATGGTTTTTACGGAATATGAGGGACATTTCAAAGACAGAGGAAGATGAGTTAGCAGAGACTATAAGGGTAAGTTCAGAGGCCTTGGGTCAAGTAAGAGGTGAACAATAGTTTGCAGACAAGTGGCTTGTTTATCCTTGTGTCAGATCCTGAGGTCAGTGGGGTGGAGTAGAGGGAGAGGCGTTACAAGCGTGAGTGAAGAGTCCCATACCTGTGGGGTCCCCAGGGAATTTGTCCTTGTAGGTAAAGCAATGTCTCACCTGCAGCTAGAGCTGCCCAAGTCCCACCTGTGAGTTTCTGCCACCTATGGTGTGTGTTTGCCTGTGTGTTGACACAATCCTGTTTTGTGGATGGATGGATGGCCACAGTGAAGTGTTCTCAACACCAGGGCAAAATTAGTTTTTCCAATGACCCCTGAACCCCATCTATTAAATTCTGACTTTTCTAAGATTTATAGGAAGACATCAAAGGTCCCAGAAGCCCCCACCCTATCTTCTCTGCCCACATAGTCTGCCTCTTCTTTGTTTTTCCTTTTTTCTTTTTGTTTTTGGCCTTGGTACTCTGTTTTAGCTGTCTTTGTCTCTCAGGATTTGGAAAGGAAGAGACAACTGGGGTAAAGGAAAGCCCTAATAAAGTGGTTTGGGCACAAAACACCAGCAGCTGCTTACTTGCCCCAAACAGTAAGAGCCTGTGTTAATAATCTTGCGAGTTATGAGCTGGGGAGCCAACGCAAGCAAAAACCTCACTGCGGACCCACAGATGTGACTCCATTTCTTTATTGAACTGATCTTCTCTGTTTGCTTGGTGACATTTTCTGTTATCCACACGAAGATCCTTTTTGATCTTCTGTTACGGATTCATTCAGCTGGTCTGTGGTTGGCATTCCAACGTAGAAGAGCTATCTGGTGTCTCTTTATTGCAGCTCAGATGCTCCGTGTTTATGTGGTTCCTTCTTCAAAGGATTTGGGCTGAGGGGTCAGGCTTTGTTTAACTAACTGCTTCATTTCTCTGATTGCTGACGTGGGAGCCAGGAAGGGGAGGAGGGGCAGGCAGCTGGCTGCTTCAGACTTGTCTATCAATATTCTGGTGTCTTCAGTGCCCGAGTTCCATTATGATAATTGTCATTATCATAACGATAAGCTGATCTTCCAGTTTGACTTTCTTTAGTTTCTAAAAGAGGGTATGGAAGAGCTGGGGACAGCTTAGTCGGCAATGTGCTCCCCTTGCAGACATGAGCATAGGGGCTCAATCTCCAGAGTCCATGTGAAAAGCCAGGTGTGGTGAGTGCCTGCTATCCTAGTGCTGTATGGAGACAGCCGGCTCCCTGGGGCTCACTGGTCAGTCAGTATAGCCTGCTTGGTGAGTTCCAGGCCAGTGAGAGACCCTGTTGCATGAAGAAAAAGGAGGTGGGCAGTACCTGAGAAATGACACCCAAGGTTGATCACTAAACTACACGAATGTGTGTGCATACGTACATGCACGCATGCACACATGTAAGTACGAGCACACACGTGTAGAGGAGGATTTACAGGAGTCAGAACTTCCAACTGTATAACTAACTGGGCCAAACCCTTATCCTAATAGAACTCTGGGAGTCAGATTAAAAGAGAAACACAATGGCAAGTAGGTAGAAAAGACTCAAAACTTGGAATGGGGTCTAGTAGAGAAGGGCAAGAAAAACAGGTCTGGAGAATCTGGGGGAGGGGAAGGACTTGAGGGTCTTTTGAGCATCTATTATGTATCAAATGAATACTGCCTGTCACCTTGTTTGCATCTCTAAGGAAACCTCTCTAGCTCTCTCTCTCTCTCTCTCTCTCTCTCTCTCTCTCTTTTTCTCTCTCTCTCTCTGTGTGTGTGTGTGTTTGTGTTCATGGCACCATTTTACAGATGAGAAAGTCAAGTTTCAGTGACTGTACGTATCTTGTCTAAGGGCAATTAATTACACAAAATGAGAGCCCTTGACTCCATTAAGCCTCCTAGAAGGAGTCAAGGTCTCTCTTACTCTCTCCTCCAAGGATGCTAATTAAGAGGATTGTGGCTTTCTCTGGGCTAAAGGGCTGCATAAGATTTGGCAGAAGGGGAAGAGAGTCCTTGAAACTGTTGGGGCTCTGAGTTGGGACACTGAATGACCCAATGACACCACCCTTTCCTGAGCACATAGAGGCCAACTAACCAGGAGCTCCCCAGGCTCAGCCCTCTGGGAGTGAGGGAGGCTCTGGGGGCACTTATTTTCCTTTTTTTGAGAGAGGACTAAGTCTAGACAGTGTCTTGCACTCAATCAAACAATGGCTTCATTTTGAGGGTCCTTTAGGTTTAGGGACTGGGGTCTGGAAAGAAGCCATTAGAAGATATTGATGGTCACGAATGAGCTAGAAGACATGGCAGGGCCTACCAGGAAGGTTCTAGTTAATGGAGGACTAGAACGTTCAGAGTCATATGCTACGGAGAACAGGCATAGGAGACTGGCTTCAAAGACACCATCTTTATTGGGGTTTGGGAATGGAAACACATGAAGAGACACAGTTATCTGGGAAATATCACAGGTGCACACCAAAGTTCTCATTTTTCCATATTTGACTGTTAGAGTAATATCATCCCGGTGTGTACCCCAGCCTTCTTTAGCTAACATGCTCAGATTCCTGTCTGTCTTATTCAGCGGCATTTATTAAGCATCTGTGAAATGGTGAGGACACGTCAGATAAGCGAAGGTCCAAATATGAAGATATTGCTGTTAATCATGGCGGCCAATAGCTCTCCTCTAAGCGTGCTCTTGGAGAAGGTGAGATGTGAGCCATGTCCAAGTCCAAGGGCAGACAGGTCCAGTGGAGTCAGGGAATAATGCAAAGGCCCTGTGGCAGGGATATGCTTGGTACATTTGCACAGCAGTGGTGTGGCCAGAATAGTAGGATGTTGGTAGGAGAAGGGTAGGGCATGAAGACAGACTGGCAGCTTCGGATACCCTGGGAAAGGAATGTCCTAGCCAAACTAGGAGCCACTGGAGGGGCTAAGTGAAGGAGCACATTTATGAAGGCATCAATCTGGATTGTTCTCTGGCGGCTTCCTGATGAGCATGAATGTGAGTCTGCTGGCCTGACACAAGGTCAGTTGTGAGGGGCCACAGCAGAGTCTTCCAACATGTCCCTTTACTTTAAAGAGCACATTATCAAGTCGGGAAGGCAAAGCAAGAATCCTTGCAGTTAACTCCCATAAGGAATGTTTAAAGTGGAATATTCTAAAAGAACAAAGTCATCAGCCTTGGCTTCACAAGGAAATTGGAACGTGAAGAACAAGGGGAAAAGAAGGGAGGGATCCCGCTCAGTAACTCAAACCAACACTTGCCTGGAAGAAGGAGACCCTGTCCCTCAGCAGGCGGAAAAGACCAGCAGCACAGGTGGGCCTGAAAATCTCCCATGCCTCTGATGAGTCAGTTGACCTCTTAAGTCCCTTCACTCATCATGCCTCAGTTTCCCCAACTATATGAATAAAGGTGATTCTTTTGCCATTTCAGGGCTTCTATACTGATTACGAGGTGCAGGAAAGCACCTGGTCCTGCCCACCAGGGGTTAGCACAGGGGAGGTATGTTCTGTCTTCCATCTCCCCATATCTTTCTTCTCCCTTTTCCCTTTGTGTGTGTGTATTTGTGCATGTACACCTGCATGCAGAGAGAGAAAGAGAGAGAGAGAGAGAGAGAGAGAGAGAGAGAGAGAGAGAGAGGAATATGTGAACAGATTCACTCTGTGTGTGTGTGTGTGTGTGTGTGTGTGTGTGTGTGTGTGTGTATGCGTGTGCATGCATGTGCATGCGTGTTGGGGGTGGCCAGTGGTCAGTGTCTTGCTCAATCACATGCCATCTTACTTGTTCTCATATACATGGAGTTCACAGATCTGGTTGAGGTGGCTGGCCAGTGATCTCCATGGATCTGCAGACTTTTGCTGCCACGTCTGGCTCTGAACCTGGGTGCTGAGTATCTGAGCTTAGGGCCACATATTCGTGTGGCAAATACTTTACTGAGTCATCTCCCCAGCATTTCTTCCCTTTGTTTTCACTGTGTTTTTCTCCCTGGAGTTTTGCACAGGAAATATGAATGTGTTTTCTGGCTTTAACACCTAGAATGTGGGATTTCAGCTCCATTCTGGTGCAATTCATTAGGGTCATTCTAGGTCCATCAAGCCTGAGATGGTCATGCTAACATTCAAGGAAAACCAAATAACACCAGAGACATTGTGTTGGGCCAGATGGGTAGAGGGTGTGCTCAAGGGTATCAGGGTACAACCCACCACTGCCAGCCAGCAAACTGCCATTAAGTGTGCACATGCTATTGTCTGTTAAAAGCCACTTGGCATTGCGTCGGGTGGTGATCGATGTTGGTGATGTTCTGGGCTGCTGAGACCTTGGCTGGTGGGAGAGTTATGCTGCCTGTCTGGTGAGGCTCCTTTCCCTCTGCCTTGGTAGGGGGCACATAGAAGCTGCACATCTTCTTTTTCATCTTGACCTCCAAACTGTCTTGGAGTGACATCAGCCCATCTTCCTGCCAGGATGGGTTTGATTTAACTCAAAGTGATGTGGCTTATAATTTCCACAGCAGCCAGGAAGGTGTGATTTAAGACAATTGTCAGGAAGATTCGATTTAATCTTTTTTTTTCCTCTCCCTCTACAAAATGTGCATTTTGTTGTAGGATATAATTTTAATATACATCCTTTACAATCCAGAGCTGCATGTAGTCTTCACACTGGGAAGTGCACTCTGTATTTTTCTTTAAAGCACTTATCTATTTAAAGTTCTAGAGATATTATACATAGGGATGGCCTTGCTTTCTTATCAGAGAGCATTGTGGTAAATTGTGAAACTGCTTAGATAAAAACTGTTATTTTATTGATTGATATTGGTTAATGATTGATGGGTTCTTTGTTAAATAAAGATCGTTGACTTAGCAGACTGATAAAAATAACTATATTTACCTAAAACTAGATAATTGTGAGTTCTGTATTCTATTGATTCTGGCAAAATAGGCCCCAATCCTTTTGAGTTCCTCCAGACTAAGTCCCACAATCCACCTCGTTTGGAGATCAGAGCAGAAGCATCTTACCGTTGGACTGTGGACCTTGGTGTGGAGCTGTGGCATCTGAGCCATCCTCCAGCCCTTCCCACTTTGTCGCACATTAGCAAGGAAGGGGAAGGCTCCTTCTCCCTCTTTCTGTCCTTAGCATTGCTTGGTCAAGAAGGTTCTGAACTGAAGGATCTTTGGTGAGATGCAGAACATGCTAGCACTTGAAGAAACACTGGAATCTACAAGATCTCAGAATACTGGTTTAGAGTTCAGAAGTCCAATACTATTTGGTGATTGTTTTGAGACTTCTACTTGAACCTGGAGGCTTTGGATGAGAATCCAGCCATCTTGAATTCAGGTCTAGATGGTTCTCTGCAAAGCCAGGTACTTCTGTTTACTTCATGTGACACTTCTGCCAGGAAAGGTCAGTTCTTTCTGGTATATTCTCAGGCTAAGCCACATACCCTTAAGAGACAAAGTAGGTAGAATTTTCAGAGTCTTCCTTGGATGGGGGTCTTTTCTCCCTGACTGGTCTGGGGTCTTTTGAGCTTAGACTTTGCCCTCCTGGAATCCCCATCAGACTTGAAGATGTTGAACTGTTGACCAGAACATGAATTCAGCTCCAGCAGTATGTGATAGTGTCTGGCACCATATGATGGCGATAGCGCAGGATGCAGAGAGTTTACACCCAAGAGAAGAAAAAAGAGAGAAAGTTTACATTTATCAATGTGCCAGTCAGCACTCTGTTACAATGACAAAATACTTACAAAGTATGACAGTCAACTTACAAAGAGAAAAGGTTAATTTTGGTTCACAGCTCTCGCTGTTTCAGTGCATGGACAGCTGTTTGGTCTGCTTTGACCTGTCGTGAGGCAGCTCGTGGTAGCTGGAGCATACAGTAGAGCTAAGCCATTCTTTTCTAGGTTGCCAGTTAAGTGAGAGAGGGAGAGGAAGCAGCAGGAGTCCCAACATCCTGTTTAAGGGCATGCTCTCACAACCCAACTTCCCTTAAGCAAGACACACCTCCTAGAAGTTTTGCCACCTTCAAATGGCACACAGGCCTTTACAGGACATAGATCTTAACAGTAGCAAGTAGGCACAAACTGGAGGTTTGATACCATTTAATCCACTTCATAGTACTTAATCCTTAAAGGAAGCTTAGGGACATCAGGACAGCTGCAGGCACTGCTGAACAGTAGCTGTGAAGTGCTTGCTTTTCCCAGAAGACTGAGGGTTTTCTGAAGATGGAGATTGGGTCCTGTTGTTTTCAATTTCGTAGGGTTCCAGACAGTGCCAGGTACATGGTAGGGGCTGAGGAGGTGTTTGTTAAGTGAACACATGAATAAATAAGCAGGCCCACCTATAAAAGCTCTCAGGGTGAGGTGGTATCAGAATTTGCATCTAGATCTCTGCCTCCTGAGCTGTCTGGAAGGGAAAGAGGCTGAAGATTGGCTCTCACCTTACTAGGCTGCAGGTTGCCTCCTCAGGATGAGGCTGTCCCAGGCTGTGTCCACCAGATGGCCAAGGACAGGAAACACATGCCCCTGGGTCTTTCTCACAGCACCTCCAGTTTATCCTGCTGTTCCCATGGCTTAATCAAAGGGAAGCTGGTGTTCTGCATGTGAATGTGTTCTGAACCAGCTTTCCCACTTCATGGGAAAAGGCTTTCAGCTCCATGCTGAGCCCCTCCAGAAATCAGCTGGTGAGAAGCCTGCAACCTGCAGAGGCCCCTGGATGTCTTCATTTTAATAAAGCTGTCACTCTTGGTCACCTTCAAACCAAAGCAATCTAGTAGTACAGAGGGGGAGAGGACAGGGCTGGATCCCAGCAGAGTCGCCCAGGCAGATGCAGCTGAGTGAGGTTTAAGCCTTCATAGGAGCACAGGGTGGATTATCACTGAGACCTGATACCAGAAGAGCCACCAGGACAAGGGAATAACAGCTCACCTTCAGAGGAGAGATGAAGGAGCTGCTGTGTCAGTGTGGGGGAAGGTGGCCTTGGACTTTCCTCTGCAGGGACTGTTTTCTTCCTCCTCTTTCCCCTCCTCTCCTCTCCTCCCCCCTTCCCTCCCCTCCTCTCCCCTCCCCTCCCCTCCTCTCTTCTCCTTTCCTCTCTTCCCCTCCCTTCCCCTTTTCCCTCCCCTCTCTTCCTGCTCCCTCCCTCTCTTCCTTCCCCCCCCAACTCCTCTCTTTCTTTCTTTCTTTCTTTCTTTCTTTCTTTCTTTCTTTCTTTCTTTCTTTCTTTCTTTCTTTCTTTCTGAGACAGGATCTCATGTATCCCAGACTGGCCTTGACTCACTGTGTAGCTGAAGTTGAACTTGAACTCCTGATCCTCCAGCCTCCACCTCCTAAGTGCTGATCACAGAGGTGTACCACCACATCAGTTTATGCAGTGCTGGGAAGAACTTGGGGCTTTGTGCATGCTGGGCAAGCAATCTACCAACCCAGCCATGTACCCTGGTCTGGCTTTTCTGGTCTCCGAAGTGGGTAGGTATATCATGGCTGCCTATACACAGTGAGGCTGGTAAGGATCTTAGATTTGTACATCCAGAAGTGTCCACAGTGCGGTGGTAGTGGTGACAGTTAGGTCTTGCTAGTTTTGGTGGTTGTTGTTTGAGACGCAGTGTGCTGGTTTGAATGAGAACTATGCTCTATCGACCCACGTGTTTGAACACTTGGTCTCCAGTTGGTGGGACTGTTTGAGAGAGGTTGTGGAACTGTTAGGAGCCTTGCTGTTGGGAGTGGGCTTTGAGGGTTTACAATCTCACCTCACTTCCTGTTCCTCTCTTTGCTTCCTATGTGAGGCTGAGATGTGACCTCTTGACTTCCTGCCCCTGCTACCAAGTCATGCCTTCCCCACCATGAATCACTCTCTGCTCCCTGGAATGGAAGCCTAGATAAACTCTTTCTCCTCTAACTTGCTTTTGGTCATGGTATTTTGTCAGAGCAACAGAAAAAATAATAAATATACAGGGTGTTATGTACTTTAGGCTGGCCTCAAATCTCTACATAGGCAAGAATAGCCTTGAATTCTTGATCTCCTGTCTTTATCTCCCAAATTCTATGATAAGATAACTGTGCCACCACACCCAACCAATCTAGGCCTCGATCTTGTGCACCTGGAGAGAGAAACAAGGATTGAAAGTAACAGCAGTCACTGTGGGGTGTCACTGTGGGGTGTCTTCTGGGCTCCGGGGCCATTTGTGGCTGAACTGGCACAGGGAGGTCATTCCTGAGTTCACCTAGCCTTCCTGTTTGCCTATCATTGGCTGCCCGAGAAAATCATGGAGTGGATCTGTAGGCGCTTCCTAGTGACAGACAACTTCTTGGACGCAGAAGGAGGAACACAGCAGACCACTCTGGGCTCTTTCTTCCCTCTGCCCTGTAGAACAGAACAGCCTGCTAGCAACAGACAACTTTTTTTTTCTTTTTCTTTTCCTATTATTCCCTGATATTTCCAATTTGAAAAGAGTCATTTAAACAGCAGGGTGGAAGAGGGCACAGTAGACATAGGGGAGAAATTGAAAATGTCATTTAAAAACACCCATTCCATTCTTCGTTACCTTAGCAGACAGATGGCTGGCTCACCTCTGCCTGCAGCCAGGAGCTGTCTGCTGGTGGGTCAGCTGAGGAGAGCAGTGATTTTATTTTCCTTTTCATTTCAAACAGATTGTATAGCCCTCAGGGTGAGGGAGGTGGTGGAATGAAGCTAGGGACTGAGGGGACTAATTATGACTCCCTACATGGCTGAGCTGGTTAACATAGAACTGTCACCAGGCTGAGCCTTCCCTGGGGCAGAAAAGCTGCCCAAATTCCTTCTCTCTCCTGCTTTGCCTTGTGGGTTGAGGTCTTTGTCAGTTAGAGAAAAACAACATGAAAAATCTAGGAAGTTCTTCATGGTTCTAAAATGGTGCCCTGGGTTCTGGTGGTCAATATGGCCACCCCATGTGCAACAGCTATCCTCCTCCGGCTCCAGCCTGGTACTGCAGAAGCCAGCAGGGCTCGGGAGCCACACATTCACTCTATCCAGGGTTGGGCTGGATAGTTGGTGTAATGAGCCAGACACTGCAAGGGCATCTGGGACTGGAAGCAGATTACTGCAATGAAAGGTCAGTACTGGTCACGTGGATTGTAACCTGCATTGTTTTGGTGAGGCTGACAGTGCACAGTGGGGTCAGAGCACCCTGTCACCAAAGGAAGCCACATGGGATGAAGGATGAGCCAGATAAAAGATGTGCTTTAAATGGATTTATACGGCTGGAGAGATGGCTCAATTGGTTCCCACATCCACATGTCTGTTACCTCAAAAATGCCTTTAAGTCCAGATTCATGGGCTCTAATGCCCCCATTAGCCTTGGAGGTCATCTGCAGTCACATACCCACATTCCCTCCCCATACACATATATACATCACTAAAAATAAAAATAAATTTTAAATAGATTTATATCTTAAGCTAATATAAAAACAGTGTCTTAGTCCATTCAGGACACTATGACAACATATCTTAAACTGATTGGCTTATAAATAACTGAAAAGTATTTCCTTCAGTTCTGGAGATGAGAAGTTGAAAAAAAAAAAATCAAGGCACTGGCAGCCCGTGTGTCTGCTGAGTGAGGCTTGAGTTCTTGTTCACAGAGTCATCGTCTCATCCCACACAGCAGACAGGTATACCCACTCTCTTTGATCCCTTATGCTTGAGTGTTTCCCTAGTGAGCCAGTCACCTCCCCAAGCCCCACCCTCCAACACTGTCATCTGTGAGTTTGGAGCATACAGTTTGGACTGCAGCGAGTGAGAGTTCACAGTTCAGTCTACAGAGACAAACTTGCAGCAGTCTGCAAGAACCAACTCCAAGACTCCCATTCTACACATCTGTAGCCCAAGGTCCAGGTTGCCCCTGGCCATATGTCTCAGACAATTCAATAAAATTCATGCGTCTTTTAAAGAACAGAGCAAAGATTTTAAATACTGGTGGAAATGTTCAGAAATATAGCCTTTGCGACAGCAGGGAGGTCATGAATATTCAACTTACACAGAGCTCAAGCAGTTAGGCAGCTGTGTGTTTGAGGTAGGGGGTGTCACCTGCTGGCTAAGGGGATCAGGCTGTGTATCATTTTGAAACCAGATTCCCCTGGGGACATCTGAGAGATCATAGGAAAATGTGGAGATGTGGTCCTAGAGGCAGGGGCAGTCCTGTTTATTTTCTTGAACTTTGAACTTTGCTTTATCATTCTACTCTTGGCTACAGTCATACCAAAGCTAGTCTCATAGTCTCTCTCTCTCTCTGTCTCTGTCTCTTTCTCGCTCTCTGTAGTATGTGCATATTTACATGCTCCTACATGTGTGTGTGGAGACTTGATGTTAACTTAGGTGTCATTCCTAGGGTGCTATCCACTTCGGTTTTTAGACAGTGTCCTGCCAGTAAGATTATCTGGCCACCAAGCTCCAACTATCTGCCAGTCTCTGCCTATCTCTGCCAGTCTCTGTCTGTCTTTACTTCCTCAGTACTGGGATTAGTAGGATTCATCACCACACCTGACTTTAGTGGCTTCTGGGGCTCAAAATCAGCTCCTCATTTTTTGAATGACAAATATTTTATTTACTGAGCCATGTACCCAACTGCACACACCAACTCTTTACCTGAGAAGTTCCTGACTTTGCAGAGACAGACAGACAGACAGACAGACAGAGAGCTCTCTAGGTTTTGGTTATGGAGGCAGAGACTTCCTTAGTCTTGGCCTGAAGTACTCTTTTATTTTCAGTCTTGAAAGGCAGATGCAGCTTGCAGATATGGCATGACTGAGTCTTGACTAGGGTGGTGCTATTTTTTGGAGCCCAGTCTTTCTGTGTTCAATTCTCATGAGAGTCAATTGATTGCTCTTGGAGAATCACCAAATACAAATTGAGATGCTAATGGAAAGATGCTTCTTAGCACTGTTTCCTTTCAAAGGAGACCCTGTTTGGGCCTGGGCCCCTGTGACTTCCAAAGGAGACCCTGTATGAACCAGGGGCCCTTAACTTCTGCAGGACACTCTGTATTGGCCAGAACATCTGTTTCTCAAGAGAGGCATATTTAGTAGCTTTAGTAGATCCTCCTAAGTTACATGGGCTAAGCCAGCTTTAAATATTCTCACACACCATCTACACATATCTTAAATTCTAGTATTCCTACTGTTCATAGTCCATATTGACTTATGTGCCTGCAAGCTGCACAGAGCCCTTGCTGGCCCAAATGCCCCTTATTTTTATTTCATGAACTATGGACACGATGAGTCAAGCAGAATGTGGTAAACAGAGCTGGCTGTTGTATAGTAGAACAACAGCAACAACTTCTTTTCCGTCTCCACTTCCTCTTCTCTTTCTCCTTCTCCTCCTCCCTCCACCTCCTCTCTTCTCCATTTCCTCCTCCTTTCTCCTCCTCTTCCCCTTCTTTTGTGGACAAATCCCCCTGGGGTTAGGAGAAGCACTCTGGATTGGCAGTGAGGAACCCTTTGCCTCCTCTTGTGGAAAGCAGGACAATCAGTTGGGCTTATTAAAATCAGGCCACCATTAAAGATCTCTGGAGGCTGTCCTAAGGACGTGCATGCAGGATTACATACTCAAGAAAATCTAAATTTCAGTGAGGATGCCAGGAGTCTGAGCAGGTGTGGACAAGAGCATGGGGCTGCTTTGAAACCCGGCTTCTACCTCAGGGCTAATCTTCTTCCCAGGTCTGAAGCAAGGCTGAAAGGCCTATGCTAATGCTATGCTGTCTTCTGCCACCTCCATGATGGAAATGAGACCCTGGGCTGGAAATCCTGGCTTTGGTTGTTGCCATGCCAGCTCAGTGGTATGATAGAAGTTCCAAGATAGGGACAGTCCAAGAAGATGAGTGGCCACTTCCCTACCTAGCACTCTACTCACAAGCAGATGATTCTGTAGAGTGAAAAATTATAAAGGCCATTTTATGAAATATGTGTAAATTTTTTCGCCTTAGACCTTGGGCAGAAAAGCACCGGCCAGCAGGTTTGGGTCCATCTAATTAGTTACAGAGGAGGGGGAGTTACAGGACAAAGGCCTGTTAAGAACATCCCAGAAACTGACTGGTCAAGAGAGGAACTACACCCTGCCCCCATGGTACGGCCTACTAGTGTTCAAAAAAAAAGTAAAACAACCAATCCTGTGCACCCGAGCAAAAGTTCGCTTTTTCCCCACCTCGCCCATATATAAGCGCTAGACCACTGAGCCACGAGGTCAGTCCCTCTATCCCCTATGTGAGATATGGGGATATGGGCTGGCCCAGAGCTCTGATTTAATAAACCACCTCATGTGCTTTACAGCAAGACGGTCTCTTGTGTGTCCTTTGGGTGCGTGTTATCCTGTGACTTAAGTGGACCCCCTTTCTGGGGAGTCCCGGACCTTTCAATTCTAGGGAAGGGGATTGTGTGTCCATGGCAGCTGTGCTAGGACTCTTTGTGACCTAGAGGCAGGCTGTAAGACCACAGAGCTCAGATCTCTGCTTTCTGACTGTAGATGTAATATGACCAGCCACCTAGTATTCCTGCACTGCCTTCCAGGCAATGACAGTTGCCCTTATTTGAAACGGAGTGCAGAGCAGTTTAAGCCAGCTCCCTAACAGCAGGGGAAACAAGGGAGTTAGCTCAGGAGATGCTGTAAGGAAGCTTTAGGGGCAACCCTGTGCAAAACAAACAAAACAAAACAAACACCTCAGATGTAGACTGCAGAGCACTGTGTGTCTAATAGCAGTGTGGAAAATGACACAGTAATCAATAGTGCTTAGTGGCGGTGTGCAGTGAGAATGGTACCAGGAGGTCAGGGCAACTCGAGATGTGACAGGAAAATGAGCTAAGGGGACTCATTTCAGGAGACCCTGAAAGGGACACATGGCTGAGGATGAGACCAAGGAATGATGTTCCAGACTGCAGACTTGAGAGAAGGAACTTTACTGAAGTGTCCATCCAGAACACCAAACAATCGAGCCAACAAACCAGTACTTGGTGGGACAGGAGAAAGAAGAGTTACTGCTCCTCAGAGTAGCCAAGTTTTATCATCTAAACTATCTCGGTTCCAGCAGCAACCTGAATTATCAAGACACAGGTGATTGTGGCATACAAAACCAAAGCAGATAGAAATGGCTTTAGAAGAAACCTGACATTGGACTTACCAATGAATTATGTCACTGGTGTGCCGTTAATTTGCACAAAGAAAAAAAAAAAAAAGGAAGGGTCTTAACAATTTCTTATCAACAAGTTACATCACACAAGAAAGAGATGAAAATTCTGAGCTTGAAAGGCACAAAAAGAATAAGAGAAACAAAGACATCACTGGAGGCACTTAAAAATATATTTAAGTTGGCAGGAGGCAGTACCAGAAAACCTGATGATAGATCAACAGAGATTCAGAGTCTGAAGGGAGAAAATGGAGTGAAGGAAAACGAGCAGAGCTTTGGAGAGATGGGAGGCACCATTAAGTATGCCAACGCTACACTTAGTGGGGATAGTGGAGTGAGAAGAGAGGAATGCAGGAAAAGCATTTGAAAAACAATAGCTGATAACTTTCTGTGTTCAATGAAACGTGCTAATCTCCACATCCAAGAGGGCAAAAGTTCTGGTCAGTCAAGTCTGATATCAGAAGCTTGATTCCTGGGAACCATGTGGAAGATGAGAGTCTACTCCCTAAAGTTGTTCTCTGGCCTGTGGGGTCTATCTCTGCCTCTCTGTCTCTCTCTGTTTCTCTGTCTTTGTCTCTCTTTCTCTCTCAAACACACATAGACACAGCATCTACACATTATAATAAACAAATTTTTAATTAAAAAGTTTATACCTCCCCAAATAAGCTGTGAAAGAAAAACATGAAGACCACATCCAGATATGGCATGGTCAAAATAGTCAAAACACTGAAAGCTGAAACAGAGAGAACACTTTGAAAGTGTTTACTAAAGACACACATCACAAGTGAATAAAAATACAGGTGACATATTACTTCTTCTCTGGAACAATGGCAGCCAGAGGCAGTGGGAGATCACCTTCAACGGGAAGAGAAACAACAGAAGAGTAAGCAAGCAAACACAAACAATAATAGCCAAAACCTCCCAGTTAGTCATATAGAAATCCACACAGCTACAGTCACCCAATACTTCCCAAAGGCATCAAAAATAAATGCTAGAGAAAAGATGGCATCTTCCAGAAACCTGGAAAAAGAATGTCAACAAATCCCTATGTATACCCCTTTACAAAAGTCAAATTGGACTTTAATATTAGACCTGAAACCTTCAGAGGAAAATATATAAGAAAAGCACCTCAAGATAAAGGTGTAGGCAAAGACTTTATGGAAAAGACTTTAGGACTCAGAAAATACTTGCTTGGATTGACAAGTGTTATTGTATGAAGAGAAAAAGATAAGGCACAGGAAACAAAAATATTGAGGGGGGGGCTACTGAATAGGAGAAAATATTAGTTATACATCTGACAAGGCATTAATACCTAAAACATATAAAAAGCACATGAAAATTAAACCTTACACAAATGAAATAGTCTCCTTAATAACAGACAGTCTTAAATATATGAAATCTGTTCAACATCCTGAGCCATCAAGGAAATGTAACATTGAGATTCTTTCTGTTTTACCATGGTTAGGTCATCTAAAATGAAGAAAACAGTTAATGCTAGTGGGGATGACGGGCACAAGGGATTCTCATGTACTTCCAGCAGGAGTGTAAACGAGCCCAACCACTGAGAACATCAATGTGGAGACTCCTCACAATCTGTAAATAGAATCACCATACGTTCCAACTGAATTACTCTGGAGAATACACACTAAGGATCTCTGCAAGCCTACAGATGAAGCTGCACATTCATGTTTATTGTGGCATTATTCAGAGTAGCCAAGTTGTGGGATCAGCTGAGATGTCCTTTGGTATCTTAGTGGATAAAGAAACCGTGGCATTAGACATAATAGAGTTTTAAGTAGTAATAAAGAAGAATGAAACTGGGCCAAGGATGTAGCTCAATGGAAGAGTGCTTGCCTAGGATGTATGAAACCCTTGTTCAGTCTTTAGTCTTGGAGGAAACAAGGAAGAATATACTCATTTTAGGGAAAATGGATGGGACTTGAGGCTATCCTATTAAAATAAAATAAGCTTGATACAGAAAGGCAAATGTTACATGGTTCATCACATATGTGGACCCTAGATAATATGGATGTTTATATGTGCATATGATATAAATGATAGTGGAGAGTGGGAGAAGAATCAGGCTAGTGGGAGGGAAGGTGAGGACAGGACAGAATAATGGTGGACAGGTGTGACCAGGGCACATGATACTGCTGAGTGAGAAGTGACAACAAACCCACCACTTTGTACAATGAGTATATGAAAGCAAAATGACAACATTACCAGATAAACAGGATTTGTTGCTATCAAGCCACATTATAATAAATGTACACAATGTTATTCAAATTAAATGTGAGTGATAAAAGACAGTCATTTGAATTCACAGACAGAGCATCACTAAAGGTAATTGTATAGGCAATCATAGAGATAATGAGGTTGTGTATCCTCCTTTTACTCTTAAGTGATTTAGAGTAAACAATATGCAAATAATTGTTTGTGGGCCTAAAACACATAAAAATGCAATACATAATAGCAGCAGGAAAATGGGGGCAAGCAAATAGAACTATGTAGGAGTAGTGTTTCTGTATTTCACTCTAATTAAGTGAGTGGATGTGGATGGATTCAATCGCACCAGTGACACAATTCAAAATATATAAATGTATGTTACCTATTCTCACCACATAAAAATAGGAAGCTATGAGATGTGTTAATTCAAAACATTACATTGTATACAAAAATGTGTACAGTTTTTATTTATTAGTTATGAGCTTCATAACTTGCCAATTATGATGCAGGAAAAAAATAGAGTTGAACTCATTAAAGATTCTAAAATATATAAAAATATTCACCTGATACACAAGAAAGCAGTAAAGGGAGACTAGGAGAACAAAAATAAATAAGACAAAGAAAACAAAAGGCAAAATTATAGATAGAAATCATCTATTTTCACATTAGCATCAAATGTAAGTGGGTTAAGCTATTCCATCAAAATGTAGACTGTGAAACCTGGAGAAAGCACAAGATGCAATGATAGGAGTTACACATTGATCAAAAAATACAAAGAATGTGATAGCAAAAGAACTGGAAAAATATGCTGTGCAAATTGAAGCCATAAAAAAATACGGAGTGCTCTACTCTTCTCTGCCAAATTAAACAAAAATAAAGCACTGCTGTTAGAGATAAAGATTTATAAAAATCGCAGTCAGAAGATGCATAACAGTTATAAACATATATGTACCTAATAACAGTGCCCCTAAATACACAAAACAGAAAATGGAAACATTGAATTGAAAAATAGTTTAAGCAATAATAGTTGCAGATTCCAATATTTTCCTTAAGTAATGGGTAGAACAACTGAGCAGATGTGCAGCAAGACATAGAAAATTTGCATAAAGCCACACTCCAACCAGATAGAGCAGGCATCCATAACTCTCTTCCTTTAACAGTAGCAGAGTGCATATTTCTCTCAAGCAAACATGGAACATTCCCTAGAATGGACCATATGCTAGGCCCCAAAATAAGCCTCAACAAATTTCAAAGGATTTAACTCACATAAAGTATATTCCCACACAGAGTGAAATTAGAACCAATAAAGAAGGAAATGTGGGGAATTAAAAATGTATGTAGACTAGTCTCCCTTGAAATAACCAATGGATTAAATAAAAAAAATCAAAGGGGAAATTACCAAACAGCTTAAGATGAAGGAAGATGAAAAGGCAACATGGAAATGCACACAGGCCAAGTAGATGCTAGAGGGAAAGGAATGGCTACAAACAAATCAACTTAGCATCAGAAGTCAACTGTAACGTTTGAAAATGCTATTATGATGTCCCATATGTTGTATGATACTTTAAGAAATAAGAGGAAAGCTCTCAAATCAGCTACTTAACCATAGTAAAGAAGCAAAGGACCTTCTAGGAAAGATTTTCAATATTGAGGAGCACCATGGTTTTGGAGAGGGCTGTGTTCTGGATTGCAGAGTAATGAATTATGTATGTCCTCACATGGTGGGAGGGGCTGACTAGATCTCTGGGGTTTCTTACATTAAAAGGGGTGAGACTAATCACATCTGTAAGGAGAGCCACCATAATTCTATGGCTCCACTTTCTAAAACCATCCCTTTGGTTGTTAGACTTTAGCATATGAATTTTGAGGGGAAATAACCATTCAGACCACAGTAGAAGGTACAAATGGGAGAACTGCTTTGGAAAACAGTTTAGGAATTGCAAAAAAACATTAAACACAGAGTTACCACGTGACACAGTAGTTTTTCTTCTAGATGACTACCCAAGGTCATCTAAAATACACATTACACAAAGACTTGAAGATGAATATTACATTGGTGTTATTCATGGTAGTCAAGTGGATGCAATCCAAATGTCTACCAATGGATGTTTGTTTACAGGACATTTTATATCAATAGTATAGTTCTTATGCCATAAAAAGAAAGGATGTACTTAGCATTTCAATGAGGGACCTTAAAGTCATGCCACTAACTGAAAGGAGCCAGCACAGAAGACTACACGTTGTATCATTTTATTTTTATGTTTCAGCAAGCTTGTAGAGACACAATATAGAGTGATCATTGGGCGCCTGGGGCTGAGCTAGAGGCTGGGGATGGGAGGGTGATAGGTAATAAAGAGTTTCTGTGGAGCAGGATGGAAATGTCCCAAGTTAGAACGGTGATAGAGGGATGTGAGGTATATGAGTGAGTACACAGAACACTGTTTGGCTTGTGCACTTGGGTCACTGGTATGCTGTAATAGTTCTGTATCGATGGAAGCATTGAGAATGATTCTACTGATGATGAACTGGCTTCAGCTATAGGTTTTCCAGCTCTGGTGGGTGCAGGAGAGCCTTTCTGGGTTTTAGACTCCATCCGGAGTGAGGCCCAGCTGGGAAGGATAGCAGTTAACTATGGGCCCCTTGGTCCCAACATCCTCTTACAGAGCTGTGCTTTGTTTGCATCTCACATGCAAATGTACACAGGCACACGCAGTCTGACATGGTCTAGAAACTGCTTTCCATCCCCAACAGGAACGTGTACTTTCTGTTGTTTGTCTTCTAGCAAAGCAGAGAGGAACTAGGAAGCAGGAGCTATGTATCTCTTACTTAAAATGCTACCATTCCCCAAAGTGTAAACACAACTGTTTTTCTGAATCAGGAGGAAGGAGTTCAAGGGGGTGTGGGCTTACTAACTCATGAAACCTGGGAGTGCTGCTGAGAAATACTGCATCATTTTAAGAAGTGAGAAATCCTTCTTTGTAGGCAAAAAAAATCTGGATATGTATTAAGTATCCCACCAGTATTTTAAGGGGTTGCATGTGGACAAAATAGAAGAATTCCTTGTACACATAGTAATTTTTTGGTTAATGTCTATCTGTTTACAGAGAAGGAAAGCAAAGGGGCTGGAAAGATGGGTCACTCGTCAAGAGCAGTTGCCACTCTTGCAGAAAACTGGGGTTCAGTTCGTAGCACCTATATTGAGTGACTCACAACTACCTGTAACTCCAATTCTATGAGACCTGACTCCCTATTTTGGCCTCAGAAGATACTACACATGGGCATACACATACATACACAGACATATAAATAAAAAGTTAAGAAAGGAAAGCCACACTTCACAATGCCTTTCAGAAGAAGCTTGGAGAAATGAGAGGACTTAGTATGGGGCTATTATGTTTTATGCATATTTCTTTACAGGTATACACTGACAAAAGGGAGAGCCTTGGGTATCCTCTATTCTACTGGGTAAGCTTCAGTGGGCAATGCAGGTGTGTTCTAATCTAACAAAGAATTGGAGACCATGCATCAAACTGAAGAAGCTCATCTGTCTTCTCAACCTGTTGGAACCTCACATTTTCTCTACAGAAGGGTAACCAGCGGCCTTAAGAAGAAAGGCCATGCCCTCTCTTTATATGCTGAAGCTGTTAAAGGTTTCTAGGGTGTGTCTTGCAGTCCCTAGGAAGTCAGCTTCTGTTTTGCCTTTGGCATTGGAAGGAGATGTGAGTTCCAGATGTGCCTTGGGAGCATATCTGTATGGATTGAAGGTAGGCCCTCGTACATCCCAGGCAAGCTCTCTAGCACAAAGTTACACCCCTAACCCTTGCATTTTTGATACAGTGTTTTATTATGCACCCCAAGCTGGTCTCAAACTAAAGTTCCTCCTGCCTCTGCTTCCGGAGTGCTAAGGTCGTCGGGATGTGCTACTCCTGGAGAAGGAGTTGGATTTTTCCATAAAGGATGTTCTGGGCTGTTTCTAATGGTCTAATGGCTTCTTAAGACAGGGACAATGGTCTCAACACCCACTCTGACTCCAGAATGGGTTTGGGGCTTGTGCTGGACTTAAAGTATGTGCTGTGTGAATGTGGAGTGAGGGTGTTTAGACTCTCAGATGAGCTAGAGAGAATGTCCCCCTTGCTTGGTTGTTGTAACCTCTTGGCCCTGTGAAGTGAGGCTTGCAGCAGGAAGGATGGATGGCTCAGGCATTATCTAGAAAGCCAGTCCATTTCCTTGCAGGAACAGTCTGTCGATATGTTTTTGTCTGCTTGACAATGTGTGGGAAACATCCTTGATTTTTTTTTTTTTTTTTTTTTTTTTTTTTTTTTTTTTTTTTAATTGTGCATATAATTTCTTAGTATTTCACTTCCGGGCATTGATTAAAGCTTTTCTGTCTCTTTAGAGTCATTAAATAGAAAAACTTCTGCTGGAGGCAGATTGGTGGTGTTTCTAGAGACTCGCTTAGAGAGGTAGGACTCTCTGTAACTTGTTGAGAAGTTTGTTCTGGTCTGTGGCAAATAGACATTAAGAGACTGTTTGCTGTGTGATTATTATATGCAGGCACCATGGTAAATGCTGTACACAAATTACCTCACTCTCTTCCTACACTCAGGCTGAGAGAGGCTGCTTTGATCCCGTCTCTGATGTAAAACCGAGGCTCACAACATTAAATAGTATAGTTAGAGTCACTCATCATGTAATAAGGAAGACACAAATGCATATGGTCTGACCCAGATGAGGGTGTTACATCGAACTCAGACTCCTGACGTCCTTGAAGCATCTAGCCACATAGGTGCTGGCTCCCAGGGCACAGGCACAATCCCAGAGTGTCAAATCTGGTAATGTGTATTTTGGTTCCTTCCAAGAATATACGAGACCCCCAGCATATCTGCATTTGTTGTACTTTCACCTAGCAGGGAAGTAAAGACAGCAGCTTTGGAAACTGTCTTTGCTTTCTTCGTCCACCCACATTCTCTCAGAAGGGCAGCATTTGCATAAAGTTGTTTGGAGATGACAGTGGCATTCTCTGGTGGGCTGCTCTCCTGGTAGGCAGAGTGACTGTGTTGGAGATGCAGGGCTGGGAGGGAACTTCAGGCTGTTATGGTCTCCCTCCCTATCTGCCTATGAAGTCAGAAGGGAGCATTTAGGGTAATTTTCACTGCATAGATGAGGAACATGAGAGGCAAGGATGAGAAGAAACTCAACGAGGTTCATCAAAGTTAGTCAACCAAAGTGGGCCAAGTACTATGCTAAGTATTATACTATGGTAAGGGCTTCAGACACGGGATCCCAGGAAGTCCTCCCAACAGCCTCGGTGAGCAGTCTGTTTTACCAGTGAGGACACAGATGGTATCTGCTGCTTCTCTTGTTGCTGTGAGCAAATGCCTCACAAAACAGCTTAAGAGAAAAAAGATTTACTCTGGCTCAGGCATGAGAAGATACAATGTACACTTCGAGTCCGTGGTCAGTGGTCTGGTGGGGAAAGCATGTGACCAGGATCCTCATACATACAGCAGAAAGCATAGAGGGGACAGGAAGTGAATGGGATAGAAGCCTTCTGACTGGTGGGTGTGGATTTTAGCTACAACCGGAAGGCTGACTGCAAAGCCAACTTCTGAACCCTAGTGGCTTTGACAAGTGGGGATGTTTTCCTCATGTGGAGATTCTCTGGTGAGTTGGATGGAATCCTGACGTCTATCCAAAGAGACAATTTTGGGTGTCCAAGCCTTCTCCTAGAAGCAGCATACAAAGAGAACATGAAGGTCTTATATGAAAGGTTTCCATGGTTCAGGTCTAAAAGTAAAACATATTTCTACCTTTAATTGATGGGAATTCAGTTACATAGCACCACCTGACAGCAAGGGAAGATGGGAAATGCATTCTGGGTCTGGAAGAAAAGGGAAGGTGTTGCAGTAAGTTCATAGTGGTCTCTGACACAGGGCCATCACGTAGCATTCTGTAGTTGTTATGGAGAGTCACTTGCTGTGTGAGAATGTGTGGTACCCAGTGATAAACTGTGTACATCACAGTGGTCCCCAAAGACTGTGTCACCTTGTCTGTCACAGCAGTCTTAGTTTATAGAAGCATACACTATGGTACTAGCAACACCACCATACATACCTTAAAGAAGAATGATTCATTTTAATCTTATGTATAGGATTGGTTTGCCTGTATATGTCTGTGCACTGAGGCATGCAGTGCCTGCAGAGACCAGAAGAGGGCATCAGACCCTTTGGAACTGGGATTTCAGATGGTTGCAAGCCATCCTGTGGGCGCTGAGAATAAGAGAATCTGCATCCTCTGGAAGAGCAGCCAGTGCTCAGCACTCTGCACTGAGCCATCTCTCCAGCTCCATGTCATTGCCTTTTGTATGCACTTATTACAGTATCCCTCTATCATTAAGCCACACACAAGGCCATCTGAACGCTGTGCTTAGGCTAAGATATAAAGCTGCAGGTGGCAGAGCTAGGAGTAGGACCCAGTGACTCTGGATTATTTGTACTACCTCTCGCCCTCCTTTGAGGGCCAACCCAAGTTCTGTGCCTCTGGACACTATAGATGCTCTGTGTGACAAGTGGTGTTGGTCACAGCGACTTATGGGATGTCCTCTGTGTGGCTAGGCACTCCACCCACTGCCAGACTATCTATGCTCTGGGTCTGAGAAGGGCTCGTTTTGGAAGCAGCTGACTCAGGGTCAGGCCTGTCAAATTCCTGGCTTATGTGGTGATCAGGGACTCTTCTGGGAGTGATAGGTGACTGAGAGTCTGGGCAGGCTGGGCTGTCATTAGCATCCAGAAGGCTGTAGGTTTTGCTGTTAAATCTGCTGTTTAAAAGCTTTAAGAAACAACTCACATTAGCACACACTCTGTTGAATGTCTTGCTTAGTTGAAGTTTCTGTGAGTACGAAGCCAACAATTTCCCATACTTGTTGAACAGCAAAAGGGGAACACTGGAATGGTGTTTTCCCTTGAGGGGCATGTCTAGAAATCTGTTTTTAGCAATGTTAGCAATGTGGCTAAATATGAACATGAGTTTAGACTGTGAGTATTTGTATTTGTCATGCTTCATCAAGGGCAGTATATTCTCTCTCTCTCTCTCTCTCTCTCTCTCTCTCTCTCTCTCTCCCTCCCTCCCTCCCTCCCTCCCTCCTTCCCTCCTATCTCTGTGTCTGTCTGTCTGTCTGTCTGTCTTCCCCTGTCTCCTCACTTGTCCAATCTAGGTATGTGAAGTCGTCAAATCTCCCTCCCTCTCTCCTGTGGCACTCTCCAGGGAAAGCTTATATATATAAACATGAGAGGTCTGAGCATGTGATCTCTTCATTTAGGAATACAGGGTTCATTTCTCTTCTCTGCTGACTGGGTTCCAAGCATGGGGTTCTATGTGGGTAGTTCTTCCAGAGTCCAAGTCTTGGTATGCTGCACCAGCTTTGTCTGTGTTGTGCTAGGCTCTGCATTTGATCCCGTGTCCTCTGGCATGGGTGAAAAGTGGCTTTTCGGGTAGAGTTCAGTTGTAAGAATTCTTCTGGGTGGCTGTAAACAGTGTCTGTCCATTTCTCAGGTCTCAATGACAAACCAAAGATCTATTCCCCATGCCTTGGAGAACCGATGAGTTGATTGTGCTTACTCACAGAGCATGGGTAAGGGTTACTGGCAGAATTGTGAGTGACCCTAAAGTATCTCCTTAGCAATATGGATGGAGGCTCCCCCTTCCCTTAACCTCCCATTAGTATTCCCCAGCCATATCTCAAGTTCCTTTCTGAGGCCCCAGGATATGTATAATTAGGGCCAGAGTGCATACAAATGCCAGGGAGCAGTGGCTGGACTATCAAGAAACTGTCCAGTGACCCTGCCCTCCCTTATTCTATGAAGGAATGTCAACAGTCACAGGCTTCATAGTGATGGATGCATGCAGGCAGGCCCAGCTGATCTAAAGACAATGGCAGCTGTTTTGCTTAGGGAACAGCCCACTTCCTCTGTGACAAGCTCCAAGAGTCACTTCTTGTTTGATGGTGATTAAGGGGATTTGGAGAGGTTTTCCAGGTCTAGATGCATGAGATATAGTAACAAATAACATCTGTTGTTATCATAAAGTGGCAAAGTACAAAACACAGATGACTTCAAATAACTTTGGGACTTTTGGGACTCAGAAAGGAGGCAGTTTCCCTGTGTGCCTAAAGTACCTGCAATATTCCCCCATACATAGGGAGAAGAGTAAAGGGTTCCCTGGAGCCTGGGGCCAATGTAGGTGAGGCTCTTGCTTAATGGCATCCCTGGGGCTGTATTAATTAGACTTGGAGAAGAGTGTTGGTCAGCATGCTCAATGATAAAGAAGGAGAGACATTGCTGAGCCTTGAATCTGTGTGATACAGGGAGGGAATGCAGGATGACAACAAAACTCAGGTCAGCTCATGGGAGTCAAGGCATGGCTTCCTTCCTTCCTTTCTTTTTTCTTTCCTTCCTTTCTTTTTTCCTTCCTTCCTTCCTTTCTTCCTTCCTTCCTTCCTTCCTTCCTTCCTGTATTTTTCTTCATTCCCTTCCACAAACCTGTTGATTTAGTCCACAGACATTTAAGCAGTACTCTACATGTTAGATTTCATGCCAAGTGACCAGAATGACACACAGGGAAGGTGCAGTCTTTGTCTATATAAGGCTCTGTCCAGTAAGGGGGTGAAGCCTTGGCAGTCATCTGTTCCTAGAATGGGAAGTGTTGAGTGCTGGCAGATGGCCAGCGGCCTGGGAGGAAGGGGAGTGTCACTTGCAGCTGAGCAGACCCATGTGTGTCAGTCTGGGGACACTTTCCTGCAGAAAGAATATTTGAATTGAATACCAAAAGATGTTTTGATGCTCAACTACAAAACCCTATGCAAACCTTATGCAAAGGATTAGGAGCTTCAAACAGAATGACCCCGTGTGCATGATGTGTGGACAGTGGGAAGCAGTGATGGTTTATAGCTTGTATCTTTATCAGCCCAGTGGAGAGGCCTTCTTCCCTTCTCCCCTTGAAAGGGCATCTTGTTCACTTCGTGTTGTTCACTAGGCTAGTGGACGAGGTCTGTGAAATCTTGTGTTTATGATGCATAAGT
This sequence comes from Arvicanthis niloticus, assembly GCF_011762505.2. Taxonomy (NCBI): domain Eukaryota; kingdom Metazoa; phylum Chordata; class Mammalia; order Rodentia; family Muridae; genus Arvicanthis; species Arvicanthis niloticus. The sequence goes on along the minus strand of NC_047658.1, from coordinate 79,515,717 downwards.
AGTAGAACTCTACTTGCCATTGTATCCCTCCCCACCTTTCACATTGAACACACAACAGGAAAAGGAAAAGAAAATACCACCCATTCATTTTTCTGGCTATGGGTCAGCTTGAGGTTGCGCTGCTCTTACTGCCGTTAGGATGTAGCTTCCAAAGCAACAGAAAGAGGGCTAAAACATAAGCTGGTGTCCAGACCTCTGGAAGGCTGCTCAACTCTCAAGCTCTTTCTAAGGTTTCTTTTCCTGGGATAGTGAGTGCACAGAAGTCAATCAAAAAAAAAAAAAAAAAAAGATGGACTGAGGTGGCATTTGGCAGGACACAATCACAGAGGTAGCTCAGGGCTAGAGCTGGACATTGGGGACCCCACTGAGCCCAGTGATGAATGAGCTGGACTTATTCTTATAGAATAGGGATAGTACTGGAGGAGGGGCCAGGATAGCGGGGCATCTCTCAAGTGACTTAGGAAAGCAGATGTTTGCTCTGAGAGAAGAAATTATTTTAGTATTTTAAGAACCAGTATTGCTGGAGCGGCACATACCAAGGAAATGACAACCCTGAAACAAACAGTTGAGAATTTATGAGCCATGTTTTGACTATTTAGAGCCCAATCAAAAATCTTTCTGTAGCTTCTGTTTGCGAACAGGAAAGATTTTAGCTGCAAGGCTTGGAGCCTTACAGATGTTGGGCCCTGCACAAGTGGGTTTCCAGTCATTCACCCATAGCTTAAGCCAGTTCTCAAGCTGTTTGATTTTAGATCCATTTTATACTCTTAAAATTAACAGCAGCCTAAAGGGAATGTTTTTCTACTGTGGGTTATGAGCCAGTGTGCTGCTGAGAGGATAAAGGCACTTGCTACACAGGCTCAGAGAGCTGAGTTAGACCCCTAGGACCCATGAAAAGGTAGAAGGAGAGAACCAGCCCCACAGAGTCATCCTCTGATGTCCATATACACATGCCATGACATGTTTCTGTGACCCCGGCAGTTACAGAAATGCAATAATAGTAACAGATAAACTTTTTTTTTTAAAAAAAAACGTTTTAAAAAGTAAGTTACACCTATAAATATTTGCCAGAATAGAAATTTAAGCTGAGAATGTTTCAAAACAGTCATTATTTATTTAATAATGACCATAATCAGCACAATTATATAACCAACACAAGTAAGACTGTCTTATGCACAGGAGGTCACAGGACTCTGGCCTCTTTGAGCTGCTGTAAGTAGGGAGTCATAAAAACAACGCTAGTTTATTGCTCAGTTCTGAGGTTGGGAAGTTCAATGTCAAGGCACTGGGAGCCCAAGGCTGTAGTGATGAGTCACATCCTGGTTCATGCACAGGTGTCTTTCTCATGTGTCCTCATGTGATGACAAGGAGGAATTCTCTAGGTTTCTTTAGCAGGGACATTAACCTTGTTTATGAGGGTTCTGATTTCCTCCCGTTGGACAAGGAGTTACCGGTTGGACATATGGACTTGGCAGCAGGAAGGGAGATAAGTACAGTTTTAAAATAACGACAAAACCATCTTACTGAGAAGAACAGCATTACATAATGTTTTGATAGGTCTCTTTGGTACCTGGTGTGATGGCTCAAAGCTGGAATGTCATATCTGCCTTGGCCTCCGTCGGCTGTGCACTGTAGGATGAGCTGTTCTGGTTGGCATATATGAATCACGTTCTTCACAACAGCATGGAAACTCAGAATGGAGACGAATTTTACAGCATCTTCAGATAACTGTAGATATTCTTATTTGATAATGCACCTGAAGTAGTCAAATCATAGATTTTAGAGCCTGGTTGTGATATAGAACCCATTTACGATAGTGGATAATATGCACTCTGCTACATCTAAGCCCTCTGGTCCTAGAGACTGGAAAGATGGCTGAATGTTTAAGAACACTTGCTGTTCTTGCAGAGAACCCGAGTTCAGTAACCCAGTTCCAAGCAGCCACACTGGGCAGCTCACAACTGCCTGTAATTCAATGTCCTCTTCTGGCCTCTGAGGGCACCTGCACATGTGTGCATGCACACAAAGATACACATAGATAAAAGAAAAATAAATCTCTGAAGTTCACTGGTCCATTTTGTGCCCTGACTCTTGCATCTTTTACCCAGATACGGTTTTGAAACACAATACATTGGTCCTTTGGAAAAGTCAGGTTCCTGAGTGACCTTCTAAGTATGACTGTGTTCTGTCACACAGAACACTAATGGCCTGCTCACACATTCCTACCCACAGGGTGGGGATCTGGCACCTCTGATTCTCATGGTGGTGGGGGCAAGTTTGGAAAATTTCCATTTTTTCCTTCTTAAGAGCTTGAATTTTTGTCTTTGAGGAAAAATATCAATTATTTTCTTTGAAGGGACAAACCTTTGAAATAAGCAGCCGAATTCCCAAGTTTTTAGTTTAGGGTTTTTTTGTTTGTTTGTTTGTTTGTTTTTCAGTTGTTCCTCCAACAGGGTCTCATGAAGAAGTGACCAGTTCAGGTTGACACTCAGTAGACATACAGGATATTTTCTCTTGAGGTAACTTACGCATACAGGAGAATGCTGTGTGGGTCTGGGTATGTGCATGCTTGCTTGGCTGAGCTAACAGGAATAGTTCCCACAGTGGTTTGTGCGCTTGACTCCTTATTCCACACTGCCTCGGAACCTCAGGGGCAAATGGCTTTTTGTGGGGTTTAACTGAAGGCTTGCCTACAGTACCTACATGTTCAGACTCACTTCCCAAACCTCTGATCATATCTTCACTGCTGAGAGCAGAGCTCAGTGTCCCCTGGGCACATCTTCCGGGGTCCTCCCAGCTGCTGGGACCTGATTCCTGTTTACTTGGACTTTCCTTGCTCTGCCTCTACCATACCAGCTGTCCCCTTGTGTTTGTGCCCTCCCTCCCTTCCTGGACAGAACTTCCAGGCTTTTCTTGGCACAATTCTGTCTGTCCTTGCACTTCCTGTCCCCAACTGTTGGCAGATAGCTTGCTTTGATTTTATTGTCTCTGGCCTACAAGATCTGTCATTTGGAACCAAGTCCCCTGGAACCTCAGGGGCCACTTCTCTTGCCCCCTCCTCTTGCTCCCTCCTGCCTTGTTTGTTTGTTTTTTTGTTTGTTTGTTTTGTTTTTTGTCTTTCCTGACTGAACACAAAGCTCAACACTGGCCAGCTCAGCTCAGGATAGCTCTTCATTCTGAGTTCTGATGCTCTCCCAAGAAATTTTTCTCTCTTTCATCAGGTGTGATTTGTGCTGTCAGCTAGGTGCATAGAGTTGCCCAAGGTCATGGTTTCCTCACCAGGGTCACTTGGGACCTTGGAAATCAATCATATGGTTCTTAAAGCAAAGCTATGTCTTGAACTAGCAAAGCTATGTCTTGAACTCTTTGCCTCCATCCCCTCCCCCTTCCCCCCCCCCAATCCCAGGAAATGCCATGTGTGCATTCTGCCTCAATGGTAAGGGGTCTATATGACTCTGGCTTGCTTCTTGCTTTTCTGGTAGAGCTCGGTATTTGAGAATTCCCCTGGTCACTTAGGTGGTCAGGACTTCAAGAGGTGTCGTGGTGGTGTGTGTTCTTTAGAAGGTCTACATTTATGTGTGTGTGTGTGTGTGTGTGTGTGTGTGACCTTGGACCTTGGTCTTTTGATGCTCTGCCTGTGGGAATGAGATGTAAATGTGTCCTTTGCTGGTGCTGGGTGGAGAGGAATTTAGTAGCGACAACCTTTTTCATTTATTGATTAAACTTAGCTTCCACATACTTTTCAGCCAGAAACAGAACTAGAGCACTTTTGCCTTCTGCATTATATCTTTACTTATGGATTCTGGTGGTACACATTTTCCATTCATTCAAAATATGCAAGTTGAGCAATGACTTTCACTAGGCACCACGTGAGATGCTTTTGAGGACAAAAGGACATCAGATAGACTGGCATTTGTTAGAACAGAATTCACATCTAGAAGGACCCATTCAGTGAGACAGAATGTGGGGGATGGTCCTGGGAGATGTGGGGGACTAAAGTGGGTCTAACATTATGTTCTCAGATGGGAACCCTAGGATGGGTGCGGGGGAGGCTTCATCCATACTACTCTGGAAAACATCCTTCACATGGTGATGAACTGAAGGCAGCTTCTCAGAAAAGACCTGGAAATTATTAGATTTTTGCAAAAGAGCACTTGAGCACACTTCCTGGGGTGGCCCTGGTGGCTGGGAAGTAAGATGGCTAAGGCTCTTGATTCTGTGTTGTGTGATAAAGACAAGAGAACAGTAGCTGAGTGTCATGATAGCTCTCAGTGTCCCATTAGGGACATCAGATCTGTTTATACTCTACAGGCCCAAGCTTGCCGGGAGGTGGGGGTGGGGTGGAGTGTGGATATTGAACATAATTGACTACAGGGCAACAGATGGACACGTGACCCCTTCACAGGAAGGGCAATGCTAATGAGGAGCGGTCACTTAGCTCCATAAACGCCCTCCGCCATCTGGGCCCTGCCCGTCTCTCTGACCCCATATCCAACTGTCTCATTCTCTTGTTCCTTTCTGACCCTCTAACACCCCAGCTTTGATTCAGCCCAGGGACCTTTGCCCTCTCTCACTCTGCCATCAGCGTCCGGTTCTTTGCTTTGTTCTGACCATCCAGGTCACCCCATTCCACCCTTTTCCAGTACCTCTGTGTCATTTTCTTTTGTGTACCTGAGACTCCTTGATCCATCTGCTCCCTTGCTGTCTTTCTCCAGCAGGAGACCATAAATTTCACGAGGGCAGGGGTTTGGTCTTATTCATCTCGGTGTCTCGTCTGACCCAGGCTGGTCTTTAATAAATACACATTGAGTGGAGCCTGTTCATCTTTGTAACAATAAAGTCAGTCCCAAGGAGGAGAGACTCCAAGCAGGTGCCAAGACAGCCTCTCTGGATGCTTCACGATCACACCAAATGGGAAACAGCCACGTGCATTCTTTATAGACCCTAGATGAAATGTCTGGCTTCCTCTGTAAGCCTAGCCAGGAGAATCACAATAGCTGGTAGGATCGAAGATCCAAAGGAAAGTAATAGCTGCATCCTTCAAGTCCCACTGGATGTGACTGCATCCAGTGAGGTTGGCAGAGGGTAAGTGTATGATGGGGGTGTGGGGATGGGGAGGGAAGTGGCCAGGGTGCAGAGGTCACCTGGAGTTTTCCCATTCTGCCTCCTGTCTCTCTGCTTGGATCCCTGTTCAACTTCAAAATAGCAGATCAGTCAGCAGCTAGGTTGGGTGAGAAGTACAGAAAACCCTGTCTTCCCGGCTTCCCCCGGAAGGCAGGGATTACTCTCAGCCAGCACTTTTGGCACTGGTTAAGGGCTGTTTGTAACCCAGATGGAAATGAACCCAAGGTTTTAGTTAGAACTAGTGTGGTTTTATATTTCTGAGTCCTTCCTCTTGCCCTGATTCCCCTTCTCTGCCCTGTGCTTAATGTCCCCTGGGCCAGTACTCCAGCCCTGCTCTTTGCTCAGCCTTAAGGTGCTTCTGTCCTGTGTCTTTGATCAACTTAGACAGATGAGGCTCCTCTGGCTGTCACAGCTGGGACACAGCAAGCCTGCTTCTCTTGGGGCATGAGCAAGAGACAAAAGATACACAGAATATAAATTGCCCTCAACACACACTGCCTTCTTTTCAAGGCTGCAGGGAGCTGGGAAACAGGATTCACATGATGCTGGAAGGATGCATTGGGGTCAACTCACTAGGATGTCCTGGGGCTGGAGGAGGAGAATGGCCACATGGAACTCACAACAGCCTTGCCCAAGGCAGGGAAGAAACAACATCATGGTCCATGGCATGGTGATGTTGATGATCAGGGAGAGTTGTTCATCTGCACCCTAATTCCTGTTGAACCCAGGCTGACAAGCCATGCCGGGTGGGGATGGCAGGTACCATGAGCCAATAGTTACGGGAACTGCTGGTGTGGCACATTGGCTAACTGTAGCAGCATGTTCCTGCTGGCCAGGCGTTCTGCCTGGGTGGTGCCCATCTCTTTCAGCTGTCACGTATCTTGACTGTTATTCCTATGGGGAGGTCTCAGTTATGCATAGGTCAATGGCTGAGCAGCCTGATCATAGCACCATGGACACTTGAACTAGAAAGTGAGCGAGTTCAGTGGCAGAACAATAAAGGGAGGGGCTCCAAGCAGAGGGAACACCTGAGCAGAGACCTGAAAAAGCCTGGAGTAATCTGATGTGTCTCCTGATAGTCCTGTCAGGAAAACCTGGTTAGAGGACAGAGAGGATGTCACTTTCCTCTCTTCCTTGCACTGGTGACCAAGAGCAGGTGTGGGTATGCTGGTGCTTGCACAGAAGGCTTGCATCTGGGAACAGCCTAGAAAATCTGGTCCCTAAATGTTTGGGCCTCATGGACAACAAGGCTGAGGCTACTCTGTTACATAGACGCCTCTGTCATGCAGAGAAAACTGTCTGTCTGCTTTCCGTCCTCTTTAGTTCCTCTCCCTCTCAGTCTCCCTCTCTCCCTCGCCTCTCCTTTTCTTCCTCTCTCCCTCCCTCCATCCTTCCCTCATACCCCTCTCTATTTGATCTAAAGCTTCAAGATACAGAACTGTCCATCATCTATAGACCCCCCCCCCCTCTGGCTGTGCATTCAAGCCCATAGGAAACCCTCTATGCTAAGGGCTGGGGACATCTTTTGCTGAGCTGTGGGAGCCTGTGAAGACACTTCACAACTTAGACTTCTGAGTCACAACCCAGTTCACCACGGTGTAGACCTAGCCTGCTGAAACCACATCCTCTATGGTCCCATCCCCCCAATGTTCCCAGGCTCTGTCCTCACTGGGACTGGGATAAATGTGGACCAGCTCTGGTAATCCAGGCTTAGTGAATTGATTTGTCCAATCATTTATTGGCACAGCCTCTGAGCACGTAGGAATGAGCTTGGTAGTTTATTTAGAAAGGACATAGCATCAATTGATCTTAATCAGATGTACCTTCTTGCTGTCCTTCCGCCTGTGGAACTCTGGGTGTCAGCTGCAGAGCCCTCATCTGTGTAGTTTCTGATTATGCCCAGTGTCCATGGAGAATCCTGGCAGTCTCCCAAGTTGGAGGCCTGATGGGTGGAAGGTGGAGACAGATCCACCCTCAGCTTGGTTCATGTGGGAAAGCTCTGCCTGTCTGCTTAACTTATTGGGGTTCACATAGGTATTTGTGACAGACATCACATGGCTCAACCCAGTTTGAATATCACTCTTTGAAAGTTGCTTTTTATTATAGTTTTAAAATGTGTGTGCGTGTGGAGGATGAGTGTGTTTGTGATGGCATGTGAATAAAATGGATGCCTGTAGAGGCAGGGGGTGGGGGTTGACTTGAATCTGCATTTATTGCTCTCCACATTATTTTTGAGTCATGGTCTCTCACTGAACCTGGAGCCCACCAATTGACTAGGCTGTCTGGCCAGTGAGCACTAGGCATCCACCTGTATTTGTTGCTCCAGCTATGGTATGATTAAAGATTCAGCCTTTTATGCCTATGGTGGATGTCAGAACTCAGAACCTCATGCCTGTATAGCAAGTGCTTTACTGGCCTATCTTCTATCTCCTTAGCCCTTGGAGAGCTGACCAGCCTGTCATCTGTAAACCTGGTCACACTAGGAGAAAAGGTGTCCTGGTTTGGTTATGCTGTGAATGTACCCTAAAGGTTTCCTGTGCTGGAGGCTAGGTTGTCAGGGCAGTGATTGTGGAGTGCTGAGACTTTTAAGAGGTGACAGAGAGAGGAGTTCCTTACTGGCTCCTCCTTGGGTGCTACTATATTCCTGTCTAGCTATCTATCTTCTCTGCTTGCAGGTACCTGTCGCACCGCCATGTGATAGGAGGAAGTACAGCTCAGGGGCCCTCACCAGAGCAATGTTATCCTTTTTAGACTACTTAGACTTCAAACCCGTGATCTTAGTAGTCTTCTTCATAAGTGCCTCCCAACTCTGACTCCGAGTTTTCTGTTATAGTAACAAAAACAGACTAACACAGATAAATGGTGATGGCTGGCCCACAACCAGTATTCACTGAAGCCAGCTCTGAGCAGACCAGGGCACCCAGCAGGAATGAATGCTTTCTCTGCCATCATTGTCACTTGGCCAGCAGTGTGCCCAGACTCCATCTTTTCCCTGCTGGGTTTATATCTGCCTACAGCCAGTTCCTAGTCAGCCCCACATATCTGCTGGGATGCTGCTGGCTGGGAAGCCAGGCTGCCATTCTGGTTGAGCCCAGCTCCAGAAGTGGTCTTGTCTATTTCCTCCCTTCCTCCTCTTCTCTCCCCCTCCCATCCCCTTTTCCCTCCTACCTGGGATTGGAGGGCACATCCTTTTGGGTGAGTCACTTCAAGCCACAGGTTCTTTGTTACTGATACAGCCTCACTAAATTCTAATCAGGTACAAAATATCACAAAGAGTTTTTAGGGAACAGCTGCTGTGGGGAAGCTCGTCTGGGCCTATACGTCCCTTTCTTTGCCTCACCTTCAACCTTGTGAGAGCAGCAGGAATCCCGTAGGAAGGTGAGGGCTCCAAGGTTCCTGTTGGCCTTACACATAGGAAGCCCATACCTGCTTGCATGAAATACGGACACCCCTCACCTCCTCACTCCAGGGGGAGGGCTCTGTTACCAAGCCACCTTGTTGCTTTTTGTCATTTTCCTTTCTTCTTTCCTTAAAAGCTTGGAATCCTGGTGAAGGAAAGGATGAAAAAGAGCCTCTTCCTAATTGGCTCAGGGCCACCACACACTGTACCAGGTGCCCTCAATCTGCAATTTGCTTTGTAATTAAAGTTCCTTCTCCCCACAGGAAAGCTGAACACTGGGTCAGTGTTCTCCCGCTCAAAAAGGGTGTTTTGGGGGAGTGCTGGCATGGAAAAGGGTTAGTTAGCCTTTGGTGTAGAGTCTGAATTTTCTTCTTGTCTCCTCCTGGCCAGTAACTCTCAGATTTGTCTCCCCTGGGCCCTTGCACATTGGTGACAGCTGTTTTCTGTCCTGACTTTCTCTTTGTCCCTTATTCCATAGCTCAGGATGTTATCAGCCACACAGTTCAGATACATTCCATAGCATCACAGAATCCTTCATCTGGATCCATCTGGATATACCTGCAGTCTCTGTTTTATCCCCATGCAGGGTTGACCAAAAAAAAAAAAAACAAAAAAAAAAAAAATTTCCTTTGAGAGCCATTTAGAAGCCATTTTGGGACAATTCGAAGGGTCATGATGAAGCCACAGCCTGGTCTTGAGGCTTAGTTAGTCTTTCCAGGCTAGGTTATCTCTGTTCCTTGACCTTCTGTGTCTCTGAAATGCTACATTTTCCTCCTTTTTTCTTGCCCTCCCCCATGTATATGTGCATGTGTGCACGCACATGTGCGCATAGAGCTCAAAGGTCAGTGTCAGGCTCTAGAGATAGCTCAGTGGTTAAGAGCACTTGCTGCTGTTCTAGAAGATCCAAGTTCAGTCCGCAGAATACATGTTGTATAGCTTACAGAAGAGAACAGTGAAGAATGCCTCATGCTAATCATGCTCTGGGGCTGCCAGGCTGGAGCAAACAAGTCTTCAGCCTCCTGGAAGTGTTGAGCAGCAAGGCTTTATGGGCACGCAGGGTGATTTGTGTTAATTCTCTGCTCCACCCCTGTTCTCCTAACATGATTCCTTTGCTGAGAGAGATGTTAAACACTCTCAATCTGTTTTTCATGGTTCTATGATGTTAAGCCAGAATTTCCCTTTGACATCAGCATCTGCCTGCATTCTGAGTACTTTGGTTCCTTCTGGTCATCTTAGAAAGTGCTAAGTGCTAAGTGCTAGTGGGTGGTCCTCCATAATGCAAAACAAGCTTCTCTTTGGGGGGGGGGGGTGTGTTTGTATTGTCAGAGACCATTTTTGGGTGGGTGTCTTTCTCAATCACTCTTCATCTTGTTGTTTTGAGACAGACTCTCTGGCTGAACCTGGAATTCACCAATTCATGTAGGTTGGCTTTCCAGCAAACACCAGGGAGTCTCCTATCTTTGCTTTCTCAGTGTTTAGTAAAGTGTCCAAGGGCAGTGGCTAAGCATGGCTGTGAGGAAGGGCAGCTTGAGCAGGTGGAGCATGGAACTTAGCTCCTCTGTGCCAGCATCCTCTGTCTATCAGACGCACAAATGAAAGTGCTGTTGTCTTAGGAATGTGACTCAGTATTTTGAGCTCTGTCTTTACAATTCAAAGCAGCAGCCATGCCCCAGTTAGAATCGTTACTGCTCTTGTGCTCCCATTTTTCCTGTTTGGTGTGTGTCTCCATACTTCTGGTAGCTGACAGAAAGGTGAAGGCCACTTGGTGATCATTAGCTCCTTGTCCTCCTCAGGAGAGCACTGGCGAGAGATGTGTAATATACAAAGTCATATCATGCAGCTCCTGGTAAGAGTCAAGGCATGAAAGGCGGGCCAGGCTCCCATACATCCCTGTCACTGGACAGGTAGGTCTAGAGAGGGTTGTCAACCTTGTGCTCATGCCCTGGCCATATCCTGAACTGATGATTGGGAACATGCCATTGAACTTCTCTGTGACTCAGTTTACCCATCTTTAAAACAGAGAAAACATGTTAACTTCCTTGCATGGTGCCTTTTGAAGACTGAACTATTCAGGCAAACTGTTTCATCAGTCTCTGGCACGTGATCAACAATCAATCTATGTTCCTTTAAAAACATTACTTTAGTTAGTCACTTCTTTTGTCCCTACAAGTCACTCAAGGCGTAAGCAAGGCAAGCACTTGGGTGACCCTTGATTTAGATTAAGAAACAGAGGTTTAGCCATTACCTAAAAAGGATGTCTTAAGAAAGAGTGGCTGGTCTTAGACCCTGTGTGACAGCACTGTCTTTGCTACTGCCTGGAGGTGTCCAAACACTGCTTCCCAGGCCTGCTTTTAAGGAGGAGAGTAGGGATCCACCCAGATCTGCTGACTGAGAATGCATAGGTGGAGCCTAGGGACTTGGGCTTGCAATGCTTCCCTGGGAACACCTCTGCCCCGGGAGTACTGGGCTCTGTGGTCTGTACTGCTGGGTGTGTGGCTCCCGTGTCATCCCAGGGTATGGGAGAAGGACAACGACTCTGGGATGAACAAACACCTTCATGGCCTGATGCCACAAAAACATGATCATTGTAGGCTAAATGGGAGCTTGTGAAAATTCTGGCAAAGAAAATGGTCACATTACTGCACTCCAGCTTTTTTCCAGGTCACTGGATCTCTTTCTGGATTAGATAACCTCATTATATATTATGGGCTCTGTGGAGGAAGTCTATTTAAACAGGGTTGAAATGTTCTTTGTTGAGACATTATGTTCAGGCTGGACATGGCTGACAATAAATTGCCAAAGCCAGCTTGGGCCATTGCCAAGGGTACTTGGGCACAGTGTTGCCTGGCCATGTATCTCACTGCTCAGTCACATGTCCTGGCCTCTAAAGGAGTACACAACTCCCTGACTCCTCATCCCTCCTTTCAGTGGGAGCTGACTTCATATCTTAGAGGATGAGTACCTTGGGGTCTTCTGGAAGCACAGACATCTGCTCTGGGGCAGCACTAACTTTAAAGCCTTGGATTAAGTACCACAGCTACTGCCCAGAGGGACCTTCCTGCAGCCTAACTGGCTTCCAGCTCCTACCATACAAAATAATGCCAGTTCTCTATAAACCCACCCATTGGACCTATCTGAAAGTTGGTGGTGACCCAAGACCAGTCAGCATGAGTTCAAAACCCTAACCCTCCATAACCATAAGCTCTTGGGCAAATTACTAATTTGGCTTTATGCCTTGATTTTATCATGTGTAAAATGGAAATAGTGACCTCAGTAGGTAGCCATGAGGGTTAAATATGATGTACAAATTGAGTCCCAGGGGAAATACTAGGTGATTGTTGACTGCTTCTTTGTCTTCAGTGGGTGGAAGACTACTGACTGTAGTGAGGATGTTTTGAGCACAAATACTGTGGCCCCATGCCAGTGTGGTACAGTGTAGAGCCAAGGTCATCTTCCCCATTGTACTTACCTAAGCTGGGCCCTCTCTGAATGCTTCCTGGCATGTCACAGGAAGCAAAGGTGAGGTAACAAATAGAGTTTGCTGAGAGGAACAGGGAGTGGTATGTGCTGTCTAGTTTTATGTCAACTTGACACAAAGTATAGTCATCAGAGAGGAGAGCCTCAGTAGAGAAAATGCCTCCATATATGATCTAGCTGAAGGCAAGACTACAGATATAAGTGGTTGAGTGACTGGGTTGATCCATCCATGGGATGGTGGTCCCGATTCTATAAGGCAGGTGAATAGGCCAGTAATCAGCACTTCATGACCTGCATCACTTCTTGCCTCCAAGTTCTTGCACTACTTGAGTTCTTGTCCTGATTTTCTCCAATAATAAATAGTGACATGGAAGTGTAAGACAAATAAACCCTTTCATCCTCAATTTGCTTTTGGTCATAGTGTTTCATCACAACAATAGTAACCCAAACAAGAAAGAAATTGGTACCAGAAATGGGGTATTGCTGTGATAGACTTGACTGTGGTTTTGGGAGGATGGTGGAAGAACTTTGAAACTTTGGTCTGGAGAAGCCAATGAGTGTTAATAGCTTAGTGGGATGTTCTGTTGAAGTATAGAAGATAAGAATTTTGAGAGCCGTGCAAATGAAGGCCTGGCTTGTGAAATTTCAGAAAGAAGCAAAGACTCTACCAAGCCACAGAAGAATTGTGGTGTCTGGTCAACTGGAACGACAGAGTCAGCTGTGATTAAGAAGAGATCAACACCATGAAAGTGAAATCTTTGTGTTACTGGGATAATTGATAGCTCAAGTTGAGAAATTAGCTGTGATCAAGAAGAGACCAGCATTGCTGAGGTTAAATCTTCTGGAAAGTGTTTCCCAAGAATCAACACACAGAAGCTAAGGTTGTACCTCCTGCTGGCAGCAGAATTTGGTAGCATGAGTCATCCAGGTGGTACTTGGTTTTGAAGGTATAAAGAGGTCATGGAAAGCCGCTGAAGCTTGGTACCATGAGAGGTCAGGAGAGGCCACTGGTGAAATGCAGCCTCAGTAGTAGTTGAAGGCCCAGGATTAAAGTGGTCATGCAGAGAAGTTGAGGCCTGGCACCGTGAAGAGTGGCTAGGAAAGGCTATTAATAAAAGTACAGCCCAGTTACAGCAGAAGACTTAAGCATTTTGGGAATGCTAATACCTTGGAATGGCCACTAAGAACAGCAGCAGCTGTGGAGTGGAGCCAACTAGAACCTAGAAGACAAGTTGTGTGTGCTGCAAAGGGTGGATCCGAGAAGTGACCAAAGCCCTTTGGAGGAGCCTAGCAGATCTTGAGTGGATTCCAGATATTTATATAGTTGGATTTTTCCCCTTTGTATCTGATTGTGACTGTGCCCTTGTTCTTTTCTCTTGAAGTAAGAAAATATTTAATTTGTTTTTGGTTTTATAGGAGCCCACAGTTGAGAGACTGAATTTTACAAAAGATTTTAGGTTTAAAAACAGACTTTGGATTTTTTTTAAATAGAAAATTTGAAGTGTTTGAATTTGTAAAGGCTGTGGGACTCTTTTGTTTATAAAATATTTTATATTATGATGTTTGTATTGATGTGCGATCTTGGAGATGAGCAAGAAAGGAAAAGTTGTGGCTTAATGGTGATGTGTTTGTGTGTCATATTAATGAGGAGTCAGGTTGTACCAGTTAGGTGTTTTTTTTGTTTGTTTGTTTTGTTTTGTCAGCTTAACAAAAAGTATAGTTATCAGATAGGAGGGATCCTCAGTTTTAAAAATGCCTCCATAAGATAGTTTGTATGCAAGTCTCTAGGGCATTTTCTTAATTAGTGATTGATGTGGAACGGCTCAGCCCATTGTGAGCAGTGCAAGCCTTGGGCAGGTGGTCCTGGGTTCTATAAGAAAGCAGGCTTGCTCTTGAGGAACAATCTAATAAGCAGTGCTTTTTCATGGCCTCTGAATCAGCTCCTACCTAGGTTCCTGCTCTGCTTGAGTTTCTGTTCTGACTTCCTCTGGTCATCACATTCCAGCAATGTGGAAGTATAAGTCAAATAAACTCTTTTTACCCCAATTTGCTTTTGGTCATGGTGTTTCAGTACAGCAATTGTAAACCTAAGTAGAACAGGGTTGGAGCATCCTCCTAATCTGGGTGGTCAGGGAAGCTCTGAGACTGCTCAGCTGAGATCTGAAGCAGAAGCAGGAGTTAGTGAGGTGGATCATGGAGGAAGGTCCTTGGTAGAGCCTCCACAGGGTACAAGAGCTTGTTGTGCTCAAGAAACCAAAGCAATGAAGGGTACATGGCCCTGGGAGGATGGCAGCTTGTGGGGATACTTGAGGGATGCTATAGGCTGCTGTGTTGGAGGAAAGTAGATGTGGGTGATGCAGGACAAGCCAGGGCAGCTAAGAAGGGAGGGGATAGTGACCATCAGGGTTCAAAGGTTGTTTTCACTGTGGCGTGGTGGGTAGATGGGGCAAGTATGACGTGGGGAAGTGAACTAGGAAGCTGTGGACTGTCTGTAGTAGACTTGGTTTGCGTACTGAATGATATGCCATGGGTCCTGTCCAGTGCTGTGCTCTTTGAAGCAGACATGATCCACAGAAAGAGCCTGTCTTTTCTAGCTGTTGTGACTCCTAGCTGGTCCCAGCTCCCTCACGTCTCTGCTCCCGCAGGAAACAAGGCCCTGTCCTTGTGTTTTCCTGGTCAGAAAAAGTACAAGCTCCATTTCCTATCATGCAGCCTCTCACGTCCTGTGTGGCCTGCTCTGTTCCTGTCTCTCTTGGATTCCCTCCCCTCCAGCTATTCCCTTCTTTTCCTGAGTACTTCCTGTCTCTGTGGACAAGCTTCTCTCTAAATCAATTAATCTTCCCTGGCAGCTGCAGTCACCTTTTGCCCTGTTTTCCGATCCCCACTCTGCATCTCTGCCCTGCTTGCCTACTTACCAGCAATGGGAATGTAGGTCAGGGTCACTGTGGTTCTGCCCTGATGTTATGTGGTCAGTGTTAGTGGCAGAATGAATTGTAATTGTTCCAGGCATTTGGGGAAGGACAGTCTGTCTGAGCAGATGGGAAGGGGACCTTGGTGCATGCCTGAGTGTTAAGGTCTTTCCCGTTCTCCTGTGTGGGTCCTCTATAGGGCACTTTGGGGAAACTCAAAGCTCTCTTTCCCTTGGGTAGATAGGTTTAGCTTGCAAGCTCCTGGAAAACAAAGTCTTTTAAAGAAATTCACAGGGAAGAGGAGAGAGAGAAAGGATGAATGAGAGGGACTTATTAACCAATAGCCTCATGAGGCTCTATGGTACAATAGCTTCCAGAGCACACTAGCTTTATAATGTAATCTGAAAGAAAGACCGACTCCTGAGAGCCCTCTTCCAGGTCTGGAGGCTGGGGTGGGGAAGACACCATCTCATCCAAAGACTATAAGGAGAGGGCCAAGGTCAAGTGGAAAATTAGCCCCGAGCTCCCTCCATAGTGGCATCACCTAGCTGGGTTGTCCTGTTTTTTCTTTGTTTGTTTGTTTTTGTTGTTGTTTTTGTTTTTTGTCTTCTACGGTTCAGTTTCTTGGTTGATTTTTTTGTGAGTCTACCCTGTTATCCTCTTTCTTGTCAGACATTCACCATCACTGCCTCCCAGAAGTCAGTGAACCTCTGAAGAAGTGAAAATAGGTGGCAGATGCTAGCACACAGGCAGACAGGCATCTGGGTGAGTTCTTGTTCACCATAGATAAGAAGACCCTCCACAATCACCTGATAGGTGGTCTGAAATGTCTTCTGCCACAGAGTTTTATGACTTAGCAATGTCTCACCTGAAAGCTGAGTATGTTTAACAGGCCAACACAGACTTATCTGGATGGTGGAAGATGGGATGCAGGGTGGGTTGAGGACTCCCGACCACAGGCTTCTTCTTACCTCTCTGTGCTAAGACCTCCATGTGGAACCTAGAGCTGTGCTTGCAAATCACCCATCAGTTCAAACAGGGATGTACTTGCTCAAAGTCACTTGGGCCCTAGAGACTAGAGCAAGGGGTCACATGATTATTAACTCAATGTGAATCAGAAACCAAGCATCTAGTTCTTAGAATACTCACACAGTGAGTATCCATCTGCCCTAAGCCTGTCACTAATGAAAGTGAAGGAAAGGGTGGTGGGACTTTTGCCGAAGGAGAAGAAACATGAAGCCCATCTTTTCCTATCAACTAGACTGTCTGGCAGGAATAAGTCATGAAATGAGGGTATTACTGGGAGCCTCACTCCTTGAGGAAACTTGTAAATAAATGAAGAGAAAATGTGTCAGTGTGAGTGTGGTCCAGGAGCCTGGCCTGGGCCTTGAGCAACAGTGGATGGTAACCACAGGCTAGAAGTACAAAGAACACATTCCCTGTAACTACTTGCAGTCCTCCTAGATTGGAAGATGGTTGGTCAGTTGTCTCTAATTGAGGCTGCGTAACAAATGGCCCTGAGGCTCAGTGGCCTGTGAAGCAAAGGTTGATTCTGTCTTCGGCTGAGTGTTGGCTATGGTTCTCTTCCGTGCCATTCCTCATTCCTGGACATGCTCATTCTAAAGAGGCTGAGAGGAGCAAGAGTCATGTGGCATAGTCACATCTAAAGCTTCTCTTCAGACCAGGTATTCTTCCATGTCTGTCTGTGTTCTTTTGGCCAAAATAGGTCACATGGCAGAGCCTGATAATGAGGTGGGTCTTTGTAAGTCAGAGGGTGAAGATCATCTTTCTGTTACTGTAACAGATACCCTATCTAAATAAACTTATAAAGAGAAAAGTCTTATTTTGCATCATGTCTTCAGAGCATGGTCTCATGGCCCCATTGCTTGGGTACATGGGACCATGGCAGGAACTCCTGATGTAGAGGTAGTCTGTTCTCATAGCAGCTAGGAAGCAAAAAGAGAGAAAAGAAAAAGAAAGCCCAGGGTCCCAATATCTCCTTCTTCCTGCCACCTCTTATCTCACGTTCCTTCCCGTAGTGATGTGGGCTGGGGGCCAAACCTTTAATTTAGCACATGGGAGCGGGAGTTTGAGAAACATTCAAGGACCAAAGTATAATGTAATTTGAAGGGAAGGAGATGAAACAATGCTGAGCTCAGTGCATGCGTTGCAGGGAAATGGATGGGAGAAGGCCAGAGTCCAGGGTGGTCGTTCCCACCCTCTCCTCCGCCCCCTTTCCAGGAATTGCAAGTTTTGTGATTTGCAGTCCTGGTTTGACAGATGCAAAATCAAAACAGAAGCTCTTTGAGATACCTAGTTTCTAAACAGTCCCACCTTCTCAGTGGAAATCAATGGCTGTCTACTTTAATGGAGGTGTTAGTGTTTCTTGTGCTATTGATTACTAATAAATCAAGAATTAGGAAATCAGTCTGCAGTCAGTGTCGCTGGAGATTCAGATCTGGGTTACTTGGAGAAGTGCTGTTGCCAACCTTTTTAACAGTGTCTGTGGCTCCTGGCTCAGCAGAAAGCCACTCACAAATCACCTGTGAGTTTCCAGGTGGCCTGTGAATGGAATGCCTTTAAAGACCATGTGGGGCATTCTGCACCGGGAGCACTAAATGGCCCTGATGGCTCCTTGTTCTCTCACATATTTCAAAAAAAAAAAAAAAAAAAAAAAAAAAAAAACAACCCTAGTTGGGTGGAAACAGGAATTTGATAACGGGAACCCAAGTAGGAGCCAGGAATGCAATTACATGTTTGCATCCACGTGTCCTTGGATACTGCCAAAAAAAAAAAAAAAAATGCAGACAGTCAAGAAACAGAATCAAACATGACCCTGTAGCTAACTCTGCAAAGGATAAGCTTGCTCAAGGTTAGTGAGAGAAGTCTGCCCATGAGAACTTCTCACTTTAGGACGGAGCAAGTTTGCAGAAGTCTGCCCATGAGAACTTCTCACTTCAAGGAAGTTGTTCAAGTTTCTCGATTTCCACCCACTGTTTATCTAGAAAAAATTTTAACATGCCTAGAAATTGCAAGAGCCGTGTAAAGACATCTTTGTGGTCTCTGCCCTGCTTACATTGTTAATATTTTAGCACATTTGTCTCATCTTTTTCTCTGTGTACATGCCAATTAACTCCAAGAATCATTTAGGAATTATCGACACTGCTGTAAACACTTCAGCATGAGCCACCTTTGGACAATGACATTCTCCCACAGGATTACTGTATGCTTACCACAGAACCACAGAACCACCGTGTACTTAACCATACTCAGAAAATGACTACCACACCCAACCATCATCTATAGACTTCATTATCCGTTGCCCACTGGTCCCATAGATTTTCTTTATAGCAGGGTTCATCTGCAGGGGCAAAATCCTGCTGCTATTTTATCTCGTGAATAAGCTATTTTGGAACATAACCGTGATTATTCTTTTATTCATTGTCCAAATCTTGCACACAATATTATGCTCATGAGTAAAATGTTTAAGACAGCATCTTTCTGTATGGATAACTTTGGCTGTCTTGGAACCCGCTATGTAGACAAGATTAGCTTCAAACTCAAAATGATTCACCTGCCCTTGCCTAGCAAGTGCTGGGGTTAAAGGTGTGCACCACCATGCCTGGCATGAGTGAAGTTTTGAAACACGGCCATGCTCATTCATTTATACCTTTTCTGGCTTTTTTAGCTACAGAGTTACAGATATGAAAATTTATGGGAGAGATGCCTCACAAAGTCTAAAATATTTACTATCTGATCTTTCAAGGAAAAGTTGTCCAACTCATGTATTTGCCATGTATAACCTCAGGGGCTCAATCAAGACTCACTTTGCATAGCTTCAAACTCTTTGAAGTACATAAATGATCCTTATTGTAGAAGTATTCTTTTCACACCAACAGCAGCAATCTCCCTGCAATGTTTTCCCAAGACTTCAGATTCTATTCATGTCACACATTAATTCCCAGCAAGCTCCCAGCTTTATGTGACTTTATTCCTTGTTCCCCAAACACCTCCCCACCCTGTCTTGCAAACAGCACCTCCAGGAAACACTTCAGATCTTTCCCACTTTCTTTCTTGGAACTCTTTATGTACCGTTGACTTTCCAAGCTCTGGGGACCCTCTGAACCTTCCAAGGAACAAGCACTCGGCCAGTGAGCACATTGACTCTGTTTCTGCTGGCCTCCACACTATCTGTGGAGATTGAAGGGCATACATACTCACCGGTCTCCTTTGCACTAAATGTAAGGTCCTGAAGTACTGTTCACCTTCATTGAATGAATGGCTGGATCTCTCGGTGGTTCAAGAGCTTCTCCCCTCTTCTCAGGTCTGCCTGGTGTGATGTCAAGCTTTCTCTTCCTCTTGTCATTTTTCCTCCCAGTGCCTGCTATTGAGGTGCTTACCCTCACGCTTTCATGTGGCCTTAGAGCAATATAATGTAGAGACCAAAACAAAGGCTGGAGGGAGAATGACTGAGGCCACACCCTAGCAGTATCTTCTCTCTCTACTCTTTTCCAGTGAGTCCTTCGGCAGTCTAGTCTAGCAGCCACCACTGGTGGTTGATTAGAGGTAGGCAGGGTCAGCCATCACTGCCTGGCAGGTAGTTTTGTAGGAAGGTAGCAGAGTGGGTACTTGGTGTGCCACCCATCTCATCCTTTGTTATCCCGGGGACCTGGAAGGAGGACATCGTCTTCTTGGTCCAGATGAGGAAACTAAGGCACCTACTGGTGGTCTCGTGGTTAGGAAGTGTCACCTCTGTGACAGACCAGAATCTGTGAGAGCAGAATACCATGACTTCTCTTGGAAGAGTTAGTGTATCAAGGTACCAGGATTTTCCCTCTGAAGGAATGCATTGTCCTGTGCAGTGTGGTAGTAGTTCTGTGTTAGGGTCCACATCAGGGTTGTCCACAGGAACCAAGATTCTTCTTCAACAAAGGAGAACGTCTCCATCTGCAGAGGCTAACCCCAAACCGGTAGACACATGCCACTTATGAACCCTCAAAAGGTGGCTGATCCAACTTTTTAATTTAATTAACTTATTTAACTTTGTAGTCACACATGGCTAGTTCCTACGAGCAGTGCAGTCTGAAGGAGACACAACTGAGCTCATTCTGGATAAGTGCTGTGTGGGCTGGGTCAGCACACTTTTCATAGAAAAACTGGCATTCAATTTCTAACAACCTGATTAGCAACCAGTTTGTTCTGGACTCAGGACCTTTGCAGTACTCTGCAAAGCAGTGGCAACTTTTGTGTTTGCATCTGAAGCAACGCCTCTTGCATCCCCAGAGCAAGGCAGAGGGAGTATAGAGGGCTGCAGGGAAGAAGAGGAAACTCAGAAGAAAAAGGTGTGCAGGCTGTGGAACTGTTGGGAGTTTGTTTTAGCTCCACACTCCCGGGCTCCTTAGCCTTCTGTGGATATAGGGTGGGTTCCAGGGCTGTCTTTGGATTTCCAGTGTTAGATCCCAGAAAAATGCCTGCTTTCTCAGGAGCTGGGTGGAGAGTTAGCCAGTTCACTAGAGGCAATGAGGAGTGGCCACAAAGCTGGAGTTTGGGGTTGTACATTTTGGGGTGAAATCTTACAGGCTCAGTGGCCTTAGACAAGCCCCTCGCTCTGTGCTCAAGTTTCTTCAGCTATAACATTGGATTAGCAGCGTGGCACTGTAACACCAAGAGGCTGCTTCAGGAGGTGAGCCAGTACAGATGGTAGGCTTGGGCCTTCACCAGCTCTGGAATGTGGGACTTCCTTCCTGGCTTTCAGGTCATTGGCACCAGCCATGTTGGCCACGATGCCTCATGTCTCATGAGTGGAGCTCCCCTCCGCTCCCCCTAAATCCTCTTCACAGTTTCTGCCTTTCAGAACTCAAAATACTCTTGGGAGCTTTGAAAAAAAAAAAAGAAAGAAAAGAAAAAAAGAAAAAAAATTAGCTCCCAAATCCTGGGAAAGGATGTCTGCTATCTCATCTCTCTCTCTCTCTCTCTCTCTCTCTCTCTCTCTCTCTCTCTCTCTCTCTCTCTCTCTCTGGATATTTATAGGCCTGGGTAGAAAAAGAGTTGCTTTGAGTTGTCAGAATAGTTTCTACAAAAGTGTGATATTAGGGAGGCCCAGCCGGGTGGAGGGGTGTTAGACTTGGCATGGGAGGCCTGGGTTTGAATCCTGTTAGGTTCTAACCTCAACCTCACAGTAGGTATGATCTCCCTGATGCCCTGACTTCAGTTTCTTTCCTTGTGGAAGATACAGACTGTCAGATGATGTGGCTCTCTGCCTGCAGAGAGAGGGGTGTGGTTAATGCCAGCTCCACCAGAGCATTTAAATCTCTCTGCAGCTCCAGTGTGAGGCTCACAAGTTGGGAACTACTTGGGGCCTTTCCCATGGGGCTGGTGGCTGGAAGCTGCCCTGCTCGGAAGCAGCTTTGGGGTGGCTGTGAGGAGGCAGGGGGCTGGCTTCCCAGCTCCTGCCTGTGCTTCTGCCAAGGGGCCTTATTTAGACAGAGCAAAGCTTCTGGGGGAAGAGATCGAAGGCTGAGCTGGAGTTGCTGTTCAGCGACAACAGCTCAGGGACAGCTGAGTCCCCAGATGGAGGGAGGCACAGAGTGAAGAGTTGATTTGAAGCAGGCAACATGGACCCAGACATTTAACAGGACAGTCTTGCACGTTGGTGAAGCTGAAGCTCCAAATAACAGGAGAATCTCTCTCATGGAGGGAGGCTTTCATGGGAAACCCAGAAGTCCTGACTTTGTCCCTTCAGATCTGTGCATGAGGGTCACTCAGTTCCCACATGCATCCTCAGAGGGGCAGGTGAGGGAGGCAACTGCAAGCTCACATTTACTCTGCCACTTTCTTGAACAGGACTCAGGGAAAAATGGCTTCTGTCAGGCTGCAGACGCCCAACCCTAAAATGAGGATTAAAATGTGCACTTATATTTGGATGAATTTAAGTGGATCTTCCCCCCTGTGGCATTTTATGATAAACGAACACTTTATTCCTCTCCAGGCTCACTCTGTCTGCTTCTTGCAGAAGCCCTCATGGGGCCACCTCCAGAACTCAGAAGTGGACTGTGATGTATGCCACAGGGTTGGTGTTAGTGAAGGGCAAAGCCTGGCTCAGTGTTGGTAACAGTGGTGGGTGTTTCTTGAATAAAACTTAAACCCCCAGTTTTATATACTGGAAGGCCAGGGGTCTCGGGTTGAGGTATGGAGCAATTGGATTCTTCTATACAGATTTCATGAAGTACCCTGGTACTTTGGGTGACTGGAAATACTTCTAGAACAGATTAAATTTAAAAAAGGGCTCAAGAAAAGGCCCCAAAACAGGACTGGGAAACCTCTGACAGACAGACATGCATGGGGGAAAGATGAGGGAAAAGAACACAAAGAAATATACTCCACAAGTGTGGGGAGGGGAAGATAGATGGATCCTTCTGTCAGAACCCTCAGGTGCCCCCTGCTGCTGGCACAGTCATTTAGGGTTTATAACTTTTAGAACTGTGAGACAATAAGTTCCCCTTGTTTAAGACACCCTTTCTGTGACTCTTTGATAAGGTGACATTAACAAGTGAAATTAGACATTGGTCCTATAATCTGGGTGCTGAGGCAGGAGGATTGCCTTGAGTTTGAAGCAAACCTAGGGTATGTAGTAAGTTGAAGACCAGTCTGGCCTACAGTGTAAGACCCTGTCACAGATAAACAGTCAAACAAAACCCAACTAAAGAAAGAGAGAGAGAGAGAGAGAGAGAGAGAGAGAGAGAGAGAGAGAGAGAGAGAGAGAGAGAAGAGGCGGGGTTACAAGCCATGGAGGAACTTAGGCTGCCTGGCCAGAGCTTGCTCCATAGTCATTCACTGTGGGGTGGGGCATTGGGCGGGTCCTTTACCTCTAGGGTGTGGCTTTCCTTTAGAACACTGAGGTTCTCTGATAGCTGCCCTCTTATACGGGAGGTGAGATGGAAAGGTGGGCAGTCATCATGTATTTGTCTCTTTCCCAGCATCCTGTTCTCACCTCCTCTTTCTGCATAGACTGCTGCTCCCTACTTGGCTCTACCCAGCAGTGGTTCACTCCCTTGCTGCTCGGAAATTTCCAGACGCAGCACCACACCCATGACCCCTGGAAAGCTTTAGGGAAGATTTTTTTTTTTTTTTTTTTTTTTTTTTTTTTTTTTTTTTTTTTTTTTTTTTTTTTTTGTTCTGTGAGAGAGCTGGACTATAAAAGCTTTCCTTAGGGGTGTACTTTGGGAGCTGAATTAATGAAGGAGGTGACTTTTTACCAGACATTGGACTCTTCTGGCCCCACCAGACATTCATATTAGCTTTCTTATTTATTCCTAGCCGTAGGAATAAATAGTTCTATGAAGTTGGATTTATTATACCCAGTTTTTAGAATGGATAACCAAGTATCATAAGGCATATATAACTTGCCCCAGGGGACCTGCTTATCATTGGCTATGCGGGAATCTGGTCAGAACTTACATTCCCTACCACTTGGCCACTTTCTTTACCCATAGCATGATGCTTCCTTTGCGGAGAAAGGGTGGTTTTTCAGTTCTAGAATGTGGAGTTGGCTGGGGCTATGGGTGGAGGAGAGAGAGAGAGACTCTTT
The DNA here is from genome assembly GCF_011762505.2 of Arvicanthis niloticus. Lineage (NCBI taxonomy): Eukaryota > Metazoa > Chordata > Mammalia > Rodentia > Muridae > Arvicanthis > Arvicanthis niloticus. Next base: position 79,492,220 of record NC_047658.1, on the reverse strand, counting down.
CTGGTGCTCCTGAAGGAGACCTGTGCCCACTCTGGAACCCTTGTTTCTATTCCTTCTTCCCTCCATGCCTCTCTGGAAAAGGTGCCCAGGACTAAAAGGCTGCATTTCTTCATGGATTTTTCATAAAGATGATGAATGAACCAAGAACTGATAAGCAAAGGCAAATGGTCTTTGGGTTATGTGTTATTCTAGTCAAATGTATTTTCCACTGTAAGCTTTAAGTGACTTTTTCTTTATAAGGCCATCACCAAAGGAAAGGTTAAATAAAATGAGTTTTCCATTGCAGGCGTGTTGACCAAGCAGCTTCTGCCGGGTGAGACCTTGGGCAGTTTAGAGGCCAACTTTATCCAACTCCCAAATGGAGAAGTTGTGACACATTATGTGAATACCACCTTGTTCCTGGTGGGAAGGTTGTTTGAGAACTGGGAGAAAGCATGGTGGGAGATCCAGGGATTCTATTCACTGGACCTGGAGGGTCACAGGGAGGGGGGTGGGCACACAGCCTGCCTGAAGTTGCTGCCACTGGGCTTAATGTGTGGTGAGCTGGCCAGTTTCCCACACCACAGCACCTAGCATGGAGCCTGGCCACAGGGGACAATCAGAGCTGGGTGGACAGAGTGTGACCAGAAACTCCCTGTGGGTTCTGATAAAGGATTTTCTCATAGGCAAGGTTCAGAACAGAACCTTGCCCTCTTGTTCCTGGGGGAGAACTGTCTGTTCCTCTAAGCTGTTGCATCCTAGTTGGTGAGTTAAGTGGCATAGCCCTCTTGAGGCCTCTGACGTGGAACAGGCACATAATTACAATTATTCGTTCACATTATGATTGTATACCTGGAACCTGCTTCCAATTAGTAGTTTCCGTGTTTTGGGAGTCTGTTCCATCCCATCCAGCCTTCTCCATGCATTAAACATGGAGATGTATACTTGGTGTTAGGATTTGTTCCGGGGGCTGGGAACACAACAACAGCCTTGCCTCTGTCCCTGCTGTTGTGGAACTTCATCCCCACAGTGGGGACAGAAGCTGACAGTTACAGCTTCAGTCATACAGCAGATGGAGAAATGAGACCCAACACTGTATATATGTCAGAAGCAGAGGCGACTAGATGGGGGGGGGGGGGGGTGTTAGTCAGGGAAGGCCTCATGGAGGTGATGGGGGGGGCTGATCTTTCAAAGCTGCATAGGTTTTTCCAGGCAAGGGCCATGTCTAAGCTGGCATGAAAGACAATTTGATGGGCATGGCCAGGCTACATTCCGAGCATTCACTGTCTCTCATCTCTTTCACTCTTCTCCTGAGTCTCTCTGAGGCCGAGAGGGGACTTGGTGAGGTTCATGCCCAGGCAGGCCTGAGCTTTCATGCCCTGTCTTGAAACCTCGCTGGCAAGGGTAAAGAATGCTGTAGACTCTAAAGCGAGCTTGGCAGTGCATTTGACTGTGGGGTTGTGATGTGAAGCTGCAGAAACTTCCTCCTGGAGGATGTAATTCTCCCCTGAGCCTGGTGCTGAGCCTGTGAATCAGCAGACAGATGGGACCACTTCCGACCTAGAGTGTGTAATCTTGGCCAGGGTGACTGACAAAACCTAGCTCCTGCTTAGCCTAGCTGTGCTCAGGCCCAGACTGTTGAAGTTGCTGGCCAGGAAACACTGAGGCTAGGTGGAGTTTTCCATCTCCAAAGTCTGGCAAGAAGAGTGTTGAGGCTAAATGACTCCTACCAAGTATAAGCCTCTGCCTGCCCAGGGTATACCTGACCCCACCCTGGAGATGGTGGTGCTCCCTCCACAGAGCCTTCACATCCTAACTGACACCAAGGATGCACAAGATGATGCTTATAGCTGCTCGCCAACAGGCACTAAACAGCATTGCTGAGCCTTTTTCCTCCCTTTGTTTTACTCTAGAAGTAAATTTCTACTGCATCCATGACAAGCTGCGTCTCTATTTTTAATATGCTGCCACTTGTAAGATTCGTCATTGATTTAATAATACTCTTCAGAGGTGATTTACAAAAACACAATGTTGAAAGTTCACACTGATTGTAGGATTCATCACCAGCCTCTGTCTGGGAAGCATTGTGATGCGTGGAAGAAGTGAGCATCTGCAAAGCCGGCATGGGTGTGTGTTTTTTAGACATGTGTCAAAAAGTGGGTGCTAGTGTGGGGAGACTGGCTCAGAAGTGGTGGCATGGGTTGGTCTACACCATCCATCCCCTGCCTCTGGTCCACATCCACCCACCTTCTACCTTTGGTTCATTCCTTTTGCCCCTGCCTCCGATCCATATCTATCCTACCTCTGCTTCTGGTCCACATGTTTCCCCTGTCTCAGCTGCCTTCTCTTTCCATCATGCAATCCCACCAAGGGACATTTCAAGTGGGTACACAGGACCATCTATGTTATCAGAACATGTTTATGGTAGATGGGTGGTCACTAGAGCCACACATCTGATGTGACACTATATTGTTCTTGGAATTGAAGGATTGGAGCCACCATCCATGTAACCTCAGACAGTTACTTCATTGCTCTGGGTCTTGCATCCCTCATTCACATAGTGTAGACACAAAATAACAGAGATAGTAGTTACTACACTAATGCTTAGCTTGTGCAATATCTGGTTCTGTGTCTCAAATACTATCTCATATAGTCTCAGTACCACTGTCGGATGTAGATACTGTTAACCTTCATTTTTCCAGGTAAACAGACAGAGGCACAGAGCAGTTAAATAATTTTCTCAAAGTCACAGAGCTGGTAAGTGGAAGAGACAAACATGGAATCTAATCTCTGCTTACACACTCTGTGCTTAAGAGAAATAATTAATACATGTAAGATAACCCTTTGAAGAATGCAGTCAAATACAGAACTGTCAAAACAAAACAGGTAGCCATCTTTCTGGGTGGAGGGATGTGTGCTTCAGAGGCACTCCTTGTTAGTGGGGACCTGGAGGCATGCTGGTGGCATGTTATTGTCATCCTAAAGTTTCTAGAAACAGCCTGAAAACAGCTGGGCTTGGACAGTCTCCAAGGGCTGCCACAACTGGGGTCCTGACATCTGGGAGAGGCACACAAGCTGGCACGTCTCAGAGTCCTATGGTCTCCTGCAGACTAATGACACAGTGTCGCTTTGGTCTGATACTCTTGAAACATGTGCTCAGCAGTTGTTGGGGTTGGAGAGAAGTGTATTTGCTATTAATACAAGCCAAACAGTGTTTTCTTTATGCTGTTCAAGCTGTGAAATGCTCCAGCTGTAATATCTGGGGTGATTCAACATAGTGCTTTCATGTACACATATCCATCACTCATAATTTCTGGCATTAACCTGAGATAATGGAGGAGACACCAATGCCCCATGAAGGGTTTGTTCTTTACAGATAAGCACGTGCTCCACTGCTTCTTGGTCTTCATGACTCCAGCCAGTGGCCACTGTTAGGTACAAGCTGCTGGCAATTGATGTCATGCAGAATTGGTGATGTAGTCTGCAGTCCTTTGGCAAAACTTCCACCCACAAACTGGGATTAAAAAAATATTCAACTGAGGTAGAGCTGGAGCCAGTGAAGGGCTCACATTTTCAATTTCAAAGCTTTCACTCCAAGATGCCATCTTGTACAGAGGTGAGAGGGATGCCATCTTGTACAGGTGTGGGGTTGGCCACATACAGGATGCAGCATCCATATTACACAGCATACATATTACACTAATGTTAAACCACAATGCGGTGATGTCTTCCCAAGCTTTTGACTGTTTCTCTTCTTTTCTTTTCCTCTACCTTCCTTCCTTCCTTTTTAAATCTCTTTCTTTTTTTTTTTTGAAACAAGATCTCATGTAGCCCAGGCTGTCCTCAGACTTACTATCTAGCCAAGACTGACCTTCACCTTCTGAGTTTCTTGCCTCCACCTCCTGAGTGCTGGATATTGAGTACAGGGGTTTGTGCATGCTAGGCTAGCACTCTGCCAAGTGAAATACATCCCTAGCCTTCCCTAGAGTTTAACAAGACAACCAAACACTGGAGTTTGCCATTCTGTACTGACACTTTTACTTTATCCATTAACTTTGCACTGATGCTCTGTTGATTCCTGGCTGAGTCTGATCGAGGTGATAGATCTGTGAAGAGAAGAAGGACTACAAACCAGATTAGCTTTCAGATAATCTGTCCTGCATTCTCTCAGGGTAAATTCTCCTCTGTTCTGTTAGATGAGGGGGATCTTTGGAAAAGAATCCCATAGGAGGGAGGTAGAGATGTGTTTCCAGGCAGGCTCTTCTCTCTGGCCATGGAGCTGTCTGAGGAGGCTGTGGCAGAGGAAGGCATCTCTGTGAAGAAAAGCTTGCCCATTTCCTTATTGCTCTGGAAATTGCATTAAGGAAATGAGGTAAGCCTGGCAGGATGTGCACTGGGTGGGCGTATCAGTTTCCAAGGGCTTCCTTGGAAATAAAGTACTGAAGAGTGGGTGGCTTAAGACAACAGGAATTTATTCTTTGAAGTGTGGAGGCGAGAAGTTTGAAATCAAAGTGCCAGTGGGACTGGGGTCCCAGTAAAGGCAACAGGAAAGAAATCTTTCTTGCTCCTTTTTGGTGTCTGGTGGGAACATTTGGCATTCTTAATTTATAGATGTGCCACTGCAGTCTCCACTGGCATCTTCTGATGCTGCCTGTATGCACATCTGAATCTCTGTTTTCTCTTCTTATAAATACATAGTCATAGGAACAGGGCCAACCTTATTCCAGAAGGATGTTTCTGGAACTAATCATATCTCCTGTGAAGGGTCAAATTTGCAGATAAGGGCACAAGTTCTGGGTGGACATGAATTTAGAGGGATGTTATTTAACCTAGTACAGTAATCCACATGGGTTCCTAGTTCCCAAACCATCCCCACTTTGATGCTCCTAAGAGACGTCCTGAGAGTCACTATTAGTCTATGATTTGGAATTGACTTCTTTGTTTCCTTTGGACACCGGAGCTGCATGACACTGGAGCCAACTTCCTGACTTCTGTCTTGTTTGATATAACTTGTTAAAGATCTCTGAAATGTGTTTATGGATGAGATATGTTTATGTTTGCTCTCTGATGCTGTGATAAACACCATTGCCAAAAGTAGCCTAGGGAAGGAAAGTATGTATTTCAGTTTACACTTCCTGATCCACAATTGAGAGAAATTGGGGCAGCAACTTGAACAGGAGTAGAAGCAGAAACCATAGAGGAATTCTGCTTACTGGCTTGCTTGCTGGACCACCTGCTTCCTTATACAGCACAGTTCTACCTGTCCAGGAAATGGTACTCCCTACGGTGGACTGAGCCTTCCTATACCAGCTGGCAATCAAGGCATTCTCTTACAGACATAGTCACAGGCCAATCGGATCTCGGCCATTCCTCAGTTGAAGTTACTTCTTCCTAAGCAGCTCTAGGTCACTCAAGCACAGTGGCCCGACTTTATCCTGGCAGATGTGTCACGTAGTCTCCTTACCGCTCCTTTGGCCACTTTAGTTCATTGACTATGTGGTGCTGTGAGGGAGCCATGGGAACTGGGAAAGGGAGGGCGGTTCTTACCTTGACCATGACAGTCTAGTGGTTGGAAGCAGAGGAGAGACTGGGTCACAATTATCACAATCCAGCTGTCAGCTCCCCACATAGACCAGGACAGCACAGCCTTCCCTGTGCTATTGAAAGACTTGGCAGCCTCTAGAGTCCCAGACTCTTTCATCATTAGCTGGGATGAAAATGTCTCTAGGTTTCAATTAAGCTTTGTGGACCATGGAGAATCTAAAACCTGTCTGGGAATACAGTGTGTGCTGTGTATGCCTGGGGTAATGGAAACAGACAAGCTCCAACAGGGTAGAATACCTGGAAGGAGTGGGTTCTTATCCAGACCAGCACCAAAAATGCCTTCTCCACTGTGTCCACCTTCTGTGTAGGACTTGAAGGCCTCTTATGGCAGAGCTCAGAATGTCTTCTCAAATATATCCAGAGCTACAGAAGCTGCCACTGAGTGTCATGGCCAGGCACCCAACTCCATTTGTTAGAAGTTGTAGAATGCAGGTGGTTCCTTTGCAGAGAATAACCAGCTTTCCCCCATATGAACAGAATAGGTTGACAGGTCAGCATCCATTGGCAAGCAGAGCCCAGGGAGGCTTTGGTCACAGTTGACTCTCTTGGCATTGCTTGCAGTTTCATATACATGGAGACCTGCCTGCTCTTGGGCTATATAATTGAGGTCTGCCATAGACATTAAGCTGGTAGAAAACCTGTTCCTGGAAATCATTTACACTGAATCCAAATGTGTTCTTGAGTTAAAAGTTATAAAGACTGCCAGAGGGAGGGCCTGGGTCCTGAGCACCTTGGCTGTAATGAATGGTGGTGTTTGTCAGAGTACAGCCAAGTTTGTTCCTGGCCTGACAAAGGCAACCCAGTGCTTCTTCAAGGACCCTGAGCATGTCTTACCACCCGGAAGCCCAGTTTTGACTCTTAATGCCTCCAGATTTCTTACCCTGTGTGGGTATTGATCCTCACTTCTACAATGGTAATAATGGCACACACACACTGTTGGGCTATTGATAGGATTCAATGAGCCCCATTCCAAAGGGCATAAGCAGGGAGCTGTTCTTGGAATGGCTGTGCTTGCCTTTTCCTCAATAGGGTCTCTACTGAGAAACACAGGTAGATAAGCCACCCAGGGACTCAGCTACACTTTCTGCCACACACAGCCTAGATAGTACCAGTTCCCAAACTAGCCTCCACGGAACAGGGCCTGTGGACAAAACATTTGAGTAGATATATTCCAGAGGAGTGATCCAAATATAAATGTACTCCTTGTCTGCAGGTGGCTGGCCCCACAATGCCCCTGTCCCTGAGGACAACAGAACCCAAGGATGTCCCTTCCTTATATGACTGTAGCATTTGCATGGAACCCCCACAGGTCTCCTTGTTTGCTCTAACTTACCTCTGCGTCTCGTTCTGATCCCTTGTAAATGCTGTGGGAACAGTTGCTCTGCTCTGTTGTTCAGGGAATAGCAACAGGAAAGCCAGCATGTGTTCAGTGTGGGCTCTGTCTCCTTTTTATTAATCTTTCAATCCCTGCTTGGTGGAATTGGGAGCCAGGGATCATGCGGTCAGCTGTTCCTTAACTACATGAAAGGTCTCCAGATGCTGTATGCTAAAGCCGTCCAGTGAACTTCTAGGGCATCCTAAATCTGTGGATCGCAGGCTTCTCTTCCTGCCTGCTTCCCTACTCTGTTCCCACAGAGCACCTGCTGGCAGTCACAGATTGGGCCTGCCACAGAGGACTTACAGAGACTGAGTGTAAGTGCTTTGATAGCCTTTTCCCTTCCCCCATCTCTCTGGACCCCTCCCCACTTATGGTCACTGTTTACTCAAAACTCAGTGGCTCCTTCGAGGGGCTGAGCTGAGGCAAAGAGGAGCAGGCAACTGAGGATGTAGCTGAGTGGGTACTGGCAGGAATGGGAGCCTCTGCCATCGCTGGTGGAAGTCAGGAGAGGCTGTTTCCAGAACGGGCACCAGATGAATCTGACCTGAGAGGAAAGGGGCTTCCAGGTGAGCACTGGGCAGGGGCAGGGTATAGCACCCGCCAGGAAACTATTACCTGGAACTGGCTTATTCTTTTATGGTTATGAAAGGCTGTGTTGGGTAGGGGTTGGAGTCAGTGCACAGGAAGAATGGCTGTCAGCACACAATGACTACAGAATCAGATGGACAGTGCCAGGAGCAGCTCCTTCTGGTGCTGAACGTTCTCCAGTGCTCCTAGGGATGCTTCTGTTATTTTCTAGAAGTTAAGCAGAGTTGTGGGCCACATTTGTGGACTTGCAATCAGGGGCATGGCAGGTGACCTTGGCACCCAGCAAGGAGCAACAGAAGAAAGTGAGATTTGGAGGAAAGACTGTTTGGAAGGGCCAGGGAGGAGGCAGGACTAGGTTAAAGTCAGCCAAGTGAGTCAGGCACAGAGCTATTCCCAGTCTGGAATCTGGGGTCTCACAGCCACCCAGCCTGCAAGTCCAATTGAGGAAGCACCAGCTTTGCAAACTCAGTGGTGCCAGAACACGGAGAATAACAGGGCTGGGAGACAGGCAGACCATGGAACTGAGGGGAGTGGGTGCTTAACACAGGAGGCTCCGGCTTCTATGCAGAAGGCTAAAGAGTTGCATGGAAGCCAGATTGTTAGGTCTACCTTCTGGCTAAACACAAGCTGGTTAATAGGATGGAGCACTGGAGATTATTACTCTGACCTTATGGTACCAGAGTTGGTAGGATCAGAGCCTGAACTATGACATCCTTTATCAAGCCAGGATAGTCCACATACCTTCAATAGGCCAATTAAACAGACAAATCACAGTGGAAGGCAGAACAGTTATTCACTGTGGCCACACTGGCAATAGAAACAAAGTGGTCTCTTACCCCAACCCCCAAGTCCATCCTCTGGATCCTGACTTAAGGTTTAGGTTTAAATGGGATGGGTATAGATAGTGAAGCATTCCAAGTTAAAGTGGTCCTGCCTACCATCGCCAAAGCTCCTGTCTCTCCTGCAAGGTGGTCCAGTCATTTGTGAGTGAAATCTCTTTGTGAAGACAATTTGGCACCATGCCACAGCCTTTTGCTTCCCTGTGCATGAGACCCCCGAGTAAATTTTCCTTTCTTGGGGTCCAGTAATCTGATGGCCAAAGAGAAGGGCATAAGATATCCCTAGAATGTCTCCATTCCTGTCAGAATGCTGCACTTCAGCATATCACATCTCCTGTAAACTTGTTGTCAGAAGCATACAGGGAGGTACAGGGAGGGGACATGCCTTGCCCTCATAGCCACCAGGAGACAGGGCTGGGATCACAGTACTAGTTGCTGTTAGGATGACTTCATTTATAGCACAGCCTTTGGACACAGACCTCCCCTGACCCTGTGCTCAGCCGTGAGAGTACTGTGATGGGTCATACCAGGCCTGCTTTCATTGTTATCACTGAGGGTGATATATTTTTACTCCCCAAAAATACACGATCTTGGGGCTGAACAAAATTGTGAGCTGTGGGATCACAGGAGAATCACTACGCCTTGCTGGCTGCCAGAATAGCTCTAGGCTCACTGAGAGAGCCTGCTCCAAGGGAATGATGTAGAGAGTGACAGAGCAGGTCACCTGACATCCTCCTCTGGCCTCTCTACACATGTGTGTGGGTACAAGTACACACATGCATATGCAGGTACATCACATACACCAAACACACATATTACTTTGTCTCTCACTAAACAGAAAACTGTGGTGTACAGCTTCTGAAAAATTATATCCCAAGGTTGCAGGGTTGACTTCTGACGTCTATATGCATGTACATCAAGGGTATATGTACCTGCATGCACATTTGTGCAGGAACACACACACACACACACACACACACACACACACACACACACACTGTGTCTGTTCCATTGCTTCTAGATGACATCAGACCCTGGAGAGCCTCTAGTGGGAGGAAGGGCGTGGAGTATGGAATTCTACTTGCTTGTGTTTTTCTTTCAGGAAGAGGGTGGAGAACACTTTGTACTGTAACACACCTCTGATGCATGCTATAAAAGGGGGTGAAATAAACCAGGTTTGGCTCACATATAGACAACTTTATTTAGTTTATTTTTCCTCGGAGAGAAACACAGAGATTGAGCTGACACACTGAAGAAAAAGTTTATTCTTTTTTATATAAATAGAATGGTCTCATTATAGTACTTGGAGAAAGTGTGTGTGTGTGTGTGTGTGTGTGTGTGTGTGTGTGTGTGTATTTGTATGTGTGTAGGTGCGTGTCCATGCACGTATATGCAGGCCAGAAGCTGATGTTAGGTATCTTCCTCAGTCACTCTACACCAGATCTTTTGAGGCAGGATTTCTCCCTGAACCTGATGCTCTGAGGCTCAGCTTAGCTGGCTGGATAGTGAGCCCCAGTGGTATTTATGTCTCTGCCTCCCTGGGATTTCGATTGCAGACATGAGCCACCACACTTGATGCATGATCAACTTTGCTTGAGCTCAGGAGCATCCCGAGGTTGACAGCTACTGTCTTGGATGGCAGAGATCCATAACACCCCCCCCTCCCCCAGGGTTCTGCAGAGGTGAACTCTACACTGCCCACTTCCATGTGCTTGGGGATAATCTGTCTTGTGTACGAAGTGTCTCAAACATGTGAAATCCGAGGGACAATGGAAACAGGAATACTTTGTTTTGTAATGATGGGGGAACATGTAGGAGAGAGTGAAATAAGAAAGAGTGAGAGGCAGGTGGAGGTCAAAAAAAAAAAGCATGGTTCAGCACCCTGTGTGAGGGGCTTAGACACTTCTCAGAGTGAAGTCTTTTAGGGCCTGTTTGTACGTATTGTTTGCTGAGCAGTCTTTCCTCCACCACACTCTTCACTGTTCCTTTCTGAAGCCCTCTCTTTTCCCATTAGTTCATTTTGTTCCTCTATACAGTTTCATTTCTACTTTCGCATCACAGATACATGCATGATTTTATTTAAAACCTAGGAGCCACACATGAGAGAAAGCATAAGATATTGGTCTCTCTGAAACTGAGTCACTTAATTTGATTATCTTCTGTCCCATCCATTTCCCTGAAAATAATGTAACTTTGTTCTTTTCAGCTGAAATTCCATCATGTATACAAGCCACGTTTTGTTTATCCATTTCTCTGATGTTGGGCACCTAGGTCTGTTCTGAGTCTTACAAAGACTGGGCAAGGCCTCCCTACCCCCAACATATAAATAAGAAAAAATCAACATAATCAATTAGTGGTCAACTTGCCTTTTTTTCTGAGCCCTTCGAGCACAGAGAAGAGTCTGGGGCTCAAGACTAGCAGCTGTCATCATGGTCTAGACACGGCGGCCTGTGTCCTGAGATGGACAGGGATGTTCTGCCTATGCCACCTGGGCTCTTGTCTCCTGGATACTAGGGTCTCTGGGATGCCACTAGATACTGCCTTTAAGTAAAAAGAATGAAAGATTAGACTTGCAGCAGCCTTTGCTGCTGGGTGATGGAGGCCTCTCTCTCCCTTCTGACTGCATTCTATGGCAGAGTGGGATGGCGGGAAGGTGGGCTTCTTGTGGGTTCGTATCAAGCTATATGGGCCCTGGGCTTGTCTTTTCCAGCATGTCTTCTTTCCTCTCAAGCCTATCTTTAGACTAGGTCCTCCCAGAGGAAAAAGGAGGGGACCTGAGACTTGGGGTTCAGCTGAGTTACCAGGGTTGTAACTGAAACAGAATGTGATTACTAGGAACAAGCACTTGCCCATTAGTGACCTTACTATGTGCTACCTGTAGGAGTGACTGGGAACAGAAAATCCAGCCGTAGAAAACATGATCAGAGGATACTCAAGGACCGAGGTGACCATTGTTCCTACCAAGTCCTGGCCAAAGAGCAGATCTGGCATTCCATTTAGATGGGATCAGAGTCTTACAGAGGCCAGAGCACGTGGGTCAGAGCGGCATTATGTCTATCACTGGGCACCAATGCAGAGACAGAACTGACCCTTAGTATCTTAGGATACTGACCCTGTTAATCAGGATCTGGTTCAGCATGTATTTGTTGCTCACACTTAGGAATCCTGGAATCTAGCCGCCTGTGGCTGGCTTGTCTGTTTCACTGTCATGGAGTCTAGGCTCTTTTCAATTTGTTGCCATCATTCATCACAATAACCCTCAACACTAAGGACCAAAATGGCTGTTGTAGCTCCAGCCATAATAGCATGTACATTCCAGCATGTAGGGAAAAGCTCATAGGAGAAGCACATGCCCTTTTCTTCTATAGACAATTCTAGTATGTTACGTGTTCCACTTCCTCCTATCTCCTGTGGTCCTAGTCATAGTCATGTGACTACCACTACCTTTAAGGGAGGCAATGAGTTGTCTCCTCACCCACACCCTCAGGTAGCCATATACCCAGCTATAATTTGGATACTCTGATGAGCAATCTCTGCCAATTAGGCAGTTCATACAAAGCACAGATTCCCTAACTTAGAGCAGGGTCTTGTCTCCACTAAACTCCTCATAAAATGAAAATAATCTGGAAAACTGCTATGGCAAACCAACATGCCAAACCTATAGAACGTCATAGCATAACCCAGACTACTGGGCATGCATGCTCTCTGAATGCTTTTTACATCGGCCACAGCTGAACAGAGGCATCTAACACAAAACCTCTTTTATAGTAAACATGTTGAATAGATGATGTAATTAACTGACTACTTTACATTGCAAAGCATGATGAGCTCTCTGTATCACAAATTTGAAAATGATCGTAAGTTGAATTATGGGACTAAGGAGATGACAGAGCAGGTAAGAGCGCTGTGTAAGCATGAGAAAACTGAGCTTCATCCTGTGGTCTCCCTAATGGGGTGAGGTCAGGAGGGTCATTGGGGCTTACTCATCACCAGCTTAGCTCTGGGTTCATTGAGAGACCCTACCTCAAAGCACTGAGGTAGAGAGAGATGGAGCAGGATGCTTGATGTCCTCCATTGGGTTCTTTGGGTGTACATGGGTAGCACACTCACCATACACACATATGCTCACAACACACACACACACACACACACACACACACACACTTGAGATAGGGTCTCTCCTGAATGCCTACGACCCGTGTACTATCAAAAAGTTGAAAACTCATAAAGTCATGAGCTGGAGACATCTGCGCATTACTATGATCAATAGCTTGCACAAAGTATCCATTGTTCATTAGGCTGTGGACATGATTAGCAAGGAAGATGTGCATGTGTGCAGACCATCCTATCGTGAGCATCAAGATTTATGGGTTGAGTTTACAAAGGCGACTGTGGACTGTAGACTTTTACCATACAGAAATGGAGCTGGTCAAGGTAGACAAGTAATCGATGGCTCCTGTGCTCACCCCTGTGTGCCTGAGGCTCACGTACATTCAGAATGCATTTGGATGTTCAAAGTCCTCATGGATGGAGGATGGGATGTGATTATACACTGGGTGGAACACCTCTGCAGGGCCTCCTCCAGGCCGGTGCAGAAGGTCTGAGTGTTGAAGTAAAAGCTTTAAATGTGGAGACCCATAATGTTAGTTCATACCGCAGTAGGTCTGGGTACCACAGCAGTGGAGGCTGTGGATAGCATCTGGACCTTAGCAGGCCACGTGAGACCCTGAGGCAGGGTTACTGGGACAAGTAAGATGTGCTAGATGGAGAATGTTTGTCCTTGAGTTTGGTACCTTCCCAGTAGCATTGGGGAGATGCTTGCTGTGACCTGGAGTGACAGGGCTTGCCTCCACTTGCTGGTTGGCTGTCTGTAGTCCTCCAGGGCATGCCAAACAGGACCGAGTAGGAACAAGCTTGACAGAGCATCAGCTTGTGCTCTCTTTCACAGCTGAATCCTTCAGACCCTTGGGAATTCAGAATGATGGCTCAGGCCCAGCTTTATTTGTGTACCTATCTATAAGCCACTTTGTTCTACAGCGACCAGACAGGAGAACTCAGGCAGTTCTAGAGGCTGGGAGGAGAAATGGAAAAGTTCAGGCCTGACTTCCCTTCACTATGATGAAGTCCCAGGCCGTCTCCATCACTGACTAATGTGTCAGTGCCTGGAGCCCTGGCTTGATCATCTCTGCTGAGCAGCACAGTGATCCAGGCAATATAAAGGACTGGAGGGAGTGTGAAGAATCCGGACTTGGAGTCATGTTGGGGTTTCAGGTGCATGAGCAGAGCTCTGAGCATGTAGATGTTCATGTCATTTGGTACGTGTGCTTCTTAATCTTTCCAAATGATATCAAGCAGACGCTATTCTTAGCTTGGTGGACAGGGCTTGTTAGCCTTGGATTGTAGAGAAGGGGCAAATTTGATCACTGAGTCCTAAGCTCTGGGCAAATTCCAGAGGCTGGAAAAGAGCCCTGGGCCTTCACACTGAGTAGCCCCTGCTGAGAAGAACCACCTGAAGCTTTGTCCCCTGGGCCTCATTTGTTGCTACAGGCTTTGAAGTATCTGTATCACTTACTGTCTAGAGACATTGACAGAGCCTGTAATTGTACAAAGCAGACAGGAATAGGTTGATGCTGTCTCTGTCCTCGGCAGCATATCCAGGGCCAGAGGAGACCTGGTCCTGTGCTATGAATGATGAGATGGTATGTATACCTTAGAGCCCTACTCCAGCAGCAGTGTGGCTCTTGCCCCAGCCACACACAGGCCCAGGGCTATCTTAGTGTTCTCTGCACATCTCATCCAGTCTTCCTGAGTTCTTTCACACAGGTATGAGGATCTTCACGTAATGGATCGGTTTGAGACAATGAAAACCATGCTACCTTTGTGTTCAAAATGTATAGTCAGGCTATCTGCCTCCCTGGGAGTCACTAGATGAAAATGACAAGAGTGAAACACCTCTGTCTGTCTGTCTGTCTGTCTGTCTGTCTGTCTACCTATCCTCTTCCATACCCACTTATCTATTTATCCATCCATCCATCCATCCATCCATCCATCCATCCATCCATCTATCCATCCATTCCTATCCATCTACCCACCTAACAACCTAGCCTAATACACATGCCCATACTTTCCCAGCTATTCTTCCTTTCTCCATCCCATCTTCCAGTTCATCCTCATTTGTCCTGAAGTCCTTTCTAGTTTCTGCTCCATGACAGGCTCTCCAAGGAAATTATACATCAGAGAGGACCCCAGAATAAGTCACTGATCAACCTTCGGAGTTTGCTGTAGTAGATCTTCTGGTCTATTTGGGAATGAGTGAGTTTGCATGCTAAATCTAGAGGATTGGGGCTTTCTTTGGTTGATGGATAATGCCAGATAGAGTAGCTGGTCTTCAACTGAACCAAAACAAGATTGTGGGTTCATTGACTGGACAGTGGGCTATCTAACCTTTCAAAGCATGGAAGTGGCAGGCTCTGGCTTGTACTGATCAGCTCTGGAGATAGATTATATGTTCAAAGAAGGGGAGCACCAGAGACCATCAGAGAACTGACACACAGTGTTCTCTGGAGGTTGGAGTTGAATCTGGGACAGGACATGGAAGTGAGACATGGAGATATTGAAGAGTCAGAGGCAGTGGGACCTAACATCTGAGGGAAAGGAAGTAGAAGAGTTTGGGAGCCCAAATCCTGGCTATATCAGGGGTACAGAAGTGAAGTTGATGCTTATTAGAGCAGAAGGATGTCAGCCAACTCTCTATGTAACCCATGTGGAAAACAGAGGTGTTTAAGCAAGGCTCACTTGGATCTATAGCTTTCCTGGGGTGGGAAGACTCAAGTGCGAGGCTCATGCTTAGGAAGGGCATCTGCCATGACAGATGGCTGGGGAACTAGGGAGAAGATGACCAACACTGCTGGCTTGCTAATATCTGCAGCTAGGGTCTCACTCAGACATGCAGGATCTGTGCTTCCTGAGGTACCTTTGCTTGTGACCTCTGGGACTAAGGTGTTCCCTAGGGCACTCCATCTCTGCAAGCAGCTCAGGACCAGACATCATTTCAATACTCCCTCATAGGCAGTCTCTGACCATCATGTTTCCCTACAAGTGGCTGTCCCCAAAAGGGTCATATGCACCTCCAGAAATTTCTTCTAATGGAAATGTCTCCTCACAGAGGCTATTTAACCCTTTGGAGACTGTATGTCCCAGCCTTGGAGCACTGACCACTCCCAACAAAGTAACTTTCTCTAAGAAGGGTCTGGGATAAGCTGGGACTTCAAGGAGGGTAGACAGTAGGAACTCATGCATAGTCTGTGACCAGCATGCATGCCAAATGAGTGGTGACACACTGTTATGCATGACTGCATGTACACATGTGGTTTGGAATCTCTGCCAATGGCTCAGGCTGTCAGTACCTTGGAGACCATGGGGAAGGAGCTACTGTCCTCCAGGGCTTTATCTGTACTTTTGTCTTTCCCCCAAGGCCAAGGCTGGTTGTAGCTGTGGCTTCCCCATTTCAGTGCTCCATTCCTCTCTGAGAGGATACCAGGGGAAGCCCTGTGGGCTGCTGTCTTGTTTGGGCATAAACTCGACCTCATGTCTTGACTCCGGAATCTGCTGTGATAGGAAGCTGAGCAAGTTACTTGAATTCTCGGTATCTCATCTTTAGCTTCTGTGAAATAGGATGCCATACCCATGCCTTCTGATTGGTGAGCAGAGTGAATTATGAAGATAACCCTGCCATAGGACTGATGCATTACATTATAACTCTGCAGCTAAAGTTTAAAAGGCAGAGTAGCACGGTAAGCCTGAGCCACGGGTTTGCTCTTCTGAGCCCTGTGACCAACCGAAAGTTGATCAAACTCTAGAAAACATTTCTTCATCTGCACCAAGGGCCAACTAACAGTCTTTTCTTATCACCCCAGGCTTGTCCTGGTACATCTAGCTCTCAGAACACACCTGACTACTCTCTCTGTGGGCTAAAGTTCATTACCTGGATGTCCCTGAGGCTGACAACTAAGAGCCAAGTGTAAGTCAGAAGCTCCCTTACCACCACCACACACACTTCATAGGGGACCCAGAACCATCCATGGGAGCATGAGCTACCAGCCTTGGTTTCTTGCCAGCCAGGGGACTTCAAGACTGCTGAGGAAGCTATGTGTTCCTGTTCCAGGCCCTACAAGTCAATTGTAATTTAATCCACAGGGCAGAGGCCTAGGGTGGATCCGTATTGTTCTAGGGTTCTTAGATTAGGTCTGTCTAGAGGAAGAGGTTGGAAACTCATTATAAATTGTCTTTCCTGTTGGAGGAAAGGCAGGTATTACTAGAAGCTTCAAAGCTAGAGGCAGCAAATGTTGAAACAGCATTGCTTGGTCGCCCTCATGGGTTCTTATGGGGACAACACCTGTCCTGTTCTGGTGTGTGATCTCATCTAGAACCTTACTTGGTGATGAAAGAACCTAGAAGCTAGAGGTTCTTGACTGCTGGATTTAAAGTTATGTGCCTTCTGACCTGCCCCTTTTCTGTTTATGATATAGAAATAACATTGGCCTTAAATGTTCATTTGGAATTTTTAGAATTCATTTCTATATTTTTGAAAGTTTAATTTTTGGTAGAATTTGTATCTTATTTTCTTACAGATTTGAACATGAAAAGATGATTTGGCAAATTACTGTCCAGAAAAGGACATACATGCAGAATAGTCGACTGATTATATCTGCCTAGACAGAGTAATCAGTCCTTAATAATCCTGCATCACCAAGGTCTGTCAGATGATTCTGGGCCAGAAGGCTGAAGATTTGATGCTCCAACGTTCGGTATTTGTGTTCAGGAAGGGACAAGTTTGGTTGGATTTATGCCAGGCTCCTCTATTACCTGCCACCTGTCACCTGTTGCTCATACTGTTGCCTCATGCAAACTCCTGCCCTTTGCTGCATGCCCTTTGTCTTCTGTCTGGCCTGCTGTGACCCAGTCCCATGAGCCTGAGAGAGTGGGCTTCAGCAGCACTTGGGGACGGGTGTCTGTTGCAGGGAAGGCTTCTTCCCAGTGATGAGGGAGACACAGACAAGGTAGCAGAGAGGAGCATCCCTGGTCTGTCTCTGAGCTGCTTTAGATAGGTCCCCACCATCTTCACCATACTCCTGCATCTTTAGTCAGCCAGGGAGGTGGGCACAAGACTGTGGGCTAAGGTTTCTGAGCAGAAAATTCTAGTGTGAAGGAAGCTAATATGGCAAGCAGTTAAGCCACCAACTCTACATACCACAGACAGTCCCTATAGAGGGTGTTCATGCACCAACCCACTGTCATCACAGGCCACACTGGTGAGACTTAAAATTTTGTTTTCTGAGTCCATGGCTTTGGAGCATGGAAGGCATCATGACTCTTTGGGCGGAGCTTTGTAAACAGCAGGAGCAGAGGAGCAGGGAATCTGATGAGCGGTGACTAGCATTAATAGAGCACAATGCTCCCTCAGACCTGCCTGATTGCCAGCCTCATTGGTGCTTTCTGTGTTCAGAGCAGCTCAGTGAAGGCACATGACTCACTGTCCCTCCATGGTACCATGGGAAAGCCATCAGATGCTAAGTGATGTAGAAAGGTGTCAAAGACGCATGCCTACAGGGTTGTTCTGAGAACAGGAGCTGTTCCCATGGTGCCGAGGCCATGGTTTGAGGGCTAACTCAGGAAGGACCTCGAATGCCCAACTAATGGCTTGAGACTTGGCCTCCAGCCCTTGGAAAACCTTGGGAGGATTGTAAGTAGGAATGGGAAGTCTGTGGTTTCAAAAGGCCACCTCAGCAGCAGGCAGAAGACAGCTAAGAGAGATAGGCTGGGAGCAGGGAGTCCTACTGGGATAAACTGAAAGCAAGCAGGTGAAAAACTCAGCCAGTAAAGGCTTTGAAAGCCTGGAGGAGACCCACAGTGGGAGAGCATGGACTCTATACAGCTTCTCTTCTGACCTTCGAACATCAGGCATGTATACACAGCAACAATAACTTTTGAATAAACAGGATATCAGAGTAAGCCCAAGCCTCCCTTCAGCTCTGTGGACACTTTGAATCTCACAATGCAGGCATAGATAAAACAAAACAAACCACCAAGGGGCCCTGGGCAAGCTATTGTCCTAGCATCAAGAAGGTAGGAGTTGCAAGTTCCCATGGCAACAAGGGAATGAAACAATTATCCCTACACCTTCTGGGGCTCTTTGCCAAGGTGACAAGGACACAGTCTCAGCCTTTGAGAAGTGACTTGCTAAGGAGACAAAATGGACTATTTCTATCTTGGAAATATTGATGTGGGGGCGAGAGGGTTTTGAGAACCACAAAATTGGACTCTAACAATGTGGTCCAAACCCTTTAGTTTTCAGAAAAGAGATGCTGAGACACAGGGAGGTTAAGGCCCTTGTCTAAGATCTTCTAGTCTGCCAGGAGCTGGGCTGCACATACCAGACTGGTGTCTGCAGCCACACTCCTCCTCCTCTTTTCCCCTTTCCCCATCATTGGTACTAGGAACGCAGGTACCTTCTCCCCTGCAGGATGCTGCACCTTACTTTTGAGAAAACGACTTCTGGTTTCTGTCATTGGCTCTTTTGTGGCCTAAGGGAAGCCCTGCCTTCATGTTGGTTCCAAGTTTTGACAGTAGCTTCCCACGCCTTGAGACTGAGATTTGCTTTGCTTTTGTTTCCTCAGACCTGGCCATAGCCTTTCTTTCTATCTCCAGGCATTACTATTGATGGCCAGTAAATAAATAGGAGACTTTGAGATGGACCATAGAAGGGAGCGTGGGAGCTTGGACTCTGTCACAGTCTTCCAGGAGACAATTTCTCTCTCACAAAGCTGTGTCTGGTTGGTGGGTTCCTAACTCTTGCCACCCCCCCCCCAGATCCTTCTAAAAGTGGGTGTGAGAACTCTGGGTTCAGACCCATGCCTCTACCTGTGGTGTTACCTACAGAAGCTTGTGAAGATCGTAGTCAGCTCCCAGGCCTCAGCCTGGTCACTGGGAGAGGCCTATAGGCTTGGGCTACACACATACCTTGGAGGTGAGGACACAACTCCCAGGCCATCTTCATGCTGTTCCGTCTGTCTGTGGAGGAGAGCAGAGGCGATGACCCTCAGTTGGTGGTTGTGGAATGTTAGTCTCAGTTGCTGAGAGTGATAGGCATCTGAAATGTGCTAGTGTCTCCTGCCCTTGCAGGCCCAGCCTTGGCAGAGCTGATATCAGCACAGTTGAGGGGCAGAGCCCCTGGGGACCAGTTAGAGTTAATTGCAGCTCATAGAACTTGCACCCTGGCTATTCATCTGTGCTTTGTGATGGGTACCTTGTTTCATCTTATCCAGTGGCCTTTCAGACCCCAGCCATGGCTCTGGGGATGGTGGCAGAAGGATGGTTATCTACAGTAGTGATTGCAGCCTGAGGGCCCCAGAGGTCAAGGTGACACACTGAGTTTAAATTTTATTTCTCTGCTCTCTCTTTCAGCAGTCTGCATGTGCTGGCTAGTCTTGGGTCAACTTGACACACAAACTAGAATTATCTAAAGGGAGGGAACCTCAATTGAGAAAATGAGATCCAGCTGTGGGGCATTTTCTTAATTAGTGATTGATGGGGAAGGGCCCAGCCCATTGTGGAGAGTGGGTCCCCTGGGCTGGTGGCCTTGAGTTCTATAAGGAAGCATACTGAGCAAGTTATGGGAAACAAGACAGTAAGCATGGCTTTTGTGTCAGCTCCTGCCTCCTGCCCTGTCTGAGTTCCTGCCCTGACTTCCTTCAGTGATGAACAGCAATATAGTAGTGTAAGCCAAATAAACCCTTTCCTCTCCAACTTGCATCTTGCTCATGAGTTTCATCGCAGCATTGAAGACCCTAACTAAAACACTGAACCAGTCACTCCAACTCCCCAAGCTTCAATTTCCCCATCTTCAAAACTAAGTCATGAGAACTCCAGCCCAGGACAGAGGGGATGAGACTGGACAGGTTGGCAAGGCACTTGGCCCAGTGTCTGGCATGTATGCAGTAACTGGTGGACACTATTGTTAGATTCTTATGTCATGCTGATATCAGATTTAACTTGGCCACATAACACATACTGTATTCTGGTGGCTGAGTCCTATTGCTCACCGTACACAGTGCATGGATCCACAGCAAACAGATGTCAGATTCTTATGGTACAGTTCTGGATTCTGACATCATTAGAACACCTGGGGAGCAGCTTGTAAAGCTCTGTTTATGGGTTTTTATCCACCTACCCATACCCCACATTCCCAGAGTCTGATCACAGGTCTGGGGTGTAGTCCTGGATCAGCATTTTACTAAAATCTATTTCAGGAAGTCCAAGGTCACAGGGGCACAGTGTTATGATCTGCCCCCTCTGGCTGGCCAGCCCAGGCTACTTCTGTTTAATCACCAATGTCTCGAGTCTGACTCCTGCCTGCCTGGGGCAGCCCTGGAGACACAGGGAAGAATCCTGTATCTTTAGCTTCTCATCTAGACACCAGACAGAGCTGTAACCTCTGCTGTTTATAAAATGCCATTGTTCATCTCCTGGTGACCACATTTTTTAAAGCCCCCTGAAGTGTGGGGAAATTAAGGGTTTGTGTTTTGAGCTACTTGTCAACCTATCTTGAAGGTTTCACAAGTCTCCTAGGGTGACCAGGACATGGAGTTCTTATGGGGATCAGCACAATGACTATTCATGATGTATTTGCTATGACATCTGACCCTGGTGAGCTGTGTGTTTTTTATGTGAAGCAAGAGTGCAGATTCTCCTCACTTTCACTATGGGAAGTGGTGGACAGACCTTGGGGATGCTGGGACACTGTCAAACATCATAGGAACCTGATGGGAATGGTAACTCATTGTATTGGTTGTTCTTTCTTTCCTTAAAATTCTACCTTGAACAGCTGGGCATGGTCCTGCAAACCTGTCATCCCAGCTCTAGGAAGGTGGAGACAAGAGATCAAGAGGGAGTTTGAAGTCAATTGTGACATCATGTCTAAAGAAACAAAAAAGGAAAAAAAGAAAAAAGAAAAAAAAACTGTCTTGAAGTTCAACTTCATGGTGGCAATTCTATCATTATTATTATTTTCCAAAGTAGTGACTGTGACTCCTGGTGGAAAGTGAATGAGTCAGTCAGACAAACCTCTTTTTTTTTTCCCTTTGGACAGGCATTTCTCTAGCTCAAGATGCCCTTGAATTCCTAAGACAATGATCTTGAACCTCCTCCCTCTGGCTCCCAAGTGCTGGGATTATAGGCATGTGCCACCACACCCAGTTTATATGGTGCTGGGGACTGAACTCAGTCAGGGACTTGTGTATGTTAGCACTATGCCAGTTGAGCTACATCCCAGATGCAGTAAATTCTCTTTTCTTTGGTGATTCATCATTCATTCTAGCTGGGGCCAGAGTGGCATGTTGGGATTGGTGGGAGAGGTTTCTTGGTTTTAATTATTATGTCTAAAGACAAGGAGTGGTGAAAGGTTCTAGCTGGCTGCTGCATCCTCTTCTTCCTCTTCCTCCTCTTCCTCACCTTCCTCCTTTTTCTCCTCTTCTTCTTCTTCTTCCTCTTTCTCTTCCTCTAATACAGAGTCTCACTCTTTTTAATTTTTTAAATTTCATGAATATACGTGTTTTATCTGCATGTACACCTGTGTGCCAGAAACGGGCATTAGAGTCCATTATAGCCATTGGGAGCCAGAGGGAAGAGGGTCGAAATCATTGTTGGCTTAGGGAGTTTGAGGGCAGCCTGCGCTCCAGAAGAGCCTGTCAAAAAAAAAAAAAAAAAAAAAAAAAAAAAAAAAAAAAAAAAAAAGGAAGAGGGAGTTTTAATTGAGAACGAACATCTTTCCATAAGATTGGCTTGTAGGTGGAAGTCTGTAGGGTGTTTTCTTGATTAATGATTGATGTGGAAGGGCTCGTCCACTGTAGGGATGCCATCTCTGGGCAGGCGGTCCTGGATGCTATATGAAAGCAGACTGAGACAGTTATGAGGAGCTAGCCAGTAAACAGTGTGTCTCTATGACCTCTGCTTCAGTTTCCACCTCAACATTCCTGCCTGGAGTTCCTGCCCTGACTGGTCAGTGATGGATTGTGACTTGAGAATTAGAAGCTGAAATAAACCCTTTCCTCCCTCAGTCACTTTTAGTCATGTTGTTTTATTACAGCCGTGTAACTAACAGACAGCTGGCTTCTTGCCTTTTCCCTGTTTGATTCCATGCAGCCACTCAGCCCAGGACATGGTCCTTCCTCAGTAAATCCCCTTTGGGAACACCCTCAAGACACCCCTGAAGAGTGCTCCAGTCTCTTGGGTGATTTGTGAAGGTTGATTTTAATTGTAAATTGGATACACTCCAGAATTACTTTGGATGAGAGTCTCTAGATCAAATCTGTCTGTGGGTATGTCTACTGGGGATTGCCTTAATTGTGTTAATTGATATGAGAAGACCATATCCCCAGGCATGGGGTCCTGGACAGTGTAAGTGTAGAGAGGGAGCTGGGCATTGGCAGGCAGGCATGAATTCTTTCTTCTCTGCTCTTAATTGTGGTGTGATGTCATGACTGCTTCAAGTTCCTGCCACCTTGACTTAACCGCAGTGATGGACTGTAACCTGAAATTGCAGGTTACAATAAAACCCTTCTCCTCTAGGTTGCTTTGACAGGGTATTTTATCACAACAAAAAGAAACTAATACACAGTTCTAAATCCAGTATATGTGAATGGAGATTAACACAAGGACGTTTCTCGCCTGTAAAATACAGAGAACCAGAGAATCTGGGTCATGGAGCTGTTGGATTGAGTTCAGCAAGCACAGCACCTATGGTTCCTAGAACACAGCCCAGTGTGTACCCAAAGTAGCCTATGGTCCTAGTATGTGAGGTTGTTCCCTGTCCAGGTTCCATAAAAGTTTGCTATGTGTGGGTACTAGAGGGAGAACAGAGGTTGACAGACAGGCTTGCTTAGTATTACCTGGAAATCATTGTGTTTTCTAGACAGGGGCAAAATGAGGCTTGACACTGTGTAGGGACCTTCTACTGCATAGCAAATGTGTTGGGATTTCATGCACAGCCCATGAGTGCTCCAGGATTAGAGCTGAAGGAGGCAAGTGGTAGACTGAAAAGTATATATGAGCTGCAAGTGTCTATTGCTGCAAGATCTCAGGGGTCAAATCAGAATTTTGTATGCAGCTGTCTCCAGCTACACACAGTGGGAGGAGCAGGCTTGGCAGAAAATTCACTTTAGGGCAGAGCCAGGAGGCAGGTCAGTGCCTTACCACCAGCATGCAGCATGGGTGTATTAGAGGAAGTCAGAGGATCAAGTTGTCAGGAAGTTCCAGCAGGGCAACTGTGGGACTCAGCTGGGCAAGCAGCCATCTTGGCCTGACTCTGGCAGTTGATCCGGTATCAGGCTAGGCAGTGCAGGGCTCTGCCTCCTAAGAATGAGTCAATGGGAGCTTGGGAACTGACACTTGGAAAGTAGCCCATGGGGATGGAGGCCTAGGTCACTGGAGCTTGTCCTCACTGGATCACAGAGGCAATAGATGAAATGGGCAGGGGTTATACCTAAGCTTTTCTGTGTCCTCAAGTCAGGGTGTTTCTGATGGATAAACTGAGGCTTCTCTGAGAAGAAGAGAGAAACTTACTGGTGTTCCCAAGATGCTCAGGGGCACTAGATACCAGCCAGGCTGCCTGCTCAGACTCTCCTACCTTTTCCCACAAAAAACAAGGTGCCCTGGTCTAGTACCTATCTACACTCCATCTTCCTTATTGTATAAGAAGCCTACACTGGACTGAGAGTTGCACAGATATTTCATGGGACACTTGAAGGGATCCTATAGAGCTCTCTACTCAGTCTTAACTTAATGAGGAGGAGATGGCAGTTCAGAGATGTTGACTGGCTGTTCTGAGGTCACTCAGTAAGACAGTAGTGAACTCAGGACCTGAACCAGTCAACCCTGCTGCCCCCTGCCTCCTACCTCTACAATATCTACCCATTTTTCATGACTGGGCAGACTCAGCATGGCATTGCTGTCTAGGGAACATCAGTAGAATCAGACCTTTAGAGGCTACCTGTATCTTGAAGAACAATATCTTCTGGGGTGGACTGTGTTGCAAATGAAATTTTTTTTTTTTTTTTTTTTTGGTTTTCCGAGACAGGGTTTCTCTGTATAGCCCTGGCTGTCCTGGAACTCACTCTGTAGACCAGGCTGGCCTCGAAGTAAAAAATCCGCCTGCCTCTGCTTCCCAAGTGCTGGGATTAAAGGCGTGTGCCACCACCGCCCGGCAAGGCAAATTAATATTTTAACAGCGTTGAGACTCCATCAAGATACCATAAGAATGGCACAGGTTCCAGCTGTCTTCTAGCTGGGATGAGGCAAACACAGGTATGGAGGATGTCCCTAGCCTTCGATGGGTCTCTTATCTATCTCCTGGTTGACTGGGCATCTGGGGGACTGTGCCATATCCATGACTGCATTTGCAGCACAACCACAAACTCCAGCATGAAGTTGGCATTCAGCAAGTGTTTGTTGGATGACTGTCTGATTGACTGGATAATCGAGAACCATATCTCAAGTCAAGGGTGAGACAGAATGGTTTGGCTAGGACTCCTTCTTCCTCCTATATTACACACACTGTAGAATCAAACTCTCTCTCTCTGGTGGGATCTGGCAATTTTCATAGTTATCATCTGTCTCTTTAAACAGCTACTTCTCTTGGGAGCACTCAGCTTGGTGAGGGAAGCCTCTACCCCAGTTTGTTAGTACTGACTTATTGTGTCCAAGAGCCATTTTGCTCACAACTTCAAGTCTTTGGCTTCTCTTCCTATGTGAGTGCTTTTGGGCAAATCATCTGACCCTTCCGGCTTTGCTTTTACCTAAACCAAGGGCAAAGGGGATTAATGAGGTGACACACAGCACTGGCTCCATCACAGGACTTGAGCTGTCATTCTCCAAAGGGCTCAGGAGAGGCCTGGCCCCCTTCCATCTGCCAGGCAAGCTTAAGAATACTGTGGCTGCCTGCCCACGTCCCTTTGTTTAGGAACACAAAGGAGCAGCAAGATAATGAGGCAGAAAAAGAGGAGTCCACAGTGCACCACCAGGCCAAGCCTACTGGATAACACTTACATTCTCTTGCCTTCACCAGAACCTAGTTATTTAAAGTGCAGAAGGAAAGCCAGCATCATCTGCTCAGTGCACTGATAGGGTTTATAAATAGCTAGGGATACTGTGGGAGGCAGCATAGAAGGACCCAGATGCCCACAGTGAGCCTTGACTCACTGTTGTGGGGCACAGCTTGTGTGTTATCCTGGGATATTTTATTTCTCTCTCTGGTGACTCTTCAGGAAATCCATGTGTCTTCACTCCAGAGGAACAGCACTGTGGCCTATCAGGCTTCAGTGATGTCAGTATCATTGGATTTGGTACTGATAGCAGCATTTGGAGACCAACAGATTTATTTGGGTCCTGGTTTTGGATCTTCCAACTGGTGTGACTGTTGGCTTGAATGCCAGGCTCCAGAGGTCCTCCATAGCCTCTATGCATGGAGACTTTGTGGACAGGTGGCTGAGAAAATGGCATGAACTGAAACAACCTCCTTGGTTCTTTAGGCCACTCAACCAGAGCTCATGGTCCACCTTGGTGAGACAGGCAGTGTGTGTGTGAGGTTCCACAGCTGCAGTGTTTGTATGGATCTGCAGATTACCTAAGGGATGACACAAGAGACCGGTGTCATGGTGTGAGAAGGGACTGAGCAATGTACTGACACAGGCAGGTGCTGCTCTCTCTGGAATCTGAAAAGTGACATTCCAAAGGACAAGCTTAGTTATTATTATTGTGTTTATTTAGTTCCCTTATTGTTGTCCAGTTAATTAGCTGGCGTTTTGGTTTCCTCCATCAGTCTAGACTGCCTGCAGACTATTTGCTATGAGAACTCTTTCTCTGCTCTTGCCACGAGGGGAGTCTACCTGAAATGTTAGCAAGTCAGACTGACACTCCAGTTCTCAATGCTGTATCAGACCCTTGGAAATTACATATCAGAATTTAATGATATCTGTGTCTTTGACTGAGCTCAATCTTGGAGAAGCTCAAGGAAGGCCTCTTTGCCTTTTGTGGAACTTTAGCTCTTGGAACATTCCATAAAGTTCTTTGAGAAGAGCAGAGCATAGGATTTTACCAGCTTAACTTGCAAACATTCTCTTGGATGCAACCCTGCCACTAGATTTGCTGCTAGCTTCAGTTGAACTTTATAAGTTGATTGAGCACCCACTCCTTCACCTCCTGGACTTACCAATGGTTTTTGCCACATGGTCAACTTAGAATTATCCATAAATCTACATGTCTTCTCCATATATCCCTTTGGCTCCTGACTTCTGAAGTCCCACCAGCCTTCATGTTTCCTCTAACCTATCCCCTTTTTCTTTTCCTGTCACCATCACTCAGGTCTCATCTCCCATCACCTTTGCTGCTCTTCTATGTCTTCTTCCACAGTGGCTTCCTCATTCCTGCATCTTGCTCTGTGGAGCCCCAGTACCATACTACCACCAGTCAGAGGGGCTCTCTTGAATAAGACATGGCCACATGTCATTTCCCAGTGGTTCCTTCTCTTCAGCTACTCACTACCTCATAGAGCTTGCAAAATGATGTAACTGTCGTTTATCTGATGGGTCCATTGTGTGGCAGCCATGACACTCCTATTGTCTTATGCCTACCCACTTCTCTCTTTTGTTGTTTCTTCAGCCTCTAGAGTCCGAGGCCCAGGCTCGACAGATTGACATAACTTCCTTCATCATCTGGAAGAGATTCTAGATTTATTTTTAGTCAGTCCTACTGAAGTTCTTAATGTTGTACCCTCTCTAGTCACCACCCTTCCCTAGACACACTGTATTATGTATTTCCACAATTTATTATTTGCTTGAGTAGCCTTTCTCTTTGTATCCCTGAATAATTACTAATGTACCTCAACTTTATTTCTGTGATGCCTCTCTATTGACTATATGTAACATTATGTATATGTATATGACTATATGTATATGTAAATAGACTCTCTATTGTCTATATGTAACATTCTCCAAAAATTCATTTTGTTTGTTTTGTCTGTGAAATGGGTAGGACCAACTCAGTGGCACGCTGAAGCCTGGCTGAGATGAGACAGTCTGTCTAGTCTATTAGAAGTGCTCAGTAGATACCCAGCAATCTGCCAGCCTGAAATCTAGAGATGATAGTGGTTTGGCCAGTGGCAGGGACTCTTCTGTCTCTTTCCCATCAGGACACTTGAGTGTGACAGCCTTATGTCACTCTCAGTTAGAGAAAATTGAGAATAATTGGCATCTATCAGGCAAACGGCTCACTGATATTTGGCTTCATGAAGTTGTAAAAAATTGGAGGGAGAACTCTGTTAGGTCTAGAAAGTTGTATTTGAGAAACTAAAACCAGACGATGTGCATCCATTTAGAATCAGGATTTTAAAAATATGAATATATAGTTGCTTATAAAGAAATTTTCATGGGCCAGTGCTTTAGCCTGGCATCTCTGTGTCTCTACTATGTCAGCAGCATCAGGCTGCAATGCAGCAAGGCGTGGGCTGTCAGGTCTGTTGAATGAAGCTCCCCTAGACAGTTACTTGAGAGAACTCTGTTAATTGCAGAATCACTTAGGAATAATAATTTTTGTTCTACTTCTGGTACTGGGAGTTGTTGACCACTTAAGCTAGAAACATGAAAGATAAACAAGTATACACAGGGAAAAAAGGGAGGGCTCTCCCAACCCAACAGCAGAACTTAGGTGGGTATGGGTTACAGTCCTGGCTCTGTGCCAGAGTTTCTTTTCCCTCTGCCTTGGAGTTAAAGCACCTGCAGGGTCATTAAGACTTTTCAGATGATCCCCGTAGAGGACGTGCATGGCTGGATCCCAACCATTGTTGGTTGTACATTGTTTTTTTTGTTTTTTTTTTTTTGTTTTTTTTTTTAAAAACAACAACAATGTATGTTGCACTTGACCCTGGAGGAGATGCATATCTTAGATGAGCACTGCCATACTCTACATGGAACTCTATCACGGATGTTGATGAAGAAGCAATCTCAGCTGCCTGCATCCTGTGTGGAGGAAGCCATTGCTGGCATAGGAACAGGGTTCCTGGTGACTTTCAGTGTACATGTAGGAAGTCTGGATGATGCTAGATCTTAGTTGTGTTTACCTCAGATATTGTGGTTGACGTTTACTGTGAAACTGCATAACACAGAATTCTAAAAGCATACTGTATTGTTAAAAGTAAGAATGATGTGGGTGCTTATCACATCCATGAATAACAAGGCATCTTCTGATTTTCATCAGAAGACAGTTCCTCATAAAAGCTAGAAATGGACAAACAGCTGAGATTGACAGGAAAAACAAGGACCCATGAATCCTCTTGTTTACCCATAAAGCCACAGTACTCCATGATCCTGGAGACACACCCCTCACCCGTAAATGATTACTCCATGGCCTGTTCCTCATCCAATCACTCAAGCTTTGCTCATAGTAACTGTTCTGAGGCCTGTTTGCCCTGAGCTCCTTCCTGGAATGCTGTTGGCTTGTCACCTGGTTTCTCCTCCCTGTCGCCATCTTCTAGCTCTCAATACAGGGGACACTGCCTCCATAGCCCTTTATAATCTCTTTCCAAGCCTCTTTCCACTCAGACTGTTGGGATCTCCTTCCCATCTTCCAGTTACCAACCAAATACTGCTACATTGATGTTCCAGGGACCACCCTCCATGAATGTTCAACACCCTTTCACCAGCTTTCATCACCATCTCCCCTGTAAGTCTTATGCTCTGTGCAAATGACTTTATCAGTCACTTAGTGACAAGATCTGTAATGACCTTGTCCATCTCATGCCTAGCTACAGCTCACTAATGTCACCCTAAGGTAGTTTGCAAACACACTCACTCTTGGTGCCAGTGTTTGAGTTCAGGACCTAATTACCCTGTGCTGGTTTAATCAGTCTTGGTCATTGAGTTTGAGATCTGTGCTTCCCACCACCTTCTACTCCACCTCCAACAGTGTGACATTTCTAAGACATAAGGCTGTGGGAAATCCCCAGTCTTGTCCTATCTCAGTCTCTGTGCCTCGTAAACATATTAGCATGGTGTTCTGGTCCTTGGAAATCTCTCTTGTTGTGATCTCATCTTTGAAATTTCCTGCTGTCACTCTTTCTGTATCCTAGCATCCCTAGAATGAATACTCTTATACACAAATATATATGAATATATTCAGATATACAAATGCATGTATTTAAATATATGAATGCATTCATGCATAAATATAGATGAATTGGTCTGTGTGTTTTCCCCTTTCTGAATTTGTGCAGCTTCTTCTGTAGCATCTCTGATAGAACTGGACTTAGCTTTTACCATCTTGTCCAAGTCTCTCCCTGTAGGAAGCATCCTGGATCCCCCAGGCAGGATTCTTACCTATTTTCCTAGGGTTTTTCCAGACCTGTGTATAAGATCTGTTTTCAAACATTTTTATTCTCTATGCCAGCTCTTACATGAGAGTGTCTCAGATGCCCTGAAGAGTCTCATGAATGTAGAGACTAGGTCTTATCTCTCACGTCTTCCCTTGCTTTTGGAGACGGTACTGTGGAGTGGTTTCCCATAACCTCCCATTTTGTTGTAATAAACACCCTCGCTCCATGTCTGGGGGACATTTGTCACTAGCTCACAGCAACACTGGAGAGTGGGAGTGGCCTCTGGCTGCCACAGCTTTGTGAGGTTCTCCATGCCTTCCCCTTGTGAGGTACAGACTGGAAAATCTACTCTTACTTTGGAATTTGTTGTTTTACTGGAAGAAAAAAGATAACTTGATTGTCCCATGTAGTGTCCCCTAAGACCTTCCCTAGGGCAGGTTGCATCATGTCCCAATGGTCAAAGCAAGTTGTATTCAAAGCCAATGTCAGTGAGGAAGCCTTCTCCCTGAGGATGGGAGCATTGCCAGGTGATGATCATGAACAGTCACGTACTGTCTCTTTATGAAGGAGGGGCATACACATGGTAGTAAGACACTGCACTGCAGTGTGCATGTCAAATTCTGTGGCCGCATGCTGCTGAAAGGGACCTTAAAGAACTCAGGGTCTTTTCTCATTTGCTGAATATTTGTCATTCCAGATCACTCAGCATCTGAGACTACATCTCAGTGTGGGGACTTTCTACTTTTGGAGTCTTGGTGAGAACAGAGGTCAATTGATCAGGTTTCTATTACAGAAGTCATCTTGAGTCAGGTCTGAACTTGGGTTCCATCAATCAGATGGTGGCTCTGTGCCAGGTACTTTGAATTCTTGGGGTCCTAGTGGCTGCAGTGGGATCACTGCACCCAGTGCCTCCAGCGTTAGCCATGCTTAAGAATCACTATCTGCTCAAGTAAGACTTAGTGATGTCCTTGGTAGCTTAATTTTCCAGTGTTTGCTAGCTTTGACCTCTGTTAATATTCAAAGTGAGACCTTGAAAGGCTCTGAAAAATGTACAGCTGGTGAGGGTGTGTGTGTGTGTGTGTGTGTGTGTGTGTGTGTGTGTGTGTGAGAGAGAGAGAGAGAGAGAGAGAGAGAGAGAGAGAGAGAGAGAGAGAGAGAGCTAGCTTATGTGGGAACTATTATGGAGAGCTTAGGAGTGGGGAGACTTATAGTTAAGGAAGAGGGGGTACCTCCAAGGCTTCCTTCCCCAAAGAGCTCCCAGTCACTGTTGGTCATAACTATGATGAAAGAAAAAAAAAACTGGACCTAGGACCATTCATCTGGGCAGTCAGAAGCAAGGTCTCTTCCTAGATGGATGTAGCCAGACAACTAGTTCCAGATGTATTGGCCATGCTGGACACTACTAGATGAAAAAGAAAAGACTTCCTTACATACAAAAGCTTCATCTGTCTGTTGGGTGGCTCAGCTGAATGGCTACCTGACTCTTAGTCATTTCCTCTCTGATGGACAGACTGGTACATAGAAACCACCTTACAGTCTCTAGTGGTACAGTTGGTTAACACAGGTACTTCTATAAACATGACTGACAGATATGAAGCTGGTTCATCATCCGGCCCATGACAGTTCTGAGGACTCACCTGACTTGGGAAGCTCTCTCAGGTCCCCATGCATGGAAGCTAGCTTTCTAGCTGCCTAGGCCTGCTTCCTGATTTTATACAGAGACACAGTTCCCATAGCCTTCTCTCAGGAACCTTCTACAACCTTTTGCTCCTCAAAGGCAAAAAGACTTTTCCTCCAGGAAAAGTCCTGGCCACCTCTGTTAAGGTTCACTCACTGAGTGGTACAGGCTGACTTGTCAGAGAGGCCTAGGTACGTGTCTAGATACAGAAGAATGCAGCAGGCCTCTGCCCAGTGCCTGGGGCTGGCAGAGCTGTGAGGTTAGGCTCCCACCAACATGTGAGAAGGTAACCCCAGGTTGCATTACTGGGATGTGTACCCTGCCCTTCTATTTGCTCCCTGGGTCATCCAAGGCCCAGGGGATTGAACCCATCTGTGCTTCAGACCTCTTCTCTATAAGCTGAAGAAGATAACTCTGCCTGCCTCTCAGTGTGTGACAATCACATATGGAGAATCTTCCATTGCCTTCCAGAACAGTGTCTGGGTGCATTAAAAAGTTTCTTAGGTTTGCTTGTCAGAGACCTAACCTAAGAACTTTACAGGTCTCACCACAGCCTCGACCCCTCAGGATAGGTGCTTCTCAAGGTCATTGCTGCCATTTGTTCTCAGACCCTTTAGGAGGATTCTTTACCACTGGGCCACTGAGCCTGTTCCAGGTTCTCTTCTTAGCAATGGAAGGCTATTCTCGGTAGACATGCACAGTCCCAGCTCAGTGCACTGCAAGCTCAGGCCAACTTTATTCATATTTTTATATCTGTCAAGAGGGGAAAGACTTCCAGAAAACTGGATTTTAGATCTTCCTGATTGCTGATGGTCACACTCGTCTTCCTGGAAATATGTCTTCTGTAGCCAGGAAAGGTGGGGCAGACTCAGGATGAGGAAATGGGTGGGGCATCCTTCTAACAAGGGGACCAGGTGGGATGCTCCAAGGGAAGGTTGAGTGTTCTCTGAAGGTGGGGTATCTGAAAGGCTGATACAAAGTAAGCATGACCCTGGCTGGTCCTATTTGGACCGTTATGGGAACTGCACACTGACTTCCTGCCCTGTCAGAGTTCATTATGCCCCCAACATCTTGATGCTTCCTGGGTCCATCACCCAGTCTCGGTGGGCCACACCAACCAGGTTTTTTTGGCATTGTCTCTTGTGCAGGAGTGACAAACCTGGAAAACTGGCGGTGACCTTGTCCTACCATGAACAAAGGCTGCGTCTGGGCTCCTTTAGGTTTGTCTTCCCCTCTCTCTGCCCCTTCAGGCATCATTGGCCTCCTTTTCCCTCTTGAAAGCCATGCGCCTCTCTCCCTCAGTGACTTCTGTCACCTGTGACTTCTTAGAGAACTCATTAAACTCTTAGCCTTTGTAAGACAGTTGTATGCTGCTGGGTAGGCTCAGCTCCTTTTGTCTCCCATGGGATTTCTTCCATTGGTAGAATAGATCCAGGCTTGGTTTTAACTTAGGGAGCTGGAGAGACCTCTGAGCTGCTACAGTGCCATCCTTAATGTGGGAAGGAGAGCACAGTGCTGGTCTGGCTGGTGCTGGAGGAGCAGGTACCTGGAGGCTCTGAGGAGAACATGCCAGGGCCATTTGTTTGTTTGTTCTGAGTCTGTGGAGGGAGAAGCTGGTGAATGCAGTGCTCTCTACTACCTCAAGACAGTGGGCACTATTCTCCAGGGCAACTGGAACATGGCTCTGACTGATGCTTGCACAGGAACCCATTTGTAAGAGGCTACATTTTGCAAGCATGCCTAATTAAGCTATTGCATTAGCTAACTTTGTATTGATGAGACCAACTGCACAGGCCTGGGGTTACTTAGCCTCATGCGGAAAGAAAATCACAGTGGCAGGATCGTCTGCCAGAGGTTGTTGCTCACTTCTAAGCTGACAAGAAACAGAAGACAGGGGAACAGTGTTGGCATATTTTTTTTTCTTCATTTCTTTTCTTTTATCCCAACCGGAGTGCATTGGATGGTGTCACTCACATTTAGGGTGTGTCCTCCTCAATCAGTGTCTCGGAAACCACTCTCACAGACACTCCTGGAATTGCATCTTGCCAGTCTTCCAGAAGATTCTAAATCAACTCAAATTGAAGATTAACCACTGTAGTCCTCGTCTATGTCCCTGTGTTTTCTAAAAGTTTCTTTGCTATGTCTTCAAGTTAGTGAGGGAGAGCACAAGCTACTCTGTTTCTGCTCAGCTGGAGGGCTTGCACGCTCTAGACTTTAGCCCCAGACTTGTATGTGGAAATCAGCCTCATAGGGAAGGTCCCCAGACATCACCTCTACTAGGTAGACTGCAGAGCAGCAGCTGGAAATCCCAGATCCAATTAATAATTCCATAAAAACAGTTCATTAGAATGCACAAGTGCTTAACTAAACAAAACCATAATCGAAGTTGTCAGATGTGATCCATGGTTGTGCTAGAATTTTCTCATTCACACATCATTTCCTCTACAATTTAGTTAGATAACAAACACTACTTAGCCCATCAGTGACTTTTTCAGCCATGAAATACAGTTGTGGCATTGGATTACCAGCAGAGTGGGGTCTCTCAGCTGGTTAGTGAGAATGGTCCTGTCTCATCTGCTCTCCTGCAGCCATCTCAAAGTCTGTCTGGCATTGAGCTCTCTGAAGCCTGGTCTTGTGTCTGAGGATGGCATGCATCTTCTGGTGCCTTTAGGACTGTGTCATCCTGGAGGTAGCTATAAGGGTACAGCCCATCTCTGGAGCAGAGCTTTGTAACCAGGCCACAGGGGAAGAGAGAAAGCTTGCTACCTCCAGTGTGCTCCATATCCCACTGTTACACTTGATCCCTTAATGATGGAAAAATACAGATTCCTTTCTTAGTGGGCTCATTGCAGAGGCTTTTCTGTGTTCTCATGCTGGGTAGGGCATTTGTCAAGTCTTCTAAGGAGGAAATATTAAAGCCCAGGGGTCACAGAGGATGGGAGAGGGGACCCTGAACGACAGAAGCCTTACCCAGGCAACAAGTCACTCACAGAGGATGGGGAAAGAAATGACTGCATATGATGAGCCAAGTTCATGCAGCCCAGGACCATAGGACACCAAGACTGTTTATGAGGGACCCTTGGCGTCCTGCTCTCTGCAGATAACAGGAACATGAAATGGATATCCATTTCAATTGATTAAGTTTGTAAGTGGGTACACAAGGGTGCAGATATCCTTGCACGCATCTTTTTCTTGTGGTCATTTCTTCTTAAGTGAAGAAGATATTTGTACATTTATCTATGGAAAAGGATTTTAGTTCTAACAGGGCTGAGAATCCAGTTAGGTTTAAGAGGCCAGATTTCTGATCTCACTTGGGCTGTCTACTGCCCTGGGCAAAGCGAGCTTCTAATAGCCTGTTTTACAGAACTGGCCTCATCTGGGTGTCTCAGTTAACTCAGGACACTTTAACAGAATATCGCAGTCTTGGCAGCTCATGAAAAACAGACATTGATTCCTTGCAGATCAGAGGCTAGGCAGGTCAAGATCAGAGCACTGAGAGACGCAGTAGGTGGTGAGGTACTGCTTCCTGCTGCACAGACAGCCGCCCTCCCAGTGCAACCTTACAGGGCAAAAGGGTAAGGGAGCTCTTATCAGTGGAATTAGTGTCCTTGTGATTCTCTGGCATCATCCTCTAGCCCTCTCCCTTCTTAGTAACCATCACACCGAGACCAGGATCTCAGCTTATGACTTTGGGTAGAGAAGGCACAAATATTTGGTCCTTTGGACTGGACCATATTTCAGCTCAGTTCGCTAGCAACAGCCATAGCCCTGAGCTCTTTCTGTTCTTAAACACATCCCATACTCTGTCATGGTAGTAGGGATA
Organism: Arvicanthis niloticus; assembly: GCF_011762505.2. Lineage (NCBI taxonomy): Eukaryota > Metazoa > Chordata > Mammalia > Rodentia > Muridae > Arvicanthis > Arvicanthis niloticus. Next base: position 79,456,913 of record NC_047658.1, on the reverse strand, counting down.
GCATCCATGGTAAGAGAATTTTTCCACACACCAGCACTTGCCCTGTGCTCCATCATGCCAAGCCCATCAGTATCCCTGAAGGGTGGGGCTTATGGCCAGAGAAGGATGGAGACCCAGAGGGATTACTTTTTCATGTCATCACAACACATCTGTAACCATTTGGTTCTTGCTCACCTCTCTTGCCTATACGAGGTAAACCCCTTAAGAGCAAACATTGTCAGCTTTGCTCCTTGGGTGTCACATAGGGATGTGATTTGTAAAAGACTCATGAGTTGAGAGACTGAGGTTGTGGCCCTGTCTCTGCCACTTATAGGTATGACAGGTAGGTGGGCTCAGATATATCTTAGCCACCATGAATCCTATTGATTTTTCCTCAATTAAGCAAGACTATTATTTCTAGCCCCTTGGACAATCATACAGACTCACAGTCATAATGGACCAGTACTCACTGTGGCTCTGTGGCTCATGTACCAGGCCCTACAAGGACAACCTTATCTCTTTCTTGGGCTGGCCTAGGAAGGGCTCTGCTAGTGTTCTTGGTTTATAAATGTGTTTTAAAATTTATTTTGTGTGTATGTTTGTGCACATGTGTGTTTCTGTGTATACATGTGCCTGTGTGTGTGCATATACATGTGTGTATGCATATGTGTGTGCATGCATGTATGTGTGTGCATGTGTTTGTCTGTGTGTGTGTTAGTGTGTGTGTGTGTGTATGTGTGTGTGTGTGCACATGTACACGCCAATATATGCTCTTGATTTTGCTCCCTGGGCTCTGGAATTCTTTCTGCCGGTTATAGTTTCTTGTCTATAAGTAACTCAGCAACTGGAGGTCTGGTGTTCTTAGCTGACTTGGACCTTTTTATATTTTGGCACCCAAAGAATCTTATATTATTGTTTAAATTCTGGGTTTATGGATAATTCAAGTTGGTAAACCATCTTTAAAAAAATTGGTGGACTTGTGGTGAATCCACTTATACAGTGTCTCATTAGATGGAAAGAGTAGCAGTTTACTTACAGAGGCTCCTCTTCTTAGGGAGATGGTTTAGTCACTGCAGAATGCTTGCAAGATTAGTGATTAATTTTTTTCTTAATGTGTTTTACCTGCATGTGTTAGATGCCATATATTTGTTTGCAGTTCCTACAGCAACCAGAAGAGGGACGGGGTTCCCTAGAACTGGAGTTACAGACAGTTTAAGCCACCACCTGTATACTAGGAATGACCCTGTGTCCTCTGCAAGAGCAGTGCATGCTTTTAATTGCTGAGACATCTTTCCAGCTCCATATGTAAGATTCTTAAATGCTGTGGGTTCATGACCTGAAATATTTTAAGGTTCTCCACAAGGAACATCCTACCTTGGAGGCTGGGAGAGGGCATTGAATTCCTCCATGGAGCTGGAGTTAGAGGCAAGCTTTCCAACGTGGCTCTGGGAAATTAACTCTGGTCCTCTGCAGGTGCTCTTAGCCCTTGAGCCATCTCTCCATCACCCTGTTCTTAGTTTGTGGAGATAATGACTGAGCCACTGAAAGGTGAAATGACCTTCTCAAGGTCACATAACTAGTGACGGCTCTTACTGATTCTAATGTCCCTCCTTTGGATATAATTTCTTTGGTGTACGGTGTTCTCTTCAGTGGATGACAGCTTTTCTCCTTAAAAGTGATGTGTATCTTCCCATGGCTGAGTTACCTCAGCTTGGGTTTTCCTTTGGGCTCCTGGTCCGGCATCCTTCACTATTAACCCATCAGTCTTTGCTTCCTCAGATCCCCACTTTGCTCACATTCCTCAGGTCTTCTAGGCTTGGGCTCTGGGCCTAGGCCTGGTGTGTCTCCCTCACACTATTCTAGTGTCCTCTTTCTATCATCTATCCTGGGTCTCCCGGTCTCTCCCCACTACCCAGATGGGAGCAAACGGCCAGAGCTTCAGCTGGAGTGGCAGTCTATTAGAAATACATATGGCTTCTGTGGATTCGCCATTTGTAGGGCAAGACTAGGAATACAAGGCCAGTGACTGGTGGGCACAATCCTATTCATGACAAGTGCTAGGGAATGTGAAAGTTCACATCTAGAAAACCAATTTATCCGTGTGATTGTTGTTCTTATCCACACTCAGAAATGCCAGGACCAGTGACCCTTGGCCACAGTGAGGTCATTCAGCCATTGCCAATGTAAAATCAATGCTCAGGGAGCTGCTTCCTGGGGGACACTGCCAAGAATGTTGCTGGGTAAAGAAATGTGTCTCACTGGGCCACAGAAGTGACTCAGTGGATATGCAAGTGTGAAGGCCTAAGATCAGATCTCAGCACCCACAGAAAATGCTTGGTACAATGGTACACATCTCCAGCACTGGGGAGGGAGAGGCAGAAGATCCTGGGAGCTTGCTGTCCAGCTAGTCTGGCTAATTGATGAGCTTAAGGTTCAGTGAAAAATCCTGCCTCAAAAAGGTAAGGAGGAGAGTGACAGAGGAAGACATCCAGTGTCAGTGTCAGCTTTTGGCCTTGATATATGCATGCACAGGTCCCCCCTCTCTCTTGCGCACACACACACACACACACACACACACACACACACACATGCATACACACATACCATGTGTATATATTGCACATAGGAAAAATAAAAGAAACAATCAAGTAAGGGAAGAAGGAAGGAAGGGAGGGAGGGAGGGAGGGAGGAGAGAGAAAGAGGAAGGAAGAAATTAAGGAAGGAAGGAAGGAAGGGAGGAAGGAAGGGAGGGAGGAAAGAGAGAAAGAAGTTCCTACTCTTCCAAGTGCAGACATCTGTCATCATGTCAGAGGCAACTCCCCTAAAGATTCAACCTTGGGTACATGATGGCAGGCATGATCTCTGGGGTTCTGGACACAGGCCTGGGTCAAACATAACTGCTAACATTCTTTGTGTGACTTTAGATGGGTGACTTCACATCTCTGAGCCTTGGTTCCTGATTTATAAATGTGCCAATCACTGGGTCAATTTGGGGGAAGGTTCTCATTAAGGGCAGATATTTTTAGGAAATTTGCTTTTCTGCCCTGGCTCTTTCCTTTGGAATGGATCCTCTGTGAGCTATCTTTTGGCTTCTGTTAGCCCACAGAGGTTAAGCATAGAGGGTTTGAAGTTTCTACTAGCCGTTGGCACCATTGTCTGTGAATCATTCAAGCCCTGGTCCACTTTCCTGTAGATGTCCCAACAAAGTCAAGGGGGACCCTGTGACTTCCTAGACACAGATTCCTGTCCACTTACAACAAGCAAACAACAACCTTTAAAGCTTTACAAAAAATAAATTACGTTCCCTGAAAGCAGTCCCAGAAGAAATGTCATAGGGGGCATAAAACTGCTTTACTGTGACCTATGTAAACGTCCCAGGAAATAAACTGACTTCCTAATCGTTCTGTAAAGTCTCTTGTCCCTTGTCTTGAGGAAAATGGATTGAATTACTTGAAAAGCCAATACCTAAAGCTTGGCAGGGAAGACAGGGCTCACTCTCTGCTGCAGCATGGAACATTGCTCTGTGTTAATGTCGTCGCTCTGAATGTGCCTATCACAGCCTTTCACGGGACCCAGGTAGGTCACCCATGTCTGTGGAAGAGGCAGACCCTGTGGCAGCAGAGGCTTGAAAAAGCTAGAATTAGATTCTGATATCACACAGATGCTTCTGATAACTTCTCAGAATGGAGCAAGGAAAGAAAAATCAACAGAGGTTGATCAACAGAGGGTGTACCGACCCTCTGTAATGTGCCAAGCATGGCTTCCATCCCTTCCTTCAACTGTCATATTTACACTTCCCTGTCCTGTGAGGGCACATTATGACTCCCATGTTAGAAGGGTAAGCTGAGCCTCAGTGGTGTGAAGTGTTTTCCCTAGGGTCACACAGGGAGTGAACACTGGAGTCTCTATCTGAACCCTGGTCCATATACCTGTGACTTGATGGAGCACTCTCTTCTGTCCACCAAGAAGTCTTTTCTTTTCACATATTTCTGGGGTCTACAGTAAGGGGAGCCTCTTCCCTAGGCTGATAAATCAACATGAAGTGCCATCAATAGCTGACATTCATATTTTTCACAGTTCTCATGCTTAGGGTATATTGGAAACACAGGCATATGTGTGGGCTTTCTGCATTGATCCACAGACACATAGCACCTAGGTGACAGAGGAGTTGATGTCATTGTAGGATGAGGCTGAGAAGCTTCTTTCTTCTTACTGGAATGTGAATCTCAGTGTCCCTTTGATTGATAGGTGGAGAGGGAAGACAGAGTGGAGGTATTTCCACTGGGTTAAGGAACATAACGAGCCCAGGGCTCAAGTACCACCAAGCTAGAGATGGCACCTGGCAGACCACAACTCTTGCACAAACTACTAATTTGGATGGAAACTCTGTCACTTAAAGTATGTTGAGTAAGGTCTGAGCTGGGATGTACCATCATAAGGCTGTGGCTAATTTATTGTCATTTCACTGGGCTCAGGAAAGAACTATGTATGCCTCTCTGTGTGTAGTGTGGTGTGTATGTGTGTGTTCAAGGATGTATATCTGTGCTTCTGTTTGATGTGTATGCTTGTACCTGTGTGTCTATGCATAAATGTGTGTGCATGTGCTAATGTGTGGTGTATATGACTCTGTGTACCTGTGCATGTGTATGTATGTGGTGTATGTGTATCTGTGTGCCTCTGTGTGGTATGTATGCATGTGTGTGCGTGTGTGTCTGTGTCTGTATGTATGTATCACACTCAAGTGTGTCTCCATTAACTGGTACACTGCCTCCACCTCCAGTTGCAAGCCAAACAAAGAATCTGTGAAGACAAAGCACCCTGAGCTACTTCCTCAAGAAAAAAAAAAAAAAACCCTCAGTCTGCCTCCTGGCAGATTTGGGTCAGACAGTGTCTGACAGCTGTGTGACATGGTCAAGAGTACTCAGCGACAAGAGACAGCTCCGCACTGCAGAGGGTCACATGCCTCTCAGACTGAGGGCTAGAAATTCAGGACTGAACCTATCATGGGGCAAGAAGGTCCAAAGGAGAGAAAGTGACTTTTAGGAGTCAGGTTGATGGGAACCCAGGGCCACTGGGTCCTGGAAAGATTTAAGAGCAGAAATCATCCCCGAGATTTCTGAGTCAGATTTAGGTAACCTTGCCAACCAGAACCAGAAAACTCTTGGGAATAATATAAAAATATATTTTTATACATATGTATACATATGTATACACATGTGAACCTATGTGTGAACTTACATGTGTATACACACTATTATGCTTCAAATGTGAAATGTCCCCATAGTCCCATGTTTTGAACATGGGCCTCAGCTATTTTGGGACAGTTGCAGAATCTTTAGGAGCTGGGTCCCTCTGGAAGAAGAGATTTCCTGGCGGTAGGCCTTGAGGTTTAATGGCCAGGGCCCACTTTCTATTTGCTGTCTACTTCCTGGTTGCAGAAGCAGTGTGAGCAGACTCCTCATCCAGTGGTGTCATGCTTTGTGCATCATAAAGGGATTCGTTCTCTCATAGGCACACTCAAAGAACCCCTTCCTCCCTTAAGTTGCTGTTGTTGGGCATTTTGTGACAGCAGCTAGAAAAGCAAATGAGGCATTCACTGTGCATACACACAGTATTTTCTTAGACTGTTTTCACAGAATGCCAAGGACCACACGGCTTCTTAAATGGTAGAAATTTGTTTCTTATAAGTTCTAAAGGCTACAAGTCCAGGGTCAGTGTGCTGGCATGCCTGGGGTCTTGTGAGGACCCAGACTGTTTACCTCTTCATTATTTCTTCACACGGAAGAAAGAGTTCATGAGAACTCTCAGTCCCTTCTAATAGGAGCAGCAATCCACTTCGTGATGAGTTCCACCCTCATGATCTGGTTACCCCTGGAAGGTCTGTTTGCAGATACTATAATACCAAGATTAGATTTTAGCATGTGCATTTGTGGTGAAACACCCAAAACTTCAATCCAGACTATAGTGGGTACGTTCATGTGCATTTTCTGAATAGAGCCCAATTGGTTTCTAGGATTTTCCGAGACGTGGTTCTTCTGGAGGGAAAAACCATTGCATTAGCTCAGTATCCTCAGTCAGGGCTGTCACAGTCTGCTGTGGGGAGGGGACCTGGCTCTGCACTGCTTCAGTGTCTCTGCTGCAAATAAGCATCTAAGGTCTGAGACCCTGGCTGTATGGTTGGAGTAATGGGCTTCCTGAGTCACTCCCTGTGTGAAGCTAGGTCATCTAGCTTTTAGCTGATTCCGTAGCTGCAGTTCAGTTTGTAAATGATACTCACCCTTGGAATACCACCCCAGTATAGTCATTTCCAAGGGGAACTTCATTCAGTCCAAGAGGAGGAGCAAACTGGATTTTAAAATCCCCAAGAGATGGGAGGAAGCTGCACCCCTCCCCCCCCCCCCCGTGTTACCTGGGAAACATATCCTTGTCACATTATGTAGAAGGTGGTGTGGAAGGTACTGGCTGTGACTGCATCTTCACACAGAGCTCTGGAGTGGTGTGAGGGAGCTTCAGGGGCAGGAGGGCTGCAGCTTGAAGGACAAACCCTGCCCTGAGGTCAGAACTCAGCTGGCTGAACTCCAGGACTGTCACTGTCACCAAAGGCTATCTTTGAAATGATATTGCAGTGTGCCAAGTCCTGAGATTGACCCCAAGGCCACAGCAATGCCCTTTTTCCGAAAAGCAATCACAGCTCAGAAGAGGTGGCCCAACAGGCCACACGACATAGTGTGTAAAGCAGTTCTACGGCGGCAGAGCTCATTGTGGGCGGGCGCATCCGCTTCTTCACTGAGCTGAGACATAGATTCCCAAAGTTGACTAATAAATGTTCTGCACCTCGTTAGCACCCGGAGGGGATGCACCCTCAGTGTCTGCTAGGAAGCCTGGGATTTGTGTACTCAGGTTTGTGGAAGTGACCTGACTAGAAACTGCAGTGAAGACAGACTTTCAGAAAGAAGAAATGCAGGACAGGGAGCTTTAATTACTCCATTTATGTCTAATGCCTTCCACTTGCCTGGGAGGGCCTCTGGGGAAGGTGATGAGACAGCAGCTGTTGCAGTGCCATGTGCACTTGGGTGCTGGCAGAAGCCTGGCTACCATTGAAGGAGGTTGTCCTGTTGTGGAAACTTCTGAGGCCCGTCATCTCATGTTTCCTTGGGTTGGTCCCTGATAGCTTAGATACCTTAGTGTGGCCTCTGGGTCTTGCTTATCATATTTGGGGAGGGGGAACAAAACTATCCTTGCAGTGGATAAAGACACTTAATTGGGATTTTCTAGGTCATAGTAAGGTATTTGCAGTGTTTAGATGCTAAAGCCAAGACCCAAAAGGAGAGGGGAGAGAGACTCAGTCTTCAAAAGGCCAGTGGAGGACAATGAAGTCTCCTGCTGTGTCCTTATGGCTGGCTTCTGAATGGTGCTGGGGTGAGATGAGCCCCTGTCAGTTACTTTTCTCATTGTTATGACAAAATACCCAATGTAAACAAGGGAAGGAAGGAAAGAAGAAAGGAAAATAGAGGGAGGGAGAGGGAGGGAGGGAGGAAGAAAGAGAGAGAGGAATGGAGGAAGATTGAGAGGAAGGAAGAAAGAGACAGAGGAAAGGAGAAATGGAAGAAGGAATGAAGAGAGGGAGGAAGGGGGAGAGAGAAGGAGAGAGGAAGAGAAGGAGGAAGGGTATGTTCTAGCTCACAGTTACAAGGGCACAACTCAATGGCAGGGGACTCATGGTTGCAGGACTCAGAGCAGCTGGTTACATGTCATGCACCATCAGAAAGCAGAGTGTGATGGATACTGATATGTCCTACTCACTTTTTCCTCTCTGTTCAGTCAGACTCCAGCTTGGGAAGACACTACTCACCTTTTAGATGAATCTCCCTCCTTAAGTTAATTCAATCTGGAAAAGCCCTTGGACATGCCAGGAGGTTTGTTACCTAAGTTACTCTAGATCCAGTCGAGTAGACAGTCAATAATAACCATCACACCATCCTGATGCATTGAACAGGATACTCCATTGTTTGTCAGAGGGTAGCTTGGTCCATCACTCATCACAGGATGGTAAGGATCTTGAGTACACAGCAGTGGGGTACAGAGCCTGCTCCTTGGCTCCATGACAGTGGCAAAGCACAGAAGTCTGGGGATGCTGTTTCTTAGGTGTGCTGAAGGCAGACCGTGGGAAAGGAGAAAGCCCTTTTCTTTCCAAAGAACCAAACAAATACAAGTGGTTTGACTCTTGAGTTCTCTGTCATCCATTATGTACTTAGCAAACAGTTAGCATGCATGGTGCATTATGCCAGCCAGCTGGGGCTTGGGTAGAAATCTCATAAACCCAGTCCTTGGAGCCTTTAGCAAGGGCTAGGTTCAGATCTTTTACTTCTAGGACTCATATTGCTAACTTCTCTTTCCCAGAATTAATTCAAAACAAAACTTACGAAATTTACACACTTTTATAAGTATATGACTTTCCCCATGATAACCACTGAAGTGTTCAAAAAGAAATTAAAGTCTTTAAAAATATTTTGGTGTTTGAACCTCATTGATGTACCATTGGTTATTACAGTTCTTATTTTAGTCATATGAGGGAACACACACACACACACACACACACACACACACACACACACACTTGCACCAAGTATCCTAATTGTTACAACCCCAGAGAACTGAGATAAAGGGAGATCACATTTTTAGCAAATGGTGTAGAATATCAAACCTTTGGCCTCGGCCTTCAATTATCAGTAAGATTTGCCACTCGAAGATGGAAATCAAGACAAAGGGATCTGAATGAGTGAAGGAGATGCATGGGCTGCACAAGAAGAGAGAGGAAGCTTAGACTGGGCTAAGAGGAGGCAGCCTGCAAAGATGGGTCAGCGTCAGACCCTGCTAGCCAATACCAGGGTGAGGGTGCTCTGATCTATGGCTCCGCAGCCTCTTGTTGCTATAGGAGATAAGTTTTCACCTTCAGAATATTCAGCCCCCTTGCACTGCACTTAAGAACATCCACAGTGCTGGGGCGATGCCAAGCTAATTGAGTGTTGGTAATTGTTTTCACTACGCTTTGATGTAATGCATTTTTAAAACCGAGTGCTCTCCAGTAAGTGCTTCCATAAAGGGGGAAAAGGGTTAGAGGCTTCATGTTTCAGAGTGGATGAAGACGGGGCCTCTGTCCTCCCATCCATGCCCAGCTCTGAGAGAAAGGGAATGGAAGTAACTGCAATAATTAAAAAAAAAAATCAGTAATTTGGGCAAACAGAATCTTCCATGGCTTCCAAGCAATACCCTGACATATTTTCACTAATTACAAAGGGCCAGGGTAACTTGACAGGGAGGAATGTCACCTTAATCAAGAGATCGCACTTAGCAGTGCCAGTGATGAGCTAGACCCTCACTATGGCTTTCTGACAGAGTGAGATGGGAAGGGTACAGTGTCACCCGTCATTCTGCCAAAAATCCCCAACCTGAAGATAATACAGAGAAGAAATACAGGCACCTGTATTTGGGACACCCTAAAGTGGTTGGCATAGATTAGAAATGTCAGCACTCAAAAATGAAAGAGTATGTTTGCACAGAAGGAACATTCTAGACCAGAGAAGACCCAATAGACATGACAACCCAATGCAATGTTACATGAGATTAAGAGTAAGAAAAACCCAAGAAGAGCTGTAAAGGCCATTATTGAGATACGTGAGAAATTTCAAACAGAATACATATTTAAAACCTGCTCTATCAGTGTTAAATTTCTTAGGCATGATAATGGTATTATAATAATATGCCAGAACCCTGATACTGATGATATATTTAGAGCTGCAGAGAGAGCTTAAACAATGGATTCATCTAGAAGGTTATTGCAATGTTCACTGTGCTGTTATTACAACAAAGAAGTAGCAGCTTCTCACGTACCCTAAAAGGTCAACAGTCGTGCTCAGAGCAGTGATCACAGACAGGCATGAAGCTGACTTCACATGGTGTTAAGTTACCCTGGACCAAAACATACACAGTCTTTGCCTGATGGAAGAGATGTGTGTGCTGCTTTGGGTACGACATGACTTTAGATAGTGGGTGCTTTGTCTCATTGATCTCTACTGCAAAACCAAAATACCATCTCCAGGTAGAGGTAAACCTGCTTGTCAAGAAGGTTTCCATCCTTTGGAATTCTGGGGGTTGTTTGTGCAAGTTTCAGGGGTATGTAGAAAGTTTCTTGGTTCCATGATTTGTGTTCTCTCCCTGTCCCTGTCCCTGTCCCTGTCCCTGTCCCTGTCCCTGTCCCTGTCCCTGTCCCTGTTCCTCTTTCTCTCCCTCTCTGTCCCTCCCTCTTCTCCTTCCCTCCTTCCCTTCCCCTTCTCTTTCTCACTGTGTGGCTCTCTCTCTCTCTCTCTCTCTCTCTCTCTCTCTCTCTCTCTGTGACGCATAAGTACATATGAGTACATGTGCATATGAGCATGATATTATTCCTCAGGAAGCACCTACCATATTTTTTGATGCAAGGTTTTAACCTTGGATCTGTCCAAATAGTCTAGGCTGGCTACCCATTGAGCCTTTGTGATCTTCCTATCTCTGTTTCCCTAATACTAATATTAGATTACAAAAGCACACTACTAGATCCATTGTTGTTGTTGTTGTTGTTGTTGTTGTTGTTGTTATTGTTAGGAACAAACTCAGGTCCCCATGCTTGCAAGGGAAACACTTTCCCATCTGAGCCATTTTCTCATCCCTTTCTCTTTACTCTTGCTGAAATAACATATTCCACTGTGCTTCAAGGTCTCTAATCTCTATGTCTGCTGTCTTACTTCCTTTTTCTGTGGCTATGATAAAACACCCTCATGGAAATAACTTAAAGGAGAAAGGGTTTGTTTGATCTCGGGTTCCAGTTGCAGTGCATTGGGAAAGTTACAGTGGCCAGAACTTAAGGAAGCTCCTCACATCACACTGGCAGTCAGGAAGCACAGAGCAATAGATGCTTTTTGCCACATAGTCCCTTTCCTCCTCCTCTTGCACAGCTCAGGATCCTGGTCAGGGAATGACACTACCCAAGGTGGGCGGCCCATTCTTTCTCAATTATGTCAATAGAGATAATCTCCAATAAGTATATCTAGAGGTATCTTTCCTAGGTGATTGACAGTCTGTTAAGTTGACAGTTGAAATGAACCATCACACCCCCTATTTACAGCCTTCAGGACAATAGTCCTGGCTGTCTTCTGCACTCACAGTATCTCAGAGAGCAGGGCTGCCATATAAAACATTGTTAATAGGAATCATTGACTAACAACTTTGAAATTCTCTTGGAGCTTCGAGATCCAATGATTGTATCCATAATTTCCCATATATCATGTGAGCTAAAGTAAAACCGAAGTATGTACTTTAAACCAAAAGGTAACTTTAAATAAATTTCCTCCTTATCCATGGTTAGCAACACAGGATGAATGTGGCTGCTGCAAAGGCCACTGAGTTTTCTCTGTCTACACTATCTTAGGTAGATAGTGGTTAATACTTTACCACGTAGAGAAATTAGAAGAATCAGTACATATTACATCTTTCTGTGTGAACATAATTACTATTACCACTACCATTAAATACCATTACTTTGATTCTCAAATATTCATTGCATGTATGATACTTATTAAGTACTTTAACACACACACACACACACACACTCCAGGAGAATAGGTTGGCACAGTCACAGAGAAGCAACAGAAGCAAGGTTTAAGTCCTTCTCCATGTGACTTGTATTTGGAGTGTCTACCCATCCAGGGAGACTGGTATGTATGTGGTTGATGTCTACGGGAACTAGGAAGGGCTTCTTCTTCCAGTAAAGTTCAGGAAAAGGCCACATTTGGGCCTTAAAATGGCTGCTTCCTTCATGCTCGCAGACAATAAATGGAGGATAGGAGAACGGGCATGGAAGCTGTGAGGAATGTTGGTTTGACATTGGGAAACTGCTTGGGAAAAGATCTTAGTTTTGGGTGGCATCTTGTGTCCTTTCTCCTTTTAAAGAGCTCTTAACATTATCTACAACCTCAGGGCCTTCCATGTGCACCAGTGACCTCAGGACTCAGGAAGGGACATGGCTGCCCTGGGACTCAGGGCTCGCCAATACACTCTTTATTGGTCTTCATACTTGAAGGCTTATTCTGAATCCATCTATTGTATTCCAAACTCTGCAGCTACTCCCCTGGATTTCAACCTTGTGACAGCCAGGGCTCCCCAAAACCTGTAACATAGACGCTTCCCTTTGATGTCCAGGTTCCCCAAGCCCACCTTTGCTGGTCCTTTATCTATCAATGTGATCATGACCTCATAGCCTCCACTTGTCAATGCAACATTCTTCTGGGTATAGCCGTGCCACTTCTGCTTCCTCGGCATCTGTTGCATTGGCATCTGCTGTAGAGGGAGGCTGTGATTAGAACTCAAAACAAGAAGCTGCAGGGAAAGTTCTCTAAAAAGTGTTTAGGGAGCTGGGCAGGTGGCTTAGTTGCTAAAGCACTTGCTGTGTAGGTGTGAGGACCCAGGTTTGATCCCCAGCACGCACGTACAACTGCTGGACATAGTGGCAGTACTTTCAGAGCTGGGAAGGTAGAGACAGGCAGACTCCTGGGACTCACTGGTTACTGTAACCTGGCCAAACTGGCAAGATCCAGGCTAGTGAGAGACCTTGTCCAAAAGACCAAGGTTGATGGCTTCCTAAGGAATAATGTTTGAGGTTGACCTCTAAACATTAGCAGCCATACATGTACTCCCCTTCTAGTCCCACCCACTCTACAGAGCCCAGAGATTCCTCAGCTTCCTCTTTATGTCATGGAGTCAGATATATAAATGCTTCCTTGTTACCAACATCAACAGAGCCTGGGGATGTATTCTGAAAGACTGAAACAGGGAGTGGAGTTGGAGATATATTTGCTTTAAGTGAGGATTAAGAAGGGATAGTGGCGATGGTTGAACATGCCACATTATCAGCTCTTGTCTTCCTCTTGGCTTCTAGGACAGGGAAAGATAAATCTTTATACTCTAGATGAGAAAATTCCTTCCATAAAGACCTAAAGAAAAGAATAATGATCAAAAAATGACCTATCCACGGTGCTATGAATCCTGTCGTAGTCAGCAAGGCCTGGGGAAGATTTCCCACCTTGCAGTAGGAGGAAATCAGGGATCATCAGACACTGAAAATGAATGAGAGATCCAGTATGTCAGATACAGCACAGGAGCAGCATGAAAAAAAAAAAAAAAGGCCAGAAAATGCAGCACGCAAGGAACACATTATCCAGAGTGCTTCCATCTTGAAATTGTTTAAATAAACTCGTAGAAGTATGAGTAGACATTGTGTGCATGTAAGAAGAGTCTTTTTAATAAGAAAGACTGAGAGAGGTACAGACAAGGGAATCAAGAGTTCAAGGCCAACTAGGGCTCCACAATGAGCTCAAATGCATCTTGGGCTACATGAGACCCTGTCTCAAAACTAATCAACCAACCAAACACCCATGCAAATTGAAATGTAGAAGAGAAAATATTAAGTATTTAGAACATTAGCCTGGGAGGTCTAACATTTGGAAACAGTTGTAGCCTATTCTGACCTTGAACTCCTGATTCTCCTGCCTCGCCCTTCTAATATTCTGGGATTACAGGAGCCCTGCGCCATCCTCAGCCCTAGAAAGAATATTTAAAAGTAAGTTTTGTAGAGGTATTTGTGCATATAAAGGTTGGATAATATAAAACCTAAAGGACTGCAAAGGAGAAGGGAAAGAGGAAGAGAGAAGACAGGAGAAATTGAAGTGGACAAAAGGAAGAAGGAGGAAGAGAGAAAGAAGAAATAAAAAGAAAAGCTCATTTTGGCTGAAGTTTTCAGATCTGGTGTCTTCATTTCTTAATTATCTTTTGTGTGTGTGTGTGTGTGTGTGTGTGTGTGTGTGTGTGTGTGTGTGTAGCACATGTGTGGAGGTCAGAGGACAACTTGAAGGAATCAGTCCTTTGCAGCATGTAGCTCCTGGGGATTGAACCCAAGCCTCCAGGCTTGGCAGCAATCACCTTTACACACTAAGCTGCTACTTTACCAGTGCATTTCCTTATTTGTAAGACAAGGGAAACGGTTATCTTTTTCTTGTGGACTTTAAGATAATTGCATGGTCCTTGGATAAAGTAAGTCTTCAATCAATATTGATTTCAACGATTTCTTCTCCTATTTTAATGAGGGCCTTTAAAAAACAGACATTCTCAACACTTAGAAAAATCTGTCCATTCCACACCAAGCACCAGTACCCACATGACTGTCCATGAATGATGATGTGATGCTTGCTCTTAGTCACCAACCACCTTTATCTTGGTTGTTTGGCCATGTGTGCTTGGGATCCCAGTGGATGAGGACAGCCTGTGCCATGGTAAGGCAGCTTGGGAGTGTTATGACCTGCAATTGGCCCTCCTTGTCTGGGGCACCTGATGTGATTCTATAGAATCCAAAATGTGACCTGGGAGAGGGGCACAGTCCTCTCAAGAGCTATTGTAGGTGAACAGCTCTCTGCAGCCTATGGCCTCGTAGCTTTCAGGACACCCACCCTGCTAATGGATGTTCTCTCAAGTACTTTTTTCTGCTTGCTAACTGAGAGGATTATCTCCTTGCAATCTGAGAGACTCATAGTCTTGAGAAAGTCTTGGCCTCCATTTTCCCAGCATTACAGCTTACTCCCAACACACTGGTAAGGACTCTAAGATGAAGGTGCCACCTTTTACCAGCAAACAGCAATGACAGGGGTTAATAGTACTGGGTGATGCGTGGCCAGCCTAGCTCCAGGAAGCTGGAGGCAGTACTCTTTTCCATGTTAACACCTTGAAACATCCCCTTCTGCTCCAAACATCTGAGCCATTAGTTGTCACTGTGTTCCTTTGGTCTCCTTGTACCTGTTAGAAGTAGTCCCCTGAACAGGACTTAGAACAGAGAGGTTGATGCCCATGGCTGGCCATCTTGGGAACCGAAACCATTTTATTACAGAAACATCATCATCGTCAACAACAAAAAACAGCTGACATATGAGGCTGATATTAAATATCTTGGTAGCTTTTCTTTTCACAAAATGCATGCCTAGCTTACATCTGGGAGTTTATGTCAAGTCAATATGGGGTTTGTGGTGTGTGTATGTGTGTGTGTGTTGTTCATATATATTTTCTCTCTCCTTGCTAGAGAAGCTATGTGCTGGGGCTCTGGGAAGTCAGATCATTTCAAATCAATAGATGAATCTTAAACTTTAATTTCAGATGCTAGATGCCATCCAGTTGCCTGGCAGAGTCTTTCATCAAGGGTCTCTCTGAAGGATCAAAGCAGCCAGCTGGTTGTGGACATTGCAGGTGGCTGCCAGATGACTGGAGGAGGCCTCAGTCATCCATAATTTGTCCTGTGAAAGCTAAGCTGTGCTTTAACTCCTTGCCAATCTGTACTGATGCAAGCAGACACCTTGAGAGGAGGACTCCCTCTAACGGGAGTCAGGGTGACCAGCTTCTGTGAGTCAGAGATTAGCTCAGGTGAGCATTACTGGGACAGAACTGAACCACTGGGCAGGGAGCTTAGAGGTATATGGATGAAGAAAATGGGTCTGCTGAACAGAGATTGTGGGGAGGAGGTGAGTTTTCAGGGCTGTGAGGGCAGGGTCACATCAGATGTGGACTTTTTCATATGGCCAGGAAGAAGAAGGTGGAGCTTACAGAAAGGTAGTTTCATTGTGGTGTTGGGGTGTCGTGGACCAAAGCCAGGAGATGTGGCATTTATGAGGTGAGGGATGCTGACAGATATTACTGAATGATGCCAACTCTTGTTACTTTGTAGTGATTGCTTAGAGTTTCTGGTTGAGCAGGTTGTTTCTGTGTGAATCTGCAAAGAGTGATGTTTTTGACTGCTTGTGTGCTGTGGGTGGAGTAGCCTTCAGCAAATTGGCACAGGCATGTACAGTGCCCTCCTTGGGAGAAAGTATCTGTTCTGGGTGGCTCACTCCATTCCCTCAATGTGGCCTGCTCATTTCTTATTTTCTGGTCCTTACCTGGGGTTGCTGTTTGCAGTATTTCAAAGGTAGTCCATGACCCATCCCCACAGACACTGACTGGAAACAGCGAGTTGGCTGATTCTGCAAATACGCCTGAGCACAGCACTAATTACTCGTGTCTTCTTCACTCCAGCTGCCTCTTCCTTCTCTGCATGAGGCATCTGTGGTGTGGCATTTCCTAGGCTTTGGTCCTTTCTTCCCCTGCTCTCTTCACACATCAAGACTTTAGCACTTACATATTTTTAACATTTATGTCCTTAGTTCATGGACCTATGTCCTCCTTTAGCCTAGAAGCTACTTATGGGAAGAATGCCCCCATTCATCTCTGAGTCACCATGGAGTACAGAATACTCAGGAAATGTCTGACACTCAGCAAGTGGCCTCAAGCCTAGCAGAGTGTCCTCTCCTGGAAGTGCTTTATAGCCTGAATGCTTTGTAATCAGCTTCTCATTAGTGACAAAAGGTGACTATGTTTGAAGACAGAGAGAAATGACTAGAACTCAGTAGAGTAGGATTAGACCATGGGCTGACCAGTGCCAATATGGCCTATGTACTTTCTCACTGTACTACCAGTCAGCTCAAATCTCTCTTTTACTTAAAGGTGTTGAGGGAAGTGGTGTCATCATCCATTTACCCAGCACACCCTGAGAGCCTGCTGTGTAGAGGTTCTGAGAGACACTTAACCCAGTTTCCAGGAGTTTATTGGAAAGGGAAACTCTGAAAAGGCAGAAACTAATGACACAAAAGGAAATGTTTCTTTCATTATTTGCTCAGGTACCTAAGCCAAGAGAGAAAAGAGGCCAGTGCAAATGATGTTTTTAAAGATAAGGTCAAAATGGTAAAATAGACTTCATGAGTCTCTCTGTGAGAATTTATTGTCATATTATCCTGGATGGGCATCGATAAGAGGAAGGGCAGGGTCCTGATCTCATGGCAGTTGTAAGTTCAGCCTGTTTCCCTAAGCTGAGTGCTTGCATCGGGTGTACTTTTCTGTATGTCTATTGCTTACACACCAGCAGAGAAAGGAAGAGAGATGGTGCCAGGAAATAAAGCAGGAGCCACCACAGAGGACAGTAAGCTTCTTCACAGTCCATAGGAATCCTGTGTCTGGAAATGATCTGAACCCAAATGAGAAAATTCTTCTAATTACCAGGAACACACAAATGAACTCAGCTTCTTGGAGTGATAGCTTTCTTTTTCTTCTCTTCTCTTCTCTTCTCTTCTCTTCTCTTCTCTTCTCTTCTCTTCTCTTCTCTCCTCTCCTCTCCTCTCCTCTCCTCTCCTCTCCTCTCCTCTCCTCTCCTCTCCTCTCCTCTCCTCTCCTCTCCTCTCTTCTTCTCTTCTTCCTCTCTTTCTTTCCTTTCATTTTGGTCTATGAATCTAGTGCTCTAGTACAGTACAGGGCCATGCTGAAGCATACTGCCATGAAGTCCGTGAAATGATAAGCTGATGGATATAGAATCTCCAGCCAGAAATCATAGGGGAAAAGAGTGTCTGATTGGACTGTGGTAATGATGGGTGACAGCAGCAGATATTGTGTATCGGGCTATGGCAGTGAGCCAGGCCCTCACATACATCTCTAGGCTTCCTAGCAGTCAAGTTGGAAACCAAGGCTCAGATGAAATACTATACTCAAGGTTACTAGAATAAGTATAGTAAGTGAGACCCAAACTGGCATTTGAAATGCAGCCTCTTTTATCCACTATAGCACTGCTTCTCAACCTTCCTAATGCGGCAACCCTTTAATGCAGTTTCTTATATTGGTGATCCCCATAAAATTATTTCATTGTTACTTCCTAGCTGTAATTTTGCTACTCTTATACATCATAATGTAAATATCTGATATGTGACCCCCAAAGGGGTCACAACCCACAAGTTGATAAGCACTGCCCTATGGTATTTTAGGTGAGTTCATTGTGCATCCCAAGCTGGGATTCTGAGGTTTTGAAAGCTCAGCCTATTTCCTTCCTCTCCAGAAAAAGGGATGTGGCTCACTGTGTGTGACCGAGGCAGGAAACACTCCTGTCCCATTAGCAAGCAGCTGGTCTTGTCACATCCTTTGTGTTATGGTTTGAATCTGAACTCCCCACCAAGGCCTTTATCTAATTCTTGTACTCCAGCTAGGGTACTATTTTGAGAGGCCCAGCTGGCAAAAATAGGTTAGCAAACACAAGCCTTTGAAGGTGATGTCAAGTCCTTGGTGCCTATTATACTCTGTTTTCTGCTTTTCCATGATATGAGAAGCCTCTGGCACTTGTTCCAATGGCCATGAACTCTACCAGGCCTTCCCTGTCATGATAGAATGAAACCATGAGGCAAAAACAAGTCCTCTCTTGGGGAAGTTGTTCCTGGCAGTCACTGTCAGAGTGTTGTACAGGGAATGGTTACACCATGCACACATTCTGGGAGAACTGAAGTCAAACCAAGGGGTCCTGTGGAGTAGACCAGCCTCCTAGGAGAAATATAGTTCTACCCCCTTTTCAAAGACAGTTAAGGACCAATTCAGCCACGCATTCCTCTAAGGTAGGGTTGTGCTGTTCATGACTGGCTACTTATCACAATTGTCACAACTTCTCTGCAGCTGGAAGGATAATTTTGCAGACTCTGATTCTACCAGATGAGGATGTTTGTGCTTTGTCGGTGCTACCGAGCCCACTCTTGTGTTAACAGAAACGGTCAGGGGAGGAGGCCTCCATCTAGCAAACAAATGATTAACCTTCAAAACAGACACACACAGAGAGCCACAGTGGATGAATTATGCAGCAGGCTGTCCCTGCTTCGGACACCGGCCCACATCTGGTTTCTTTGCTCTGGCTGTTCCTGTAAACAGCCAGACTTTCTTCTGTTTCCATCCTGGCTCTCTCTGACTGTTTTTCTTTACACATAAGTCAGCAGAGTGTGGCAAAGGCTTAGTGTGTGAGTTCCCAGGTAGCCCTTGCCCAGAGAGACTTAGGGACCAAGGTCTCTCAAAGGTTATGCATATTCCCAACTGCCTGCTCAGCTCAGTAACACCTCAGACAAACACAGAAGGCCTTTTTAGCCCTGCCTTTGGGGCCAAGTCTGTACACAGAAGGAAAGGAGAGGCGGCTACTGTTGGTTTAAACCTTGTTTGCAAGGGGCCCCCAGAGCACACAGATCCTGCCAACCTCCCCTTTCCTTAGAGATGTGTTTTATTTATGCAGGTGGAACCTCACTTTATGAGGTGCAGAGTGAGCTTATGGGTGGCGCTTCATCTTTAGACAGGCTCTAAGTTCTGAATTATGGGTGTGCTGCTGCAGACTTTCAGGTCTGGGCCAGAAGGGCATTGGGCAACATCCAGAACTGCCTGCCTCTTGGCTCTTTCCACATAGAGCTTCCTCCTCCAAGACCCCTGAGATCCTCCTACCAGACAGTGAGCAAAATCAGAGCAGACTTCTGGCCTCCCCGAAGCCGCCTCTGTTGCAAGAGGGAAGTAGACAATAAATGGAAAAGAAAACAGCCACCATAACAGCTGCAAGCAAGAGGCCACTCCTTATTTTTCTGCCCCTTGGGGAACCTACCAGCCATGGCAGCTAATGCTGATTGTCAGGGCCACCAATTGGTTTGGACCTTCTGGTCCTTGCACTTCTTGCTGCATTCTCTCATATGCGTGGGCAATGTGGAAACAGGCCTTATTGGATTTCAGAATGAGAAATAAGCAGCCTCACTCGGGCCCTCTCTGGGGAAGATGTATTATTATATAACACAGGCAGATTGGGCCTCGGAATAGTTTGCTCATGAAAGAGTAACATCTCGGAAGCTCACTCCATCACTTCCAGGGCCTTAATAAAGAGTGAGGGAATCATAGAACAATATTAGCTTTTACCGCTTCATCAAGAGAAGATTTTCACCATTACAACCGAAGCTGGTCAGATCTGAGGTTCTGTGAGATTTAAACACCTCCTTCTCTCTGTTACTTATTCATTCCCATTGGTGTCTTGGTTAAATAGTTTTACAGGGCTTGGAAAGTAATAACATTGACATTTTCTAACATAGCCAGTTAGTGCAAGGCAGAGTATGAAGCTGGTGTTTGTTGAAAATTTGAGTGAAGTGGTGAATCCTGACTTCTGTCCTCTGGATAAGAGACCATTGTCAGGTCTAGGAGGAAACTCCATTAGGACTCAATGGACCTGTGTTTTTTAATCTCTGTGAGTGGAGACAGGAGACAGTTTGTCTTCTTCATTGCTAGGGCCACACATCTGAGAGAAGTCACTCTGAAATGGAGGAAGGATTCAGTTAGATGCATGGTTTGAAGGCTGTATAATCAGCTCCTCACAGTAAAGAAAGCATGGCAGAGTTAATGATGGCAGGAGCGTGTGGCTAGGACTCTTCACATCTCTGAAAACCAGGAAGAAGATAACAAACAGGGATTAGAGCCCATCTATAAAACCTCAAGACCCACCTACCAGTATACACTTCCTGAAAGTTTCATGATGTACCAAAACAGCACCACCAGATGGAGACAAGGGTTGAAACACAGAAGCCTGTAGAGGGCCCATTTCACATTAAAACCATAGTTTGTAGCTGCTGCCCAGATGCACCTGCCTTGAGGGGCTGCATCCAGCATCTCTGGTATCCAAACTGAGGTGGGTGTTATGTTGGGGCCTCTGCTAGACCAGGGCCCTACCAAAAATGCCAGTCCTGTATCCCTTTGTAGAGTCTGGCTGTTCAACAGGCAGAAGGAAAAGGGAGAAGGGAACCTACCTACAGGAACTGAGAGAGCCTGGTGCTCACCTAGCTAACCTGGTGCTAACCTTCTCCAAGTAGGAAAGGCAATGCCTGGCTGTTATCTGATGAAGTACACTGTGAAGAAAGAGGAATGGGAGAAGAGTGGTTACTGAAGCTGGCCAAGCCTGACCTGACTGTGATGTTCCTTAGAAAGGCATCCAATGACCAGATTGGACTAGTTTTTCCATTTTCATGGGATGTTTGAACTGCTTATGACAGGCCTTATGCATTCCTGGATTCTGGACTTTCCACCCTCTGATGCCAGTACATTTTCTGTTCTCCAATACTGTGTAGACATTGCCACTGGCCTGGGTCAGGTACTTATGTCTCCCTTGTACTGTGGGGCAGAGCTCTTGTCCCGATGTCTCATGTAAGAAAATAAAGACTTGGGTAGTGAGATGGTTAACTTAAATAATCAGCTTGACATAACCCAGAATTATCTGAGAGGAATCTTCATTCAGTGACTACACTGGGTTGACCTGTGAACATGTTTTGGGAAGTTTCTTAACTAAGTTAATTGATGTGAGAAGATCTAGCCCACTGTGGGAAGCACCATTCCCTAATCAGGAGGCCCTGAACTGTGTAAGAATGGAGAAAGTGAGCTAAGTACAGACCAGCGAGTGTATGTATTTCTCTTGGTTCTCAACTGTGGATGTGATGTGGCTAGCTGTTTGAAGTTCCTGCCTTGATTTCCTCCTACTGATGAGCTGTAACCGGAATCATCAGCCAAAACAAAACCCTTTATTTCCTAAGTTGTTTTTCTCAAGGTATTTTATCACAGCTACAGAAATGAAATCAGAACAGAAAGGTTCGCACTGATGCTTAAAAGTCCCTAAGGAGGGAGTAACGAAACTGTGCTTGAAGCCTGTGTGTTCACCAGTGTCAGAGACTTCTGGGTGGCTAATGTATTGGTCACAGTTGTCAACTGTGAGGCTTTTCATGTTATTAGAATCCTCTGGCTTTCTGCCTGCCTGCCTGCCTGCCTTTGGCATATGCCTGTGTATGCATTCACATGTGCATACCTGTGCGTGAAGGTCAGAAGTTAACACTGGGTGCTGAGTTTTTCTTCAGTACCTCTCCATCTTATTTTTGAGACAGACTCTGAATCTGGAACCCACCAATTTGGCTACATTGGCTGACCCACAAGCCCCGGGGATTTCCTGCCTCCACTGAGATTGCAGGCATGCACCCATGTCTGGCTCTTCATATGGATCCTGGGAACTGAGCACAGGTCCTCATGCTTGCGTGGTAAGCACTTTACCAACTGAGTCATCCGCACCCAGAGTGCTGGGACTTTTCTCCAGTTGAAATCCAACTTCTGTCTAGTGCTTTGAGATCTTCTTTGCAATAGCTAATTGAGTCTTTTTTTTTTTTTTTTTTTTTTTTTTTTTTTTTTTTTTTTTTTTGAAATCAATAGGATGATCGGGGACGCCTTCAAGATGCCAAGTCTCCACCATGCCTGGTCTCTCTTTTGGCTTTTGTTCTCTTTCTCTTTTGATCTCTTTTCTTTCTGCCTGTCTAGTTCTAAGTCTTTATGTCTTTGATAATTGGAGCCTTGGATGTAGAGCAAACTGCTAAGGTCTGAGAGAGGGTCCCTCTGCCTAAAGCTGCCGTGCAGACTTTGCCAGTGCCTGGTGTTGGAAACATTCTTTCCCTACCCAGTGTTCTTGACCAGTACATTTTCTTACCCTGACAACCCCATGGGCTGTACTCCTGCTGAGTCATAGCAGCGATGCCTCTGGATCTAGGCACAGCTTAGGCCACCATAAGGAGGTATATCTATAGACAGCATGCAGTGCATTGGTGACAAGCACAGGTCATGTGGCAGGTTCAGCTCTGTGCAAGGTAAGGCATAGGCCTGGAGTTCCTGTGGGTCAGGGCTACAACAGCATTGAAATGCAGGAGGCAGAAGGAAAAGGAGGAGATACATACACCAGAGAGTAGAGCGGGAAAACCACACCACAGGAAGAGCAAAGGAGAGGATGCAGCATGGGCCCAGAAGGCTAAGCTTGCCTAGGACATGCCTGTCCCATGTGTAGGTATCTTGTAGATGAGAAAAGGAGGCAACAAGCTACAGTCAACAAGGGTTCCAAGATGGACATGGATGGAAACAATGGGAAAAGACCTTGTATCTAATTAACATGTAAAGCAGATTCAAGCCAGGATATAAATGAGGATTGGATCAATGACAGTGGCTTCTAGGTTTGGATCTGCTGACTACATTTAGTGACTTTATGGGATAGAAGACAGACAATAGTATCAAGAGAACTGTTTTACATTTCGGCACTTATGAGTCAATACAATTGTATACTCACAAAGCTGTTTTCATGACACCAGGTAAACAGGTGACCATAAGGAACCAAGGTAGCAGGTTGTAAATTGTAAGCATGTAGTGGCAGAGAGTTTGAAAGTAAGAAACTCTCAGCCATATGTGTCTTTTGACTCAGCCAAGATCACAGTCTCCTCCGTTTTTTGTGAGATGATGCCATGATGTTGTCAACATTTGGCAGACATAGGAGAGTACAAAGAAAAATATAACAATCTTTGAGGAAAGACATTCCCACTTTAGTCTTCATTGCTATGTGATGGAATAGCTCTTGAACTGCCTCACTCAACCTACTCAGGAATTTGCCAGTGTTCTCTATCCCCTTGTTATGTGGAGCCTGCTGACAAGCCCCAAGGCCCTGGGAAGTCCCAGCTAGAGGGGACCCTTAGTGTTCTAGGGATATGTTCCTTTCAACGACCAGAGAGCTTCCTTCCTCCCAACTATTTCTCGACTATTGGAGCTTGTTATCATGCTAATAATGTAACTAAGTTTTGAATGACTCTGAAAAATATGGGTAGAAAGAGAGTTGTTTTCCAGGAAAAGCAAGTTGCACACATTGAACAATTTGATAAAAAACTATTGCTACCAAGAATGGCTGTCAAAATAATTACAGGCATCACATCTGGTAAAGATGAGAGGGAATTTGTACTTAATCCTAGAAGAATGCTGGGTTCAGATTGTTTCATATGTGTGTAAGGTTTATTTTTAGGAACTGGAGAGATGGTTCAGCAGTTTAGAGCACTTACTGCTCCTGCAGAGTCACAACTGCCTATAACTCCAGTTCCAGATAAGCCTATGCAAGTGGCAGCCACTCACGACTCACATACCTGCACACAGGCAAATACACACACAGGCAGATGACAACTGAGCCGAGATGTGAATGATAGCAAGGGTTTATCCTAGGGTCTCAGAAAGTACACAGATCCTGCTATGGGGATGATCCTGGATGCAAGGAAGCCCATGTGAGGGAGGCAAGTGTGATCTGGGCAGGACTAGCAAGACCCTAGTTGAGCAGGTTAGAATGGGGGTCTTCCGCTAAATGAGAAGGGAGGGTGTTGAGTTTGAAGTGAAACGAGTTCTGTGATCTGGTTCATGATTTTAGACTCTTGGCAGCTGTGGCTGGTAGATGCAGGGGAGTAATTAGATCAGTGGGAAGACACTGGGGGATGGGGAGTCCAGATAAGGAATGATGGTTAGACACCTGCGGTGTTAACAGTGTAGGTAGAGAGATGGAAAGACTTAGAAGAGCGTGCAACCCTAGGATCAATAACCCACCCCATGGCTCCTTGGTGCCCTGTCCACCCTGATGAAGTTTCCTTCTTGTCACTCAGTTAGCTTAGCCTTCTAACTCTTCTGCCACTATTCTCTCCAGGGGCTTGCAAGGGGCTCATTCTTTGGGAAAGTGTAGGGTGGAAAGAAAAGGACTTGCTGTGTAGGTATCAGCTCTGTTATTGATAGCAAACTCCTACTGGGTCAGTCTGGGCTGGAGGCTAAGCTTGGGGACTGCCTGAGTTCATAAGTCAAGCAAGCACTAACCCACCTTGTTTGCACTGTGGTGATGTCTACTGACAGCATTCTGATGATGGACAGGTAGATCTCAGTCTTCTAAGTGATGGATGGATGAATCACTTGCTATTTCTGTCAATCAAATGCATTCAGTAAGAATGAAAGTCCCTGCGGTCAACTTTGGAAAAAAGTATCCCAGTTCACTGGGTTGAGTTGGCATTGTACTTAAGTTAATGGCTATATTGGTATTAAACATAACTTTTCCTATTTGCACAACAGCAACACACTGTGTTAAATATGTAATATCTTATTGACATGGCTATGGCTTAAAGTACAAAAGCTAATAAAGAGTTCTCTAAAAACAAAAATGAAAGCCCTGTTGTATTTTAAACAAAGCCTTGAAGAATGGGAAGTGTTTGTCAGAACCTTGTCCATCCATCCATTCATCCTTTTGAGAGACATAGAGTTCCTGGCTCTTATTCCTTGCTGTGTATCCTTGCACAGATTACTTAACCTTCCTGAGTCTAATTTCATTGTCTGTGAAGCAGGGGTACTGATTGGACCGGTATCTTAGGATAGAGAAATGTGGTGGAAAATGGGTGTGTTCTCAGCCAAGCATCTCACACATAGACAACTTGGGATCTCAGAGAAGGTGAGGGGAAACTGTTCTGGAAGATGGCAGTACTGTGTTAATTATAGCCTTTTGTAGTACTGCTCTTTCTGCCATGGTTTTGTTGCTAGGTGTTCTTTGTTTTGTTGAGTGAACTCTAGGCATCAAGACTGAAAATTTGAAACTTGAAATACCAAGTCCAGGCTCTCTGCTCAGAGCTTCAAACAGCTGACAAATTACTGACCTGATTTCTGATACCTTCTGATTCAGTTCTCTCAGCTGGATGGGATTTTTTTTTTTTTTAAATTTAAGATGTGATTTTATAGATTATTGAGACACTTTCATCCTTGGCCAACAGAACTATGGTATTCTTAAAGATTCATGTCAGATCTTAGGCATCCCTGTACTCAGACCACACGATGCACATTGGCTTCTAACTCCAGTCACTCATTTTCTTTTGGTGGCCATTGGTATCTGATTTGTGACACTCTCCAAGGATGCTGATTGAAGCTGCATGATCAAAACATTCCCTCCAATGAGAATATGAGTCTTAAACCAACTTTAAATAATGGCACCATGAGCTGGATTCATTTCAATCACATAGGCACAGTGGAAGTGATCCCAGTTGAGGAGTGTGGGGATTGTGTCCATGGTGTCTAGAAGGGGAAAGGCTGACAAATCCTCCTTTAGGTAGATCCAAACTAACAGAACACAGAGGCCATGGCAGTTCTGAAATGTGCATGGTGGCTTCCTGGAGGAAGAAGGAGGCAGAGTGTGAAGAATGGCTATGGTTACTACTTCAAGGAGCTAACCAGTAGTCTGACTCCAGGGCGGGCGGTAGCACAGCAGTAGGGGAGATTGTGAATTTAAACTCAGCATCTCAGGACACAAACCCTCTTTAGCACAGCAACCTTGAACAGTGTGGTTAGCATTCTTAGGGGAGGTTGGAAGTGACAATGCAGAAGGGCTAAAAGATGGTCATGGTCATGTGGGTAGTAGAAGGAGGTGATGGGGAAGGAACACAGCCAGTGCCTAGCATCAGTTCAATAGATTTTCTTCCTTATGCTGCTGCCTGGCTTTCTTTTATTTTTTTCTGATATGTGTGTATAAGTATGTTCATGTGTATGTAGGTGCATGTTTGTATGTAGATGAGCATGTACATGTGTGCATGTGTATATGATGGCTATAGGAAAGGCTTGGCTGTCATTGCTCAGACTCCATCAACCTTGTTTTTAGGACAGACTCTCATTGGCCTGGCATTCCTCAAGTAGGCTAGACTGTCTGGCTAGTGCCTGTGGTAATCAGCTGGAAAACATGATGATGAATGCTCCTCCTGGGTTTCTTCTAAAATAGTTTTGAGTTAGAGATGAAAAAAAAAAAAACATTTCCATTTTGTAACCAACATCCATTAACTAAGTGTAACGTTCTGCTGGAAGTTTTACTACAGACTTTCAACATTATTTCTACAATTATCATTAAAGTAGAGATAGTGTATTCAGGCCTGTGAGATGGCCCAGTAGGTAAAGGAGTTCACAATGCAAGCCCAATAACCCGAGTTAAAATCTCTAAATTATATAAAGGTAGAAGGAGAGAATAACTATATAAAGATGTACTCTGGCCTCCACACACTGACAGTGGCACTGCCCCACACACATATGCACACTTACACTATGTGAGCACATGGCACTCATTCCTGCAATCAGTGCTCGTAAGGTTAAGGCAGGAGGATCACTGTGAGTTGGAAGCCAGCCTGGACCACTTTTAGTAACTGGGCAAGAGAGAGGGGGAGATGAGGACACGGGGGTGGGGGGGAGGGAGAGAGAGATGAGAGATGAGAGATGAGAGATGAGAGAGGGAGAGAGGTAGACAGAGAGTGACACAGAGAGAGACAGAGACAGAGACATTCATCTGATAACCAGGGATGGATGGAAGTAGGCTTTTCCCTGAAGCCTTGGGACCTGGCAGATCCACTCCAAGCTCTGAACTTTTCTGTTACTGACTTGAGTCAATCTCTAAGCAGCATCCTTGGCTTCTGTGTCACTATAGCTGTTGGCTTCAAAGCAGGGAGATGCCTTGGGCCAGAGCTGCCCTGTGTGAGGCCAGAATGAGAAAGTAACTGACCCAGAAATCACCTAGTGTTCTCTCTTTTCTGTGTGCCCGCTGCCTGGCACTAAGCTGGCAGGACATCGGAGAACATAACTTGGATAAAATGCCCTGTCCCTGTCCGACGCCAGCGTGCCTGGTGCTGCTAAACATTAGGATGCAATTTGCAATGATTTTCTTCTCCCTGAAGGGCCTTTTGCTTTCTTCCCTTTTTTTCATTTACTCATTAATTCTGGTTGAACCAATAAAACGGCATCACATATTATTCATTTTAGAATCTAAAAATCAAGTTTGGAGTCAATGCTAAATGGATCAGAGGTACTCTTTCCTTCTTCGAGGGATGAGCTTTTCATTGCCCATTCTGTCAATCCCATCTGCCTGCCACAGGCAGGCTTCATTCCTCCAGCTCAGCCTGGCTGTGGATGGATGCCATGTGTGATCATCCTGCTTTACTAGGGAGTAGTGTCACCCTCCATGCTCCTGAGGCTATGATGTCAACTGCACCAGCCAACATGGCCAACCCACTGCCCCAGCACTTTGCTCTCAACCTCCTCTGGGCAGTCTGGGTGAAAGGGTTAAGTGAAATAGTGTTGAAAGATGAGACAATTGTGCGCCTGCCAATGCCCAGCCAGTGCTTTGAAGCAGAGAGATTATCAACAGGCTTTGCACAGAGCCATATGCAAACTGGATCCACCAGGTCTCAGATCTGGGAAACAGGGAAATGCAAGGCTGAAGACTTCCTGCTGCCTGGAGTTTGTTCCTTTGAGCCAATCAATCAGCCTTTTAAAAACCGGACTTTAATTGGCTATTTCCTGGGAGCGGGTTCTCAATACATTCCCCCATCTGGCAGGGCTAATTGTCCTTTGCATTCTGTGGCTGGATTGGTGCTGTGAGCCCAAGATGAGTTCTAGGAGGAACTTGTGCTTGCAAATGTTACTCCTCAGGCCTGCAATGATAGTGGGGCTTTCTGATATCTGGCTCTTACAATGATTCATAGGCCGAGTCTTATAACTGAGCTGCTTTAAGCTCAGGGATGACAGAGAACTTCCTGGGGATGATCAAGAAATAATGGAGAGCCCTTGTATGACCAAGGCACTTGATACATGCCCATCCTGTATTAAAGGCTTGGCTTCTGGTCTTCCTGGTGATAATGGTCCCAAACTGTAAGAGACATCAGAGATGGAACAGACATTGTTGGCTAGACACTTGCAAAGCCTCAGATCTTGCTTCCCTGCCTCAGTGGACACATGTTGTCCTCTTTCCACTTAAGACTCCTGTACCTAACAGAGTCTGCCGCTGGGGTCTGTGCTTGAAGGGCCAGTGAGTATGGATATGCCAGTATAATCAAGCTCTCTGGGCTTATTATTCAGTCTTGACTTTGCCAGGCAGGATTGCCTAAAACCCAACAGTCAAGGTTGAGCTGCCTCTGTTTCTTTAGAGAGAACCAGACCCAATGCAGCATGGCATGGAGAAACCAAAGGTGACATGAGCCTCAGATGTGTCTGCTATGATAGACAGGGCTATCTCTGCCATGTAAGTTAGAGACTGCCATTGAAGACTTGCATTCCCTCGTAATTCTTCTCACTCTCTTGGCCATTTGGAAGCACCAATATTTACACTGTAAGTCCTTGGAATATGCTTGGCTGCTCTACAACTGGGCAACCATCATTTCTCTACTTGTTCACGTTACTCTATTATTATGAATGAGTCACTACACACACACACACACACACACACACACACACACACACACACACACAGTGCATGGATAAGTCTTTAATTCACAATAGTCTTATGAGGTGAGCTATTACTTCAGTCAGTTCTGTGTTGCTGAAACAGAATACAGGAGATCAGATAGTCTTCCCAAAACAGAGATTTGTTATCTCACAGTTTTAATCATTGGGAATCTCAGATTCTAGGAACAAGGATCAGGAGATTTCTTACTATTACATTCCATGATAGAAGACAAATGAGTAAGACGGGCTAGGCAGAGAGACACAGAACAAGAGAGACCCAAGATTTTCCTTCTCAAGAACCCCACCCTTTCTAGTGTAAAAGCAATTATCCATTCATGATGGTGGAGCCCCTATTACACAGCATTATACTTTCCTTTCTGTTGCTGGAATAAAATACTCTGACCAAAAGCAATGTAGGTGAGAAAGGGATTTATTGGTCTTATACTTATAGGTAATAACCGATCATAAAAAAGTCAGGACAGAAACTCAAGCAAAGGCTTGAAGCAGAGATCATGGAGGAACGCTGCTTGCTTACTTGCTCTCTGATTTGCTCATAGGCTCATGCTTCACTTTCTTTTGTAGCATAGGACCACATAACCAAAGGATGGTGCCACCTATAGAGAATTGAGATCCCCTGAATAGATTAATAATCAAGACCCCTCCCACATTTCAGTAGTGGGTTCAGAAACTTCCCTTTAATTTCTGGGACAGATGGAGCCAGAGATCCACCTCCCTAGGGAGAAATGCCACTAATGCCAAGGGCAAGGTGTATTTTGACCTTGAGTCCTGCGAGGGGGCTTTCCCTATAAAGAACAAAAAGGTGGGTACTCTTGTTTCCTGGGTAGGCTGACCTTTGACTTATTCATCTCTATAAACAAGCTTGGCCTTTCAGGAGCCCATATGTTAAGCTGTATCACACTTAAAAGTGACTGTCACCATTAGAAGGTCTCCAAGTGGTTCCAGGAAAAAGGAAGTTTGGATCAAATGGATCAGACTGGATCTACTACAAGCTTTAAGCTAGGACCATGAATTCACCAAGGGACTTCAGGACAAATACACAAATCTCCAGCAGCTACAGAGCACTATAGATGACTATAGATAACTATGGGCCAAATATGGCTCCTCCAATTTTGTAAACACCCATCTATGGCAAGAGGAATGGGAGTCCCCAGTAATGTTGATATCCTTGTCTTCAGAACTGTGGACATTTTGGTTGCTAATTAGCTCACTTGGGTTGGGAGAGTTATTTTGGTCTATATGGATGGTTCCAATGGAAATGCAAAAGGAAAGAGGCAGGCAGGAACCTGGCGGCCTCAGTGGCATAAGGATGCAGCCCATTCTCACTGATGGTAGAGATGGAAGAAGAGGACCATGAGTGAAGGAGTGTGGGAAATCTGTATAAGGTGGAGACTAGAAAATAGATAAGTTCCTGGAGACAACTTGGTCTTTACTCAGTGATACCTCCTTAGATTTTTCAGCCTCCAGAACTAGAAGAAAGTAAATGTGAGTTCACATCTCTGCACTGTTAGAGATGTGTTATAGCGGCAATAGGAAACTAATACAACCTACCAAGTCGAAACACTTATTATTTTCTAAGGGCAGTATCATAGACTATGAGACTGAGAGCCAGGTCCTCTCTCCAGTTGTTCATTACAGGGCTAAGACTTAAACCACCATGCTGCCCTACTCCCCAACCCAACCATCCTGTTGACTCTGGACCTTTCCATCACCTCTCTGTTCATGTAACTTTCAGGAGTTTGATCAGGGGTGGGAGAGGAGTGCTCAAGGAAGCCAGGACCTTGCTCTTGATTGCTCTGTCTCTTTGCCTGAGAGCCATAAATAAAGGTCAAAGGCTGATCTTGCAGGAGGAGCTTGGTAGATGGGCTGCTCAGGTTGGACCTGGAACACTTACATACCCCTGCTTCAGCTGTGGCATAGTTCTGGGTTGTCTCAGCCCTTATCAGAAATTCATGGGAGAAGACCCTGAAGCTCAGTTTCTGAGGTTCACATGAGGGCAGGAAATAATCATTTTTATTTGTAGCCCAAAGAGTTGAAAGGATGCATGGCTGAGTGAGTATTTTCAATGGATCTTAATACTTACTCACTGAGTGTAATTTATTTGTGTTATCTTTTCCTGAAGCTACATAATATTGATGCAGTATGATTGTACTCTTATATTAATGCTGAAAAGGCAACCTTTCATTGGAGAAAAGACATGGCAGATTTTTTTCTTCTTAAAGGGAGTGGGTGGAGGATTGATTATTTACTGTGAATAAGAACACAACTTGGAACGGCTCAGGGAGGCAAGAGAGGAAGGTGTGAGGAATAGAAGGATTTTGGGGGGGGAGGGGTATGAGCTGAGGGACTGGTGGGTGTGAAGAAAGACAGAATTTTTAAGCAGTGAAGCTTTGTATGGTACAGTATTCAGCAGTCATATGTGGCCAGTGGTGTATGTGACATACCTGCCCAAGTCAAAGGCTTCAGATAAAAGTGATAATTTCAAAGTTCCTGTTAGTTATCTCTGTTTTGATACACCCATCCTCTGATCATCCACAGATCAATAATATCCAGAAAGGGCCAGTGATATGGTTCAGTGGTAGAATGATGGTCTAGCAAGCCAAGTATGAGTGCACCCCAGAGGGGTACCATGCCCCAAACAGTTGCCAGTTCCAGATAAGATTCTGCAGCAGAATTTGAGGACACCCTCAGAGCCACCATCCCAATTGTTCTGTTGTCTAAGGGACCTTCAGGGACCTGCACCCTTGTCTAGCTAGCCATGCACACTGATGGCAGAAGTGAAGGCTGAGGATGGGCTAGGCAAGTGGCTCTGTCTACACAGTCCAAGAGACATTCAGCATTTGCTAAGCCAATGATCCACATGAGTTCCAGAACAGGAAGATGTTTGCAGCCCTGAAGAGGAAGAGAGATTCAGGCTGTGAAGCAGAACTCATCTGCATTACTTTTCAATACATGGCTGACAAGGGAGGAAGGAGATGCTTGGTAGATAATGGGTTTATGGATTAAGCACTGAGACCCTATTATTCTTGTCTTTACAAGTGTCTTTATTTTTATTCTCATTCCCAGGGCAGAGAATTCCATATAGGAATGGCTCCAGCCCCATAGAGTGGGTGGAGTCATACACGTTACATGTAATTTCTCACTCAGTCTTTGGAATTACTTAGTGTTTATATGTGATTATCTGTAGCACATAAGTAAAGAGGTGAAGGCTCAAAGATATTAGGAGACCACACCATTGGTACACTTAAGGGTAGAGCCATAAAGACAAATCTGTTTGACTTTGGAGCCCAACATTTTAATGACCA
Source organism: Arvicanthis niloticus (assembly GCF_011762505.2). Taxonomy (NCBI): domain Eukaryota; kingdom Metazoa; phylum Chordata; class Mammalia; order Rodentia; family Muridae; genus Arvicanthis; species Arvicanthis niloticus. Next base: position 79,424,577 of record NC_047658.1, on the reverse strand, counting down.
TGATCTCTTCTTTGAGTGGCTTAGCAAAACAAGATATCAGAGTTGGAGGAATTAATTGCCAGAAAAAGAGAGAGGTCGCAAGGAAAAGTGGAATGAAATGAGTGAGGACAGGGAGAAAAAAGCAACTCATTCATTCACTCTCTCATGTATTCATCATGTTTTGATCATTACTTAGATGCTAAAATATGTAAGACCTACTCTGTCCTGTAGAATCTCTCAGAGGTTAGACAGTTAGGGGTCCTGTCTTCAGTGTGCCTGAGGCTCAGGTGGGTTCAGACTGGAAACCCATGGACTTTTCCATAGAGGTCAGTGACAACTTCATATGAACTTGGGGTTGAGGGAGCATCTGACATTCAATATTAGAGGCTACCACAGAAACAAAGTCCCAGAGATTGGGGGTATATTGGTTTGTTGCAGGTGTGACAGTGAGGACATGGGACATAGTATTGGGAGGGTCTGTGATGCACACTGTCAGTCAGTTGATAGGGCCTGGAACCAGAGGTTCTATGCTCCCTTAATGATCCTACCTGTACCAATGTATCTTTTTATATGTATATCAGCCTCTGTCAGTAACCCTGGAGGTTTGGCCAGGCTGCGGAAAGTGACATAAGCTTGAGGGAAGGCTTCCAGGGACCAGTCCTTCCTAGTCACCCTTTGCCTCAGGTATGCAGAAAGGTCTCCAAGCATATTTCATCACACTGAAACCAAAACCAGCCCTGGAAGGCTGAGAAATGCAGGGCTCCTGTTGGCTGTCAGCCTTTCTTCATGGAGGGCATGGAGATTTATTGAGTGTTGAATGTCAGTATCGATGTAATAAAGATGGCACACTGTAAGTAATAAGTGCTTTCCAGGTGAGGAACCATTTTCAATACGTTGTCAGCCTGTCTAGTGCTATGAATTATTAAAAAACTAAAAAGAAGATGAGGAAAGGCCTTTGGGAGTTATTTGACTCTTAGATCTATTCCCCAGCTCTGTCCCTTCTTGACAGAAGCAGAGGCGCTGCACAAGGTCATTGGAGTTTAATGTACCTCATCTTACAAAAGCCAAAGAACCACATTCCCTGTTTTCTTCACTGCAGTGGTCTTGTCTTGATGGGGCAGGGGGTAGATTTCTGACATTCACATAGGTATGTGACAGGAAGAGAAATTTGTGGAAATTCTGTGTGTGTGTGTGTGTGTGTGTGTGTGTGTGTGTTACTGGAAATTGAACCCATGGCCTTGTGCATGTGCATGTGAGGTAAGCACTCTACTACTGAGTTATTTCTCTAATCTTGAAAATGAATACCAGAGAGAAAGAAGACAATAATGACCAGATATATAAGGTACCTGAGATGGTGCCAGGCATCAGAGAGGTATGGTCCAGTGCCAGCAGGCCCATTTGACTCTTAAAGATTTATGCAAAATGTCACCTGTGAATTCTAATCATTCTTGGAAACTCAGGGCCACCTATGACCTCTGAGTTCCTGTCTTCCCATAGACCATGTTGCATGAGATACTCACTGTGCTGGTAGTCAACAGTTTATCCACAATTACAGGCAGACAAATAGGCCTTCCTAAAGAAGTATAATTGATTCTAGAAGCCATCATTCTCCTAACCTTTTCCCTATGAAGTGTCATGGCCTGGCTGGTCACCCTCAGCTGGTGTTATCTTGCTGGATTCACCTTCACTAGCTTGTATTCAGGAGCAAAATCCTGAGTCTCAAAAGGCCAGTTCCTCTCCTCATCCACAGTCTAGGTTACAGCTGGAGCCTTGATCTTGAGTAGGGGAGGGTGTTCTCTCCTGCCATCCAGTCATTATCCAACTAATGTTACAAAGATGTATCTCCCTCATTGATATAATAAAAAAGTCACTCTAGCTTATCATCTAAGCCAGCCATGAACATTGGTCATCTCTTCACTGGTAAGGAACTGGGGATTGCTGAGTGGCTTGCCCAAGATCGGGTAGTGCCCTGGCTCTAGTCTCAGAGCCAGGATTCCATCTAGGCATGGCAGCTGCTGAAAGGAAAGGGTAGCCTGCCTAACCCTGGCCACCCAGATGCTGAGTCTGGGCTTATGCCCTGGATTAAGATATACTGCTTTGCGGGCTCTGTTCTCAAAAGGCCCTACCCCAGTGCAATTTCTTCTACTTCCTTTTACGCATGCTCTCAGCTTTCCCCACTTGGCCAGCATGGTGAGATCCCCACCTTGCTTGGGCCCTGACCTCCTAATATCTCTTGTTCTCTGCAAGATCTAACTGGAGTTCTTGTGCTCATAGGAAGGCAGCCCGGAGTCCCTTGGGTGTTTTCCTAACATTTCACCTGGCTATTTTTGAAAAGAAGTAGATTTCTCAGAACCAGCCTTGAGTTTCCAGGTCAGCAGAGGGCTTATTGCGCATCCAAAGCTCTGCCTTGGAGGCAGATGGCCTCAGATGGGCATCCCTAGTCTGGTCCGCAGCAGCTCTACCTTTGGACACTACATAGAGTTTTAACAATTGTTCCAAGCTTCTGACTCTTCATGTGTAGATACAGCTCATAGTGGTCATGCCACTGGCTTCTGGAAAGTATTGGCTGCAGATAGTGTGGTGACTCCTGTGCACAGTAGGTGCTGTTTCCTGGCAGGTGGAGGTTATGCACCAGACCGAACCTGCCCAATCATGGCCACTTTACTCCAGCCTGCAACTTGTATCTGCCCTCACATGGTTCACAGCTTCTCTTCTAGAGCCTCATTAATTACACTTTCAAGAGCACATGGCAAGGAGTCTAAATACCAACTCACCCACAGATATTGGGCTCATTATTTATTTATCTTTAAAAAATCCCCCATCACCTTCCTTCCTGAAGCTCCTTAGGGTCATTGAGGGCCAGCTCTCATGCCTTATGCCTTTCAGGATTTTGCCTTTATGGAGAAAAGCAAGGTGTACATTTTATAATGGTCTTAGGTTGACATATTGACCTGTCTCCAGCTTTTCCCAAGTCTTAGCTTCCAGAGCTTTTTAGCAGGCTAGAGCTGTACCGGATCCTCTGACAGCTGGTTCCTCTGGAATTATGGTCAGTTTTTACCACCAGAGGATCATCCAGCCAGCATTCTTCCCTTCAGCAAAGTGTTCTATGTCAACATTAGCAGATGGTTACATGAAAGTGGCCGATCACTCTGGTCCCAGTGTGATGGGGATATGGAAAAGCAAGCTGAGCTTTGGTTGGATAAATACTATTCTGACACTGGGTGAGCTACAAGAAGGCAATGGGTAGCCCAGAGAGGTTGAGAAGGGACTCCCTGGAGAGAATGGAGTTAGGATAAGGGCAGTTCAGGATAAGAGAGTAGGGGTAGGGAGAGTGCAAGCCTAGAAGGGCCATTCTCTCAGGGACACAACAGTGAGTTTCAAAGTGCACAAACGGTGGCCATAAAATCTTATGGATGACAAACAAGATCTATGAAGAAGTGGACTGGATCTGCCTGAAGGCTGAGTGCCTCCTGCTCACTGCCCCCCCAACCTTCTGGACACTCATTAATTGTAGGCTATCTCTGGGTGTAATGGCGCACCTCTATAATCCAAGCATTTTTAAGAGGTAGAGGGAGGAGGATGAAGAATTCAAGGACAGCTTCAGCTACACAACTAACTCAGAACCATGCTGGGCTCTGTAAGGTTTTGGTTTCAAATGAACAACATAAGACACACATCTATGTTTCTGACAAGCCACCAGAGACAGTGAATGTAAACTGGGTGAGCAGTAATGAAGGATCTGAAAAGCCATACCAGGGAAGTTGAGGCAACTAGAATTTAGCAGCTGTAGGAAGCAGTTACTATGCCTAAGGTTGGACAACCAATGGGAAGCGGCTTTCCCAGACTCCATACGGCCATCCATCAGGAGGCTCGTCTAGGAGTCCAGGCTGGAAAGAGGTTGCATCTCTATGGGAGATACCATGAGAGACTATGAGTGAGTGGGGAGAACAACATTGGCTATCCCCTCCTGTTCATCTCCTAGGTGGTTAAATTCAGATGGAATTGAGCACTGAGGTTGCAGGAGCCAACTCCCAGCACTCTCTCACATAGGTCAGAGAAGAGCAGGGGATGGATTTGAGGACCAACAGGCAACCCTCTAGTCACACTCACATTTGCTCTTTCTATATACAAAAGATTAAGTACGCATTTAGCCTTCATCTTTTTTCTACCTTCTCTGTCAAATCTGCTTTATAACATTGATCTTACTTTCCAAATGTTTGGATGTATCATATAATCCATTTGCTTCCGTGTGCTTCCCAGAGCACTTGATCCTTCTGCTCTGCAGGGCTGATTGTTCCTGGACTGCCCTCCTTCTGCCATTCAAGACTTAGGATGCCTTCACCTTGGGAAGACCCTTATCCTGTCCCTTGGGCTCAGAATCTCTGGCTTTAATCCCCTGTTTTCCATTTTTGCTTTATTTCCTTCTGTTGTAAGAACATGTCTTCTAGGAGTTTCCCAGGAAAGAGGCCATGGGAAATACATATTTTTGTCTTTATCTGTCTGAAAATATCTTTATTCTCCATTCACAGTTGAACTGCCTAGTGAACTCTGGGCTGAAAATGAATTTTCCTTGGAATTTGGAAGGTGCTGATTCACCACTTTCAAACTCCCAACGCTGCTTTTATGATCTGGCTTTTTTCTTTTTTTCTTTTTCTTTGCTCCTTTCTATGTGACCTATTTTCCTTCCCTCTTTAAGAGCTTTTAGGATCTTCCTTATATCCTCAAACTATCTTGGCAAATCTAGATAAATAGCTGTAAATATACATTTGTTTTGCCCAGAGCACAAAGCTGTTCATTTTACCACAAGGAAGATGATATCAAGACACAATGGAAAGGAAGCATTTGCTCTTAGGCAGTGCGCAAAATTCTAAGGGATCTGTTCTTAATTGTAGGATTTTTTTTTTTTTTTTTTGGTGGAATAAGTCATGGACTATGGAGTGAAGTTTTGCCCTTTGCTGTTATCTCAGGTACTTCAAACCATCAAGACTCCTGGTGGACCTTAAGGAGGCGTCTTTATTTGGGATGCCATTGTGCTCTTAAATGTGATTCATAGGAGGGAATATCCTATGCTATGGAGTGGAAATTCAGAGAAGATGGTGGCTTTCTTTTATATTTGTGACAAGAATAAGCCACAGGATGGATGCAAAACAAGACAGCCTCCGATTGGCAGGAGAAGATGACTCAGTGGGTAATGTGCTTGCTATGCAAGCATGAGGTTCTGAGTTTGATCTATAGAACACATATGAAAACTGGGACAAGGTGGCATGCGTTTATAATCCCAGTGCTGGGAAACCAGGGATGGGAGCTCCATAGCATTCAATGACTAGTCAGCTCAGCCTACTTAAGGAATTTCAGGGCAGTTAGAGATCCCATTTCAAAAGCAAGGGAGATTACCTCTGAGGAATGACAGCTAGGGTCAATGCCAGGCATCTACACACACATTTGTACATGTGCACTCCCCCATGTATATCCACATATATGTGAACATGTACACATGAGGGGTAGAGAGAAAGAAAAGAACAACAAAAAAGAGAGCCTTTTATTCTACCCCTGTGTGATCTCTAGGGATGCTTTGCAGAGCCAAGTGGACATGACTTTTCTGTTAGCATCAGAGTCTTCACTTGAACTGTATGTTCCCAGTTCCTGCCCCTGCAGTGGCACCTCAAGGATACTCATGAAGGCATCACTTGTCTTAGTAGGCTGCCATCTTGAGCAGGTTAACTATGAAAACATTCCCTTGGAGGCTTGGTTTGTTTTTGTCATGGGAATGGAGCTTAGTGGGCCAGTCTTCTTAAGTGTGCATCAAGCATAGATTCATGTTCCCCAACTTCAGAGCATAGTCATTTTTTAGAAGGTTCTATTGTCACTTCTCTCACTGAGCCCAGGGTGGGAGATAGACCTTCCTCAGGAAAGGGAAAGGATCCAGACTCAGAATCTTCTTCACAAATCCTGTCCTTAATCTGAACAGACTCAGTCAGGTGAAATGCAAATCAGTTTCCCATCTGCTTTGACGTTTCCTGTCCTTGTAGTCTGGGACTCATGTAGGTATCTTGTACCCATCACATGTTAAGGCCTTGGAGAAGGTCCCAAGCTTAGTGTTTTCCTGGCTCAGCTTCTTCAGGAGTCTGCCTCACACATTTCTGTCACCTCCTCCCCAAGCTGCCATGCAATAGTTATGTCAAGTATCTAAGTGCCACTGAGCCACAGTCTCTGCCAACAGATAGTGAGAGCTGAACCTGAGTCCTTTATAAAGGAGTTTCCCAAGAAAAGGATAGTCCAATTAGCGGGCTGATGGTGCAGCCTTGTCTCTGAGCTGTCGATAGCAGAGCCAGCAAGCCAAGTGGTGCTTTATGAGCTAATAAAGGAGGCACCTCCAGATTGGAGGAAACACATTTATTTGCTTATTTATTGCCTTTAATTTTATAGGCTCTGGAAGAGATTTCTCCCTTTTGAATGTGTCCAATTAGCCCTGTGTACCCAAGGGAGTTCATGCTTCCTAATTCTTAATATTCCTTAGAACAAATCTATCTCTCTCTCTCTCTCTCTCTCTCTCTCTCTCTCTCTCTCTCTCTCTCTCTCCTGTCTGTGTCAGTGTATCTTGGTATGTGAGCTTTCTGAATCCCAGGGGGCCATGCATAAGCATAAAGAGTTACTTCTCTATGCTTTTATTAGCACTAGGATGCCCTGCCCCACCCCACTGCTTCTCACAGAGCAGTGAGTGCTGAGCTAGAGCTATCAGCTGGTTTTGGAACAGGACTTGGGTGAATTGGTTTCTTGATTCCATGAGCCTAGCTGGCAACATTCTGAACTGATGTACTGAGAACTCCTTGACTCCCAGGGACAAGAAGGGAAGGCTAATGGGAGAAGGCCATGCTTCTGTTCACTGTGTCCAGACTCCTGTCTGCAGGCAGGAGGCTTCTCACTGCCTGGCAGGAAGAGAAGGCTTGAGCTTAGAGAGTGACGCAAGCCATAAAAACCATGACTCCCAGCTCTACTCTTGAACCTCTGCAGAGAGTGTTACTTGGAGTGAGTGATTTGGAATTCCATGAAGTGGCTGTAGATTGTTGGGTGCATTATTCTAGATGGCCCTTGTGGGAGGGATCCTGGGACTGGGGGTGGGGGTGGGGAATTCAATGGTGTTTTCTTTCTTTGATTTGTGTAGTACTGGGTTGAGCCAAGGTTCTTGCATGTGTCAGAAAAGCATTCTAGCACTAAGCCACATCTCTACCTCAATTTCACAGTTTCCTTCCTCTCTCTGTCATTTCTCCCTCCTTCTCTTTCTCTCTCCCTCCCTTACTCCCTCCCTCTGTCCTTCCTTTCCTGCCTCCCCTCCTTTGTTCCTTCCTTCTTTCTTCTCTTCCTTTTGACACAAGGTCTTATGTATCTCAGGCTAGTTGAGAGTGACCTTAAACTTTCAATTTTCCCCCACCCTCACGTCCTGGGATAACAGACCTGTATCACCATGCTGGGGAATCAACCCAGAGCTTTATGCAATTCAGCCAAGCACTCTACCAATGGAACTGCATCCCCAGCACCCAGAGTCTTCTTTTGAGACAGAGTCTCATAGGGAAGATTAACCTCAATTACTGATCCACTGCTGAATTATTCACTATCTGCTTTCACCCACCCAGTGACGTTCCCATTGTTCTAATGCTAACCTATTTGAAACAGCACATCTTCACAAAATGTACATACAAATGTGGGGCAGGTACAGCTTTCCACATGGCTTTTCTGGTGCTGGCTAACAATACTATGAAGTAAGTACTAGCAACAGGATCTAGCAGCCTCTGGTCAAGTTCCAAAGTCTTTGTTTTAAGTATGCTTTTGGATTTTACCATTCATTATGTCTAAAAAGAACAAAACTCATCTTGGGGGTCTCAGGAGCGGCAAGTCTCCACTTTGAGTATGTCAGGAGATGTGCTCTCAGGGACTCGCCCTGCTGTTTTAATGAGATTAATGATTGCTTTTCTACTGAGCACCCACCTGTGATGTTCCGAAAAAAATGAAATAAATGGCTCACATGGAGATTGAGTAGGATCTTGCCGGGGAAAGTGCATGTTAACAGGCTCTAGAAATATGATAATTATCAGCTACTTAAGATGCAGCAACTGCAGTATGATAACAAGATGTATTATGCAGGTAGAGGCCTGAGAGACGTGACACCAAGTAGAATTAGGCGAAAAAGGAGTAAAACAGAGATCTCACATGCTTATTCCTTTTGTTGAAATAAAAAGAAAATTGGAGAAATTTGAATGTGCGTGTGGGAAGGCAGTCATCCCTTTTTCTCTGCTTCTTTGCAGCATAAGTGCCTAACTTTCCTAGGAAGTGCTTGTTGTATGCTAGGCAGGACATCTGGACATGGTTGGTGGGGGTCACCACACATGAGAACATTTGCCTTAGATTATATCTAGAACTTGGTGCTGGGGGAAGGCAGTCAGGGATCACAGGACAGCTCTGTAGAAAACTTACATATGATTCACAAGCAAGAGCCATAGAGAGAGTGGACTGGAATGCAGTGGGCTTCTGAAACTTCAAAACCCAGACCCATTGACACACCTCCTCCAAGAAGGCCACACCTCCTAATCCTTCCCAAACAATTCCACCAACTGGGGAATGAAACATTCAAGTATGTTAGCCTAAAGGGAGCATTTCTATTCAGACTACCACTTCTATTATCTATCTGTCTATCATCTATCTGTTTATCTATCTCTTATTTATCACCTATTTCTTATATTTTACCTATCTATCTATCTATCTATCTATCTATCTAATACCTATCTACATATTATTTATTGGTCTGTCTATTTCTTATTTATCACCAGTTCGTTTGTCAGCCATCTGTATATTATATATCTATCTGTTCATTCATTTACACACCTACATGCATCATATCACATGAGTTCATTTGTTGCCTCCAAAGCGTTCCTTCTGCTCATGGTACCTTCTGTAGTTTTAAAACCTTGTTGATGTAGCAAAGAATAAATAATAGGGCTTTGTGTTTGTTGACCTTCAATGTTGGTTGAATGAATGAATTTGTCTTTGTTTAGCTTTAAAGTCTGGTGTTTCTATTCCCAAAGTATATTGTAAATCCAACCATCTCTTTCCATCTCCAATCTTCCCAGCTTCATCCAAACCATTCCTTTTCTGATGGCTCCGTCTCTCATAGGTGGTCTCCTTCCATCCATTGTCTATCAAAATGAACTTTCAGGATGTCTATCAGTTCCTAATGTTCTATTCCTTAAAACCCTTCCAGGTTTCCCCATTACTATTATTCCAAGACCCTCACTCTTCACCAAAGCTCACAAGGATTCAGCCATCTCTTCAGCTTCCTGCCTAACTCATCCTCACCACTCACAGCTGATCTCACTGGAGCCATTTTCTTTGTGTGATCATTGAACTCGCTCTGGCAACAAAGATTCTCAGCCCCACCGTGCCATCTCCTTTGCATGTGATTGGTTCCCCTCTCATCTTTTATATGCCAGCTCAAGTTTGACCTGAGCTAGTCACCATGTCTAAGCAGTACCTTCCCTCTTAAAGTCCCTCTCCACTGTGTCAGACTGTAACACATGAAGTGTCTGTTTTATTCACCAAATGTATGTTTCTGCCAATAGAAAGTGTACCCTGAAAGGCAAGGACTTATCTTCTGCCTCTAGCTGATGTTGAGTACCCAGGAAAGAAGTTTTGTATGTGACAGATGGTCAGTTAGTAGAACACTGAACTTGCTTCTTTGTTTCTTGACTTGTAGACACATTTTCATTTTGCAAAAAGATAGCCCTGCCACCATTGTCCTTGTGATTTTCTTTCCCAGTAAATCAAACTGAGATCAGTTAAGGATGGGAATCGTCAGAGAGTTGTGTGACAATGAAAGCACTGAACTGGCTGAAGTTATTCCTGGATGGTGTCGTGGGTGACAGAGCTTAATGCTGCACAGAGAAAGACACTGGTATATGATAGGGAAAATGATGAGGGGAAATACTCATGATGCTGCAAATGAGGCTTCCACACTTCACCTAACATGTGTGTATACATGGTCCATCTTCAGGCCTGTGCTGAGCCCTCTGAATCCCTAGGCTTTCTAAGTGCTAAATATACAGCAGTCATCAGCTTTCCCATCTCTTGTGAATAACACAGACACCTTTATGCTGAAATGCAGATTCTCCATTGAAAGGCAACTTTCTTTTCAAACAGTTGGATAAGACTAGGTTTGTATTTATAAAAGTAAGCTATATGCCAGAGTGCTGTCTGCGCCCAGAGCACTTTTATTTGATTGCTCAATAAGTACATTTTCATCCATCCAAAGCTCTTGCCTCTGAGTATTGTGTACTGAGGTAGTCAGATAAGTGACAGTAGCCCTATTGAGTTCTGTTTAACTTTATTCAATATAATAATGTCCTGTTTTGTTCTGTGGCTTTCCTGGGCCTCTAGATACTGTGGATGGGCTGAATGCATCTTGCTTGCCATGCGATGGGTTGGTGAGGTGGCAGGTTGGTAGTAGAGGCAGAGGACAGGATAGGGTAGAGGAGCGTGGTGGCTACCTCTACTCCTAGCCCTCTACTTGTTACATCTCTGTGTGTGTTATATTAGTGTGCACGTATGTATGCATGTCAGCACGCATACACATGAATACACAGGGTTGACATCGGGTGTCTTCCTTGATTATTCTCTACTTTTGTTCCTTGAGACAGAGTCTCTTACTACTGAAACCAAAACTCATTGATTCAGCCAGGCTGTCACCACCCTCCCAGTGCTGAGGTTATAAGTGTATACCATCACATCTGGCATTTTGCATGGGTTCTAGGAACAGAACTCAAGTTCTTTCACATTCATGGCAAATATTTTACTGTCTGAGCTATTTCCTCAGCACATGGTATACAATCCATTGTGTGACATAGCCCTATTTGTATTTTCTTATACAGAAATGGAGATTACTCTTACTTCATGGGTTACTCTGAAGATGAAATGATGTAACAAATGTATTCCACACACTGACAGATTACTGCTGGATTAATAAACACAGCATGATACATATTTCAATCACTTCAAGTGGACCCAGTTCATGCAGTCTCAACCTTTCCTCCACCCTGTGTAATCAGAGGCTCAGCAAGCATTTTCCCTATCATATACCAATGTCTTTCTCTATGCAGCATTAAGCTGTGTCACCCACAACACCATCCAGGAATAACTTCAGCCAGTTCAGTGCTTTCATTGTCACACAACTCTCTGACTATTCCCATCCTTAACTGATCTCAGTTTGATTTACTGGGGACATTGAAGGACATTTCTGAGAAATACACCAGGTCAGGGAGAGAGAGGGTAGAGAAAGACTACCCTTGAAGCTCCCTACTCTCCATGTGACTGCTTTCCCCTTTCAGCCCTAGACCTGCCCTGAGCTGGGGAATCTGAGAACCAGGCATTGGCTCTGGACTCTGGCCATTCTTTCCTCTTTCCTAGTTGGGCACCACAGCACAGAGGGAAGCATGACCAGTCTCCAGATGGTTGTATCCTGGCCTCTTGTCAGAATTGGATGCTATCAGCTGCTCTTTGTTTGAGACAGACCACTCATTCCTCCTGACTGTGCACTCTAAATCAGCTTAGTTATCTTACAAGAAAAACCCAAAATAAAGTACAAGTTGCTTACTGTGGGAGGCTTTCCTTTGAGACCACTCTAATGGCTCAGCTATACCCCCCCCCCGGGGGCCATCTTCTTGCTGGGTCTTCTGTGACCAAGGACAACTGTGCTGAATATAGAGAGGGTTAGCCTTCAAAGTTGCTTTGTCCACAGAAATCTAGATAGAGCCAGAGGATGGTAGGAGTTAAAGAGAACAATAGTCCCACTGCTTGGGAGGCACCATGAGTGACATAATCCAGAGATGGGATCCCATTTGACTTATTACCCTACTGGGTATCTCTATGTGAAATATTTAACTTCTCCAAGCATCAGTTTCCTTGCTTAGAATGTGTTCAATTTAAATGTTTTCCCCCATAAAAAGTTAGTGTGGAAAACTCGGGGCCCAATGCAACAGTAGTGAGAAGGGGGTTGTAGAAGATGAATGGGTCATGAAGGCTCTGCCCTCATGAGTGAGTGAATCTGTGCGTTGATAAATGATGGGCTATGGAGGGAATGGGCCACTTATGCCAAGAGTAAGTCTGTTATAAAAGCTATTTAAGTCATTGTCCATGACTCTTTTTCCCATGTGATGCTCTTGAGCATAATACTTCCGTGAACAAAAGAGACCCTTGTTCTTTACAAATCACCCAATCTTCAGTGTTCTGTTGTAGTAACAGTATGAGAACAGTGGTCTATATGCATTGTCTCTTTTTACAACAAACCCTGAGCCATTTATAGCCTTTATAAGAATCACTATCTTGGTTAATGTCACCACATCAAGTCATCAGGGTGTATGGGGCCATTTCTAGATGATGTGATATGGTGGCCCCAATGATGACCAAGGCACAATTCACCCTGTGGCCCCCACCCTCCCTGTAGAGCCCACATTCTTTTCATGGATACAACAGAAAATGAGCCAGAGCCTAGTCACTGACAAGTTGTAGAGCAGTGGCAGACAAAGAGAAGCTCTGGAGGATGGGACTCCTCAGTAAACCCTGCTTATTCATTCTTAGACATCTGTATGGTACACTGAGAAAGACTTCCTCCTGGCAACAACACTGAAGGGAGCAGATAGGACATCCTTTCTGTCCCTGCTCAGGTGAGTTTGCAAATGAGCTTTGAATGGCCTAGCACACTTCCTTGGTCCTGGCTGCAACAGGTCATCAGAGCCCTAGTGTAACCAGACATCAGTCACTATAGCCCATTTAGTGTGGGGATCCAGGAAAGTAGAAGGCTCCAGATTTAGCTGGCCAGCATTGAACTGGCAGCTTGTCTCTCACAAGCTCTGAGGCTGAGCAAGTGCCTTACCCACTGGTTACACAAGCAGCAAAAACTGGATAAATGGTTATGTCTAACCCACAACAGTTGGGCAAAGCCAGTTATATCATGAACAGTGCTTATCAGGATTCTGAGGTGCTCTAGGGAAGGGATCTTACTATGCTATCTGCCCTCGGGGTAGTTGTACTATAGTGCATACAGTCTGGGCAGGCTTCTTTTGCACCAAGTCCAAGGGTCTCCAGATGTGCTGGCCCAAGGGTGGTACTTAATAAACCTTACCCAAATACTTTGTGACAGACAGAGCCAGGATAGTTATGTTACTCTCATAGAGGAAGAACCAGAGGCTTTGAAGTCTGTACAAATGTGACCAGGCCTGCAGCTTGTAGAGGACAGACAGGGACTCAAGAGTGAGAATCTGGCTGCTCAGCCTGGTATTTTCATGTGCTGGGCTTCCATGTGTCATATAGGAACAGGGATCTTAGCCTTTATAGTGCTATAATGATGACAGAAACCTACCACTGCTCAGGCAGTGTTAAGTGCTGTTCATGAAATAACTGCCTTTGCCCAGCTGTTAAGGGGTAGACATTCCATTTATCCTGTTTCTGCTGCTTGAGTAGCCAGTGGGTCAGGAGCCTGCTCAGCCTCACAGCTTGTGAGTGGCAATCTGCCAGTTCAACCCTGGTCTGCTAAATCTGAAGCTGTCTGCCTTCCTGGATCCTCACACAAAGTAGACTCTTGAAACTGGCTGGTGTCTGCTTGGACCAGGCTCTGAGAAGCTGGTGTGGCCAGGTATCTGAAGTGCCCATATCTCTGACCTGGGAAAAGATGTTGTTCATCAATAGTGTCCTGTCTTCCAGGGCTTTCTCTGTGCTACATAGGAAACTCCTGAGCCACTAAGAAGGAGCTGGCCTATAAATGTACATTGTGAAGCTTGCCTGCTGCCAGGAGGCATCTGAGTTACTTATAATGAGGGCCAGGTTGTCAGGGCTGTACCCCTGTCTTTCATCTTCTCCTTCTGAAGTCCCTTCAGAGTCTGGGGCATTGTGGCTCAGGGCCTTCATTAGCCCTGCACTGTCTGAAATCTTCACAAAGGCAATAAAGCAGCATCGCTTCCTTTGTGTTTGTAGCAACTCAGACGGCTCTTCTCGGCTACCGCGTCCTCAAAATAATATCCCCAGACTTAGCTTCTCAATGTCATGTGGCTAAAAGAAGCTGTATTCTGCTGATCTCACACAGTCAGGCAGCAGCAACTGCTTCTTTGGCAGCTTTCCATCGCCCTATCTTGTACTGGAAGGTGAGGGGGGTTCTGGAATTTGGGAACTTGACTCTCTGTCTCTCCTACAATGATCCAATCCCATGTCTACAGAGTATGTCACATTTTGTGGAAACAGGCTGTTCATTGACCCAGGCATTCCTTTTTAGAAGTGTGACTGGCATTCCTGGAATCTGGATTTCAAAATCCCTTCCCCCATCTCAAGAATCTTCCCTGTAGTAACAGGAGAGCAGAGCTCCATGAAGAGTCTCCAAGCTCCTGGGTCCCTCAACTGCTCAGCTTTTCCTCTCTCAGAAGCTTTCCTGCAGCCCTGCAGCAGGATTGGACAAAGGCTTTCCTCATCCATTCCTCAGAGTGTGTTCTGTAGAAACACCTGAGAGAAAAGGCCAGTTCTTGAGAGTTGGCTATTTGTAAGAACATGAAGGGCAGTAGCTGAGCATCTGGATGCATGGAAACCAGGATAGTTCAGGAATGACACACCTTTCCCTTTTGTACACAAAGATGTCTGAGGACCCTCTGTACTGGGCTTGGAGATGAGGCAGGGGAGGGGCAGACTCAGATACTCCAGGAGAGAGATAAAATGCAATGATGCTCAGGTGAAGAAAATAGACCTTGCAGTCACAAGTTATTAAACTTCCAAAGGCTATTGAGAGGAAGGTAATGATAGCGTCTTATTCTGTCTGAGAGAGGGCAATACACTTTTCTACAATAGCACTTATGATACCTAAGGAAGTTGTGATATCAGATCAGATGATGTAGCTGAGGTTTCTTGGTTGTTGGGACTTAGGGTATTGACAGTGGACTCAGAGTCCTGCACATTAGATAGGAGCTGCTCCTGTCTCATGTTGTGGCAAGAATCACCCTGTGTGATAGGAGAAATATTTGGGATGGTCCACATTTTCAGCAGACTTGTGAAGTGGATTCTTGGACACAGGCTGGAGCTGGAGATCACTACCTTCAGCCCAGCTGTATGTTACAGTCACCTGGGGAGATAAATAAACCAAAAGCAGAAAAATTATCCAGTTGTTCAGAATTGGTTTTGGTCAGTGGTGGGAATCAATACTTAGTTGTTTTGTACCCCATTTAACTCAAAGATCAAGCCATGTTGAAGGTCTGAGTCCAGCTCTAGCTTAGAAATAGTATCTGTCTTGTCCTGCTTGCACAGGTGTGTGTGTGTGTGTGTGTGTGTGTGTGTGTTCTTGTGTATGTATGTGTCTTCTGGCTGGGCCTTGGGCTTGCTCTACTTATAGGGTGGTTTCTTTCGCTGAGTCTTCATCTGGCTGTCACATTAGCATAGTGGTATCTGCTGTGCCCAGAAGCTCTTGGAGCTAGGAGACAAGACTTGGACATACTGCCTCTGCATATGGAAGGGCAGTGAAGGAGCAGGTTTGGCAACTACAGCCAGAAGCAGTTGTGAAAGAAGGTTTGCTGAGTGGTACAAGGTGGGGTCAAGGTTAGGTTGATACAGGACTGAAACCACTGACTATTGAGATGGGTGTCTGTATGTCAGTGAAGCCCAGCAGTTCCCTCTCTCCATCCTTGGTCAACATAAGCATACATGACTGGCAGGAACTAGGGATGCCTATATCCTGCCTCCTGGATCCTCTAGGAAGATGCTGTTCTATAAACATATTGCCTGTGTTCAGAGATAAGAAATACGTTTCCCATGTTTTATAGTCAAAGACACATGTGGCTGTTAAGCAGGGCTTGGACACCCAGATGGTAAGACAGTTCCCACCCTGAATCTTCTAGAAATCTCCTGTAAGACCTGCCTACCAGTCAAGTCTTCTATGGATCTGATTGTTCTTAAAGCTGGACCTTCCATAATTCTGTGAAAGTCTTTATAGTGGACCCCCCTCCCATGGACCTGTGGATGTCTTCATGGTGGACATGGGAATGTTCTAATAAAGAATGATCCCTAACCTCTGTCAAGTCACCTATTGCCCTGGGGTGAGCACAGTACCACTCACCTATGATCCCACCAGAACACAGGAGGCTGAGACAGAAGAATTCTAAGTTCAGGAGCATCCTGGGCTACATTTCTATTCAAGAAAAAAATCACTGCCCTAGATATATTTATTGCATGTTTCTCCTTCTCTAATGGGGTGCAATGTCAGCATCAGTTAGAAGCCATGTGCACTTTGAATAGCATCATTCAAAATGGTCATTGCTAGTCTTTACAGTGGTGATAGTTATTTGTTAAATTTCAAGAAATATTAAAGGAGGACAGAGATTTTAAATATTTCTGATTTAGGTCAGTAGTTTTCAAAATGCAGTCGCTGTCTATCAATGTGGCACGAAATTAGTTTACCAGTGCACAACCAGCATTCTTCTTTTTTAATAGAATATTCCAGAACAAATGAAGGTCTCAGATCTAGCCATATATAGTGCATCCAGCACTCTTTTTGCTGTAACAAAATACTTGACAAAAGCAACTTAAGGGAGAAAGGGCTTGTTCTGTGTTTGCTAGCTTATCACTTCTGTAATAAAACACCAGAGAGAATCAAGTTACAAAGGGAAAAGGTTTTTTCTGTTTCATAGAGTTGGAGAACCCAGTCCTACAATTGTTGCTTCAGGCCTGTGAGCAGCAACATAAGGATGGCAGAGCAGTTCCACTCTTCTTGTGGCTAGGAAGCAAGAGAAGATGGGTGAATGGGCTGGAGTCCCACAGGTACCACTGAAGACAAATCCTCAGAGACTTAAGACTTTCCCATAAGGCTTCACCATCTGAACATTCTCAGCACCACTTGGTGAACACCCTGAGGGCCAAGCCTAGAGCCCATAGACCTCTGGGGGAGATTTAAGATCTAGACTATTGTAGTGGCCCTGAACTGCATATTTAATGGACTAGCCAGCAGGAAGACTATAACCTTTCCACCTACCTAACTCCCCAGCCTCCATGCTCAGTCTAGATACAGTGGACACTGCCCCTGGGGTGCTGGTCTGCCAATGCCATGAACTTTCCATAAGCTCCTGACTTTGGCAGAGATGGGGCATAGGATCAGGAGCAGAGCTTTCAAAGGCTGTTTATCCCAGGGCACTGACAGGTTGTGGATTCTCTAGATCTACTTAGGAAGGATGGAGAGCTGCCTAGGATTCTAAATCACCCTGTGGCAGATGCTGTGGGGAAGATCAGATGGTAAGTAGCCGTTCAAAGAAGCTCCCACGTCCTCATAGTCTAACCTCAGCACAGCATTTGACCAGTAAGTTACAATACTTAACAGCCAAGGTATACCCGGGTAGAATGTAAAGCTTCTATTGCTAAATTATACACTACCTACAGAAACCCCACAGGAAGTAGTTTTTACAACCATTCCAAATTTCCTATATTTAAAAACTGAAGCACAGAGAGGTTTAGGGGCTTGTGTCAGGTTATAGACCTAGTGAGGCATAAAGACACATTCCAAGACCCAGCAGAGTGGCTCAGAGGTCCTGCCTTTCATTTCTGGCCCACCCTGATTCTACAGAGCTACACCTTGCTGGTTCTTAGTTAGAAACATGGGTCCCATACTTTTTATAACCCTAAATGCATAGATCTTATTTTGGTCTATCTAAAGGTACACAATAAAAGTACCACAAGCCATGGAGTCTTGACAAATGTGACAGGTTCTACATTGTCTGAGTCACTACCGTAAAGGACAAGAAACCTGAGTTCATGTCACCACCCCAAAGAGCAGATCCCCAGCCTTGAAGCATGACGTGGAGGGGGAGCATGAGGTCTGCAGGCTTTCTAAGCAGAGTCCTTACCCTTAGATCTGAGTCTGGGAGACCTTGGCTCTCACAGATAGGCCCTATGATGATTTAGTGCATAAGGAGGGGGTGTGCTTTATTGTGTACTTCGAAAATATACTTGGAGGGCTAGGGAGATGCCTCAGCTGGGAAAACTCTTACTCTGTAAGCATGGAGACTGTTGTTTGAGCCCTATAACCTATGTTCAAGGGTTGAACATGGTAGTGTGATTGTCTTCATCACTGGAGAGGATTCCTTGAGCTCGCTGGCCAGCCAACCTAGCCTACTTAGTGAGTTCCAAGCTAGTGAGAGACTCTGTCTAAAAACACATAGTAAGGAGTGACACCTAAGGGTGATGCTTGATCTTCATGTGCATGCACACAAGCACACATAACGCATCCACTTCTGCACATGTATACACACAGAAAGGGAGGTGGAACACACTTGTAGAGCAGAGTCTTCATTATGGAGGGAAGTGTGGAGTGTGGATAATACTGAGACTCAGTGCAGGAGCCTCAGCTGACTTTGTGCACAAGGTATCAACACAGATGCTCTTCAAAGCCCACAGCTGACAAAAGCAGATAAGCACAGGGCCCATTCTCTGTGTCCCAGACATGCACAGATCCTTTGTCCAGTCCTTTGTTGAGCCTGTCTGGCTGAAGACTGTGTCTGCCTCCTTCCCCAGCCTCTGGCGCCCAGGCAGCATTACCAGGTTAGGAAATTAAGAATTTGCTAGAGGGAATTCTTCACCTCCCAGCCCCCATACACACTTCAAAAATCATAGGCGTGACAGGCTTTGCACACGTTTCATGGAGTACACATTGCATTACTAACACAGCATCGAGACACCATACAGGTTCCACATCTTTCATGTGATAAATATTTTTTTTTTACTGTCATGCTTGAGAAATGGATTTTGTTTGAAAATGGCCTATTTCCTTTGATGGCTGCTTTGACGTGGCTTCAAAGCCTGTCACTGACAAATCTCCTTTTCCTTGCTGCAATACAGCTGTGGCTGCTGGGTTGGGAGATTTATGACTGAGAAATGTCATGAAGTGATGTCCAGTGGCCAACAGCTGCTGGGATCCACAGCCAGCTCATCCTTGAGCTGTCCTGGCGTGGTACACAGGCACCTGTAAGTGAACTCCAGATTCATAAAGCTGTGACCAAGACCAAACTACACTGGGAAGTTCAGACTTGGGATGTTTGGTCAGAGTACAACCCCAAAACATTTCTGCTCAAGTTGAATTCTTGTGGAACTTAGTGTATGTATTCTTGTCTGTTCCTAGCAGTAGCTGGCATTTGGGGGCCAGCAAGGAATGGGGACATCCAGCAGCTTGGTTAAGTTTTCACCGTCCTAGTTTACACTACTTTCTAGTTCTGTGGCTTGAGTAACGCCATTTACCTCTGTAGGCATGAAGAGCTGGGCTAGAGGTCCAAATGATCTAGAGACAGTGACATGTGAGGGCATGAAGAATCCTTTCGATCACCTTGTGTTTACGATGGGAAAACAGAGGCTTAAAGAAGGGAATGGCCTGTCAGCCTTGCCCAGTGTGGGGCTGAGAGTCAGGACTGGAAAGCAGCCCATGGTTCCCACTAACATTCTCTACCTGTTCCAGGTCACCACATGGTTTTGTAGTGAGACCCTGAACCCACAGCTTCAGCATCACCTGTAATACATAGAATACAGGTTCTCATACTCACCTTACTGAATAAGAGACTCTGGGGCTGAGTATCAGGGGATGCAGGTTTCCCGTCTGCAGCTTGTCTAAGCACTTCAGACAGAATTGTGCTACAAAAGGGTTTGACATGGGGCCCATACCTTTCTCCCACAGATGGATCTATCTGTGAGTACCCCTCAGGAGAAGTGTGGCCCTCAAAGGCCAGCAGGATGTGTCCAACAAATTCATCCCAGGAAATTGATGCATGGACACTAGGTGCTTTATGTGGGCACATGAGGCGTATATTTAGGAGTCTGGGTGTTCAGCTCCTGGCTGTCATCTCTCAAGGAAGGAGAGTGATGGTGTGTGCTTCAGAGTTCATTATATCTCCCTGGCAGAATTCTAGGAGTAAAGGCTGGTTTTAAAGAAGTAAGTAATGGCACTCATAAATCCAAGTTCATAAGATACATGTATTCGCCACTCCCTAAAATGAGATATTTTTTTGCATGTACTTTTTATAGACTTAGAGGGTAAAACTTAGGCCTTTTCATGGCAGTTTTATTGTGCATAGTTTCTAGTTTACTCTGTTTTCCTGTCTGTGAGTATGCACACACACCAAGCATTGTATCAGACATCTTGGCTGTGAAGTTAGCCATACCTATACCCAGAATCCCTCAGAATCTCCTGAATCTTAGGGTTGGGGGAACTCAAACAGGAATCTTTACAGGCTCCGTTTGCTAGAAAAGGTCATTGTCTCACCCTTGTATTGGGCTTGCCACCTAATAACTGCCTGACATACCAGCCCTGCCTTTTCCCAAGAACCACAACTAAGGCCTGACAGCCCTCTCTGACATCTAGCCTACCTGATTGGGCTGTACCTCACGTCCTCACAGTTCCTTTCTAAGATGCAAGGCCAGTTTTCTCTATCTTGCCCTGCCTGCAGATAGCAGCCCCACCCAACTCCTGGCCAACTGTAGATACCCAACTCCTTGTCACTGTAGGTATCAGTGTGGAGGGAGCAGTGGACTCATCTGGAATTCCTTTGCCTCCTTGCTGGCCTGGGACAAGTCTTCAAATCTCCTTTCTATAGTGGAGGAAGGTGAGGGACCAGCAGCTGAGCTCTGACTGTGTCAGCTAAATAATGACCACCCGGAAATGTGCCTGAAATTTATGGGTATCCCAGCCTCAATGCAAAGAAGTCAGGCTGCAGATGAAAGTGTAGTGCTTAATCCAGCTGACCTTAAACTTGGAAGCAACCTGACCAGACCACATTCCCGAATGACTGTAAGGTTCTGATGGAGTACAGAAGCAGAAAGCAGAGGAGCCCAGTGTGCTATGCTGAGGAAGGCTTGCTGCTGTGAAGAAAAAGTAAGGTCCACAGGCTTGGAACCTGGCACTAGAGTCTGGAAAAGGCAGGAAACAAATTCTCTCAGAGCCCCCAGGGGTAACAAGCCTGTCCAAACCCCGATCTTAGTTTAGTGAAACCACATCCTACTTCTAGAATTCTAAGATAATAAACGTGTGATTTTATAGCCACTGCTTTCAGGACCTTGCTTCATCTGGACCTGGACAAGGGTAGGACTTGGTCCTGGAGTCTGGGTGTTAGGAGGATGAAGAGGAGACTGTATCCCAGGCTGGGGATATGGGGCAGGGATGCTACACAGTGGATACTAACTGCACATATCACCTCTCCTTGGGTAGCCAATGAAGCTCAACCTTCCTTATAGTGGTGCTATAAAGAACTATAAACTCAGTCTGGGTTTTCCTAGAGAGGCCCAGCATCAAGGTTCTTAGGGGAAAACGTCAGTTGTTGCTGGCAGGAAGGCAGCACATAGGACTTCCCTGAAAGCTGCTGAGGCAACTGTTAGCTTCTGAACATTCAATTAGCCCCTTTGTTTTTTTTTAAATTCCAAATAAAGTGTGCACAGAGGCATCTTAGGAACTGCTGAAGACATTTTCTAAAAAATCCTTGTATTGGACATTAAGCAGAATGAACATTATGGTGTGTAGATTATATCTCAGGAGAGTTGTAAAGAAAACCTGCTTTAAGACTTATACCCAAGATGCTCAGTGTCATCTTTGCCTTTATTTGATGCTTAACGTTCACCTATAGGAGTAGGGGTAGAGTTTATGTGTCTGTGTGAACATATGTCACATGTGTGCTCACAGAAGAAGGCATCAAATAGCCTGGAGCTGGAGTTAGAGACATCTGTGAGCCACAAAATATGGATGTTGAGAACCTAACTTGGATCTTCTAGGACATATGTTCTTAACCACTGAGCCACCTCTCCAGCTCCAGATTTCATCTTTCTGATATCTGAGGTCACAGCACCTTGGCAGGTAGCTCCTATTCACAAGGGAAAGAAATGGATATTTGAATGGTCTTTAGGTCTTGCTCAGTTGTTGTGAACAACAGGTTCAGGAGTGCAGAGAGAAGGGTCTCAAGAGATGTCTGGGAGAAGGATGAGAAGACAGGACCATGTGTCCATCAGTTGAGCTTCAGACACAAGGACTTGGTGTCTGGGGAAGTATGTCCTCAGGATTTTGGCCACCTGTTGCTCTTGGGTCTGGATCTTGTCACCAAGTCCCCAAAGGCCATAACTCTAAACAGGGTCTGAAAATGAATAGAAACAGCAGTGAATTTGGCCACTGGGCAAAATTGAGCCAGTGCTCACTGACTCTCAAAGCCATATTAGTGTCTGCTCTGGTTGTAAGAGATACATCAACAATTGAAGCAAAACCACAAGGAATGAGAACATGCAGTCCAGTCTGGGTGGCAACTGGTGTGCACTTGGTGGCACAAGCCACATCCCACATGTTGGCTTTGTCTGTCTCTTCAGCTGTGCTGTCCAACCCCAAACCACTCTGACCTTCAGGAACGGTTAGGTACTGCCGCCCCTGTGCCAGCCTCCAAGCAGCAGAGATGGGTATTGAGTTCTGCTTTAGAGGAGGTTTGGGCTACAAGCTGTCTTGCAACCCCTCCAAAAAGTTGCCTCTGAGTTTGTTCTTACAGCTATGGCAAGAGCCTGAAAATGTCTTGGCTTCCCACCCTGAGGGTCTCCAGGGATTTGGACTTGAAGAAAAGGTACCAGCAGAAGAGGTCAGGGTTGGGCAGCTCTCCAAAGCATGCACCACATCACTCAGAGATCCAATCTTGTCTCTCCATCCTGAAGTCTCAGCACTGCCAGGGCCTCACTGCAAAGCCAGCTTCAAAAGGCTCAGCAAGGCATCCACCTATGTTCTTGGTGCCTGTCAGGTTATTGTAGGCTCAAAGCTTTGCAAATGCTTCTCTTCTCCACTTCTCTCTTGCCTTGTAGGATCTGTGTGGAGGTGGTTAGGATGGATCTGCAAGGCTCCACTTTTGTTTGTGGGTGGCAGGCTCTGTAGAGTACTATAGCATTTCTTGGATATGCTGTAACAACCAGAACTTTCTGGAAAATAGGACATATACAGTAAGGACAGGGCATTATCATGGATGTACTGATGAACTAAGAAAATACTCCATAAACCCATCATTCTGTTTACAGGGGCCTAAGTATGAAGGGTTTTAAGGAGCAGAGAGTTCCTCAGAATATGCTTGCTATTGTGTGGGATGGCACTTGTCTGGAATCCCAGCGTTTGGAAGGCTGAGGCAGGAGGATCTGGAGTGTCAGGCTACCCAGGGCTGCCTAGGGAACCCCTGTTCCAAGAAGCAAGCCGACAATGTACACACTTGCCAAGATCCTGCAGAGCCACAGGCACTAACCATACTACAGAGGGGCTGGCTTGGCATAGATCCGGACCCAGAGGCTCCCAGCTGGGCCAGGTATACATCTAGATCACTGCTTGACCAAGAGGTCTGAAGGCTTCTGGGAAAGAGCCCTAAGCAGTGGGGAGAGGAAGGACACCCAGAGAGAATCTGAGCATCAGCTCTTTACCCTGTGAAGGTATGCCTATGGCTTACCATTGGTCCACATGAGCATAGGTCCACTGAGTAGCTGCCTAAGTGGGTTTTGGTGCACAACATGCAGGCTGTGGTCAAGAGGGAGTGAGTGAGCTCTGCACAAAGCTCCTGAGTGTCCAGTGTGGCATCTCATTATTTGCTTTCCTATTGCATATGGCACAGCATCTGTCCCAGGCCCTCAGCTTAGCACCACACTTTATCCTTATTCTTGGCTCTCGCTGTGCAATCCTCTGGATTCTTTCCTGAAGGGATCTTGTGGGTCTCCCGTGTTCTTTGTGCTCTAACACAAGTACTTTCACATCTTGGAAAACATTCCCATCCCCCACTTCCCCTCCAGGGACCTGATGGCATGTTGTGTGCTCTCAGTCAGAGCACTGATCACTTTCCTTTCAGTAAGTCCCACGAGCATGGAGAACATGTCTGCCTCATCTTTATATTTCATTATTCAACAACCAGCCTCATATAGAATAAAGCTGTTTTAATACGAGTTGTGGGCTGAGGAGATGGCTCAGGGGCTAAGAATGCTTGTTATACAAACATGAAGACCTGAGTTCAGACCCCGAGAATCCACAAAAGAAATTGCTCATGGTCATACATACTAATGACCTCAACACTGTGAGACGTGGGGATGGTCTGCTGGGGCTTGCCAGCCACAAGCTTAGATCTAAGTTCAGTGAGAGACCCTGTCTCAAGGGGGTCAGACAGACAGACAGCAGGACACCCAAAGTTTTCCAGTTGTCTCCATATTCATTCATAAGCACATACACAAACACATTAAATTAAAAATAATACTATTTTTTAACTGATGAAGAGGTTCAGTAGCTTTGTATGCAGGACTCAGAGAATTTATAATTCCAGTGTCAGAGGGAAGCAGTCACCAGTGGCTCCTCTGGGTGATCCTAGCCAAGATGGAGTTGGTGGATGCTGACTCACAGGCCCAGCATTAGAGGGAAGCAGTCCCTGGGGGCACCTGTGGGTGACACTAGCCAAGGTAGAGATGGTAGATGCTGACTCAAAAGGACATTCTGAAGATATAAGCAGGGTTGACAGGTCCCTGGGTCCCTGGAAATGTCAAACATGAGCCCCAGGTCATTTTCAGTTCCCATTAATGCTTGGAATGCCATGCACAGACACATTAATAGCACCTTCAGTGGGTGACTAGTGTCCCCAGGGAGTCCTGCTCCAGGAGCTGTGGAGGCCTCTGTAGCAAGCACTTGGGGGACTGAGGGGACTCACAAGGGATAGATGACATTAAAGAGCTATAGCTGGGAAGAAAATGGGGTGCCTAGCTTGCCTCTCCCAGGCCTTGGTGACTCTAGTTTGATGGGACAATCCTCAAAGATAACGTGGCTCAATTTTATGTAGACGCCGGACCAACCCACCATGTTGTCCTCTGTACCTAAGTTCTGGGAGGAGGAATTTTTAGAAATCTTTACTGGGCTCCTTCTGATTCTGAACTCTTTAGAGTGAGGAGCGAAGGGAGGGGGAACAGAAGAGATAGGGTGAGAGGAAGAAAAGAGGGAAGAGGAGAAAAGAATGTGGAAGTGGAAGGAGGAAGGGACAGAAGAGAAAGAGGAGACACAGCCTTCTTCTGTCACTGTCTCCATGTTTCCACGGTAACAACTCTATAGAGTGTCCTGTTCTGGGTGTCTGGGAGAAATAGATGATTCTCAGGCATGAAAGACCTACCAAGGGACCCTAGGATATATGGGTGATTGTCTAGCAGTGACCTCTTTCCATGGAGTCACCTGAGAAGTGTCTGTTACCTGCATAAGGTTACATAGTCACTGGTTTGGTGAACTAGATAGGAAACTGACTACACACAAGCTCCTTCATGGCCTTCCCTGCTGCAAGCTCCTACCTGCCCGCAGGTTCCACTTCTCTTTTGCCCCAGAAAGATTCTGGGAGTCCCTAGTGGCAAGCATAGGCCTTCTTACTCCCACAAGGATGTTTTGCTACTGGCCTGTTCACTCACTTGACAGATTGAAAACATGTAGACATAAAGAAAATCACACATACATACACACAGTGGAATTTTATGCAGCCATAAAGAAAAGAAAAACAAAATCATGACACATTCAAGAAAGTGGATAGAACTAGGGGTTAAGTGAACTAAGCCAAACTTAGAAAGACAAACGTGGCGTATTTCTCTCAAATGCTGGATCTAGACCTAAATTTATATGTGGGGTGCATGTACAGGACATGAAAGGAACCGTGGGAAAGGAGGAAGTGGCCTTGAGAGGAAAGAGGGTACTGGAATACATGTGTCACAAAAGACCAGTGGATAGTAAGAGGTGGGGGGGATGATGGTGGCGGGTAGTGGGGGAGGGAAAATAGATAAGAACAAAGTAGACTGATATATATGTATAAAGTGTCATCATGTAGCACACCATGTATGCTAACTTAATATTTAATATAAAGAATGAAACAATTATTTCTTCCCTAGGTTCCTTAGCTCCTTGTGCATGTGCGTGTGCATGTGCGTGTTTTGTGTGTGTGCGTGTGTACATGGTGCGTATGTGCAGGTGTTTCTGCATATGTGTGGTGACCAGAGGACAATGTTGGGTGTCACTCCTCAGGTGCCATCTATTTTGTATTTTTGAAACAGTCCCTCAGTAGGCTGGAACCCATTCGGTAGGCTAGAATGCCAGGGCAGTGAGCACCAAGAATGTGCCTGCCTCTGCCTCCCCAGCACAGGGATTACAAGCGCACACCACCACCCCTGGCTCTTTTTAGAAACCAGGGTCAAATTCAAGCCCTTGTGCTTGCAGAACAAGCACTTCATCAACTGAACCACTACCCCCTTGTCCAGGCCCCTACTTCATCTTTAAGAGCATGCTGGCTTCACGGTGCCTATCATTTGTACCCATACCGAGTAACAAGGTAGGGACACAGTGCTGTAACCTCTGTCTTCAATCTGTTTGTAATACATTATTATGCAACACAGGCCTAATTGTGAATCATAATTTTTTCATTAACTGATCTCATTTTACTTGGTAATATCCATTTAGGCATTTGAGAGCAATAAAACTCCATTTCTTTTAAATATTATATGATTCAGTTGGCTCACTGATTTAGATTTTACTGCCCCCCATTCGAGTGAATAAGTCATCCATCTTAACAGAGATAACGAAGACCTTCAAGATCACACAAGCAGGCCTTGTGGGGAGAATGCTCAGGTACACCCTATTCTGGAATGGAGTGTTCTGTAATTGGGCTAGCTTCCACATCCCAAAACCCCTCAGAGATGTATGCATCCGTCATACCATGCCCCTCAGTAGATCCTAACTTTGATGGACCTATGTTTTCTTTTATGTTTCTTAAAAACCAAGCAAGCAAATACTGGTGATCAGATGACTCACCATGCCCCATGGGTCCCAGCCTGATGCTACACACAGGCCATAAAATGCAGTGAGGGCATCAACTGTGAGGGTAGGAGCAGGCCTCCCAGAATGGAATCATCCCAGCTCTTCCACAGTCTTCTTTGTGACCCCAGATTCATATCTGGTGCTCTCTGTGTCTCTCTCTGAAGAAGGTCACTTGAGATTAAAGGTGGTGTGGGGGCATGCTTAGGAAAGGGCCCTGGCTCATGAGAGGAGTGAGCATTTGTGGCTAATGTTAATGAATTATACCTCCGACCTAGTAAGTAGTCAGTGGCCCCCAAGGAGACGCCCTTGGGTGTCTGGTAGGCAACTAAGAATTCCTCTGGCTGTATGCATCTCTCTTACTCTCCCTCTTTCCCCAGCATCACCATTTTTGGGACTGCTTTCTGAAGCACAGGCTCCTAACGTTCTTTTCACTCCGTGACAACTGGGAAACACTTCCAGCCTTGCCAGTTTCCTGCCTCCGAAGCCCTCTGTTGCGTTCAGAGAGCCTGGGAGCTTGGTGCTGCCCTCTGTGGCCAAGCAAAGTCCTGCCTCCCAGGTCATCAATTCTTAGTAGACTTAGTGACTCAAGAGGAGGTGGTCTATCTGGAGCACTAAGTGCCCTGACCTGGAAGACCTGAGGACTGGCTCTGTCTCTATCTTGTGACTTTAAGCATGTTGTATACCTACTAGCTACATACAGACAGCTGAGGGGACCCACCAGGTGCCCTTTAGCTGCCTCTCCTGGTCCTTACATCTGTATCTTTAGGTCTCTGTCTAGCCCCAGGCTCCACCTCATATGTTCATGACATAGAAGGCAGCATGTCCAGTGGGCTGGACATCTCTGCCTACTGTCACTACATTAAGTGGTTTTCCTGACAATCTGCCCCAGAACACCACTTTAAATCTTGGCCTATCAGCTGTGCTAGGTCTGTGACTCGGTATCAAAGAGGGATTGAAAGGACACTTCTTACTGCATTCCTCCTCCTTCCCATTGTGAGTTCACTGGGAGACATACACTCACCTAAGTGTCTCATGCATTACTGAATGCAGTCCTTATGGGTCTCAGATCTCTGTGATCTGGCTGGAAGAAGGGAGACCTTGGTTTAGGGAGGCTGGTGCTTACTGTGGCCTCACAGCTGGTGTAGGGTGGAACAGAATCTGAATCTCTGACCATACAACTCCAAACAAAAAGCTAGTATTCCAGGTTAAGAAAGCTAGTGGGGATGCTGGAAAACCCTGAGCGACTTTGAACCTGGAGCAGGCTGCCTTCCTGAGTCCACCAGGAGTCCAGGAAGAAGTTCCAAGATGTATGGCAGATGGCTGTTACCTGTGTCTGAATGTCCCTGTCTGGGTGAGCAGAGAGAGCTAGAGTCTGGATATAGACTGGAACGGGACTGTAGGGCGTGAGGTGTAGGAATGCAGGCAGGGAAAGAAGCAGAGGCCCATTTAGGAGACTGGGCCAGTATTCTTGGCAGAGACAGACGGGAAAAGGCTGCAGTTCTGTGCTGGAGTCATGACATGTCAGGCTCACAACCATCAACTTCTTGGCAGCCTCTGCTGGGTGCATTTCTATATCCCTGAATGTGATGCTTATTGGGCAGATGACACCGTAGATTTGTGGGTGACTAAATCTTTGAGAACCATAAAAATTCCACTGTCCTCAGTCATCGCGGAAGGCTTATATGAGGAAGGGAAAAGGGATTGGTAATGGCATACACAGGGTTACACTCTGACCCACTGATTCCTTGTCCCTTCTTTCTCCAGAGGCTCCTGCCAAGCCTGAGGAGGCAGAGGCTGAGCCCTTCACAGACTCCTCCCTGTTTGCACACTGGGGTCAAGAGCTCAGCCCCGAAGGCCGGCGTGTGGCCCTGAAGCAGTTCCAGTACTACGGTTACAACGCCTACCTCAGTGACCGGCTACCCCTCGACCGACCCCTGCCAGACCTCAGGCCCAGTGGGTGAGCAGTCAGTGGCCAAGATCTTGTTTATACAAACATGGGTCCTCACGGAGCTGGGAACAGAGGGAGGGCTGGGAAGGAACCCTCCGTTTCCCCTCTGTTGAATAGGGGGACAGCTTCCTTTTATTAGAGATTTGGGGGATTAATAATCCAAATTATCCCCTAAGGGCACCAGAGGCATCTAGCAGCCCCACTAATCTGTCATTTTAAACCAATTAGCTCAACTATTTTTCCTTAAATTATTTTTTTTAAATATATCTGTCTTCCAGGGTGAACAAGTCATTACAGCCAGCAGAGAGTCTTGGCTTTTCATTTTGTTATACAGGGATATTTCTTTAAGGTTCAGCCAGAGTCTTTATTATTCATAATTGTTAAAACTTCGGCACATACCAGTTAGGAAATCTCATTAACTTCTGTGAGCTCCCCACACCTTCATTCTGCCCTTCCTCCTCCTCGTTTTTAAATGTTCCTTAAAGGGGCAAACCATAGTGAATTTCTCTTTGGGATTTTCTGGAATGATTTTGTAGCTGAGCTTAGAAGTTATGACTTCTTAGAGGGGCAATTCTCAACCCATGGGCCGTGACCCCATTGGGGTCACATGACCCCCTTTCACAGGGGTCACCTAAGACCATTGGAAAAGACAAGTATTTACATTATGATTCAAACCAGGAGCAAAATTAGTTATAAGGTAACAACAAAAATAATTTTATGATTAGGAGTCACCACAACATGAGGAACTGTTTTAAGGGGTCACAGAATTAGGAAGGTTGAGAGCCTTTGTCTTAGACAGAAGACTTCAGTTCAGCTCCATCAATCAACATTCACTGAGTGATTACTGAATACTGTATAATCAAGTATAGTTATCTCTGGACTGAGAAGAAGATGCCTGGGCTACATTCATCTAAGAACTGAGGATCTACAAAAGGGGAGAAGTGTGTGTGTGTGTGTGTGTGTGTGTGTGTGTGTGTGTGTGTGTACATGCATACACATGTGCATACAGCAGAGTGTACATACGGGTAAATAGGGAGGTCATAGGTCAACCTTAGGCATTATTCCTTGGGTTCTTCTCTCGTTGTTTTGAGACAGGGACACAACCCTGCCTATGAGCTAGGAGGCTAGGTAACCAGCTAGTAAGCCCCAGGAATCCTCATGCCTCTATTACATTGGCTCTGAGTATACACATGTGCAATGCTCTTCTGACTTCAGTATATGGAAGCTGGAGATCAAACATGGATGCTCACATTTATGGCAAACCCGTTATTGACTGCACTATCTTCTCTGCCCTCATGATCATATCATGTAATCTACAGCAATGGAGGGAGAGAATATGATCAAAAAACCTGGAGGCCAGCCTCCACAGAGCCTGCCTTCCAGATAGCAAGCTAGGAAAAGCCACAGCCGTTTCATGATGATATGCCCTGCAGAGAAGAGAAAGAAAAGGGGCAGGGAGAGAGGGACTCCATTCTGGGTCAAGTAAATCAAGGGGCAAGAATGAAGCCTGAGGTTTCAGAGATGGATAACTAGCCCAATTGAACTTTGACCCACATCTGGGTGCCACATCCTGGCTACAGCACAGCCCCCAGCTATGTTTAGTTTGACTCTGTATAGTGCTGCTCAGAGCTGACCCCAAGCCCCTCACCTTCTCCTGAGAGAAACATTGTTCTTGCTGTCCTTTCTGGAGGGATTTACAAGACAGGGGTCTCTAGAGGACCCTGAATGGGCAGCATCCTACACTTTCTTCAGGACATCATCACAAGAAAAGAATCATCCCTCTCCACTGGGCTGTACAGTTTGTGGACCTCACACACCTTCCATGGAAGGTGAGGTCATTTCTCTTGAAAGAGAAGCCAAGCCACCAAAAGAGACAGTGAGCACTGGACTTCTCTCCTCAGAGAGGGCTCTGTGCAGGTGCATTTAGCATGGGAGGCTTCTTTTGCACTTGAACTTGGCTGTCTCTCACTCATGCCAGACCCATGGCTAAGACAGACAGACAGTTATTAGTGGACCAGTGAGTGCAAGAAGAGCTTAAGGGGAACAAGGGAGTCACCGATTGGTGCTCTCTGTGTAACATGTTCAGAAAGCATCCTTCTAGCAGCTCCACTCTCTATCAGTCTACACTGACAAGCATTTGTAGTACATCACACTCATTTGTAGGTAATTATTTTGGTGCTGGTTACATGAAATCTGGACTCCTACAACCCCTTGCTGGAGGAAGCTTGGTTACCAAGTCTCCACTGCAGAGAGGAGGGAACTGGAGCACAGAGAAACTGCCTGAGCTGCCCAATGTCCTTAGGATCAGAGCTGGAGTGAGAAGTTGAGGGTAACTGTCATGCTACACTGATGTAAGATGGCAATTGTGTCACTGTTGGAGGACTAGAAGGACTGCCTTCTACATCACTTAGTGTTGACTTGCCAGTTTTAGAGAGGGAAAGGTCTGCATCTATATTTTGGAAAAACTGAATGAACAGCAACCCATTACCAATGCTCAGGTACATGGGCTACAGCACCTATCTCCAAAGAGACTTCCATGTGGTATGCATCCCTGGTCCTGCCTCTCCCATGCATTGCCTCTGGCTGGCCCCTGGGAGATAAAAGAATGTAATTCAACCCATATCTGCTTGTGCTCAGAACCAAGTACAATCAAAATGAGAGTCCATTCAGTTGGCCCCTGGGTTTCATGGATTTCTTCATTCAATGAACATTGAGCATGGAGTTTCTACTAGACACCAGTAAAGCAGAAGTCAGGCCAAGCTCCTGGAGTTAGACCAAGGTCCTGGAGCACTCTGAAGTGGGAGTCCAGACAAGAGTCAGTACAGGGCAAAGTAGATTGCTGGAGAACTTGCTGAGGATTTCCTAGTGCCCTTGGGGAAGAACCATTCTGATGGCTTCTTGGATAGCCCATGGAAGCCTTGCCTTATTTGGCCTCTATGGCAAGGAGTTGGCTAAGCAGGTGACACCTGCAGGGAGACTCCTTTCACTACCTCTAATGTCTCTTGGAAAGAAAGAAAGACAAAAAGATAAAAGGCAAAGTCTTCCTCTACATCCCCTGCCAAGACAGACTTTCTCTCCCAAGATCCTCGGAGGAAATCAAACTCGTGAGGAACATAGCAGGCCGGTGGACCAATAAAGGAGACACCACATTATTAAAGGGTACCACATGTGAGCCTTGAGTTCTGGGCAGTGGCTTCCTTTTTCCCTTTCTAGGTTGGAACAAGATGGTGGCTTAGGAGGAAAGACAACCTCATTCCTGATTAGCTGGGTTGTCATTAGCATTGACTGACATACCAGATGTGAGGTCTTCCATATGGCCCCTCTCCTGTCTCTGAAGTCTAAATTCTTCTTCTTTTTTTCCCACTGAACCCAAAAATAAGCAGGGGGCAAAAGCAGAAAAAGGCAAACCAGAGGCACACATATGTATCAAAAGTCATCAGTCAAATATTAACATGTCAAAATGGAAGTCTAGAAGAGATTGGGGAATCCTTTGTTACTGGGGAAGAAAAAGACAGGGAGAGGAGGTTGGGGAAGGTCACTGAAAAGATGGGTATAGCAGTGGTTGGGAAGGAGAGCCATGAAGAGTTGAGGCAATGGTCATTTGAAGACAGTGAGGGCAGTGGGGTCCCAGTGACAGCCGATGAGGTGGTGGTGTGTTCTCGCCCTTACCCTCCTGTGTGGCAGGAACAGACTCTGCATTCCTTCCTTATTCACTGTTTGTTATTTCCAAACAGTGGCCATAGAGGAGTCTCAGGGCAAGTGCCTGCCCTAAGGGCTGCTGCAGAGATAAGTAAAAGGCTTCCAACACCAAGCCTACCAGTTGCCAAGGCAACCAATCCCATGGCCTGCCTCCAAGGTATCTCAGGGTAGAGCCCTGGGCAGTGGCTACTTTCTGCCTCTTGTTGGCAGATCTTTTGACACTTCTGAGTCCTTTTCCTCCAGTGCCCTCTATGGGACTATGTACCTCCTTCCCAAGGACTAAGGTACACTAGCTTTGGAGTTGACAGATGTTAACTGTGTTATGCACTGGGGTTGGAGCATCATAAGTTGGTCTTTAGAGGATGGGACTATTTTCTACAACTCTGAATGAAAGCAACTGAGACAGATTCACATTCAAACCTCAGGAGCCCACATTCAGAGCAAGAAAGAATAGGGATGGAAGGGGTTGGTAGCAGAGAAAGAATCAAGCAGTAGGACCCTGGGGAGTATGTAATGGTCCTAAGGGAGGAGGGGACTGGGGTATGACAGCTGGACAGTTGGGCAGTATTATTGAAGTTACTCCCCTGGAGCTTATGGACAGCAGATAGCACCTGTGCTGTGTGCTGGGGCCATGTATACGCTCTCTCTGCAGCTTGAATCTCATGGCACTTTCAAGCAGCTGTTACCATTCCATTTCATGTATGAGAATGCTAAGCCCTACAAGGCTAAGAAATCTGTTTGGGTTAGGGAAAGACTAAGTTGGTAAAATGCACGAAGACCTGAGTCCTATCCTCAGAGATCACATCAAAAAGCTTGCTATGCTGGTATGAGTTTGCAATCATAGCACTGGGGAGGTGGAGAGAGGTGAATTCTTGAGGCTTTCTGGTAAACCAGCCTAGTCGACTTAGTGAATTCCATGTAGAAGAAGTGAGAATTTCACTTGAGGAATTATGTAGGACAAGTTGATCCATGGAGAATTTGTTTTGATTGTTATTAACGAAGGAAGATACATCAAGTAGCAAGTTCATTGTGGGCAGCTCTATTCCTTAG
Source organism: Arvicanthis niloticus (assembly GCF_011762505.2). Lineage (NCBI taxonomy): Eukaryota > Metazoa > Chordata > Mammalia > Rodentia > Muridae > Arvicanthis > Arvicanthis niloticus. The sequence continues at coordinate 79,391,041 of NC_047658.1, read as the reverse complement.
GCACAGAGTCCTAAACTATATGAGACAGGAGAAACCAAGATGAAAGCAAACAAACAAGTGTGTGATTATTCTCTATTTACTCTTGACTGGGGTTGTGATGTGATAAGCTGCTTGCATTTTTGCCTTGACTTCCTTGAAATGACGGTCTGTAACTTGGAATCGCAAGTTAAGTAAACCCTTTTTCTTCCCCTAGGTTGCTTATCAGTATACTTTGTTACAGCAACAGAAATGCACTTAGGATAGACTGTCTCACAAAACCAAGATTGATAGGGACTGAATTTCCCCTACCCCAATGACCTCTGATCTCCACATGCATGTCTACACACGGGTATCCGTATACAAACACACACACACACACACACACACACACAAACACAAACACACACAAAACCATGCACACATACACAAGGAACCTGCTCAAGTTCTTACAGGTACCTGTGGCAGAAGTAGTATCTTTATGGATTATCAAGACTTCAGGAAATGACTTCATCCCTACTCTAGCCTGCCCAGGAAAGCTTCTCTGATTTGGGATCTTGGCTTTGGAGAAGCAGGGGTCTGTGAAATACAGGTGTAGCCAGAAACAACCACAGGACAAGAGATGAAATAAAGACTCTTTGTAAGGATTTTTCTGGCCTTTTTGGAAATGCTCAAAACACAAACATGGTTGGAAAGATGGCTCTTGAACTGAAACATTCTGGGTACATACTTTAGTCTCTCCCTAATGTTAAGCTCAGTGTGGGCCAAGAGTGAGATTAGTTGATCTTGAAGACGCAGTAATCTCAAGCTAGTATGTAATGTGGTACAATAGGGAGGGAACACTGTTGTTCTCCTTTGCTCTTGGACCTTATCTGTAGAAATGGATTGTAAGGAACATAAGGGTCACTTTGGGAAAGACACTGTGTTACATGACAGGTAATGCTTTCGTATAAGTTATCGATTAGTAGTTAGACTTGCTTCTTTGGACTCCAAAGCCAGGTCTCTTGTCTGGAAGTTGAGTTGAACTCCAGTAAGTTCTAGTAGCATCTCTGTCTTTGTTTATAGACAGGAATCTGCTCATTCAGAGAAAGCAAGACAAAGACTGAAATATATCTGGGTTCTGGAGCACACTTCCAGGCATGCAGTTGCTCTTCTTGTCTGGGTTTGTGGTTTATGGTTATGAGAGAGAGGCAGAGAAGAAGCAGTGTGGTCTTAACTTGGCCACCTGGAAGACCATGTGGACAGAAGGACATGGGTGAAGCAATGTTCTGGCAGCAGATGAGAGCAGGTCTGGATAGGCACTCTGGAAAACATCACACTGCAGCCCCTAAGAAAAGCTTCTTCCACATCCTGAGAGACCAGAAGATCAAATGTTGAGCCCAAGCTGGACTTGCCTGGGCAGCAAAGAAGTCCTATTGTCCTTGGTAACTGGTCTTCCCTGACACATCTAGAGACCCTGCCTTACTTTGTAGGTCCAGAGATCATCTTTTTCTCACAGATCTAGTGGGACCCCTTCTGCTCCAGCAAATCTATGTGACACCTTCTATCTCCAAAAGATCTAGGTGACTCTCTTTCCCTGCTCCTGAAGATGTAGAAGACTTTGCCTTGCCCCCAGCAGATTTAGAGGACATCCATTCTCCTGTCCTTATCAGAACTAGAGAATCCACTTTGCCTTACCCAGGTAGATTTAGAGAACCTTCATTCCCTACCCTCAACAGATCTAGAGTTTCAATTTTTCCTGCCCTGGCATTTCTGCTCTGCCTTGCATTCCTTGGCCCTAGTTGTCACAGGTCTGGCCTGCCCACCCACAGACCTACCAATCAGAGCCACCTAATGTAACTTTTCCACTATAGCCTGCTGACTTTTGATGTCTGAGCAACTGTGCATTTAAGACCCATATTCTCCAGATCCCATATTCTCCAGATTCCTCAGATGTTAGGGAAACAATCGAGCTCTTTGCTTCACTGGTATTGTTCACACTGTGACTGATGGCTTTTTTTCTTTATCTCCCCTTATCTGCCGGACAGATCCTTTTTCTACATTGATAAAATCATCAGAAAGGATGTTCATTAAACTTTTGTCTCTGGGAGAAGCTGAGGCTTGGTGATTATGTGTGCTCAGCAGCTCACCCCATAGTAATTCTTAGGCTACATTCTGTTTCTAGATCAGTCTTGTATCATTCATTTCACTGTACAGATGACTGAAACTCCAAGGTTTCAGATGTCATTGTCTTGTCTACATCTGGACCAGTCTCTGAAACCCTGTCTATGTTAAGTACCCCACCCTGGTTCCATCATCCTCTTGTTGTGTGATGAAATTTTGTTGCTGTCGAGCAGGAAGGATTATGCAAGCTGACTCCATCCCTGATGGAGGCTTGATGGAGTTCCCACCATACAACACTCATGGCCAAATATGTTCTCCTGCTCATGAATTTTGAGTTTTTCTTCAGGAGTCTGTCGCCAGGCACTGTGCTTTCTGAGAGTTGCCTTGCTGCACACTGAGCCAGGTGCTGTGAATTCTCAATGTGCAGTTAAGTCTTGTGTAGCTTACATCTGGGAATGTGTCACAATCATATAGAGATATGCATTGCAGTAGCATACTGTGGCATGAAAGCAAGCAAACAACAACAAATGAAAACAAAACCTAGGGCATCATGGGACCAGAATGATTTCAACCAGGAAATGGGGTGAGCCTTTCTCTGTCTCTGTCTGTCTCTGTCACTGTTTCTCTCTCTCTCTCTCTCTCTCTCTCTCTCTCTCTCTCTCTCTCTCTCTCTCTCTCTGTGTGTGTGTGTGTGTGTGTGTATGTGTGTGTGTAAGGAGGGTGGGTGGTGGGTGGTAGTTTCTTTGCAGGTGGTAAAGACACATGCATTTATGTTCAGAAGCCAACAAAAGACTGTGGAGGTGGGGATACCCTGGATAGCTCCAGGATGCAACCTCTTTGTTCCATCTCTGCTACATCTCTCCCAGTGATTCATCACCACGTCAGCAGTTACTCACTGTCAATGTTCTGCATCCTGCCCTGGACTTCTGTTGCTGCTGCCTTAGAGTATTTACATTCAAGTTTCCCACAAGAAAGCCCATAACAGGCTTCCTGCTCTTTCAATATCATCAAATCAGACTTGGCACTCCCATTGTATAGTTATTAACATTTCCTCCAAACTGAAACCTTCCCTTCTGGATGGAGGAGAGAAGCTCTCCCAACTCACTAGAGACCCAGGAAGCTTAGAAAGCTGCAAGAGTCACAAAGCTCCTCCCCAAGGTCAGATAAGCAGTGGACTGTTGTCAGGGAGGGACTCTCTTTGGTAATGCTGCCTGAAAGTTGTCTTCACACATGCTGGAATGGTCTTTCTGTCACTCAGCTGACTTTGAGTCACCCACAATCATGCAAGTAGTCCCAATAAATTCTCTGGTTCACCAAGACTAGAGCAGAATTGTTTCCATGGACTGTTGTTGATAACCTATGTTCTTTACATTCTCCCAGAAAATGTCATAAAATAGGCCCCGGCAAGACTGCCTTATAGGCTAAAATTAAGCCTAGTGATCACTATGTGAGGCTTAGGAATCAGCCACTGTCCCCCTCAGTTACAGACTAAATGATAATGTGGAAAGGAGGGCGGAAAACACTGTAACCTTTATACAGATGTCCCTGGAACTGCTTATCTCAAAGGCAGTAATGTAACTGGGAGATAACCTCAAGCTTCCATGCCCAGAAATCTTTAACACGTTGTCCCATACCTTCCATCCACACATAAAATCCCTTCTCTAGTTCTTATGCATAATTGGCAGCTTAGGAGTAAAGCCTCCCTGCAGGCTTTCATGATACCAGTAACACAATGCCACTGTCTCCCTGGACACACTTCTAGAGGCATAGGAAGAAAGGTAGGCATGATCATACAGCAGGGGTTTGCAGCTAGAGGAGCCTGGGCTTAATCAAGCCCTGGAGGATAACTTCTCACCTCAATTGCATTCCCTTCATCTGAATTGGGGACAAAGATGCTAACTAGTTGTTGGGTGTGATAAAATGGTAGAAAAGAACAAAAGCATGCCTTATGGCATGATGAAATGTTCGTTACTACTGTTACTTGCAGGGATTCTCTGTAGAGTCTGAGGAGGAGTGGTAAAGAGTGTGGGAATCCCTAAGTTCTGAAGGTTGTATAGATGTATATGCCAGCCAGAGGGAGGGACAGTCTCAACTTTGCTCATGTCAGTGAGAATCCTTACATTACCACATTCTTGGGTCTACTTGAGTCCAATCTCAAGGAAGCCAACAGATGTGAGTGCCGATACAACCTGGAAGTGCTCCAAGCTAGAAGTCTGCCATAGTGAGGTCACGGAAACACCAGGCATGCTGTGTGGGTACACAGAGATTAGTGGCTGGTGTAAAGACACCAGTACTCTCTAGGATCATGGAGAGCCAACAGCTGTCAGGTGGGCCATGAGGTCTCCCTGGGTTTATGTTCCAGGTGGCTAACAACTCACCTCAACGTCATAGTCTGATTATAGCTTAGAGGGGAGGGTCTCTGGGAGAAGTTTGGGAAGAGTGGTTAGGACAACCTTCCCCCAGGGAGTGGTTACTCCAGAGTGTTGTCTTCTCAAATAAGACCCTTTGTTGCATTCCCAGAACTCTGGCACAGAAGCCCTGTCCCCAAAGTTCATTGGCAATCTCCTTTGATCTCATTCTGGAAATGGTATGCTCCATCCTCCTTCCTGGCAGGTCAAACTACCCCATGAATCATCTTATGGACAATGATCTTGTCCGTTTGCTGAGATCAAAGATAGGGCAGAGGCTGCCAATCCAACATCGGTTGCTCGGCTGCAGGCACAAGGACTGATTTCCTCATTTGAAGCCCAAGGCTGGTCATGGCCTCATACAGGGGCCTAGTATTCCTCTCATAGGTAATGACACCAAAATTCCTGGTAGAAATTTGTCTCAGGGATGACTGTCAGCAATCTGGGTATAAATCTGCAGAGAAGCTCCCTTAGGTTGCCTTGTCTCTTGTCCCCGTGTCTCTTTTTGTGTGCAGAGATCAATAGAGTGAGGTTTATCGGGACCATCAATTCAGCTTATTAGACAGTCCCAACATTCCCCTTCCACTACACCTTGTTTTTATCTCTAGTGGGGAACAGCTTGACATTGAGCAAGAGTGAAAATCAAAAGGTAACTTTTATGGCTTAATTTTACAGGGGAAAGTGCCTCTTCCAAAGTCAGAGCTGGGTGTTACACAGTTAAGTGTCCTTTAAAAAGGAGAAGTGAGTGACATTCATGTGGTGTCTTTGCATTGCAATCCTCATGCCCTTCACCACAGAAGTGAATGGGGTAGGGGAACAGAGACATCTATCAGGGTGGTTGGGAGGGTGGCTCTGAGCTATAGTTTGTGTATAGCATGCTCTTAAAGGTCCATGTGTGGAAGGTTTGATGACCAGCTCATGGTGTTATTAGAAAGCAATAAAGCCCTCAGGGTAGGGCCTAGCAGAAGGAAGTTAGGTTATTGATACTGATTCCTGCCTTAGGGTTTTACTGTTGTGAAGAGACATTGTGACCAAGGTGACTCTTATAAAGGACAGCATTTAATTGGACCTGGCTTACAATTTCAGAGGATCAGTTCATTATCATTATGGCGGGAAACATGGCAGCATACAGGCAGACATAGTGTTGGAGGAGCCAAGAGTTCTTTTCTCTATCTTGGTCTAAAGGCAGCCAGAAGACTGGTTTCTTCAGGCAGCCAGGAGTAGGCTCTCTTCCACATTGGGTGGAGTCTGAGAACAGGAACCTCAAAGTCCATCCCCACAGTGTCACACTTCCACACTTCCTCTACCAAGTCCACACCTCCTCCAATAATGCCACACCTCTTAATAGTGCCACTTCCCATGGGCCAAGCATATTCAAATCATACTTCCTGTCCACAATGAGATGAAATGCTTTTCTCTTCTGGCCTCCTCTATGTACACTGCCATGAAGCAACAGGCAAATGACTAAAGGCTGAACTCTAGGGAACCATGAAGCAAATATACCTTTCCTCCCTTTACCTTGACTTCCCACAGGTGTTTGAACAGCAGTGGCAAGCTGACTAACCCTCTGAGAAAACATCTTACCTGCGAAGATGTGGATCAAAGGATACGGTCACTTCATCCTAGAGGACCTAGGTGCTAGATGTACTTATTACTTTTACATACCTGTGACCAAATGACCTAACAGAAATAACACAGGAGAAGAGGGGGTTTGTTTTGACCTCTTATTTCAGAGAGTTCAGCCCCATCGTCATGACAACTGGAGTATGGGGAGGGAGCCACATTCATCTCATGATAGACAGGAAGCAGAGTGTGAGGGAGGCATTTAGGATTAAGTGTAACCTTGAAAGTCAGTGTTCTGCCAACCAGGGACCAAGAATTCAATGGATTAACTTGTGGGGGGCATTTCAGTCAAACCATGAGACTGGATCACCTCAGCAGTGTCCACATGAGGGCAAAGTCTAAAGGGTGAGTGTTGGGCTCACAGGGGAAGTCAGCTGGAGTCTAAGGCAGGCACCCAGAACTAATGTCCATTCTGTCCACAGTCAGGGAAACCTGTGGATCCTATATAAGGACTTGCATCATGGAGGGACTTAATAAGTCAGCCCAATTAGAGTACAGAATGGCCCAAACTGTACAAATTAGCTGGTACTGACAGGGACTGGGCCAGTGGAAGACCAATCATGTCATCATCCCCACATCTTACATCATCTTCCTTTGTGATATTTCTTAGAAGTGTTTCCACTGCAGAGCCCCGGCAGCAACCATATGTTCCTAGTCTGGCAACCTGAAATGCCAATGAGGGCTGTGACCAGCAGATATGAGTATATATTTTGACTGATGCATTTTTTCTTTCTTGTCTCTTTTTATTTTCTTCCCTCAGCAACATAAGCTCTGCTTCAACAATGAATAGAGAGATTGGAAGCATGACTATGTGTATGTGAGGTGGGGAGTGGGGTTAGGAACAATTGGAAAGGAAACTTTATCAACAAGTTGACAGAATTCATTGCTAGGTACTGTGCTGGGCAGTGGTATGGGGCTGTGAGCAAGGCCATTCTCATCTCAGCCATCAGGAAACTTGTGGTTCAGGGGCAGGGTGGCCAGACATTTATAGTGGTGAGGGATGTCCTTGGAATGGTTCATAGTGACAAGGCACTGCTTTGGAGGAAACCAGAGAGTACAGATCATTTTTTCAGTCATTTATTTCAAATGTCTTTGGTTCACTGTACGCATGATGAAAAAACCTTAAGTTTACTCAGCAAAAGACCTCTGGGCAATCTTGTCTTCCTATGTGAAGATGTCTCTGTGTGTGTGTGTGTGTGTGTGTGTGTGTGTGTGTGTGTGTGTGTGAGAGAGAGAGAGAGAGAGAGAGAGAGAGAGAGAGAGAGAGAGAGAGAGCTTGTCCAAGATCACACAGTATGGCGGGCTAAGCTGAGTAGCATGCCCAGGTGCCTCCATCCCTGTGTACTAGCAATGACCCCTTCCTTGCCTGGTTATGCTTCACCTACACCATCTTTTAGGTAGGTGAGAAAGGCCTGAAGTGGGGAGGGAGAAGTATTGTGAGGGACACACACAATCAGGTTCCCAGTAAAAAGGAAAAAGAAGGCTTTGAAGAGATTAGGACATTTGATGGAACAACTTAATGGAGGTTATGAGGAACTGGGACATAAATTCATGGAAAGAAAACACAGGAAAACAAGAGCCTGCTGGTGGAGGGAGGGCCTGGTATTCAAGAGATCTGTGGTGTGCAGATAAGATACAAGATGTGCAGAAAATAAACCCGCTTATGTGCTCTATTTGATGCTCAAAACACTAACTACCTACTATGTGCCAGGTCCTTGTTGAAGATGACAGGGTATCAGAGTTGAAAAACAATCCTTGCTATCACGGTGCGATATTCATTGGCACACAGGGAGAGATTATAAACAATCAAGTGTGGATATGATATGATATATCAGGGATTCTGTTATGTACAGGAGTTTCCCTAGAAAAACTGGTTTGAAAGTCTTTTTTATGAAAATGGTGGTCAATGGAATTTAGTTGTAAAAGAACCATAACATTTTGATTATGGTTGGAGAATGACTACCGGGAGACTAGCTTACAGAGGCCACTATGGCTGTCACAGGGGAAATTTAAATGAGTTTTCTTAAAAGGAGAAATCTGGGTAGCCATGTCCAGAAATAAGGAAAGAGACTTGGGGAAGGTGATTAACTCTCTCTGAAAAACTATAGGTGGGTACAGGAGTCTAGGGCCACAGCCTCACTTACCAGGAAGAACAGTGAACTTGAACCATACAATGACCCCATTGGGAGCTGTCCACTGTACTTGAAGATTTTTTTTTTAAATGTGTTTGATTGTGTATGGCACTACATATTTTAAGGTTTGTTTCTCTTTCTCTTGCTTTCTCTGTCTCTCTCTGTCTCTGTCTCTCTGTCTCTCTCTGTCTCTGTCTCTCTGTCTCTCTGTCTCTCTGTCTCTCTCTCTCTCTGTCTCTCTCTCTCTCTCTCTCTCTCTGTGTGTGTGTGTGTGTGTGTGTGTGTGTGTGTGTGTGTTCATGTGTGCTATATCTATTTGAGTGCCTGAAGAAGCCAGAAGATGATGTGGATTCTGCATTAGACTCTGAGATTCAAACTCAGGTCCTTCAGAAGAGCAGCAAACTCCTGAGCCATCTTTCCAGGCCTGTGTGACACTACTTTTAACATGAACTTAGCAAGCAATGTATGTGTTAGTATTCTCCTGTTCCCCTGCCCAGGGAAGGTTCGGCTGCCTGGTCTTAGTTGCCCATTATAAATAAGTTCTAGCCAACAGAACCACTTGGCCATCTTCCACAAATCTTCTCAATGTTGTTATTGAAATTGCATTCACTGTAGGGAAAGAGGAAAGTATCTTTGGGAACGGTCTGATAAGCTGAAGAATTTCTTCCCTTCTCATTGGTTAGACAGGCTGCTTATCTCCTCTCTAACCACAGCACTGTTCCCTGGGCCCTGTGAGATCTCAGCATGACCAATGTTTAAGAGTCTAGTGAAATCTCCCTCTTCATAGTAGGCTTCCTGACCACTCCCCGGAACAGCTGTCCAGACATCACGATATCCATGTTCCCTGTGCTACTTTGACCTCAACACTTGGAGCAACTTGCTTTCACACTCATCCATTTCTCTTGTCAACATATAAGCCCCATGAGGACAAGGGATTGTCTGTGTCCCGGCACCTATCATCATCCCTACCAGGTATACAAAACTCTACAATACATAGTTATTCCATTATGTACAAGAATAAAAGTGTGCTGTGCCAGTCTGTTCACCTGATGGTTGTATTAAAGTTGTAGTATGAAGTAGATTTGGGGAAAGGCTCAAGTCCTTTCCTTCCCTCACCTCCCTTTGGTGAGAGGGAAGGAGAGCTGGAAATAGAATGGGAGAAGTTTCTGTAAATTTCTGGTAACCATAGAGACAGTGATTTTCGTTTATTAATCTCCTGCTCTTAAGCAGGCTGGGGCCCCATGGTGATTTCTCCAAATTGCTCAGTCTGGTTATCCTGCAGCCTTCCTCATTAAGAAGAACAGGCCCATTCCTATCCTGCAGCACTTTAATTACTGTGAGCAGAAGAACCACGCTCTTACGCTAATTACCGCGTGTTCTAACTTGGCTGCACCACTGCTTTGGAACAATGTAACACGGCCACAAGCCCTAAACCCCTGGAGCCTTCCATGCCAGGTGGTAGGTGTAAGCAGGCAGCTTCCTCCCCAAGCCAGGGGCTCTCTCCTTTCATTCAGCTGTCTTGAAGGTGAGGCTCAGGACCTTCTTGAACAGCTTTTCATTTGAGGCAGGGCAAGCCACCAGCGGGGGTTCCTGCCCATGAAGGCTATGCTTTTGATAGCAAGAATTACCCTTGGGAAGTATGCTCTTCTTGTTGCCTGGCCTCTGTGGCCACTGATTTCATGGCTCTTTTCTTCTCTTCCCATGCAGAAAGACATGTAGCTTCTGTGAGTGCACTTCTGGTCAAGTAAGGGTCTTCTCAATGGCTTCAGGAAGCTGGGAAAATGGACAGTCTGGGGGCAGCGCCTTTCGTGGCCATTTCGTCCTTGGTATGGCCATGAGAAGACCAGAGTTAGAATTCTCTCTCTCTCTCTCTCTCTCTCTCTCTCTCTCTCTCTCTCTCTCTCTCTCTCTCTCTCTCCCTCTCCCTCTCTCTCTCTCTCTCTCTCTCTCTCTCTCTCTCTCTGTGTGTGTGTGTGTGTGACCACTGAATGGCAGATGACTTCTGCTTTAGCCATTAGTAGCTATGAGTGACAGACATTAGGCTTGCTCCTTCTGTCTCATCTGTGTTGGGATTCTGACTTTAACTTCCATTTGGGTCACTGGATGGATGGGATGTGGGGAACACTTCCAAGAGTGAGGAAGAGTGGGTTTAATAGAGTCTCTAGGTGGAGTCACAGCTCTCTCCTAAAGTCAGTCACCTAAGGTCTGACCTTCCTGCCTTTAGAGACACTAAGACTTCCCTTCAGCTGCGTTTTTCATCCTTTGGTTTTGAAATGCTAAGCCATCCTTCCAGCAAATGTTCTGAAAGAAGCCTCCTTTGGCTGTGTGCTATACTAGGTCAAAGCTTCTTACCCTCTGGCTCGTTAACCCATAATAAAGTGTGGGGGTTGTGAAAGATCTGAAAGAGCCAAAGGTTCTGAGTGCACCGAGACAAAAGCTTAGTTCAAAAGTCAAACTCATGAAGAATCGGAGAAGTTTCTGCCGGTGCTGACCTATATATGGCACATAACTTCTCTGCAGCCTTGGTTCTAAACACAGGTACTTTGCAGCCTATATACCAAGGCCATATGACAGCAATGGGTGCTCCCTGAAACAGGCTCAGCTTCAAGGTTGCTGTATGATATAAGTTGCAGTGTTTTACTCTCCATTCAAAGTTTTCAGTTCCCATAGAAATACACTAGTCAATTACAGACAGCAGAACTTCCTGTATCCTGACCACTATGGCTCACACGTAAACTTAGTGAGCCTTTGGATTGTGCTGTATTGAAAAGACAAGCATAAGGAGGTCATTCATATATTAGTTTTCCATTTATCTTTAATAAATGATAAATTTTCTCTATACCCAAAGAATTGTTTTAAGATAATTTTTTGTGATTTATCATCAAAGTTTGATTTAAATACCTGTTTTAAATACCTATATACTCAGTATCACTTAAGATTTCCCAGGTAAGAGGGGCTATGTTTATAAGAAGTCTTAAGAAGCCTTGCGCCAGATGCTCAGGTCCTGCCCCACAGCTGACATGGCCACTAACCCATGTTCATGCTGTTATGGCCAAGCTTTCAGTAGCTTTAGACTTCTGCTGCGTAGGTAGGTCCCATCTTTGGCATACTGGAGATGAGGCCTTGGAGAGAATTGGGGCTCCTGACCACACCAGAAAAGCTGAAGGAGGTTTGGGGATAGACCAGCACCTGGTGTGATCCCAGTGGTGTCCCCAGCAGATCCAAAAGCTCAGCTGTTCTTCTTTCCAGGTGCCGCAACCTCTCATTCCCCGACAGCCTACCAGAGGTGAGCATCGTGTTCATCTTCGTCAACGAGGCACTTTCGGTGCTGCTGCGTTCCATCCACTCAGCCATGGAACGCACGCCATCACACCTGCTCAAGGAGATCATCCTGGTGGACGACAACAGCAGCAACGGTGAGTGCCCGTCCCGTGAGGGCTGATAAGAGTCTTTAGCTTTGGGTTTTCATTTCTCAAGGCTTTTATTGGCTCTTCCATCTAGGGGGTATTGCCACAGTTTCATGATGGTCACTGCTTGGAAAGTCCATGTGCACCCCAGAGGGGCCATGTCTTCAGTGGCTGACCACTGCTTCTCCCAGCATTTCAAAGCAATATGAGGAGATGAGATGTCGTGAATCGACTCCACCTCACATACCATAACTGTTTCCTATGAAGGAAGCATTGTTTCACTAATGGTAGTCACCTTCACTTGGATGATGACATGTAGTTGTTTTGCCATCAAGAGTGAGGATGGTGTTGATGGTGGGGTTGTTGATAGATGTGAACCAAATAAAAGCAATGGAGCTATTAGAAATTTGTGTGAATCCCTCTGATGTCTATTCTTTGTTCCCCGAAAGGCTCAAGCTTGCCTGCAAGTGCCTTATTGAACTATTCTGTGTGTCTTTCTCCAGCCTCCACCAGCAACCTCTATCCATTGGTACATGCTTCACATCCTCTGATTCCCACTCTCATAAGTTCCCAGAACTCTCCAGACTTAAAGATCAGGTGTGCAAAGCTTAGAGACCAGTGCTCTCATCAGGACCATATCCGTTCATGTGCTTATGATAATGTATGACCTTAAATAGTCAGCCATGGTGTGAGCAGTTCACATGTCCTTGCATTGTCTTTCAAGCCTTCTCTGGCGTATGTAGGGAAATTCCTGATGAATCAGTTACTGTAATGAGGTGGGCAATTTTTGATTTGTTATCAATTAAAGCTGAAACATATCAGATAATTGAAATGCCTTTCATCTCAATAAGTGAGTTTTTCTTTTCATTTTTTTTTTGTCTTGAGTTAAGAACCACAGGGACAGAGTTGTGGGTGGATTCAGGAGCTTTCCAAAAAGAACACTTGTGATTCACTTGCTTTGTCTCCCCATGAACACAAAGGAAGGAGACATAAATTATGTGAGAAAGCTGCCAATGTCATTCTGAAGGAGGTGGACATGAGACCCGTAGGAGAGGCCCAGCCCTCATCTCTATTGGTATCCACCTTCACCTCATTGAAGATTCAATGAAAGGACCCTCCAGAGAGCTGTGCACCTACCTCTTAGATCAAATGAGGGAGTGGAGGGATGCCAGAACCTCTCTTCCAGAGGTGAGGGTATTTCCAAATAAAAGATACTCCCAAGTCTCACTCTGATACATTTATCACAGACTAAAGGAAGAGATTCCACTTGACTTTAATCTGTGGAGAGAGCATAGGGATGCTGCACTGGTTTTCTAAGAAATTTAGGTACAGAAAATGTCAGATATGAAAGATTTCTTATGTGAGTTTTTAGAATGTAGACTTTATTCTGTCAATGATGGTGACCATCAGATGGCTTTGGTGAGAGCAGTGAGGGTTGAGCAAAGGAGAAGCTTGTCTGTGCTTTGTGATCCTGGGTGGAGAAAAGGCCTCTGGATGAAGGGACATGGTAAGAAGGCTCCTGGAGAAGGACAGACCGGAAGTCCACGACCAGAACTGAGAACAAGACGTTAGCCTGAGAGATATTACAGAGGAAGAATTGTGGAACCTGCCATGGACAGATGATCCAAATGAAAGCAGGACACTGATGACTTGAAGTTTCAAACGAAGATGATGTAAGGGATGGTGGGCATTGTCCTAGGAGATGGAGGTGACAGAGCAGTGTGCTGGTGCAGTGCTTACTCATGAATGAATGACATACTTTTCATGTATGCCATTCAAACAATACTTGGGAGCTTTCAACCCTATAGGGAGTCCAGTACAGTGAAGTAACTCAGCTGCAGGGGGAGCTACACCCAGATGCATAGGTGACGAAACCACATATCATTCCCAAGTGAGCGTCTGCACCTGCTGTGAGGACTGGAGCAGCATCCCATATCCTGAGTAACGTATTGGCTGTAGTATGTACAGAGTTGCCAGTGGGCTCTGGGTTGTAGCTCACTATTAGCTCACTTGCTTAGCATGTACCAGGCTCCAGGCTTTGTTTTGAAGTGCTAGAAAAATAATTTTTTAAAAGATATTAGCATTAGGGAAGCTGAGATGAGGGTGTATGAAACCATCTTCTACACTCTGGGTTTTTAATTACTTCAAAAGGATGATGTCAAGCCAGATGTGGTGTTGTATGCCTGTAATCCCAGTACTCCAGAGACAGGTGGCTCTTTGGGAGTTCAAGGCTAGCCTGATCTACATTGCAAGTTTCATGCCTGTCAGTATTGTATAATGATACCCTGTCTCAAAATAATAATAATAGTTTTTATAATAATTATAATAATAATAACAACTATTATTATAATATATTCTATATATTATTTTATAATATATTATATATTATTTTATTATATTATATATTTTATTATATTATATATATAATATATAATATATAATAATAATAACTATGATTATTATTATTATAAAACAACCCAAAAGCTCTCCTAAGAGATTCTACCTCTTTAAATTTGAGGCATCAAGGACTGGAAATTACTATTTTTAAAGCACCCTTAACAATCCATAGCTCTAACCTGGATATTCATAGCCTGGATGAATGGTCCAAATGTGCCTCCACTCTCTACCCAGTAAGGTCACTGTGCTGGGAGACAGGCATTTAAAGAGAAGAGCAGAGAGTAAGAACCCAGAGGCTTAAGAGAGTGTTGGAGGTGAGCTAGTCAGGATCTGGAAGGAGAAGGTGGGCAGTGACAGGTGTGGCAGCGTAGGAACCACAGAGAATCAGGAGCCAGTGGTCTCCCCAGACAGTCAAGTTTTCTGGAAAGAAAGAGCTACAGGTTGTCCAAACCCACAGGCAGGTAGATGATAAAAAGTCAGAGAAATCCAGGGTCTGGGAAATCTGGGCTCTGGAAGCCTTGATAAATAGCAGTGGTCATCCAAGGGTGGGGCTGTGGATGAAAAGCCATGTGCGGAGGGGAAAGCAGGGAGGGGGAGTTCTCTATGAGGGATTCGACTCCAAGGGAGCATCACCAGCTAAGGCAAGGAGCTGGAGCAGTGCTTCTCAAAAGTAAACATTCACAGCAGCAGCATCTACAGCAGGAAGTAAGCTTCCGTCTGACCCAGGATAACACGCCCACTCATGCCCCTGCACACACCTCCCTGGACTGAAGCAGAACTTCTAAGAAACAATACCTACTCTTTCATGGCACAAACCTTTCTGCCATTTCCCATTGTATTCTGTGCTGTGGTGTTTAATGTTATTGTATTTTGTTTTATTCTTTCTCTATCAGAGGTAGGCTGCTCTCAAGATCCTGAGTGCATATCAAAAGCACTTCTGTGAACTTGGGGAGCTGGGGGTCCAGGTCATTTCTGTAGTGATTCTGTAGTGATGGGTCTGAAGAGGGGGCCCAAGACCCTGGAGTCAGAGTCTCTGAACTCTATAGAAGCAGGAGAGGATGTGTCTGGGGTGGAGATACCAAAGAGAACAAAGGGCGTGTCTGTTCACCAGTCCATACACAGAGAATGAAGAGGCAGCAGAGGCCATAGAGGACATCACAGCCTTAGGCTTATTCCTAGCACCCTGTGGCCAGCAGGGGTCCAAGACTAGAGTTCCCTGTGTAGAATGAGACAGGAAGGTGACCAGCAGAGAGGCAGTCTGGTAAAGGGATAAGAGAGACACCCTAAGGAATGGTGCACCCCTGGTCTGATGCTTCAGCCTGACCCAGTGGCTGCACCTCTACCCTCAGCAGCCTCTGTCTGGGGAGCTACTCCTGTCAGATATCATGTCACCAAGACTGTCACAAGTTCATCAGATGGACTCACTTCAGCTCCGCCAACACTGCAGGAGTCTGACCTATCAGGTGGAGTCCTTGCATTAAGTATAAAGCATAGAGGAAGGAGACAGATCCCCTTTGGTCACTTAGCATTGGTTTTCTTACGTCCCCCATGGGGAACTTTAGACACTCCTTGCCCTGTCTGTCTGACAAAACCCCTGAAAACAGCAAGGGTCAAGGAAAGCAAAGGTTTTGTGGAAGTGACAGAGAGCTAAGGGAACTAGGGACAGGTAAAAGAGGCAATAAAACCATGGCACAGCTGTTGGAGGTGACAGGTCACGGTGTAAAGGTGGCTCACCATGATGGGAAAGCACAGGGCTGGACATTCCGCCAGCTTGGCAGTTCGAGCTCTTTCTAGCATCTCGGTGCTAGTGTGTTCTTAACCTGTGTGAACCCTATTCTCCTTATCTGTAAAATTGAGATGTTTAATTCCTACCTCTGGGATTGTTCAGAGTCTTGGAAGAGATAAGAGTTGATGGAAGAATTTGGGCTTTAAAATTACTAAATTAAGCAGTGCAGGGCTGTGGGAATGGTTTCCTCAGAGAGCCAGGGTCTTTGTGTGTGCTGAGACCTCCTCTCCCCACCTTCTCTGCTGCAGTCTGGGCTTCCTCAAACAGAGAGAGAAAAGGCCAATCATGCTTCCTCACCTACATCTCCACTGTTAGCTTCCTCCGAGGGCAGGGCTTGAGCCTCTGCCAGCAGTCCTGTGGAAGAGCCTCCGTTCATCTGCTCAGCTGCTTCCTCCCCCAACTCTGCTTCTCCAGAGACCAGCTTCTGCTTAGGATGCTGTCACTCCCTGCAGCAGTCTTAAATGCCAGTGTTTACTTGTGATTAACAGTATGGAGATTTATTCCTGCCTCAGGACATTGATATGTGCTTGCATTCCACCGGACACATTCTTACCCATGCCTCGTACTTTGCTTTATTGTCTCTTTGGGGCTTCTCTCAAGTACACCTTCTTACAGGGGCTGTCAGTGACCTGTACTGTTTAAATGGCAGCCCTTGTCCATGCTTCCCATCATTCTGCAGCCTCTCTACTTTCTTTCCCTCTGAAACACTTATTGCCCTCTGGTGGACTGAGCTTAGCTGCTCCCTCTCACCAATTTATCTGTATGCTACAACACGCATACACACCTCTCTCTCTCTCTCTCTCTCTCTCTCTCTCTCTCTCTCTCTCACACACACACACACACACACACTATACCACATCACATCACACCATATACCACACACATACATACCACACAAAAACACATACACACACATCACACCATACCACATAGACATAGACATACCACACCAGACACACAGGCACACCTCTCTCTCTCTCTCTCTCTCTCTCTCTCTCTCACACACACACACACACACACACACACACACTATACCACATCACATCACACCATATACCACACACATATATACCACACAAAAACACATACACACACATCACACCATACCACATAGACATAGACATACCACACCAGACACACAGGCACACCTCTCTCTCTCTCTCTCTCTCTCTCTCTCTCTCTCTCTCTCTCTCACACACACACACACACAAACAACATCACACCACACACACACACACCACACCACACACACAGAGGAGAGAGAGAGAGAGAGAGAGAGAGAGAGAGAGAGAGAGAGAGAACTGTTCCATGTGAAAGCTCCAGGAATATGAAGCATCTTTGCCACAACTGCCTCCCCTGTGTGAGGACTGGTACGTAGTACTTGAAAGGATTTGATGCATGGGTTTGATGAAAGGATGAGTGAATCTGCTATCTGAACATCTAGAGTCTGCCTGGTGCCACTGGCAACCTCTGTCCCCATGTCTAAGTGTTGTTCTTCTTCATGGTGCAGTACCAAAGGCTGCTGGGCCAGGCTCAGATTCCCTAGAGCAGGCACAGGGATGGAGCAGAGCCTCTTGCTGCAACCCGGGAATAGAGCATGAGCACAGGTGGAGGATGGAATGCAGAGCAGGAAGGGGCCTTTCCCAGCATATCCTGAAGTTAGTGCCTGTCCTCAGCACCAGAGGACCACCAAGATTCCATGCCTTGGTCAGTGTAACTCATCTCCTGCAAGGAGTCCTCATGATCAGCCACAGCCCGCAGCTCAGCTCTACAACTCTTTTTTTAAATTGGATATTTTATTTACAATTCAGATGTTATCTCCTTACCCCATTCCCCCTACCCACCCAGGAACCCTCTATTTCATCCCCCCTCCTCCTGCTTCAATGAGGCTGTGCCCCCACCTACCCCCCCACTCTCACCTCCCCACCCTCAAATTCCCCCACACATGGTGTCCAGCCTTCATGGAACCAAAGATCTCCTCTCCCACCTATGCCCGACAGGGCCATCTTCCCCTACATATACAGCTGGAGCCATGGGTCCCTCCCTATGTGCTCCCAGGCTGGTGGTTTAGACCCTGGGAGCTCTTGTTGGTTGATATTGTTGCTCCCCCCATGGGGCTGCAAACCCTTTCAACTCCTTCAGTCTTCACTCTAACTCCTCCATTGGGAACCCCTTGATCAGTTCAATGGGCTCTATAACTCTTAAACCCACAATTCCAGGCCTTTGTGCCTCTTCACTATCTCAAGGAAATGACGGGAACAAGCTCTGAGACCCCTGGGCTTTGCAGTGAGTGGCAGTGGGCCAGTGCCTTCGACTGTCGCTGGCATTATCACCTTGGGCTTCCAGTAGAATGGGACCCCCAAAGTTTTCATCCAATGCAGTTATTGCTTCTTTTTATTCACTCATTCATTGGTTCCCTCAGCAAGTTTCAAATCATGTGACTCTGTGATCTTATTCATGCCCCACAGTATCCCAGTCCTGGAATACTGTGGTTCTGAGCCAGGTTCTGGTGAACATGAATCCTTTGGGTCCCCTCACCAGCCATTCAGCTAGCATATCCCACAGCTTCACTACCCCCACTTCCAACAAACAAACTACAAAATAGGCTTCTTCCATAGACTCTGTTAGTCTCATTTATGAATTCAGGTCCTCTTTTGATAAACAGAAAAAAAATCATATGCCCTTCTTTCCTGCCTCTTGAAATTTCAAAGTTAATCTTTATTTTGTTACTAAGAACATCAAAGGGATGGTAATGTCAAGTCCTCTTTTAAGAATCCCTTTCCCTGGAGGCTTCAATCTGCTCTTGACTTGGCAGACACTTGCTCAGCCTCCATCCATCCCCAGCACTTGCTCTCTGCTTCTGCTTGCAGACTGGAGAGAGGTGGCTTTAGCATGTCCAGGACTCTGGGGCTTTGGTGGTCCTGTCCCTCTCTGCCAGTCTTTGATCATCCTTGCTTGTGAATCTAGTCTTCATACTGGCCATTTTCACATGAAGTCTTTTATATTTGCTGCCAGGAGAAGACATAGAACTAGGTTAAGATTTAAGTGACAAGCAGGATGGAGCTGTCCCCTTGTGTCATAATGACAGACAGACCACCAAGAATCTACAGACTCAGAATCAGTCCATCAACCTTAGCTGATTCCCTGAGTGAATTTGCATATTGCTATGACCAGCTACTTTAGAGATCAGTTTATGAGAGGGGTAGGAGAGTTTACTCACAGTTTGATGGCAGCCCATCCTGTGGGGACCCTTGGCAGCAGCAGCATGAGGCTAGTCACAATGCATCTATGGTTAGGGAGCAAAGAGAGATGGATGTTAGCTCTCAACTTACATTTTCCTTCTTATTCAACCAAGGCCCCAGCCCAAAGGCTGGTGCCACTCACATGTGAGATGGGTCTGCCCTCTTCAATTAAGCCTATCTAACATTACCCTCACAGACACACCTAGAAGTGTTTCCATGGTGATTTTAAATCCAGCCAAGGTGACGGTGATGATAAACCATCACAGTGGCTCTTGGAAGGAAGCTGAGACTACAGAGGACAGAAGAAGCCTTCAGTGCCCCTGTGTACACGGCAGAACCAGGCTGCAGTCCTGTCTTCTCACCCCAGTCAAAGCTCCCTCTGACTCCACAGTTGTCTCCTTACTCAGTTCCTGCTCCAGTTCTTCTGTCTTCATCCTGTGTGAGCATGGCTGCCCAGGGCAAGGCAACCCTGGGCTGGGTTTTAGTGCTTGAACATGCGGGCAACATAGCTGTCTTGTGGGAATGAGAGACCCCTACCATCTTTGTTCCAAGATTTAATAATCAAAAGTAGGCCCATTTGCTTCCACAAAGCTGTTCTTCATTTTGCATCCCACAGAACTGTCTGGATGAGGGAGCGTCTCAGTGTTCCCATGTCCCTCCCAACCACACTGTGTCTTAGCTGGGCATAAATGGCAGCCCTAAATGCTATTTAGAAAGAGATGAACCAAGGTAGGCAGGTTAAGAGCAACCCAGCATGGGTCACCCCAGGACCTTTATGTGTAGCTTGTGGGAATCACTTGGCCAATTTGCAGATAAAAGAGTAGCTACAATAGCCCCAAGATACACATAGGCAATAAAACTAAGTTTTACAGGTTAACAAGAAACAAGGGTGTGCAGGGCCCATGGCCACACAACCAAGAAGAATGGATAAGGAAACCCAACTTTTTGGCCTTGATATCTCTTTCTACTATTCTACTTGGGTAATTTGATGGTTATGTCTGGACAGCCAAGATTCTCGACACTTCCAGAGGAGGATAGATCAGATCTAAAGTGATAGCCACACATCTGAAAAAGGTTGGCCTGTGCTCTGAAGCTCCAACATGGACTAGGACCTCAGTCTCTTCCTAGATACAGGATGGCTAGAATCCAGAATCAGCTAAGTGACCTTCAGACTGGGTCCTTCTGAGGCACACACCCCCATCCCCCACCTCATGGAGCTCTTCTCTGTGCCAGTGCCATTTTAAGTGTATTCCATAAATTAATCATGCCCTATGATAGTGGTAAGAGTCACCATCAGTGTGACTTTATATAACAAGCCAACAGGCACAGAGAAGCAAAGTGACTTTTTTCAAAGTCACACAGAGGTGAGAATGGAACCCAGGCTGCATGGCTTCAGAGCCTATGTTCTCGCCCATTGGGCAGGCTGCCTGCCATGCCCCGTAGTGCTCTGACTCCAAAGTACTCGTGTGACCTTTGTTCCCATTCTCTAATTCCACTCCCTCGGGAGAGAGCAAAGCTTTGCAGCAAAGTAAGAGAAATGAGGAACATGAGAAAAAATGGGCTGTCTCCTGCACTGCAGCCTTACTGGGTTCTGTAAGGAGAGGCGCGTGACACAGATGCTTTGCAAGTCTATGGAATAGTTAGTGACCATGGGTAACCTTGTGAACTTTGAATTAGAAAAACATTGGTGTGTGTGTGTGTGTGTGTGTGTGTGTGTGTGTGTGTCTGTTTCCATGGGTTTGAGTGCAGTGTGTGTGTACAACTGCTTGCATGTCTGTGTATATATGGTTAGGTATTCGTGTGCATGTCTGGGCATGCTATGCATAGATGTGTATGCCTGTGTGAGTGCTTTTGTGTGGGTGAGCCCCTATATACACACAATCATTCAGTAGTAAGCATGTGTGTACATGTAATCAGTGGTGTGCAGGGCCCCACAAACAGTGGATTAAGCCCTGTCCCTGCTTTTCACCACCTATATTCACCTTCAAATCCAGATGGATAACAAGTGATTGTGAGTCACTGTCACTTTCCACAACTGGTAAGATAGTCACCAAGTAATGACGAAGTAGAACCCTTATTCCTGAGTTCCTTGCTGTCAGCTGCTGGGTCACCTTTCATCTTCTTGGAAAATCCCCACCATCCTTTGGCCCAGAGCCTGCCTAATCATTGTTTAATGTTTCAAAGATGCTGGCCTACATAAGAGATACTCATTCTGGGCCATAAAACCACCAACAGCTTTGCATGCAGCTGGAATAATTGCAAAAATTAAAAAAAAAAAATCAGAGGCAAAAAAACCAGTCCTGTAGTCTTGTGCTTTATGAAGCTTAGAAAATCCCATGTAGCTAATTAAATTACAACTAAGATTCAGACAGCTTAAAGGTGTTTACACAGCCAGCCATGTAAGCGGTAAGCCTGTCTTCACTGGTCTGCTTCAGGCTAAGGCACCTTGTTGCTACCTATCACCATCTTTTCTCCAGCGAGACCAGGCTTACCCATGCCCAGCACTGGCAGTGGCCCTCCAGTAATCTCGAGGTTCAGGCAGTGAGACACCATGTTCTGCAAGAGTCCAGTTGCTGCCTAGAATTGCTTCTGACTACTGCATTGTTCATCGGAAGTCTGGAGAATGACTCCATGTGATAGTTAATATTAGATGTCGATTTGACAGGATCTACAATCTCCTCTGGGCATGCCTGTGAGGGAATTTCTACATCAGGTTCAATGTGGTGCACAAATGCAAACTAAAATTTGGGCAACATACTCCCATGGAGTGGGGAAGCCAGACTGAATATGAAAAACACAAGCCTAGATCAGCATCTGCTTCCTGCTGCCCGCTGCCTGCTGCCTACTACCAAGTGCCATGTGAGCAAATGCCTTCAGCTCCTGCCATCATGACTTTTCTGTTATGATATCCTGAACCCTCAAAGAGTGAGCCAAGGGAGCCCTTCCTTCCTTAAGCTGACTCGGTCAAGTATGTTGTAGCAGCCATGACCAAAGTAACAAAGACACACCTAGACTCATCCACAGAGCCTGTCCTCTGCTGCCATCTGGCCTGCATTTCCAAGCCATTACCTTAGTGACAGATGTTACTCTTGAGCTGCTAGTTACTCCAGGTAGCACACACCTGTCTTCCTCTACTGACTAAAGCCCTATCCCAGGCCTAGGGCCTGCCATGGCCAGTGGTTCTGAGTTGAGCGAGATTCAGACACATACCCCTCATGCACTCAACTGTGACAGTTTATCTCAGAACTGTCATCTGTGTTTCTTCACATGGTACCTTCACCTGACACTCAGAACAGGGTCATGTGGGAGATGAAATGGATCCCATACCGTGCTTGCTAACCTGTTCCATGAGCCTGCCACAGAAGTGCCTCTGTAACGTACACCAAGGTCAGCAGCCCACCAGCCCTGACCTCTGCAGAGAGAAGCCACAGCCTCTTAGCAATGGGTGACCTGATGGAGATGTAGCTGCTGCTGGGTAGGGTCTCTGGACATGCTGCTGTCAAGCTTCTCCACTTGATCTGTGTGCTAAACTTTCTGCCAGTTTTATTACCAATCCAGTTCCTTGCTGGAGTGTGGAGTGGAACTTCTCATTGATACCTCCCTCATCCTCTTCACTGGGCTCCAGCTCCTTACCTTACCTGGTCCTGGCTAACTCTTTCTCCAGAGGGCTGGAATCTGTTTTCTGTATAACCAGACTAGACCCCTGTTCCCCCAGGCTCTGATCCATCTGTGCTTGTGTATCCTGAAGGGAACACCCTTAGTTAGGGATACTGGGATATGTGGAACCCTGAGGATACTGCCTGTTTACCAGCCCAGCCTCAGTTTCCCTACCTCAGGCTTGCATATTTCTACCATCTCCTCTGTTCTCATCAATCACTGGGCTGAAGTCCAGACACTCCTCAATAGTACCAGCCTGGTATAGTCTCCACGGGTAGCTCATTGCCTTCTTTGGCCTCGTTCTCTTATAAAGTTAATTGTCTTAGGGAGTCAGGGCTCCCTGGCATACTTCCTGACAATGCCTGGAGGATGAAGCACCTGCTTCTCAGCTAATGAACACCCCATGAGCCAGCTACATCAAGATGGCCTGGACCACTTTGTTTATAGACTAGCCAAGGTGACCAGTTTTGGATAAACAAAGCTGGCAGGAATCAGAAAAAGGCTCTCCTACTCTGGTCAGCTGCCTGACCATCTGTCAGAGAGGAAATTCTTGGAACTGAAGCACAGAAGTGTGGGAGTGATGGGGAAAGCTGCTTCCCTGCCTGCAGGTAAGGGAGCCTGATGCTGGCAGCTGGGAGTCAAGCTGTCCCTAAAAGAGGCCCTTGGGAACCCCTCCAGGAACCAAGTAACCGCCATAGAAAAGGACTCTTTGTCCTTCTTGGCCTGGAGCTTATCTTGCTCGGCAGCTGGAAATGACAAATCCTGGTGCTGAAAATTATACAGGAAATTTGGGACACTCCTTGGGGTTCTCTTCTGCTTCCCCATGACTCAAAAAGGGCTCCAAACCAAACCAGTAAAACACTTCCTACTTGCTGAGGTTTGGCTGTGGCCCCCAAAGTTCTCGAAAGAAACTTAATCCCCAGTGTGACTGTGTTGAGAGGTGACACCTGTAAGAAACAATTAGGTCACAGGGCTCTGCTGTCTCATGTAGATTAATGATGTCGCTAATGTTCTGGATTATCCTTGAGAGTTATCACAAGAGTGGGTCCTGATAAGAGTTCGTTTGGTTGCTGTGTTATCTACTTTCCATTACTGTCAGGAAATACCCAAGGTAATCAGCTAATAGAGAAAAAAGTTGAGCTTCGTGTGGTGGTGTAAGCCTGTAGAGGTTAAGAAAGTAGGGGTCTCTGTGAGGTAGAGGCCAGCCTGGGCTACACAGTGAGACCTCCTTCAGGAGGGAGGAAGAGGGGGAAAGGAAAAGAAATGGAAGGAGGAAGAGGGTAGTGTATGGAGAAAAATTCACCTCATGGCTAGACTATAAAATTAAGGGGCCCACTAAGCATTTCTAATACCTGCAAGTCCTTGTACTAGGCCCCACCTATTGAAGTTTCCATCACTTTTCTTTCGCTCAGACGGGGAACCTTCCAAAGACATTTTAAGTCTAAACCTCGGCAATCAGTGGTCCACACCCCTCTTTGCTAGGCAACAAGAAGGTTCTCTGTAATTGAGCTGTGGCTCCTTAATCATGATCTTCAGAGCCCAAAGAACATTCCAGTTCTCTATAAATTACCTTGACTCAAGGATTTTATTACTGCATCCAGAACCAGATGGAAACATTATTGACACCAAACCTTTGGAATATTGAAGTTTCGGGAAAGGTTGCTCCAAGTCATGCAGTGACCCTGTGTGACCTTTAGTAACATCAGGATCTGTGTGGGGAAAAAAAAAAAAAAAAAAAAAAAAAAAAAAAAAGTGGTTCCTGTCACCACCCCAGCTCCCACACTTTTCTGCATGGAAAACTTTTTGAGCTCTAAGAAGAGAAGCAACCCTCTTGTTTGATGAACTGGGGTTGTGCCGGTGGCAGAACAAAGGCTGGGGAGGCTAAGGCTGGCACAAGTGATAGGGCTGAGATCCCTCTAGTAAGTAAGTGCCCTTCTAGGCTGCATCTCAGTGCAAGTCTTCCATTACCAGGCTTACAACTTTGTTTAATCAAGGGCCCATTCTAACTCTCAAGGGCCCTAAGTTAGAGGACAAACAAAATTTTTCTAATAGTCCTTGATCTGCCTGCTCAGGCCCACAGGGACTTTCCACTCTTTCTACTCCATTCATTTACATGAATTCATTCAAAAATGGAAGAACAACCAGGTTCCAAGAGGAGGAGGCAGTTGTGAGCCAGAATTAAGCTTCTTCCAAGCATCCATTCTCTTACCTGGGAACACATAAACACAGGGCAGGTACAATGGGTCTCATGGTCTTGTCACAGATGCTCACACGGTGGCTCAGGAAAGCTGCAGCTGATACTCCCAGACAGGGACGGCCAACACTGGATTTATCTCTGGAACCTGAGGGCTTAAGCTCATCTCTATACTCTAGGGTTCTATGTTACCCACCAAGACTTGCTGGGGTGTATGGGTGAGGGAAGGGAGTCTGTTATGAGTCTGGAGGATGTGGAGATTGGTGAATCAAACAAGAAGCCCATGGTCAGCTAGGGGAGGCAGCCGGTGATGATTTCCTCCCATCATAGTCCCCAGGACATGCCCATTTGTCCACATGCTTATGTTCTGTGGGCTGAACAAACCACGTACGTGGGTCAAATGCTGCCCTCTCCTACCAGCCCACAGCTTCTTCCACCTGGACTCCCACAGAGAGAAACAGAAGCATCTTTTGAAATGCTATTTATCTCAGGCATCCCTCTCACCCTCTCTCCATGTCTATAATTGCTTGTTTTGCACATCTCAGAAAATAGCCACCCCAGACACCCGACAGAATTAGACACTCCTTCACAGCATCACTTTGTTGTATGTACAGTTTGAAGGCATTGGCAGGCAGTGGTCCAGAGAGGTCCCTATTTTAGAAAAGAACAGGGTCTTATGACCACAGGATGGGCTGTGTCCCTAGGCTATGGGCTCAGATTCCAGTCTTGGGACCTTGGAGCCAACAGAAAGCAACAACACAGGGAGAATATTCCTAGGCTCATGCTTCTACCCACTGGAGAAAGAAGCCTAAGTTAGCTCTTTATAAACCCACATCTTTAAACCCTTCCTTCCAGGGTGCATTTGATGGGTGACAGAAATGAATTAGAAATTAGATCAGGGCTGAGCATTTACATGGGCCCCGAGCCAAATGGCAATTAAAACGAGTATCTCGGCAGGGTCGATGGCAAAGGCAAGGCTCCCAGCCTTCCTTGGCTGAGTATGCTGACCTGAGTCTTAGAGAACTGATCAATGGACCCAGCAATAGATCAGGAGGTGGAGAGAGGTCTCTTCACCCAGGTGGTGGGAGGAATTAACTTGTCACCAAACGATATTCATTGATGCAACCAGAGAGTCCAGCAAAATAGAACAGATTCTAACACCAGGCTGTCCAGTGGCAGCATCAGCCACCCACTTCAGCCTGTAGATACCAAAGAAAGGAAAGAAAGGCTTCAGCCCAAGTTGCTGGCCCTGTCCTGGGGACTGGTTATGTCTGTGAGCTTGCCCAAGTTGTCAAATTTCATTTGGCTTCAAAATGAGAACTAATATAGGGAATCCAAGCAAACAGAGTTGTTTGCTGAGTGTTTCTAGCTGGCCTGCTCGGGCGTGAGGCTGAGAAATTGGCTCAAGTGATTTTATTTTCTTTGAAAAGAGCACTCAAGGTTGTTGCCTGATTTTTCTGAAGTGACTTCCCACAGTCTTGGGTGGCTGATTACTGCCCTCTGGCCCTTCACACTCTGTATTCCTGTGAGGAATTGAAAACAGGGGTGGGTAAGATGACTTTTGATGAATTCCCAAATGTGGCACATTTCATTCCCCTCCTTCGTTGTTATCAGACAGTGCATGGATGCACAGGTAGGTGGGTCCATGAGATAATGAGCCTGTGCGTGCATAGGGGAATGAGTGCCTGGATACACAGGTACGTGTGTGAGTGCATGGATACACAGGTACGTGTGTGAGTGCATGGATACACAGGTACGTGTGTGAGTGCATGGATATGTTGGTGTGTGGGTGTGTGGGCGCATGGGTGAAGATACAAGAATGGACTTAGTGTTTTCAATTTCATGCTATAGGTATTTTTCTGCCCATTTTAGAGATGAAAGGGCTGAGTGCCCAAGTTACTAAATGAGTGGCTAAGTTTCTCTCTGTAAGATAGTAGCAGAGCTGAACCTTAGCCTTATATTTTTCAACACCAAGCTCAATATATCCCTCCTTTCTTTCTTATATTTCCCACTCAAATTAAAAACAAACGAGTGCTTGCCTAGTATCTTGGTACTGCCTCGTGGGGGTTGGAGACACTGCCTGTACGAGTAGATGGCAAGGAGTTCCTGTTTCCCACTCAATACATATTTACCCATCCTTGTCAGCAGAATTCTAATGCGGTCCTGTGGGATTCCCAGCACTGGGATAGACTCCTCCCAGGGCTCCAAGAGAGCTGTTCAGTCAAATACTACCCCGGTGTTGCTGACATAACAGGTGTCCTCCTTTAGTTGGGTGGATATGAAGGTCCTCCAGTGGTGGCAGAAGGAAGTATGCTCTGGTGGCCTTAAGCAAACATAACTCTGTGCCATGACATGCCTGCAGGAGATAGGTAGCTGAAGGCAGCCTGAAGGTGTTGAAGGGAACATCCAGCCAAGAGCCAACAGGAAGCAGGAAGAGCCTTCTAATACAAAGAAGTGAATTTGACCAACAGCCAATCTGACTGGTGGACAACCCTGAGTCCCAGATGAGAACCAGCACTACCAACACCTTGAGTTCAGCTCAGAGAGTCTCTGAGCAGAGACCCTGCCAGGCACCATCTGCACTACAAACTACAGAAACCAGGAGACAATGAGTGTGCTTTGCTTTCAGCTGCTAAGTGTGTGGTATGCCAGACCAGTGCACTATATGTGAGCAATCTGAGGCCTGGAGCAGGTGATAGGCAAAACACAAATAGTGATGGATCATGTTAAATGCCCTAATAGGAAATAATCAAGGTGTGTGTGTGTGTGTGTGTGTGTGTGTGTGTGTGTGTCCGGGTGGCTGGTGTAGGGCATGCTTTAGGCTACAGGGATAGAAAAACCTTTGGTCCAGGATTTCAGACTGAGGGAATAGCACCAGTAGAGACCCTGAGGTGGGAGGGAGCCTGGCATGATGTCAGAACCATGAGGTATTAAGACAAAGGAAGGAAAGAAGGAAGGAAGGAAGGAAGGAAGGAAGGAAGGAAGGAAGGAAGGAAGGAAGGAAGGAAAAAAGGAAGGAAGGAAAAAAGGAAGGAAGGAAAAAAGGAAGGAAGGAAGGAAGGAAGGAAGGAAAAAAGGAAGGAAGGAAGGAAGGAAGGAAGGAAGGAAGGAAGGAAGGAAGGAAGGAAGGAAGGAAGGGGATAGTGTGGATGGTTCACGCAGGTCCCCATGGCATGAGCAGCTCTAGTGAGCTCTCTATTTGGAAGACTGGAATGCATGGCTGCAGCAGCATTTAGAAGGCTGTCACGTACTTGGGTAAAGCATTACAGTGGGACTCTGATGACTGAAGGGGAGGAGCAAGGATGAATCTGCTAATAGAGTGAGTGACAGGGGTGAAGCATTGGAAAGATTTGAAAACTCATCCCAGGTTTCTCACTGGCGATGTGCGGAACACAGGTGCCATCTACCAAGATGGGGGACCCTATGGGAGAGCATCAAGTTGGAGAGTGACATTAAGTGTCAACTTTGGTCTCTGCTGAATATGATCTGACTACTAGACCTCTGAGGGGAGGTCTTAGTGGACACTGTAGTCTGCAGAGATGGGACTCAGGTTCAGAGAGGGGTAGGAACTGTCTATGGTTGTAAGGGTGTGCAAGTATATCATAAACAATCTATGAAGAACAGCAGAACATCCCCACTTTCACACAGCAAAACTTCAAGAAACCAGCCTAGACCTCTGACATAGCCATCTTCCTGGTCCCTCTGCTCCTGTCTGGGAGCCTGAGTAGGGAGGCCAGTGGAAGGGATGGAAACTTCTGGAAAGAATGGTGAGTTCAGGAAGGAATGAAGGGGAAGCTTCCAGAAGGAGCGGGGGTATCAGGGAGAGTGGCTCTGATGGGAGGTGGCACCTTAGCCAGCTTTTTACTCCTGGGCTGGTGGTAAGATATACCGAGAACTGAAGGACATGAACTTGAAATTGCAGTCTAACTTGGTGAAAGGGCCTGGTGAACAGAGGAAAATGTATGTGAACACCAAATTTTGTATAGGACAATCAAATTCCTAATTAAAACCACCCCTGAGATCAAACAGCCTCTCAGAGAGAGATAGGATGGCCTGTGAATCCTAATGGGGTCATTATCTCTCTAGGTGGAGCCTGGGCCAGTCTATGGCTTCTCCACTGGACCACTAGATCCAGGTAGGGTATGTATAACCAAAAAGTTTCCCATAGGAATCCTGAGAAGCGGGCTCTGGACAGATGGAAGGTAGCCACTTAGGAAGTCTAGGCCACATATGAGGTTGGCTCAGCATCTCTAGTTTTCCCTTGGAGGAGCCACTCCCCCAGAAGCATGCCTAAGATGTGGGCTTTGTTAGGGGAATTAGAGATAAACTTTCAGGGTGAGAAAACAAGATTAAGGAGGGGTACAGCAAGTAAGAGCCTTTCTATTACCTTCCCTGTGAGTGGAGATCTATTGTACAGGAAATTCTGGTGTAAAATACATGCACAGATTACCCCTGCTGAGAGGTAAGGGAGCTGGGATATGTGCCACTTCTCTTTTGTTGAGGTTGAAGGCTCTCAAGAGTATCAATTTTAAGACGGATCTTTTACTAAAGTGTCAGCTGAGCAAGAACATAAGGACCTGAGTTTGAATCTCCAGCCATGTAAAGTGAGCTCACCACAGTGTTTGTAAAACCAGCAGGTAGGAAAAGAATCTATGAGTCTTGCTGGGGCAGGCCCACTCAGTGAGCTCTGGGCTCAGTGACAGACCCTGTCTCAAAGCCTAAGGTGGGGAGCAGTTAAAAAAAGCTCACCATGTCAGCTCTGGCCTGGCTTACACATCTCCACAGTGTACCTACCGTAACACATGAACACACACCTATACCACACATACACAGTTTATCTCTTCCCTTCAGCCCCCCAGTTGCCAAGAGCAGATTTTTGTGGTTTTAAATAAGGCCTATGAACAATGGTCCTGATAATAAGATGTGACAGTGGAGATACAGAAGGCAGGAGGCTTCACAGATATGGCTGTCCATTATAGCACTTGGTACAAGTACCGTGGTGCCTATTGCAGGAGTGTGTGGGGTATGTGCACATGTGTGTGTGTGTGTGTGTGTGTGTGTGTGTGTGTGTGTGTGTGTGTGAAAGAAAGAGAGACAGAGAGACAAAGACACAGAGAGAAACTGACAAAGATAAAGAGACAGAGAAACATAAAGACATACAGACAGAGAAACACACAGAAAGACATAGAAATACGCACAAATATAGAAAGAGAGAGATACAGATACACAGATGTTGAGGTGTTGAGCCTACAGACATTCACACATGCTGAGAAGTTTCTCTGCCCCTGAGTACATATATCCCCAGTCCTTTC
Organism: Arvicanthis niloticus; assembly: GCF_011762505.2. NCBI lineage: Eukaryota > Metazoa > Chordata > Mammalia > Rodentia > Muridae > Arvicanthis > Arvicanthis niloticus. Next base: position 79,360,804 of record NC_047658.1, on the reverse strand, counting down.
TCTCTCTCGTCCTTCCTCCCTCCCTTCCTCCTTCCTTCCTTCTCTTTCTTCCTTCTCCCCCTCCTTTCTTCCTTTCTTCCTTCCTCTGCCCTCTTTTTCTGAAAATAAGTTGCCCAGGCTAGCTTTGAACTCACTGTATAGTCCAGACCAGCCTTGAAGTTTTGACCCTTGTACTTTAGCCTCCCGAGTAGCTGAGATTTCAGGCCTGTGCCACCAGGCCTTGGTTTGGGGATGTTTTTCAAACCTACATTTCTAAAAGGTCTGTAATATTGACTCTGTATGAATGCAGTTAGGCCAGCCACAAGGCATGCTAGAACTTCTGCAGCTGGCTAAAGCTTTTGCTGAGGTTAGGAAAGTCCAGGATGCCTAGGTGGAGTGTCTCCTGCCTTCAGAGCTTGGAGACCTGAACGATATGAGTCTGTTTATCTGCCCAGTGGATCCATCAGAGAGACAGAGAACCTGCAGGAAGCTTGGAGTTGGTTAGACAGGCTGGCGTTAGGGATCAAAGCTCCAGGGACCTGCATCTTGGAAGCACAATGCCAGTTGGCAGAACTCAAGAACAAGGATAAGATTAGGTCTGTAGAAAACGCTGGCAAACTCAGACAGGGATTAGGCTGGTGGCCTCCAGTCAGTTGCAGAGATGCAAGCTAGGGAACTAAGGTGAACACAGCTTTGTAAGGACTGGCTGCATTTGGGGGAGGTAGGGAAAAGTTGAAGATTAGCAGGCAACCCTTTGCAGAGGGCATCTCCTGGATATGCTCACCATACCAGGCTGGGGCCCTCATTGCCCAGGGGTACACCTGATGGCTTCCCCATATCATCCTCACTGGCCAGCATCTGTTACCCAGGTGTGTGTGCTGGTGGCCAGAAGCTCAGAGCTGTTCCCATCCCCATGATATTATATTTGAGTTACATAACTGTCACATGTACCTATTGCTCCTGAGAAACTTTGCCTCGCCCCTGGCTGTAGTCCAAAGCCAGAGCATGATAGGATGGTTGTTCAAAAGTTCCCCTCACCTTACCTCCGTGAGGGACCTGTGGTGTCAGCCACACCCCAGAACTGCCTGTGGGATCAGAGGAGGCTGGCTTTGAACCAAGCTCTAATTCTCACCCAGCCTCTTCCCAACTTGCTCTGCTTCCCTCTTTCCCTCTCTCCTTCATGGGAATTACCCAGGTCCTCAGTCAACCCAAAGTTCCCAACCTTGGCTGTGCTTTGGGGGAACCTGCCCAAGAGCAGCCCAAGCAGTATATGAAGATGGGTCTTGGCCAAGTGACCCACTACCCCAGTTCCCATGGGACTTAGGGTTTCTTGCTACTGAAACTAGAACTGTTCTGAACAAGCCACGACTGCATTGTCCTTTGTGTCAGCGTCTCAATTAGAATGGATTGAATTCCTTGTTTGTGCCTAAAGCCAGGCCAGAGTCCATGGGGGCAGAAAAGAAGCAAGGAGCACATCTTTTATGTGAAGACACAAACTGAGTGGGGGCCCCTTTTCAGACCTCTGTCTGCTTTGGGCATCTCAGTTGTAGTAGGAACAGAGTGATCCCTATGGGCAGCTGTCAGAAAATGGGGGTGACTAGATCAGGAAAACAAAGGAGGTCGAAGGGAATTAAAAAGGGGGAGTGTTGTAGGGGACTTATGATAAATGAAGGGATACAAGACAAGCTCTTGAATCCCATGAAGTTCATGTGAGGAAGAAGTCTGTGTCACTACAAGTCAATCAGAGGCAAGCCGGGGCTGGACTATTTCCCATGCATCCTGACAGGAAGCTGCTGCACAGATTCAGGGCACATGCTATGAAGCTAATCTTCTATACAAGCAAGCATAGATGCATGTGTGTTTGTACATGTGCAGATGTGTGCATGTGCATGAAGAACTGTCAGGTGTGTGTGTGTGTGTGTATGTGTGCCTGAAGAACTGTCATCCCAATGTTGGGCCACAGCCTGGGTGACATAAGGGTCACAGACTCATTATGCTGCAGCTTCAGCTACTGCTGCATTTCTAGAAAGACAGTAAGACTGGAAACAGGGCACCAGCTCAGAGCCAGATAATTAGGCAATAGTGAGGGTTTAACGGAGGCACCTCTTGGCATACCTAGAATCTGCAGCAAAGAGAGGATACTTCCATCCCTGCCACTGAAAACTGCACGGGCCAGACATCTAGAAAAAGTCTTAGCAGCAGAGGGTGGTAAGCGGAAATTAATTATACAATGCCTGTGATTGCTCACTTAAGATGTGTAAAAATGCCACTGATGAGCTCTTTATTTCATTGGTGTTTTAATCATTTGAATATAATGAATGTGAAAATGCAAGCTGGGCCTTTCCTGGGTTCACCTCTGCCTCTGAGCTCACCTTCTCTACCTTCCCTGTTTCTCTGAGATCAGAAAGTAAGGCCCTGACAGGAAGCAGGTGGCTCTCTTAAATTGAGAGTCATTTGGTTTGGTTTTACATAGTTTAATAAAGAGACATTTTATAGTTGTGTGAGTAAGGCATAGATAGCTGTAAGGGCAGGACAAAACTCAAGTGTTCGAACTGCAGGGATTCTTCTCATCCAATACCCAAATGGGCGAAGACAGGAGGGAACAGGAGTCAGGAGGAAGAAAGTCCTGCCAGGATCCCACCTTCTGAATAGCTAGAAAGTGCTGGGGGAAATGAGCACCTCCCCATATGGGAGCTCAGTGATGTCTTTTTTAAGGACCAGCCTCCTGGAACCCAGAGAGGATGAAGAAGAGTAGGGAAGGGGTGCAGGATACCCAACCTACTGTGTATTGCTTAACTACAGTGCAGTGAGATATAAAGTTAACAATGCAAAGTGGCTTAGAGACTGACGACAAGAGGTGATGGCCTCTATTCATTTATGCAGGGGGCATTTAAGTGGGAGAATAGGAATCACAATCAGAAACTCCAAAAAGATAGTGCTCTCAGACGGAATAGTCTAATTCTGTATTAGACATACCTCCTTTGTCAGAAGCAACTCCTTCCAGCATCTTCTCCAGATAATCTGGGTTCTCTAAGATGTGCTCATTGAAGCAAATAGATTTAAAAAAAAAAAAGTAGGTACTTTAATATATGGATCTCTATAGGGTCAGAGACTGGCCTGGCAAGTCCCAACAAGCTGGACTCGAGCTCTTGTCATTATAGGCCAATTAAGTGAGTAATCGGGAAAAGCAGAAAAAGAGATACTTTAGATGTGGCCACACTGGGAAAGGCAACAAATAAAGAGGTACAGTGACCCATCAAGTCCATCTTCAGAGTCCTGGCATGAGGTTGAAGTTTGAATAGATAACGAGGGTATGTATAGCTAAACAGCATCGGCCAAGGCTTGTCCTGCTTGTGTTCTCAAGGCTCCAGTCTCTCCTGCAAGATGTTCTGAGAAGTTGTGGCACTGTAAGAAATCTCTTTCTGGAGATGAACTCCCCCTCTGGCTCAATCATTTCCTTTGCCCAGCATGAGATTCGGGGGGGGGTGGTGATGATCATTTGGGGGGAGGGGCCCATTTTCTTCAGTAACCTAACAGTCAGAATGAGGGGTACAAATGTCTCTAGAATATTTGCATTTCTGCCTGGATGCTTACATCTGTATTCTCTTTCTTGAATATTTTCTCTGGCCAGCCCAGAGTAAAACCCCAGGGAAAGAGGGCTGTGTCTCTCGCATCCCACAGGGAACTCAGGGTGTAAAGGCTGAACACGGGCTCCACTCCTACATCTGACAGACAGTTGGGAATTCATTCATGATTCTTTCTTTCTTCTCTGGTTTGTAGTTTTCCCCTTGTGTTGGTCATACATTCCTGAGGGATTTGGTACCTTTTTCTTTAGTTTTATAGTCTTCTCTTTGGATGCTTTCCTTCTACCAGGCCCTGCCTGATCTTGGGTTTGTTAAATTCAGGGGCCAAGTAAAGTTATGTTTTTCCGTGACCCAGCCATGTTTCCTGACTGTCTTCAGTGACAGCGGTCATGGGAATACCTTCTCTGACATCCCATAAATCATCTTGTGGCCCCGGCTGGCTACATCATACAGCTGATTCTGAGAAATTCTGCAGTGCTATTTCTAAATACTAACAAGTGGAGCCCATACTCCATGGCCTTTCCTGTTTCTTTCTGATTCTGCAAAGCCGAGGCATGTGTGCCAAAGGGATATGGGTTCTATCTTGGCAAGGGCAAGTCTCCTGGGGAAAGGTGGCTTCCTTAATTTCCTTTTCATGGCAACAGTTGCCTGGTCTGTTTCCCCCAGGGATCATTTGATTAAAATGAGTGGGCGGTGCTGTGGTTCTTCAGCCTCAGCCCTTGGCATTGTAGAAAGCTACAAGATTACCAATAGGAGTGACCATCACTGGACACCTGTCTGCAATTCCACTCCTGCCTCCCAGCCAGCCCCAGTAGAGCCTCCTCCACTTCTCCCCTTGTGTAACCTCACCCAGAACACCTTATCTTTCCAATCGTGTCAAAAATCCTAATTTGTTCCCAGGGAACAAATTGGCTTGGGAACCAATTTGTTTACATCCATGTAGGATCAGCAGTTTGGCATTGAGCAGGCTCCCACCTGACTGTGACTAGATTTGTTGTCCAGCTGTGTGCACTTTGAGGCTGTCCTAAGTAAGTACTCTGGCCCAACATCCCCAGGATTCTTACCTCCAAACAGCAGGGACACCCCACTCCCCTGAGACATTATTCCTTCTGGAGTCAATCTCTCTAAAAGCAAGAAGGAACTACACTTAGGCATATGAGGCCTTGGAAAGGCCTGTCCCAGAAAGGTAGCCATGGGACCCCTGATGGCTTAGGAGATGACCCTGGGCTGTATTTGACTTTGAGAAGCCCCAATGCCCTTTCTGTTCTGCTGGTTTCCATCTCAGAAATCCCCAGTGTGTTGAGATTATCACATTTATTTTGATGGTTATGATTTTAGAAAATGGCTTTGGCCATATTATTTTGATTTCCTGCCCTCACTTTTATGACATTTTAACCCTATGGCCCTCTGGTGTTCCATTTTGCCTTTATTATACTTCAGTGGCATGGTACCTGGAAGCCCCCCCCCCCCCTTTTAGTGCAGTTGAAATTGCATCCAGGTAGCAGAGCATTACTGTAAGTGACTTTAAAGGTGGAAACATGGCTGGAACGATCAGTGTTCTATAGTATTTTCCAGGTCTTCGTGTATTTCATATAGTTAGCCCTAAGGAGACAGAATGGTCCTATGTTTTCCTGCAGTGTGGTGGTAAGGGAAGGCAAATGGCTGAGCCATCATTGTGATAGATTTGAGCCTCTTCAGAACTGCAGTCCTCATGATGATCATCTTTCTATTTAGTGAGGGGGCTTATCATACAGACCACAGCCTACATATTTGGCTCATAATAGCTACTGAGAGAAGTGTGTGTGTGTGTGTGTGTGTGTGTGCATGCGCACGTGTGTTTGCTTGTGTGCATGCACACATTATGTATATATGTACAGGTGTGTATGTGTATGTGTATTTGTATGTCTGTGGAGGCCAGAGGGTGACACTAGTGTCTTCTCAGTCACTATTTTTTCACAGAGTGTCTCTCATGGAGCCTAAAGCTTACCAGTTTGGCTAGGCTAGCTGGCAAGCAAACTTCCTTCTGAGTTCTGGAATTAGAGATGTGCACTGTCATGCATGACTTCATACATGGATGCTGGGTCTCTCAACATGGATGCTGGTCCCTATGCTTCCAAGCCAAGCACTTACTGATTGAGCTATCTCCCTAGACAGAAGTGTCCATATTTTTAAAAGGCAGTATGTTAGCTACTTTTCTGGTCACTGAGACAAGATACTTGACAGAAACAATAAAACCATTTTGTCTGGTAGTTTCTGAGATAAAGTTCACCATCATGGCTAAGGCATGGCCTGCAGCTAGATCCTGGGCAGTGGAAGCCCAAGACTGAGAGCTTTCTCACATGTCAGTGGATCAAGGGGCAGAGTGTGTGGAAGACCAGAACCAGAAGTTGCTATCATCCTCAAGGCCTATCCCCAATGACTCACCTCTGCTAGCTAGGCCACAGTCCTGCAGACTCCAAAGTCTCTCCCAAACAGTACCACCAACCGGGGACCAAGTGTTTAAACGTCCAAGCCTCTGAGGAGCATTTTATATTCAAACCGTAATAGAGAGTGAGCTCTTCATTGCTTTGACATAGTTTTTTATTAAAGTGATAGTATGTGGTACATGGTTATTCATAATAAGAAGGTCACAATAGAGGTAGATGATGGGGAAATGTTTATATACTGAGGTCTGGATGGAATGCTCAAATCTCTTTAGTAGGAGTCTTCCCAGATGAGATGCTAGGCTCTGGTCTAGTGAGAATGTGGGTGCTGCTCTTTTCTTTATGTATCATGGTGAAGATGCTAAATATGAGATTAGGAGTTGGGTATCTATAAGGCTGCAAACTTGAAGAAGACAGACATGCAGGGAGCTAGACAAGGATGAAAGAAAGATGTGCCCACCAAGTTAAAGCCATATTATTTCCCTCCTAATGTAACACTTATCCATCACCACTTGATTCATCTTGACTTTGCCTGCTCTTAGGAGTTGTTAACTTTCTCTCTTCCCTCTGATAGCTTGTAGGCATCCAAAGGACACTACTCCAACTTACAGATGAGATAAACGTAGCCCTCAGAATGGCTTCCTGAATTGCTGTCTGCATTCAAAGTTTCCCTCTAGTTTTCCTAAGGAGAAAATATTCTCTTTTCTTTTGTTCTCCAAACCTTTGAGATTTAGCCCCTATTAGTCTCCCTCTCCCTCTCCCTCTCCCTCTCCCTCTCCCTCTCCCTCTCCTCCCTCTCCCTCTCCCTCTCCCTCTCCCTCTCCCTCTCCCTCTCCCTCTCCCTCTCCCTCTCCCTCTCCCTCTCCCTCTCCCTCTCCCTCTCCCTCTCCCTCTCCCTCTCCCTCTCCCTCTCCCTCTCCCTCTCCCTCTCTGCCTCTCCCTCTCTGCCTCTCTCTCTCTCTCTCTCTCTCTCTCTCTCTCTCTCTCTCACACACACACACACACACACACATACACACACACAGACACAAACACACATACTCACACATACAAACATACACACACAAACTGTGTGTGTGCATACAAAGCCCTATTGCTTTTCTGTCTCTCTTTTGTTCTAAATCCTAAGAGCCTTGATGTAGCTACAGGAAGAAGAGGCCATGCACACCAGACCCTCTCATCAACAGAGACCACCCCACCCTCCTTGAAGCCCTACCTGTGCTTCCCAAATGCTTGGATCCAAATTCACTTGGAAAGGAGAGATGTAACTGCTTTCTGCTGAGGAGATAAGCATAGCCCTAGTCTTTTCTTATGAACAATTGAAATCCACCTTGAACCAAATCAGATGATTTTAACAGCAACAAAGCTTCATTTATTTCATGGATAAAAGTCACCTCCCACTGCCCTGCACAAAGCAGAGAGGCCAGACACAGTGACATGCCACTGCCAGGGCTCAGGACACACCTGGGAATGGGGTCAGATACCTCTTCATTCAGGTGTCTCTAGGGAGCAAGCTGTCTGGGTCACTTGCCATGCATGTGCATGAAGAGGGAGCTGTAGTAAAACAATCCTGTGGTTTTGTCTGCCCCCCACTGCCTGATAGATTATCTTAACTCTCAGAGGACCTACAGTGACCATGGGCTTGGAAGAAAGCCAGTGCTGCTGAGCGATGGAGTCAGTACTAGCTTGGTGCAGTCAAGTTGAAGGCAGAACAGACTCATAGCTAGTTGGGTCACAAGGTTGATTAAGGGTCCAGGGGAAACAGGGGTTTTAGCCCTGAAGACTAAGATGAAGTCTGAGTTAGCAAGGTTAGGGAAGGCTCTGTTTGACTGAGACTACAGCATGGGCAGGTTTGAAGCTCCCTGACTAGAGATATGGTCCAGAGCTTAGGTTTAGGTGAACCTGCAGAAATGATGCAGTGAGCCATTTTCATCTGTGTGGCCCTCTTTAAACCAGTGGCTGTTTGACTCAGTTCCCTGGATGCTATTGACCTGGGCTTATGCCAGCCTTTGTTCATTCTGTGCCTACCTGTCCTGCCTTCCCGAATTTCATAGGTGCTTGATTTCTCTAGTGAGGGTGCAAGCTAGAATAAAAGCAGATGAAGTGGATATGATTAGGCTAACACATCTTCCATTCGGCCCCTCTGAAGATGGGAAAATTGATGCTGCCCCTCCCCCCAATACATACACCCAGGGACCCAGTGATTAATGCCATCCCTGGAGTCCTGAGCAGAGATAATTGGCTCCCTGCTATGCATGCATGCATTCCTCTTGACACTCCTTTCCAGAAGGAGGGGAAAAAAGTATATTTTATGGGGAGCCCATGAGATACGGGTGATCTCTCCACTGCAGCCAGGCAGGTGGCTGGGCTCCTCATCTGCCTGTCTGTCTGTTCTCTGAAGAGCCAGGACACCTGACAGTGGTTGTGTGGTGTCTCCTGCCTCCTTAGCATTGTGATCTAGGAACAAGGGCCTGAGTCCTGGACAGAAGTTCTCTGTCCTTTGGACTGGGAGTAGTACATGCTGCTAGAAGCATGACTGCTCCGCATCATTCTTGTTGTCAAGAGTGAGGGACAGAGAGAAAGCCAGACCTCCTCAGGCCACGGATTATCAGTCTCCTGTGCCCGACACAGTCATCGGCAGAGTCTGCAAACTGGCTGAGAAATGGCTCCAGCTGCAAACAGGGAAAATGGGGCCACTGTCTGCCTGACAAAGTGCCCTCTCCAAAGCCTCAGTCATGGCAGAAGAAGATACAGTTCTGAACTCTGTGGAGACTTCCACAAGAGTCAGGCCTGTTGGAGAGCATGGATGACACATGAGGCTAGCTTAAAGCCCCAGAAAGTCTTCTGCTTCAGGAAAGAAAGATGCATCATGCCCAAGGCAACTTCACCAATCAACAGAGCTATCTCTCACCAGAGCTCCTGGGACAGACTTAGGACTGGTGGACAGAAGTAGCTGCATGCTAACTTTCCTCCCTGCCTGAGGAAGAGCTGTCACCCAGCAGAGGCATTTAATAGAATGATAAGCTGTAAGCTAGTGAGCTTCTTGTGTCTGGACATAATCAAAACAGAATGTGGATCCCTATCAGAGAGATGGTAGAGGAGCATCTCACAGTAATAACAAAGCTTAAAGAAGCTGATGATGGCATGCTCTTCCTGGTGGAGACTCTGAGATGAATGTCTCAAATTCAATGCCACATGTTTATTATAGGCACCAGAAAGGTTTATGTAAACTTGCCGTATCCATCTAGCCCCTATTTCTTTTCCTGTCTCTGTCCTGTTTTTTTCCCTACATCATCCTTCTGACAAGGACAGCATGGTTTTGTGCGTGTGTGTGTGCGTGTGCGTGTGCGTGCGTGTGTGTGTGTATTTCTGTCTGTCTGTCTGACTGTCTCCATATGTATGTGTGTGTATGTGTATCTGTCTGTCTCCATGTGTGTGTGTGTGTGTGTGTCTGTCTGTCTGTCTCCATATGTATCTATGTATCTGTGTGTGTATCTGTCTGTCTGTGTGTGTGTGTCTCCATGTGTATACATGTATGTGTATGTGCAAGATGTGTGTATACGCATGCAAGTATGTATTAGGGGGTTGCTTGTATGTGTATGCACATAAAAGTCAGAGAATAACCCCAGTTTTTGTTTCTTGGTAATTCTGTCCCTCTTATTTTGAGACAAGATCTTTCACTAGAACCCTGGGCTTGCTGAGTAGGCTGGAGTGGATGAAGGGTGAGCTCCACCTCCCCAGCACTGGGCCTTCAAATGTGGTACTACCATACCTGGCTTTTTAATGTAGGTTTTGGAGATTGAACTCAGGTTGGTGTGCTTGCACATTTAAACACTTTACCCACTGAGACATCTCACCAGCATGGTTCCCGCTAGGTGAACTTTTTTTTCCTTTCCCTATTCTGAGCACACTGTCCTCAGAGAAAATGCCTGGGGTAGGGAAGAGAGGAGTACCTATCCATTCAAGCTGTGTTCCCACCAGAGATCAACAAGCAGGGTACCATTCTGAAGCCCATGAGAACACCCGAGGCTCCTGTTAGCCCACAGGATGCCACTGTGTTTTCTTGTCTTATCTGCTACTCCTGCCTGTGGCCGCCAGCACATGTGTTGAAGTGTTATGCCTCTGCTCTGGGAAAAGACTGGGACTTTTAGTTTTGCAAAGAGTTTTAAGATTGCTGCTATCCATAAACAAGAGTAATTAAGCCTGAGGTAATGCAGTCTAGAGACAAAAGGCCACGTAAAGCCCATATCTGAATGAGCTGCAGTCACTGTCCTCAGCCCCCTAAGCATCTCCATGCACTGAGCAGGTGCTCACTGGCACCCAGTACTGAGAAGCTGTGCTCAACACAGTGGCAGGCCAGAAGAAACCTCCCACCCCTCTGATAAGATCTGAGCAGTGAGTGATTCAACACAAACTGTCATCACAGATTAAAACATGTCTACGCCCCCAATGACAATAGCTATTTTTTCCCAGAGAACATTAAATGTGTTGCTTACATTTCGTAGATGAGGGGGAATGGAATTTAGTTCTGCCAGGCTGGATCATTTAAGGCAATCTACTCTCTAAAAACATGCTGAAAGGTAGCGTTCCCAAGGTGATAAAGTCTAAACTGGGGCTGTGTGATGCCTCTGTTGCATCACTGTTTCCTTAACGTGAAGAACCCTAGGCCAGTCTCCTTTAATTCCATTCAATTTACTCAGCCCACACAGATACTGTCTTATTCCTCTACTGGGAAGAGTATGCTCACACCCACATCTGCCCAACAAACTCCTCTTCATCCCTTACAGCCCAGCTGTAAATCCCTGCCTTACTCTCGGCATGCACACACACTGGAGTTAACAGGTGTTTATGAGCAAGTGCTTGGAATCAAACTTGTGTCCTCTGTACACACTCTGAACAACTGAGTCATCTCTCTACTCTCCTCCTTTATTATCTTCAACCATTAAAGTGTGAGTCTGGCTCCTGGCCATGTACTAGAACCAATCCTGTTCCAAGTTGGGGAAAATATAATGAGCTCAGTGGGGTGCAGTCATGATGTGGTCCCAGAGGAGAGGGGCTAAGAAGAATTGGAACAAGAGTGAAATACCTGCTCCACAACTACCTGGCCAATGAGACTCCAGATACCACTACCATCCTGCTAATGAAAGATAAATACCTGTTTCATAACTACTCCAATGAGAATCAAGTTACCCACCATCCTATCCTGCCAGTCAGAGCCAGATACCTGCTTCTCTCTCTCTCCCTCCCTCTCTCTCTCTCTCTCTCTCTCTCTCTCTCTCTCTCTCTCTCTCTCTCTCTCTCTCAGTGTGTGTGTGTGTCTACTTTTCTCTGTGTCTGTCTCTCTGTCTGTCTCTCTGTCTGTCTCTCTCTTACACACACACACACACACACACACACACACACACACACACACACCAGCTGCTTATGAAGCACACAGCCTTGCTCACTACCTCAGCCTTTTCATCTAGGAAATACAAATACCAACAGCCCCTCTCTGGGTTGTTTAGAAGATTAAATAATGCCTATAATGTGTGGAACACTTCGCTGTGGGAACACAGCAGTTATTTAATAAATGCTAATTTCCTTCCTTTTCCCTTCAAATGGAGCATTATTCCCCAGGCCTGGGGGTGGGCGGGCTGAAGAATGGAAGCTAAGGAGAAGGGCTTTGTCTCTACCACCTTACACCATCCACATATCGAGGGCCCACAGCACAGGACTCACTCACTTGTTTTAATTGGGCTCTCACGAATTTCCTTCCTATTGCTGCTTCTTGCCTTCTCACAATAGGAGCCCCTCAAGAGTTCTCTAGGATCCCCTGACTACTTTTATTTCAATTTGGAGTCATTGGTTATAGCATAGGCAGAATTGGGGTTTCCAAGGCTTCAGAATCTACCACCCATAAAATCACAGGTTTTTTTTTGTTTTGTTTTTTTGTTTTTTTTTTTTTTTTTGTTTTTTGTTTTTTGCCCCAGCCACTCTGCTATCTGCTAAAAGCCAGGTTCTATACACTTGCCCTCCCCTTTTTCATGAATGTGCATTTTGAAGAGATGGACTCTTCTTCTGTCTGAAGCACTTATCTGTGATGACTAATACTCATTGTCAAGGAGATGAGATCTAGAGTCACCTGGGAGATGGGCCTCTGAGCACATGTGTGAAGAATTATCTTGACTTGGTTCATTGAGATGGGAAAATCCTCCCACAGTGGGTAGCACCAATCCCTAAGCTAAAATCCTGGGCTGTGTGAAATGGAGAAAGAGAGCTGAATAAAAGTATTCATCTTCCTCTGTCTTCTGACTTTAGATGCAATGTGACCGGCTGCCTCAAGATCTTGCTACCGTGCCATTATAGACTGTTCCCTTGAAATATAAGCCAAACTCTCTTAAGTTCCTTGTGTCGGGGTCTTTGATCACAGCAATAGAAAAAGTAACTAGAACACCAATAGTCTGCCTCACCAGTCACTCTTCGTGACTGATGAGAATTGACAAGTCCAGAAGGACAGAGGGTTTTAAATAGATACTGTAGAGTTCTTGAAGGAATGTAAATAGCCTTTGAGGACTTCCTCAGCTTCTGACACAGGCAATTGGCCTTTGTGTGTTTACATGCTGTGTATGTGGAGTGTATTTTCATAGGAAGGATTCCTTTGTCTTTCTCTGGACACCCATATCCCAAAGTATAAGGAGCCGGCTTTATTCACTCTAGCTTCTGGGAAATGATACCATGGATCAGCAAGTCGTCAAATGTCCTATCTTGAGAGAATGGAAGCCTTTTCTTCTATACTTAGACAGCTGATGATTCCTCTTGGTGCCTTCCTATGGTGCTTTCATATGCCTGTCTTGATCTATCGGGTCCAAGGCTCAACTACAGACTGCAGACCCAGAGTCCTCTCTTGCCTTCATTTTGGCCTCACCAAACACTTCCTGTCTTATATGAGCTGTTGCCAGGCAGGAGTTTACCATATCTACCCCCAAGAACTGCTTTCCCACAAAGTGAATCATGCATGGGACTCTGAGACTATCAGACTTGACTTCCAGACTCAAGTTCTCTTTGCCTGTTCCCCAAGCTGCCAAATAGTCTTCTGGGAGGTTTTCTTATAACTCCCACCTCCACCGTTTGTTCTACTGATTCATCCTTCACTCCCACATGTGAACCACTTCCCTCCCATCCAGCCACTCTCCATGGTAACCTACCTATTCAACCCCTTCCCTACCATCCAGCCACTCTCCATGGTAACCTGTTCATGCTTTTCTTTTCTCCCGTGTTGATGGAGGATTGTAAACTCCCTCCACTCCCATCTTGAAATGGTGCCCTTTTGTAAGCAGCTTCTGTGAATCCCAAGGCAAGATCAAGGACACCAAAAAAATACTGGAGAACACCATCCACTGGCTCAGCCAACATCCTGATGGTTCTTTGTTCTCTCAAAGTTAGTGGGAAAAAGCAATACAAATATTGCTCCTCTACCATTTCCTCAGATCACTACCCAATTAAAAAATTTGACTGTCTTTGAACATGAAGTTGTTCAGTCCTGTAGAGTAGAATCTGAGGGACAAGACTATGCTAGTTCAGAACATCTCTCCCAGTTGGCTATTTAACCACAGCAGTGATTGGCTACGGCTGATCTTGTATTGATAGCAACAAGAACCTCTTCCACTAGGAAGATAGTTGCTTGTACTTAGTACAACGTTATTGGCCTACTTACTGGTCCTTCACATTTATCCAGTGTTCTAGAAACTTCTCCCAGAAAATGGATGTCTCTTTTCCATCAGTGATGCCACCTCTGGCCTTCCTGTTCTCCTTCCCTACCTTCCTCCTCTTCCCTATTCTTTGTGACACCCCTTCTACCTTGCAGGGTGATACCATATTAAAGGTCCATTGCTTTACCATTAAGTTGAGGACTACATCTCTGCGCTATGTTTCCTGATAACTCATGCTTCTGGTGGATCCTTGAAGGTTCCTGAGGTGCCTATTTGCCTTTCATACTGTATGGTCTCAGATCCCAAACTAATGGGATTATTGGGTAGATTATAGAAGTCAGTGTAAGTCAAACACATGACCCAGACTTTGCCATACACTCGTGCCAACAAGAAAATTCCCTCAGCTCCTCACCTTCCTTCTGATTCCTTCTAACCATTGATTCTTCTTAGACACAATCAGTTAATTATGAATGGGCAGTGTCTTATATATGGCTTTCTTGGAGTACACCATTTTAAACTAGTCTGAGTCAAAGGAACCTCACCCATATATAAGATTCTGACTGTGAGACCTTTCCAGGCCCATGTTGACCATTTTGGTGAGTCTTCCTAGTGCTGTGTCCTCCACACTTTTGCACAAATGATTTGAGGAAAATGATAAGAGGATTACACTATTAAAGCTGGAAATCCACACTAGCAGACATAGTGGGTTCTTTCATGTCTTGTGCCCTTCAGACTAAGTATCTAGGTATGTGGTCCTACTCTGGGGCTAGTCTAGCCTTGCTCTCATATGACCCATGAGCTGTTTCCATGGTAAGCACCAGATCTGGCTGTCTCAACTTCATTTTCTAGAGGTATGAAAAAGCCATCACAGTGACAGAGTCAAGATGTGGCAAAGGAGGGCTTCAAGAATCTCACTAAGGTACCAGTCCTAGTCTGTTCCTGTCCCAAATACTGTTTCTATCCCCAGTCTTGTTAGAGCAGCAGTGTAGCCATGATGGCTTGGAGCTCACTGAAGAATGCATATCTTGTATTAACGGAGATGCAACCCAAACATCTCCCTTCTATAGGTGTCTGGCATAGATCAGGTATCTGATCTGGTGCTTTACTAGATATGTTTAATGAACAGCTGCCATTTCAGCTCATCTCCCAGAAGCCTTTACTAAAAGGATACTAAATAGAACTCCATTAGGACTTCTTAGTGTTTGGGGACCATCTTTCAAAGTCCTTTATAAAAAAATCTTTTGTCTACTCACCCAGCCTACTCTCCCCCATTTGATCTGTACCCTGACACTCTGCTATGTCCTCATGGAGTCACCACATCTGAGACATGTGGTGCATGTTCCCATCAGTCTCCTGCTACCACTCTGGGATGTTTTCTGTGTCTCTTTGCCTTCTTAGGAAAACCCCATCATCCACCTAGTTAGTACAACTCAACCATCACTGGGTAAAACTCCAAACCCTCCTCAAAGACACCCAATCCAGTGCTGCCTCTGCCTTTGAGAACCCTATTGATGACAGTAGACTAGTTCAATATAGCTTGTTGAATGCATAAATGCCCAGCCAACAAGAGCACTGCCCCCAGAGCCAAAGGCAAGCACATCTATCCCATTCAGATATTTGTTTAATGATTTGCTTCCACTGGAGCATGACCATGTTGGGAGAACCCTGAATTGCCTCCTACACCTAGTGCTCAACACTGAGTTCACAGAATGCTAAGTTCTGGGTAAACACCTGCCTGGTGAGCCCCAGAATGAAAAGAGGGCAGAGGAGATGTGGAGCAGAAAAAAACAGCAATATTTTCAGCATTTAAAGGCATGTCTATCAGGAAAGTAATATTTCTTGGGGCTCTGAGGCAAGTTTCGGAAGAAGAACATGATGATAGATGGTCCTACAATGGAGAGGTCAGAAAAAAGTCAATGGTTTTCAAGGCCTGACCAAAACTGTGCCAGCAGTGTGCTAGCTGCAAGGGTCATGGACATCTGAGGACAGCTTCTTAGATGCTCATTCATCCCACATTCCCCCAAATCCAGCCTTACAGCGGATATGCCTGGACTAGCAGTCTATTTCTGCCACTCTGATAGCATA
The DNA here is from genome assembly GCF_011762505.2 of Arvicanthis niloticus. NCBI lineage: Eukaryota > Metazoa > Chordata > Mammalia > Rodentia > Muridae > Arvicanthis > Arvicanthis niloticus. The sequence continues at coordinate 79,345,042 of NC_047658.1, read as the reverse complement.
CTGAGAACCTGGGCTCTAGCTTTTTGGCAACTTACAAAGGAGACTGCAGAGCCCTGAGTTGCATCAGTAAGCCCACACGACTGTGGATAGAGCCTAGGAAGGAGCCAATGTTAGAAGTTCGTCAGGATGTTTGTGAGTGTGTCTCTTTAGCTTAGACTCACTATAGAAAACAGCAAACAACAAAAAAGCAAAAATAGGTTCTTTCCTAATTGACAAATCTCAGCAGTTAGTGAATTACAGCTATGTTCCTACTGCCTCAGACAATGGTCTCCCCCTGTGCACCCCCCACACACACACACACATACCATCCAAGCCTGGATTTAAGCCTCTTTCAATCCCAACCTCCTCTAGCTTCATCAGAATTCAGACTATTGTAGAAAAGGCTCGTACTGAGCATTGCTGACCCTTCTTCCTCTTTGACTTCAGACTTCCTCGTTGTCACCATGTCACATCTGAGGCTGGGCTTTCTCATTCTGGGAGAGGATGGGAGGGAAGCTCCGAAATGCCTGCTGAATGTATGGATGTCCTGCCAACAAGAACACTGTCCCTGGAACTATAGTGCACCAGATCTACCACACCCCTTGAAAAATCTCCACCTTAGAAGACTAGACACTAGCACTGGACTTGAATTCAGACCAATGGGATTTTAAGCAGGACTTCCTCATTGTTACTGTGATGTTAGACGAGGACACCTGATTTTCTTATTTGCAAAGTGGGTTTGTAAGTCAAACCTGCCTTGTAGGTCAATGTGAAGGTGTAATGAACTGAGTTGTATGAAGTGGTTTAGAATTTGTCTGATAAATATGTACAATGCCCCTAAATGTTCCCAACCCCACAGTAATGATGAAGACATGTTGAAGGGATTTGGCTATATAGCCTACAGTGACCATGAACTTCTGATCTTCCTGCCAAGTGCTGACATTGCCAAGTCCTGCATGGCCTAGAAAGGATGGCATGACATGGTTTCCCTCATCTGGAACAGAGTCAGCAGGGTATAGGCCTACACATGCTGGGTGTGAGGGGTGTGTGTGTGTGTGTGTGTGTGTGTGTGTGTGTGTGTATTATGTCTTGTTCCTTCTACTTTGGGAAATAGTCTCCCTGCCAAGGTTATCAGGGAATGCCCTCTCTACCAAGGTTAATGATTCCATGATAATCAAAGACAGTGGGGGCCCAGGAGGCAAGGGGTCTAATGTCCTTAGCAAAATGGTAAATGATATGACCTTCAGGACAGCCCTTAAGGCTGTGGGAAAGAACTATGAAAACATGAGTTCAAGAATGCATAATTTCTCAACAATGCAAAATATAAAAATGTAATATGAATTATATAAGGGGCTTCATAGACCTAAAAAAAAACAGAGGCAACTGCACTGTGGGCCAGCTTGTCAGAAAGATACAAAAGCAAGCCTGGTACAGAGAAAATTTATGACCATGAATGGTGGGAGCAGTGATCTCAGAGTCAGATACCACCCAGCTAGCTTATTGTCTGTGCTTACAAAGGCAGGAAGATTTCTGAATTTTTTGAAATATTAAGAAAATGTGTTTTCTGTCTTTTTGTAGGAGTTAAGAGGCTAAGGTCAAAAATGCTGATTGGTGGGATAATCAAAAGGGAACCTAGGTGGTGGTGATTGAATTAATGTTTAAATTAAAAACTGGACTTTCGACTGTGAGAACTGAACTGTCTGATGATCTCTAGAGAAGCTTTCTTGAGCAGAAAAAAGGCTGTCAGCTTGTACCCCATGAATTGACTTCAAGTTGCTTACTTCACTGCTCCCAAACACCTCTTCCTCTGTACCCCCCAACCAAACTAAAGATGGTCCGTGGCAGGTGTTATAGATGCACACTACAGTGCCTGGTTTATGCAGTTTTGGGGACTGAACCCAGGGCTTCACACATGTTTGGCAAGCACACTACCAACTGAGTTATATCTCCAGCCCCAGTTTATGTTGTTATTTTAACTCCTTCAAGGGATCAAAGTATGTGAAGGTACTAACATAGGTCAACAGAGGCTTTTAGGAGGGAAGATAGTAAGTCTGCCCTCTGCCCTGCCTTCTGATATTGGAACTCTATATTTTGCCATTTACTAGCTGTTCAAGTAGAAAAGAATCATGGTGTGTGGAGACTCAGTCTTCCTCTACTTAAAGTGTAACTTTTTACATTTTACATAGAAGGATGCCATGAAGGTTGAATGAGACACTAAGAAATAAGCCTGGTGGGCCCAAGCCCAGAGAATGTTGTGGGGAAACCCTGCTAATTAAGGTCAAGGTCTACCATTGTCTGGATAGCCTTCTGGGCTCAGTGTAAAATGGAGAACCCCTTTACTAGCAGAGTTGTGGAGAGAATGGATTTGAGGGTAGAATACAGTGAGTAGATGACCTTGAGGAGCAGTGGTGGCATTCTCTGTTGGGCAGGAGTAGGAGGAGAGAGTGGCCCTGGGAACTATTTTGCAGGTTGGATTTTCCAGATGATACAGAGTGGCAATGACTCCCCAGCCTAGGTGGCCTCCTTTAAAAAAGATGACAAAGCAATAGTTCCAAATAAGGATCAGAGAGCAGCACTGCTGGAGCACACATCATGTCCCAGGGTCTCCTGGTGACCTGTGCTAAGCCAAGTGTAGACTGTGTCCTATCATTGCACAAATGAAGAACCCAAGACTCTGGGAGATTTGTCTGCACCAGGCCACACAGCTAGGAAATGGCAGAGCTGAGAAGGAAATCGACTTGACATCTTTTCAGAAAGAAAGAAAAACAGGAGGGCAGCAGGCAGACCTTCTGGGTTCTGCCTTATCACCCACCCCTTCATATGGAGCCTTCTCCTTGAGAATAGATTGTCTGAAGGTGAGCTGAAGAAAGGGGTGTCTCACTTTCCCATCTGATGAGCTGTGCCTGCCGTAGAGTGTAAATCTGTGTGATACCTGCAGGTCCCTGGGACTCACAAATCAGCCAGATGGAGGCAGCTGGGCACATGGCCTAAGTAGAGGTAATTTACAGAAGAGAAGATCTGACTTTCAGCCAGGGAGAGCCTAAGCATGGATCCCTGCTGGTAACTCTGGAGTTTGGGGCCAGAAGTGGATCCTCACTGGTTTTGTGGAACAAGCCTTACTAGTCCCTCCCTCCTGTGCATCTGGACCATGCTATGTAAAGTCTCAGACCCCTCACTTGTCTTCATTTGATGGTGGTGCTGGCCTCTGAGCCATATGTACCAGGTTTGCATCACTTGGCTGGTGCTGTGGCATTGAGCTTATCCTTGCACCTCTCTGGGCTCTGAACATTACTTCATCATCCGCGGTAACAATAAATCAAGAAGAGAAAGATTAATTTTCAATCATTAATGTGGGGAGGCTGGAAGGGAGCACGTGGTGGAGCAGAGGGGCTTGCCTCATCCAGCCAGGGAGTAAGGAGGAGAGGAGTGGGAGGGAGAAGAGCTATGGAAAGGAGGAAGAGGAGGAGAGAGAGGAAGACTGTGCTGACTACAATGAAGACAATGACTATGATGAGGGGAGGAGCCAGGATCCTGCTTTCCATTTCAAAATCATGCTCTCAATGACATTTTCTCTAACTAGGCCTCATCACCTAAGGTCGTCATCATCTCCCCTTAACCCATTAAGTTGTGAATTAATAAATGGATTAATACATCCATGAGGTCAGAGCCCAGGTTATCAAATCACTTCTAAACACTGATGCATGGAAAGTCAAGCCTTCAACACATGATCCCTGGTGGGCAGGGGCTTATTTATGATCCACATCATACCCAACTACACTATGGACGTTGGGAGTGTTGAATGAGTCCTGTGTGAAGCAGGTTGAGGACAGAACTGGACACATGGAGATAATTACAGGAACTCTGCCCAGGAACGCCATTCTATGCAGGGTGGGAGTGTGTGGCATTTTAGATGAGCTCTGTGTGTCATTACTGAATGATGGGCAGAAGACTATAAGAATGGATCTAAAACAATGAGTACGGTGCCCATCACATGGTGAGTGAGGAAGTGCACACTCCCTGCTCAGGTTATAACTTGGGTTATAGTGCTGGAGCCGACTCACCATTGTAAGCCCATAGGTCCTACACAGTACCTCCTCTTCTGCAAGCACAGTGCTCCCCTGCTTGACATTAGTGGCATCAGGCCAGGGACTTGAAACAACATGTGCTGGGGTGGAGTAGGGGAGAATTTACACCACAGACATTGATATACATTAGAGATGAAGAGGGAAGAAGAGGGGGGCAAGGGAGGATGAGTGAGAATGGGGTTTGATGAGAGCTCAACATATCTCTGACTACTAGAAGAAAGTTTTCATGTCCTCTGTCACAGTCCCCTTCAAAAATCGATTTCAACCACTTTGTAGCAGGACACAGTGCATTGAGGACGAACAAGCAACTTTGTAGCAGAAGAGAGAGGATAAGTGGGGATGAAGCCTGGCTTTGGAGACCCTACTAATTTTGGAGTACATATTTCTGGTGCATTTGGGTGTTCCTGGTGCCAAACCATGACAACAGGGAGTAGAATGGAAAAAAGATGGGGCTCTTCAACCATAACTCTTAGGGATTCTTCTAGCACTTGGTCATACTGAATTGGTGCTTGCTCCAAGAAGATTGTATTCGTGTGCCTGGTCCCCGTGGTCATGTTTTCTAGCCTTCTGTGGGGCTCCTTCATGGAACACTTTCCCAAATCTTTGCTGAACACAGCCAGCTCAGCCTTCGAGTGAGGGGATTTTTTAAGACTGTTTGAAATCTCCTTCAGCTCCAGCTGACTTTGAAGAGATGCAGCTCTTAATGTGGCTGGACCAAAGTGTGTGGGGCAGAAGAATGACCCAAGGAAGGCATTGGTAGTCTGCCAGTGAGTGGACTTGAAAGCTTGTCTGCTGTAATCTCACGGAGAAAGCTAAACATGCATCAAACTGGTCTGTTCCAGAATCTGTGATGCCCTGCCCATGTTATTTTACCCATCAGTATGGCCCCCTGAGTCCAATTCTTCATAGAGAATGGAATGAGTGCCACCTTCTTTCAGCTTTCTTTGGCTCCCCAGTGCTGTGATGATCAGCTAGTTTTGACAGTCATGCCATCCTTATGTAGAATCTGTGTTTAAAATGCATTGACATAGGATTTGTGTTTCAATGGCCCTAACTGGATTTAAAGAATGGCCAGCTAATCTTTTTGATATGAGGAAGAACAGCTGCTGCTCACTCTTAAAGGGATAAACCAAAACGTGCTACGTTTTTCATCTTTAAATCAACACTGTTAGTGGCTGGTTGTTGTTGTTCACACTGACCAGTGAAAGTGAGGCAGAGGGTCAGGTAACACTATGATCCAGGCAGGACTTGCAGGGACAGCCTTGAGGTCAGCAAGAGTGACCAGGGGGAACCATGACAATGGTCTATGCAGAGGACAGCTGATGAACTATAGAGGACAGTCCAAAGCATGTATAAGGGACAGGCCCAAAGGTGAGCATTGTGGTTTGGATCTTCAGTGTCTCCCAAAGCCCATATGGTGGGCTTGGGCCTGTGACACTGTTAAGGATGTGCTAGAACCTTACAAATGTATCCAACATTTTGACATTTTAGTGTTTTGGCGTGTGTGTGTGTGTGTGTGTGTGTGTGTGTGTGTGTGTGTGTGTGTGTGTGTGTGTGTAAGCTGGAGGACAACTTCAGTTATTTAAAAGATGGTCTCTATACTGTTTATTTATACAGGATCTCTCACTGGTCTGAAACTTTCCAGGTGAGCTGGACTTGCTGGCTAGTGAGCTCAGGGGATCCACCTGTCTCCATCCCCCATGTGCTGAGATTACAAGTACATACACTGTGATAGGCTTTTTATGTGGTTCTGGGGATCGAACTCAGATCCTCATGCTTGCAAGGCAAGCACTTTATCAACTGAGCCAACTCCCCAGATGTCACTCACTAGGTGACTAAGCCAATTTCGTGGTATTTGCGTCCTGTGACAGAGAAAGAGTGAGAGTTCTCTGAAATTCTCATGAAAACCTTATGCTCTGGTTTTACAGTGTCCCCTCAAAGTGAAATGCTCCGATGATATGGGAAGCTGTGCCTTTAAGAAATGTTAGGGGCCTGGAGAGGCTGCTCAGGGGCTACAAACTCTTGTTGCTCTTATAGAGGATCCAGGTTTAGTTCCCAGCATTCATGCGGCTGCTAACAACTGTCTTTAACTCTAATTCTAGGGGATTTGATGCCCTCTTCTGGCTGCCATGGGCACTGTATGCATGTTGTGCACAAGTAAATGTGCAGGCCAAACACATTTTAAAAAATGGCAAGCATGCATGAGTGAGACTAAAGCCTTTACCAGAGAGGCTTCAGAAGCATTCCATCAACATGGTTTCTTGCTGTTCAGGAATAACAACAAGTTTCCTCTTCTGCCCCTCCCAGATGCTTGTGAACTGATCTTGGTCTAGCTTACTGAAATGTGATGGAAGTGGGGGGGGGGGGCTCTGCTTAACAACCCAGTATATATATTTGTTAAAGCCAGATGCTAGGAAGGACTTAGACAATGACTCTACCACTATGACCTAATTACTTCCCCATCCCTCACCTTCTGATGCCATCACATTGAAGATTGGGATTTCAATATGCATCAAGTGGGGCCCGAATATTTAGTCCACATAGACTCTCTTGCCCACAGCCATAGCAACTGGGAAGTGTGTGAAAGTTGTTGAATGAGAAAATGAACAAATGGATGAGTAACCCCTCCCTCCACTCCTGCTTCCCCCCTGATCTATAGCACACAGGGAATGATCACTAAAACACAAAGAAGAGATACTGGTCTGCCTGTCCTTCCTTGGCAAGGCTAGCCAAATCCCTCTGCAAAATACCTGTGCCTCTGCTTTCTGAAGAGCAGAGAGACCCATGAAAACCAACTTCCCAATATTTTGGTTTCCTTCACACTAGAACCCATGGTGTCCAGCTAAGCATTTAAACCAGACTAACAGCTGTGGGTGCCTCATCCCTTGTCTACCTGTGAGCCATCGTGCTGAAGTATCACAGTGGGGGGCATAAAGAGAAAGAGCTTTGTGCATCCAGGATGCTGGACTCCCCACTTCTTATCACTGACTCAGTCTGAAAAGGTGTGAGGGGGCTCTTGGGGAACACTCTGTATGGGGCCTGTGCCCTCTCAGGGCATCATCAGCTTACAGAAGTTTCTCAGGTGTCAGCAGAGCAGGAATTTGTGGACAGCAGGAGAGGACTGGAAGCACCACATAAACAGGAGGAAGCTTGACCCCATGCAGGACACAAATTGATTCTATGTCAGCACTGGCTGTGGACAGCTCCTACATTTGCTCTCAGTCTGGGAAATGCCACAGAGAGCAGACCCCCTGCCTCCTGGCTTCCCAACACACAGCATTAAATGCAAAGTATAGCTTCTCCACTGTACAGTTTCACCCCTATCCTGCCCTACTATGATATTTTATTAAACATTATTTATATAGCTTTAAAAAAACCCCATACTTTTTCAGTGAGGCATGTGATCTCAACTATTTGGGAAGCAAAGGCAAGGCAAACCAATTGAAAGCTACCATGGGTAATTTAGCGAGACCCTGCCTCAACATTTATATTTGTAATTTATAAATATACTATACACGCATGCACACACACACACACACACACACACACATCTGAGGCTGTAGTGATAGGTTGCTTGCCTCGCATGTATAAGGTCTTGGTCTCAATCCCCAGTGCAGACGCCCCAAACAAATTTTTCCTGTAGCTTACATAGGGGAAACACTAAAAATAATATATCTTTCGGGTTAGAACTTGGAAATCAAAGTCTTGGGTTAGGTAGAGAAGTGAGACGTTAATTAAAGCATGATGGTGAGCCTCTGTGCTTTTCCCAAGCTTTCTAACAGCTGCAACCAAAGGCAGGCGTGGTCAGTCACGTGCTTGTGTTTAGTTAAAAGAGGAAAGAAATCATTTTTCTATTTTGCAGCAAGTTCTGAGAAATACTTTAAATACATAAAATATTTAACGAGGTATGTAATATATGCTATATATAATACATGACATATAACTCACAGGCAATATGTTGGAAAACAGTTTCCCTGAAAACATGTAAGTACCTAGGAGGGTCTCACACATATTTAACAACTGACAGAGGGTGAGGGAAACATGAACGCTGAATTAGGTGAAAGTGTTTTACAAAGACTGGCCAGAGTCACGAAGACCATTTTAAGCATTTCAACTCCCCTTTCCTCCCCTCCCCTGGCCTCCCTTCCTCTCCTCTCCCTCCCACTGCTTACTCCTCCCCACTCCTTCTAACTCTTCCTCCCTTTCTGCATTAGCAGTTACTGCCACATGTTTGAATCTGAGCACGTCTGGAGTCTGGTTGACTGTGGGCAGATTTGCCCATCGGCAGCCTTCATCTGGCTCCCTGGTGGCAGAAGCTATAAAGGAACTACATCCCTGAGCAAAACCAAATCTTTCACACTGTGTCTTCTCAGCTGACCCTTCTGTGTCTGATGCCATTTCTGGGCCTAAGTTTTATTCCAACCCTACTCTACATCAGAACAGTTCACACAGGTTTGTTTGAAGACAACCCCAGAAGTCACTGGCTTCAAACATCAAATGCTGGCTGGCATGGAATCCTGCAGTCAGGATAGGGATCTCCAGGTAGCTTGTCAGCTAGCTTGTGTCTGCTCTGGATTGGTCATGGATTCATCTCACTAAGTGATGACCTTAGCATCACTTCCTTAGGGCTGACAGATCTCCAAGGGCCTTGCTTCTTTGTCTGGGCCACTCATCCTTGAGGAGGCTAGTTTTAGCTTCTGGGTAGCCAAAAGAGAAAAGCCAGTTCCTCAGATCCCCTGAGGTGTACAAGGGAGGGTATGAAGTCAATGTGGGGAGGTAGGATTTCTAAGAGGAGCCTTTGGTAGCAACCCCTTCATTAGTGTCTTATAACATAGTTCTCTGTGTGTACCAGCTAAGGTGTGAACATTGAGTACATGCAGGTTCCTCGCTTCAATGTGGAATACAGAAGTGCCCTCATCCCTGATAGATTTGCTCCTGGTAATGGTTAGTTGGCTCAAAATGAATCCTTCTCAGCAGGCTGTGAGCAGTCCCAGGCTCTTGCTTCCCCTGCTGTGGAGACATAACCATCATATCCACTGTGTCCTCCCAGGGTGACAAACACCATTGTGGAAGTAGAGAAACAGCATGGTACACACCAAGCCAGGCTCAGTGACCGTGGGCAGCAGCCCACTGTCCCCTTGTTCCCACAGCACAGTGCCTGCCATTGATCTCCCAAAAACATGATCCTGGCAGAGAGAGTCTAAACTGAGGTCTTGCCCACCAGGACTTCTCTGATTGGCTGAGAGGAGCAATGGAGGAAGCTGGGCAGGTGGTGGCTGCTGAGCTGATGAGAAACCTGGTTTATCAGTTACTTTTCTCACTGCTGTGGCCAAATACCTGACAAAACACAATTTAAGGGGAGAGAGGTTTGCTTTGGCTTAGGGCTTGGCAAGATATAGTCTGTGGGAGTCCTAGTCTGGACCATGTAAAGTGGGAAGCAGAGTGGACTACAGATACACCCCCTAGTGACCTATTTCCTCTAGCTGGTTCCCACCTCCCAAACATTCCATGACCTCCAAGTGTTGTTCAATGTGGGCTGCTGAGTGACCTGGGAGGAGTCCCAACGTGATCCAGGAGTCAGAAAATGTGATGCATGTTGGTATCTCAGTCACGGGTTGGAAGAGAGCATTCTGGAGACAGCTGAGGGGATGTGTAAGTGACCCTTGTAATAGCACCACCCCTCCAGCAGGAAGGAGAGGGATAAATTGGCACTTAAAAGATGTAGTGGCCCCAGGTATGACCCTAGCTAACATCCTCATCTGAGACATAATGCGAAGCAGCGAGTTCCCGCCCAGCAAGCACAGGGCTCCACTCTGGAGGCTGTGGAGTTGGAACAGATCAGAGCCTGATGTGCTCCTTCACGGACAGGACAGCACCAAGTGGACAGAGGCAGGCAAAGGTGGCTTGATGCCACCAAATAGTCCCAGAACAGTGCCACCAGCTGAGGACTAGGTGTCCATGCACATGAGGGAAACATTTATATTATATTCCAAATTTTGATGGCCTAGGTTGGTCAAGTCCGTAGACCAAGTGTAAACCGGACTCCGACACTTACCTGCTGTATAATGCAGGGGAAACTGGTGAATTCTCTCCACTCCCACCCCCTGTTGCCTTGCTGTGATGATGAATTAGACAGTGTATGTAAGCAGTTGATAAATGAATGGTGCTGGGGCCTAATTAGTGCTTCTTTCTGTTTGCTCTCAACGCTGAGCTATACTGGCCACCACAGGAGGCCAGAGGAAACCTGGAGGCTGGGGTGTCATGCTCTTGGCTCCTGGGAAGTAGTATTTCTCCTTAGTGCCATGGACGTTTGGTTGCATCTGCTCTTTGTTCTCACTTGGCTAAGAGGCATTTTCTCACCAACAGAAGAGCTCAAGGAAAAGCTGACTGAATACGTGGACAAGGTGAACAGCCAGAAGCCAGGCTTCATCAAAGTTGTGCGGCACAGCAAGCAGGAAGGCCTCATCCGCTCCAGGGTCAGCGGCTGGAGGGCAGCCACAGCCCCTGTGGTGGCACTGTTCGATGCCCATGTGGAGTTCAATGTGGGCTGGTGAGTGCTTTAGGGAAAGGAGGGGTCCTGGTGTGATCTAGTGGGCTTGACTCAAAAGCTCAGTGCATTCTGGGAGTCTTAGTGATGGGGTGGAGGAAAAGAAGAGAGTAGTGGGGACAGCTGAGGTATGGGTTGTGAATGAGACAAAGCTTATAAGAGGACTGGGTCTCATGTAGGGCAAAGAGTCAGGGGTCAGCACATGAAGGGTGTGGTGACACCAGATCATGAAGACAAGTATATACAAAGGGCAAAGCAGAGAGATGGCTCAGTGGTTAACAACACTGGCTGCTCTTGCAAGAGACCCATGTTCAATTCCCAGCACCCACAAGGCGGTTCTCACCCATCTTTAACTCCAGTTCCAGTGGATCTATTACCAGATTTTTGGCAGACACTGACACATGTGGTGCATAGACATACATGCATGCCAAACATTCATACATAAAAAACAGAAATTAAAAATAAAAGCAGAAAAGCACAGAGTTCCTGTTCAGGCAAGCACAGAGATCTGTCGTCTGCAGGCAGTGAAGTTGGAATGGATACAAGACAGATGCCTCACCTCACCTCACAAACAGGGCAAGAACAAATGGGCAGAGGTGGGTAAAGGTAGCTTCCTGGATCCTCAGATGCCCTCAGAACCTCCATCCTAGCAAAATTGAGTCTTAGCCAGTCTTCCTTTCTCAAGTCAGCTCATTTAGGTGCCAGATGGGATAAGTAAGAGAACTAACAAGAGGCTTCTGTAGCTGATTCTGATCCCTCAGAGGGCACCTGATGCTGGTGGCCCTGCAGGGCTAGGATGTTGCTCACAGTGTATGGCTGTGTGACATGGGAGCACAGATGCTCGGGTTAACTGTGAATAGCTGAAACATGTAGTTTTCTGCCCTCTTTCCTTGTGTGCTCAGTAGCCTACGTGTCTCTACTCCCCTTCCTAGCTCTGTGGGGGCAGCCTCACCTGAGGGGAGCAGGACAGCAAGGGCAGGCTGGCCGCAAGGAGTGGCAGGACCTACAGGCAGCCTGGGTGGGATGCCAGCATCATAGCCTCAAACTAAGGCTGCAGGAGAGTCATTACTTTCTCTCTGAAGTCCCTGTGTGCTATTTGTGACCATTTAAAAAGCATTTTTGCTGGATTTATGGCCAGCTGAGGAGAGGGACACTTACTATTTCAAGCTGATTTGAATAAACAATTATGAACAGAATATATTATTAATGAGAAGCTTATCAATCCTGTTGGCAAACACATTATTCTCCCACTACCCAGAGAGGCCCGCTGGTCCCTGGAGAAAGCCTGGATCCCTGACGCCCCCTGAAGCAGAGGAGAAAATACCTTTGCCCACACCACCTGCCTCTTCCTCCAAATTGGTCCAAGAAAAATCAAAACCCAGGTTGAAAGCTCCTCTAAAGCTTCAAATCTGTTTCTTCTTTTTATTCTTTCCTCCTTCTCTTCCTCCTGTTCTTTCTCTTCTTCCTCTTCTTCTCCTTCTCCCTCTCCTCCTTCTCCTTCTTCTTCATCTTGATTTTTGTCATGTGGGTAAAAAAATCACAGGGACTTGGTGAGAATCTCTCAGTTCAGCTCTGGGTGTGCTGAAGGGGCCACTGGGCTTCTTGCCAACCTTGAAGTCCTCAGTCCATGGGATGCCAACTCCTGGGGATGCAGAACACCACTTCTCTTCTTCCTCTCTGGGGAGCAGGGGTTCCTTCCTCTTGTTGCTGGAAGACAAATAAGCCCACCTCAGCAGTGATAATTGATCTCTTTCTCCTTCCTGCTTAGGGCGGAACCAGTTCTCACCCGTATCAAGGAAAACCGGAAACGGATCATCTCACCATCTTTTGATAACATCAAATATGACAACTTTGAGATAGAAGAGTACCCTCTGGCCGCCCAAGGCTTCGACTGGGAGCTGTGGTGCCGCTACCTGAACCCACCCAAGGCCTGGTGGAAGCTGGAGAACTCCACAGCCCCAATCAGGTATGGCACCCTTCCCCATTGGTCTCTCTGCACCCTCAGGCAAGGATTTCCCTCCATTTCCACACTGACCCCAGTGTGACAGCACAGGGAGGGGGAGATAGACAAGAGTTACAGTGTGATCCTCAGACTCTGTTCACAAACTCTCGTGGTCTCTTTTTAAAGAACCACAGGGGTAATCAGAACTCCATACAAAGTCTCAAAGGCTCTTATTTTTAAAAACCCGATTCTTTTTTTATTTTATTTAGGGGTGTGTATGTTCGTGTGTGCATGCATGGGTGTGTGCATGTGTGTGCCATGTGTACCTGAGGAGGAGAGCACCAGATCCCCTGGAATTAGACTCATAGATTGTTTGTTATGAGCCAGCTAACATGAGTAGTGGGAACTGAACTCAGGTCATTATGAAAAGCAGGGAGAATCTTAACAGCTGGGGCATCTATTATCCCACAGTTACTTCATCTCACTTGTACAAGTGCAGGTGTAAAGTACTGTGCTCAGTGCTAAAGATTCAGAGTGAGTAGGATTTGATTTCCAAGCTCTCCAAGCCCAGAATACAGCCAGGATGCAACACAATATAGGATGAATAATTTTGCCTGGGAAGAGGAAGCATTTGAGATGATCTTCAAGGGTGAGAAGAAGATGTCCAGGTTGAGAGTGACACTCACATGTGACAGTTATGGTCACAGGGGAGTCTGAGAGACTACATGGAGAGATGTGAGCTGGCCAGCCCTTGCTATGAGGCCAAGCCAGACCACGGGACAGATGTACCTGGACGGTATTTGGGTTTTATCCTATAGAACACAGGCACAAATGGTCACCAGTTGCATTTCAAAAACACCAAACTCTCTCTGCCTTTGATGCTGTCTTCCTAGACTCCTGAATGACTTCCCTCTGATACCTTAAGACCCCTGCAGTACTCAGCCCTGCCAGCCTTATTTCTGTGTATTGATGACTGGGCAGATATCTTGTTCCCACCATTAAACAGACAAATGGCACCAGAAGGTGACTTAGGGGGGCCACCTTGAAATAAGAACCCAGTCTTACTTGGTGCTGCAGGAGAGAAAAATATTATGAAAAATTTCATTCAAAGAATCAATATCACAAATGTTATTACTGGAAGAAAAATTTCATACAGACAATAGAGTGGAAGAAAACTCTCCTGTGGTTTCTTTTGGGACGGTCTCAGTCTGTCTTGTGTTTCTGTAACAAAATACCAGTGTATGGATAATTTGTAAAGAGTGATGTTTATTTAACTCACTGTATTAGAGGCTGGAGGTCTGAGACTGAACGGCCCCACAGGGCCAGCCTCTGGTGAAGGCCGTTTAGTGTATTAGAACAAGGTAGATGATGTCAATGACAAGAGCAGAGATGAACTGAGCCATGCATGGACAGGCCAAGTATATAAAATGAGGCTTGCTTCCGGGAGTTTCTGACCTGTGACTCTGGGATGCATGCATCCCACGATAGATATAACGGACACTCAGTATGGTTGTAGTTGACAGCATCATATCACAATGTGAAAGGTTGACATGTCTGCATCAAGAATTAATCTGATCCCCTCAGAACTACATTTATTCATTGTCATGCATTTCATTTACTCTCCGAGAAATTTATATATGTGTATACTGTCTTTTCATCAGATCCACCCCTCATCCCCAGCTCCTCCCAGACACCACACACAATCTTCCTTCAAACTTCATGTCTTTATTTTCTTACCCACTGAATCCTATTAGTACTAGCAATGCGTACTTGAGTGTCGGGCTACCTGTTGAATGAGGAGAACTCTCCTCCATCCATGGTAGAATCTTTCCTGGCTTGATCTTGTGTGCAGGTCTTGTGCAAGCAGCCCCAGACGAAGGCTATACCTTCATGGTTCATTTCCACAGTTCACTACTTTATTGATTTCATATGAGTGTGGCTTCCCTGAGATGCACTCACCTTCACTCATCAACCTCTTAGAGACCTCCTACCTCTCAATCCAAGCTTCCAGCACAGGAACCTTTAGAGGGGACACACTCAAAGCATAGCCAAACCATCACAGCTGTCTATACAATTGTGTGCTATTAATTTGTTGGGACCCTGCTGTGTGCTGGGGCCGTGTATGTACATGGTCCGTTGGATCCATATTATAACCTGGTGTCAACTCATTGTGCAACCCCGGTTTAACACAATAGGAGAAAGACTGCTTCCAGAGAATGGTCTGATTGACTGAAGGCTGAATCGGTCACTGGGTTCTACTACGATCATGGAAAGTCTGAGTTGTTATCACCCCTTGCTTGGCTACTTTTGAGTTGAGTTCACAACTTGTGTGGCTCATCCCTGCTTTAGTTTGCCCAATGTCATCAGAGAGAAATATGCCCCCATGCTGTCGGTGTTCTTGCAGGAGATAGTATAGATCTTAGCTGTCACTATTCTGCTGACTCCCAAACATAGCAGACTGGTCTTAATTGGCAGAGCTGTACTGTAGGTCTTTGCTAGAGGATAGCACACTGACCATTTATTCTCTATCACCCCACAATGTGTATCAGGAATGCAGAATAGAGAAACAAGATTCTGGAAGCTTTTGGATCATTTCTGGGTTTCTCCCTAGAGGACGACAAGCTCCATAGAGACAGATTTTATACAAATGAACTGTAAGCACCGCAGATCTTCATTCTCTGGAGCTCTGTTTTAGTGTTTTGCCCACACGTTACTATAGATAGAGCTCAGCACTTGCCTCTGTTGTGGTGTGAAATGCCATTTTTAAGATTGTCATTCAATGGGTCCCCAAGGTCTCTGGCTGACCCACTCAAGAAAATCCACATGAGAAACTTCTCTCAAATCTACTAGACTAGTCAAAGAAAAAAAAAACAAGAAATCAATCAGTTCATTTCTACCTGAGAACAGTGAATTTTGTTCCTAAGAATCTGTATGTTCCTTTTCATTTAGCTCAGCAGGAAGCTCAGAGCCAACATCCTGGCTCACTTTAAGAACTGTGATGGAGGGCTAGGGAGATGGCTCAATCATTAAGGGTACTTGCTTCTCTTCCAGAGGACCCACGTTTCCTAACACCCACCCATGTTGGGCTGCTACTGCCACCTATAACTTCAGTTCTAGGGGACCTGATTCCCTCTTCTGGTCGCCACAGGCACCTGTACACGTTTGGCAAATTCTCTCTCTGTGTCTGTCTCTGTCTCTTTCTCTGTCTCTGTCTCTGTCTCTGTCTCTCTCATTCACACACACACACACACACACACACACACACACAAATAAAAATAAATCATTTTTAAGACTTATGACAGGGACCCCAAGCCTACATTTGCTTTTTAACTGCCTCCAACTTATTGTAACCTTTAGATCTTCCTAGGTGTTATTTATATTTTCCAGCAGATTTTAGGCTTTTCATAAGCTGTGTCTAATCCTTTTGGGGATTGAGGGGAGCTGTTTCTCCTAATTCTGCCTAATACAGCATCTAGTTATTAAGTCACAGACACCCTGAGGTGTCTGTAATCATTTGAGCAACTGCTCTGGATTTTGTGTCCTTCCTGGCTGGGTCTGGAAATGAGAGGAAGGCCCCTTCCCATATGTTCTATGACTATGGTTCCGAGAGCCCCAACACATCCAATATTCAGAAGTTTGGAAGAAAAGATGAAGACCCAGCCCTACTTGCCAATGCTTCCAAACCATCTTTATTTAGAGAGGTGAATCTCTGAGTTCTTTCACTGCACAAGTGATCTTCAAGAGTTGGTCATGTCCAGAGCCTGTGAGCTCTCTACCTCAGTGCCCAGGATGCTACCACACAACTGATATTATAGGTATCAATGTTTCTAGGTCAGAGGCTTTGGTGATGGAGGGCCAGCTCAATTCAACAATTTAACAATGCAGGGTGTGAGGCATGTTGGGGAAAATGCTTTCAGAAAATTCCTTTTCCTTATGGTGCTGGGATGGAGCCCAGGGCTTTCGGCTAGCTAGTCAAGTAAGTACTCTACCACTTAGCTATATCACCAGACAGTGAAGCTGCCTGCAGAAGGACATTGAGTTTGGTTCTGGAAAATGATTCCAGTGACAAATATCCAGGGTTGAGGTCAACCAAGGTTTCAGATTGGACAGTATTAGGGGATGTGAGCATTAGGGGATATGAGCGGGGCTCACTATCTTTGCAGTGAAGGGCTTCACAGAGAATTGTTACCATCAGGGGAGTAAGCAGGAACAGTGGGGGCTGTAACTGTATTGCCATCTGTTGTCCTTAGCCTTCTAGGGTATCAGGCCAGGCTGGAGGATTTGGTGAAGGAGAAGAAGGGCGAAATGGAGAAACCCTTAGGGGTGAGAAAACTGTCAATTACAATGGACCCATCTAGTTTGAACTAGAAACACACCCAGGTGCAGAAAGGGCTGTTTTCTTAGGGAATGCTGATGCAGGAGGATGCTCAGGCACACAGACATCCTGGGGTCACAACCCCAGACTGGTTCTAAATGACTTTACTTCCACAGATTGTAGGAGTATCACATATGTGTGTCCTTAGAGTAAACTGACACCCGTCTTTAATGGAGAACACCAAACTTAGACATAAGAAGTGAACATATACATGATGATGCTCTGGCTGTGTCTTGAGAAATGCCCCAGCCTCTCCGAGCCTCTGAACCAGAATCATAGGCACCTGTAACATCCAATCAGCCATGATCTTTGCCCTATTCACGACATCTCTTTCCAAATTCCTGTGTCCTTACCACGTTTCCTAGAGATGGGTGGGTTTCTCATGCCTCCCACCTCCTCTAGTCAACTATCCTACAGTGTCCCCTCATGTCATCCAGGCTGAGTTGGAATTCTCTATGTAGCTAATAATGATTCTGAACTTAGGATTCTCCTGCCTCTGAATTCTGGCATCACAGGAATATGCTACCATTCCTAGCTTATACAATGGTAGGAATAAAAACCCAGGCAGAGTCTTGTGTATGCCAGACAGCACGCCACTAACTGAGCTAGATCCCAGCTTGCCTGAGTATTCTTTATAAAAAGAAAAATCATAACACTGTTTTGCTTGAAATTTGTCACAGGCAAGCCTTTACCTGTAAATGAAAGCTGTACATTCTTTTTCAAGGCCCTCAACAACCTGGGTGTCATTTATGTTTCTAAGTGAACAGGGGTTGACATGTAGCGCGCCTCCGATAGGGATAATGGGAAAGTCCAAACTGAAGCAGTCTGGCCTGTGGCTCAAAGTCCAAAGAAGCAATCTACACCAACAGAGTGAATGGCACGCCCTCCCTTTACTAATGCACCAGCAAGCATAGTGGGGAGCAATGGCTGGTCCCAGAACAAAGCTGTCTTCCCACTGTCTCAAACAGCTTCCTCGGGGTGGCTAAATGAAGATGAACCTGGGAGGTTACCCAGAAAACAAGGCCCTACTGGGTCTGGCAGCAGAGGTGGGGACCTTGGGATTGAAAGCTCTTACTTCTCAGATGACTCTCAGACCAGTCTCTGCTCACAGCTGGCCATCTCTCCCACCCTGCAGGAGCCCCGCCCTCATTGGCTGTTTCATTGTGGACCGACAGTACTTCGAGGAGATTGGTCTGCTGGATGAAGGCATGGAGGTCTATGGAGGGGAGAATGTGGAGCTTGGGATCAGGGTGAGTGAGGTTTCTCACGCAGGGCTGAGTTCAGCTCCCATGATGGTAAGTGACTCAGTCTAGGGGTGCAGTGTTGACAAGCCTTTAGTTCACAATATGACGGGAGACTCAATATAAAAGTTGAGACTCATACACTGATTGAAATCTAGTTCCAAGCTCTGGTGCATGTACATAGCCAGAGCCAGGGAGACTCAGAGCAGTAACTCTTGAATTTTTAGGAAATAATGGCCTTCAGAGTTTGCTTGCCTAGAGAATCAAACTCCCAGTTTAGCACTTCTGTTTAGACTGAACAAATCTGTTGAGGTAAGCAACAGAAAACACCAAGGGACAGCTGGACAAGAAAGACCACCAGAGTCAATTCCCCATGGCTATCTACTCCACCGTGGTCCATAGAACATTTCCAAAGATGGTTAAAGAGGTCTAACAAGAAATAAATAAACCCCTGGAGTATAAATAGCAGAAAACAGCTAAATTCACTTCGTGCTGCTTTCTGACCCCACCTAGTGCTAGCCAGACCCACAGGCCATCCTGGCCCTCTCTGGTTTATCAACTAGTCGTGTGACTCTGTAAGAAGTGCCATTTTCTTTCTTACTGTGGAAGAATATTTACTGGGCTTCCTGGCTCTTATCTCTTGGCCAGTGATAGAGAAGCTTAGAATGATCCCTCTTCTCAGTAGGAAGGTGAGTTGGATGCCTGGTACTTGGTAGAAATAAGGTGGTGGCTAAATGAAGGATTATCTGTGTCCAGGAAGCACCTCGTCAAACCCATGGCTTCAGCTTTGGTGAGTCCCCATAATGGTTCCAATTGTCTCTAACAACCCATCGCCCACACCCCACAGATTCAGAGGGACCTCGCACCACCTGGTGTTTTACTCTTGACAGATTTTCTGTCTCACAACCATCCGTTCATAACTTACACAGACCTCCTCCAAAATCTGGTCCATCCAACTGAACCTTGGCCATGGTGTATGCAGCTAGTGTCTTTAGGTCCAGTCCAGGTCTTCAGTTCCCACTCAAGAACCTACCCTCCTCTCATCATTACCCTCCTCTGTTTCCCACTCCACAGAATAAGCAACTGGCCCTGGATAACCCTCTTCTTAACTGTGCAACCAGTGTCTGAGACCCAGACAATGAGCAGCCCATAACACCCGAAGGACCTAACAGCACTCCAGGGCCCAGCTCATCCCCAGTCTTAATAGTAGGCTTTGCAAACTGGCTGAAGGAACAGCCTGTCTGAGGCTGAGTTTGGAAAATACCTCAGACACCTGTATTCACTGGCACTCCAAGCAATTGCTTTGGAGGCAGTGGGAATGCACAGGCTGATGGGAAGCTAATGTATTCATAGAGGACAGCGCCTGCATAATCACCCTCATTTCCCCAGCTCTCCCTCCGCTGGTCATTTATTCACCACCCGCCGGCTTCCTCGCCATCTCATTTCAGCACTGCTCCTGGATAAATGCTTGCCCCCAAACACAATCTGTTTCACCAGAAGCAGCTGTCAGGAATCGGCCGAGCGGGTAGCACCGCCTCCGGTCACTTGTGTTCTCTGGGTAAAAATGTCCAGAAATGGAGAAAGGAATTAGATTTGTGAACTCTGCTTCCAACATATGTGTGAGTCAATCACATGGCGGTGGTGATGTCTGGCTCTCCTTCCTTAAATTATGAAGCTATTTTGGAGTGTGGGCCTGGTGAGGTTCTCAGATATGTGTTAAAATATCTTCGGGTAGTTGCGTGTTCAGGGTTTCAAATACAGTATAAAATATTGCCAGGCTTTGTTTTCCATCGCTCGCCTCCCACTGGACAGAGATGAAGCATCATTGATGGCAAAAGAAAAGTCGGCTTTTAAAACAGGGCACAGCCTCTGTAAGCTGGCGGAACTAAGTACACGGGAAGGGATAGTTCGTTTGTATTCTAGTTCTTCCTTGAGGGGGTGCTGAATCTCTGATCATTTTCTGTCTTCCTATGTGTGGTTACTGCTACCTATTTTTCTTTTGTGTCTTTCAAGCTAATATCTCAGTGCCTCAGTTTCCTCCCTGAGAAAATAGTATTTCTAATTATCCCTCAGGATAGTGTGCCAAACTGAAAGGTATCACTTATCACATCTCCTTTATGCAGCAGCAACTTGTGCAAAGCCCTTATCTCTTTCGGAACATGGAAATGGAATTTTTGCACATATTGACTACCTGATATATATCTGGGATCTTGCTAGTCATTTTCCCCCATGTTTCCTGTGCATATGCATGTGAGATGTGCAGGCGTTTATTTTTGTATGTGTGTTGGTGTGCATACACATCTGTGTTTCTACATGTGACAGCCCTCCTAGGTTGATGTCTGGAATCATCCTCAATCTCTCTTCCACTGTATTCAAGGAGTCAGGGTCTCTCAATCAAAATCATCACTCACATATGGCTAGCCTTGCCAGGCAGCTTGCTCTGGGGATCTAGTCTCAACCTTGTGAGGGTAGCGTTACAGACAGCCCACCACAGCAGCATTCACATTGGTCTGGGTTGTCTGAACTCTGGTCTTCGTATTGCTCGGTAAGCACTTCATCAGAAGAGCCCACTTCCCAACCCCAGGGCATGTTTAAAATGCCATCTAATCACAGAACACCCTAAAATAGACCTTTTATGGTATTTCACCTTCATCAGTTGAAGAAACAGAAATTATGAACTTGCATAGGTTCCAAGGTCATGCAATTTGTGAAACACAGAGAAAAGACTCAAGTCCGAAATATTATGGCTCAATAGATACATCACAGTGATGAAGCCCAGGACCCAAGTCCTTTGAGACTCCTCCCTCAAGAAACATTATAGTGTTTGTGCTTTTTTTTTCTCTGATAGACTCAGCCTTGTCTGTTGAGTCTCCTTTTAAAACCTTGATAATCTCATTTTACACTCTAGTCTAGTAAGCTCCCACCTCTGGCTTCAGAATCTACAAGGCAATGAGGAAACAGTGAGACTCACTGGAATAGGGAGTAAGAAATAAGAGCTGACATAAACAGAAGACAAAAATTTGTATATTTCATGGCTCAGAGAGTTCTAGGGCATAAGAATGCATTCCAGAGCTGGCAAGGACAGAAGAAATAGTTAGAAACTGTTATCACTCAATTGAGTCTCTCTCCCCACAAAATATCCAGAAATCCTCATTCTTTAGCTGGAAACATGAGCTTATGTGGAAATAGTCTTCCTGGGTATAATTGGGACATAAGAAAGCCACACTGGTGTTAATTAATAGTAATTAGTAATTAATTAATTAGTAATTAATACTAATTTAATGTGTCTGGTGTCTTTATAAGAAGGATATCTGGGTAAATATGAACATGAAGGAATACAGCCATGTAGAGCCAGAGGCAGCGGTTAGAGTTGTGATACCACAAGCTTAAGGAATACTTAAGGCTGAGAGAGCTAAGACAGGACCCTTCTCTATGGTCTCTGAAACAAAAGTACCCCTTGAGCATAACACCTCCACTTGGGCTTCTGGCACCCAGAACTCTACATTCATTTTTTGTCAGTTTGGCAATCTCTCATAGCAGTTTGTTAGAAAGCTAAGAAAACTAATAGAGACCAAAACTTCAGATCAGTGCATTATCTGGGAAACCTGATGACATTTAAACTTCCTTCCCCTTGGCCCTGTGCCATGGGCTTGCTTCGCCTCCCATGGAGCTGGGGGCTCTAAGGACTATTTTCTCAATATAAAGTATAACTCACCTCTGGAAAGCAAGCCATTTAAATCATGCTACAAAAATTCACACAGCTAGAAGTCCATGGAACATGAGATGACAGCTTTTAAAACATCATAGAAATAAGAGAGAAAGCATGCATAAAGATGAGTACTGCAAAATCAATAGACAAACGAATTATATCTAAAGAGTCTTCAGAGCACTGAATCAGATACAGGATGGAAAATATGTTGTATAATGATCTATTTAGTGTGTGTGTGTGTGTGTGTGTGTGTGTGTGTGTGTGTGTGTGTGAGTGAGAGAGAGAGAGAGAGAGAGAGAGAGAGAGAGAGAGAGAGATGGAGGATGTCAGGTGCGCTTCTCTGTTGCTGTCCTCCTTACTCTCTTGAGATAGAGCCCCTCTGCAGCTAGACTGGTGAACAACAAGTCCCAGTGATTCTCCTGTCTCTGTGCTTCCCACCAACAGCTCTGAGGTTACAGATGCATTTGTGGCCAACCCAGCTTTTTGTGTGGGTGCTGAGATCTCAACTTGGGTCTTCATGCTTGTGTAACAAGTGCACTGAGCCATTCCTTCGGCCTCTAAGAATGCATATTTTAATCAGAAGATATTAAAATATGAATGAGAAGACTTCTAAAATCATTTGTTTGGTTTTTTTGTCAAGGCAACAGAATTTCTGAGGAAAACAACTTAAAGGGGGAGAGCTTCCATGTTGGCTCATGGTTTCAGAGGTCTCAATCTATAAGTGATGTGACTCCATTAGTCCTGCTTCTGGAATGTGGCACAACACCATGCCACTGAATATTTTTGTTGCTGTGACAAGAAGCAACATAAAGGAGGAAGGATTTATTTCAGCAAGTGGATGCATGGGATGCATTAGGTCATGGGGGAGGAAGCCATGGCAGCAGGAGAGTGACACACCTGGACACATTGCATGCATAGTCAAGAAGCAAAAGGAGATGGCTGCTGGTACTCAAGCCTGATTTCATTTTTATGCTGTCTAGGACCCAGTCCATTGAAAGATGCTGACTACCTGAAGGTCTTCTCACCCCAGTTAACCTAATCTAGATAATCCCTCATAGACTTGCCCAGGGGGCTGTCTCTTTGGTGATTCTAGAGTCTGTTAAGTTGACAATCAATATTAATCATCACAGCTTTTTAACTCTCAGTGTCCAGGAAGAGAAGGGGAGAAAGACCAAGGGCAATGGACAAGATATACATTCAAAGGCGTAGCTTTCATGATCCACGTCTTCCAACAAGTCCCCACCTCCTCCTAGCCCAGTTTAGCTATGGACTCAACCATGAATTCATCTACTGGTGGTTTAGTGTCCTTATCAGTAGTTTCACCAATCCATTAATATATGAGTCTTTGGAGACATTTTACATCCAAACTATAACATTTAGTTTTATTAAGAGAAATTTTCAAATGTAAAAAATATAAAATGAAGCTAAGTGGATGGGTCGAACAAATATATGAACATTATTTAGATAATAAAACCAATAAACTAGAGAGTATATCTAAAGGAATCATTTGAAGTCATACCAGAACGAAAAACAAAAGAACATGGGGGAAGATTAGGTACACTAGAGAGACTATACTGTCTTACAGTTCCAAGTAGAGATGATAAAAAGAGAGGATTAGGCAAAAGCATTTATCCTAGCAAAAAGTGTCTTGAATTTTTCCCAACTACTATGGCAATTCAACTTATCCAAAATCAGATAAATATGAAGATACGCATCATTCATGTATGTATGTATGTATGTATGTATGTATGTATGTATGTATGTATGTGTAGTGAAACTAAATAACAAGGATAAGAACTTACACCAGTAAGAGAAAGAGAAACTAATGGTTAAATTATTAGAACAGCCGGACTTCTCACTGCAACTGTGAAAGCCAAGAGTCTATGGATACTCTTTTCAATATGATGAGTAAATGCTTGTCAGAGTTAATATGTATACACAAAATAATCCATTCAAAAGAGGATAAGATACACATGCATGCATGCACACATGCACACACACATGCACAGGCATACACGCAGACACACATAAACACATACTAATTTTCTCATGTAAGATCTTTATTAAATAAGTTAAAAATATTTATGTTTGGGGAAAATGATCCCCAAAAGAAATGTTAGATTGAAGGATAATTACCTTAATGATGGTAAATAGATATATCTAATAAAATATGGCATGAAACAAAACACCAGAGTACTGCTTAAAGGGTGGTTAAAAGCCCATGCATGTTAAAAGGAGTATACACACTAGGAGGGATAATAGGGATTGTTGTAAATGTCTATTTTGTTATTCATAGAAAGGTTACTGGTTAAGTTTAAAATTTGGTAACTTAAGTAAACAAATTAATTTTTTTTTTAGGGAGTACATGAAAAGCATAGAATAAAGGGGCATGATTTCAAAATCAGTTTATGGAAAATAAAATATGAATATTCTATAAGCAAGGTATACAACAGCTTGTGCAGAGGCAACGGGCCCACTTACACCAGTCAATGTACACGAACTAAATCAAAAGATGAATGGCTTTAGGGTAGCTTAAAAGTTTATTCAGCAATGGGCTATTTACAAGAAACATCTGAAATAAGACACTGACATGATAAAATTTGAAAAGGATAGAAAAATTCATAGTGGGCAGATACTGACTTAAAGTTATTATTAACTTTAGAAAATAAGTACAATTATAATTAAAAGGAGTAAAAATGATAAATGTGAAAATCATCTAGAATCTATTAGTTGTTAGTTTGAACGTTACTAATGGAACAATGTAAATTTGTATAAAGAAAAGTCTCTACAGAGTCTAGAGAGATGGCTCAGCAGCTAAGAGTACTGGCTGTTCTTCCAGAGGACCCAGATTTGATTCCCAGCACCTACATGGTGACTTACAATTGTCTGTAGCTCCAGTCCCAGGAGACCTAATGCTGTAATCTGGCCTCTGTGGGCACCGGGAATGCGTGAGGTATGATGACATATATAATGACAAAACCAGACACATCAAATAAGGTTTGTATTAGAAAAAAATCAGAGGAACAATGAGATATCAGCAATCCTGAGAGCATAGCAGAAAACTTTATTACGACTCTCCAAAGTCATTGACAGATGCACACAGTTGACTCTGAAGAGCATCTAAAAGTTGCTGAATGAGATTTTTCTCCCAGAACAAATTGAATGTTCATGGATGTTGAGCACATTCTGGGGTATAAGACAAATATCAAGAGGTTCTTCTGACATAGAACATGCTTTCATACCAAAATGGAATTGCTAGAAACACAGGACCAAAAGTTATAGACAAAACCATCATTTTGAAAATTGTGAGACATGCTTCTAAAAATCAATATTTCAAAGAAAAGATGGTCATAAATTTGAAAATGCCTTGAACCTAGTGATAATAAATACATACGGTGCCCATGTTGTGTGAATGCAGCTCAAGTTCAGCTGAAGTTCAGCTGATATCCCATTCCTCCATTAGAAATAAAAGCTGAGCATTAATAGCATATATGTAGTTAGGAAAAACATCAGAATAAAAATAGTAGAAGAAAATACTGAAGAGGCTGCTTTGCCTGCATAGTTTACAGTTCCCAAAGGTGTTACCATGGTGGAAGTTTACCAGGACTTGAAGTGAAAACATTAGGATTGAAGATCTCAATACCTGTAGGTGAGAGAAAAGACGATCCTGGAAATGGTCCAGGAAGCTGGATGGATAGACACTGACATCTGCATTGCATGACAAGTACCACACCCTAGAAAATTATCTGTGGTTTGTGATTATAAAGAACCCAGAAATGGAATTTTGTGGTTATACTTTGACTCATCTTTAAAGAGCAAAATTAATATGTGTATTCAGACACCGGGTGATCTTTTAGCTTTTGAATCATTTCAGAACATATTGAACAAGCTCATGAATGTCTGCCAAGATCATGGACTACAGACACTGAAAACCAAGCTGAAACTAACTCACATTCTACTCCCTCATGCAGGATATAAGCAGGAGTAGTCTCATGATGGTGCAGAGCCCAGAATTAGAATTTGTGATTACAGCATGTTCTGTCCGTTAGAAAGATATGGGTGTAGTTGGTGACCCATTAGAGTTGTTAGGATCTTCTAAGCACAATCACCTAATAAAGTGCCTCTTTTGTTTAAACTAAAGAAAAAATAATAAAGATAAGAACAAAAAATATACACATACATACATACATACACATATACATGTTCATGTATATGCATACAATAAAATATTTATAAATATTTATAAAGCCAAAACTTGTTTATTTGATAAAAATAATCAAATTATAGAACTTTAATAGGAGAGGAGACAAGGCACAGAGATAAATAAATGTTAGGAATAGGAAAAGGCTCATTGACATGTGTATCTACAATTAAGAGAAATATAACAAACAAGTTTATTCTATAATTTGAAATGTCAACAAAAACACAAATTTATGAAGTGATATTTTTATGAAAACTGATGCAGGAAGAAATAATAATCTAAACCTGGCCCATGATGATGAAAGAAATTGAATTTATAGTTTAAAATATTCTCATAAATAAAATCTAGGACTAAGTAGTTTTGCCATTACATGCTGACAAGGTCTCAAGGAACAAAACAGTCTAAATGTTTAGACATGTAGAGTAGAGAAGCATAGTAAATGCCCAATGGTGTAGCAGCTTGCATCTCTTTCTACTGTAGCTAAGCATCTAGGGAAAGTCTGAGTTTATAAGTTCAGCATAACTGTTGAAGATCTTAACAGTCCTGATTCATAAAAGAAAATTCTCAATTGTATTTTGTGTTCTCATTCAATAAGACAAAACATACACACAGACACAAACACACATGTGCATAATTCTTAAATGAAATTCATGAGCTATATGGAGTTGCCAGGGAGAAACATGGGAAGCTTGCCTGCAATTAGTTCTTAGAGTTGAGCTCTTTAATATGAACCCACCTTCTTGTGGTAGAAACCAAAGAATTCAGAAAGGGGGTGGGGGGAAGAGGGTGAATGCCAACAGTCATTGCTGTACTTCTATTGCCTAGATCTGGCAGCCAGAAGAAAGGGAACCCCTCTCTGTCATGCTTTTGCTGTGGGTGACTCTTGGCTAGATTGAGCCTTTTGGCATTATCACACGGAGTAGAGTTTGTTGAGCAGCCACGGGATATATACAAATCAGGGACTCCTGTCTAAGCACCAAGGCTTCTCACTGGGGTTTCTCACGAGAGGTCAGAGCTTCTGTCTTGGAATATTTCTTATCACTTGGCCTTCCAGACAATGGCCTCCTACTCTGATGACTCTTTTAAAATTTATTTATTTTATGTATGTGAGTATACTGTCTTCAGACAGTATCCAATGTCTTCAGAGAGGACATCAGATCCCATTACAGATGGTTGTGAGCCAACGTGTTGTTGCTGGGAACTAAACTAAGGACCTCTGGAAGAGCAGTCAGTGCTCTTAACCACTCTTCAGATGACTCTTGAGCCATCTCTTCAACTCTGATGACTCTTAAATAGCATTTTCACCTCCCACCCCAGAATGGTCCTTTATTACCTGTTCCTAAGTCTGAATCACTGTCTTCATTCTTTAATGCTTAACTTGAACTTTGTGTCTTTTACCTGCTGTTTCTTAGCCTCTTCATTAGGGCCTGACTAGGATGTGAGTCTCTTTCTGTGCATGTGGCTGGAGCCAAGCATCAACTAGGATGGGAAGAATTCTATCTAATTGACTGCACATTTTGGCCTTGGGGGTACATGAAATCATCCAAAGTCCTCCATCCACATAGCCTTTAACAACTTAATAAGGCTAGGTTTTGCACTTGGGAGCTCTCTCTACCCCAGACCATGACAACTCTAACCAATGCAGTCTTCTGCTATCCTGTCTACAAGATTTCACCCCCTTGTAAGACTTCTCTCTCAGCCATAGGGAACCTAGTACCCACCTGCCCACGCTGCAGGAAAATGCATATTCTACAGGCATACAGGAGGAAAGAAACAAAATAGAGTAAACAGAGTAGACCTCACAATAACTTTATTAGAGGCTATCAGTGGCTCCTGTGGGTTGCGGCATGGCTCAGTTAGTAGAGTGCCTGCCTAGTATGTACAAGGTAAGCTCTGGGTTCCATCCATATCACCACATATAGACCAGCAGTAACACCTGTAATCTCAGTACTCAGGAGGTAGGGGTGGGAGAATCAGAAGCTTAAGGTCATCCTTGGCTACATAGCAAGTTCAAGGCCAGCCTGTGCTATACAAGACTCTATCTCAAAAAAAAAAAAAAAGCTCTTAGTTGCAGTGGGAAAATAGTCTATTAAATATCCAGTAGATAACAAAGTTGGTGTCTTTTTTTCAATATTTTTAGAATCTTTCCCTTACAATAATTCCTTTTAATGAAAACACACAAATGTCATAGGCAAGCTAGAATTTATTATGCCAAAACTGCTCGATCTTTCAACATATTTATGTTGGCCCCAAAAGTTAATCCATCCTTATACTTTATTATCTCATTATCATAATTATTATTTTTAACAACTATAACAAGAAATAAATTTAGATAACCCATAAACTATAAAGTGCTCTATTATAAAGCATATGATCATATCCATCGTCCACGTGACATTTATGTTGTATAAATATGCTACTGCCCATTTTAAACAGTGTTTTTTAAGGTGTACGTTAATTTATATGTGTTCCCTGCCAAACTTTTTATTCAGACGATGCTCAAAATCAGCATTGTAAAGGAAGAAAACTGACTCTGACTAACTAAAATGTCAAGGGCCAATAGGAAGACGTGTATTTGGGTTTTGCCAGTCTGACAGGTGAGGCATGGATTTCAGACTTGCTTTAATTTGGATCACTCTTGTAAAGTAAGCCAGAGGCTTTTCATGCAGCTAAGACCATACACTGCCCTCTCCTGTGAGCTGCTCAGACATTTGGCCCACTTTCCTAGAGTGTTGTTAATCTCTATTTTTGGGATGTTTACATATTAGAAACAGTACTGACTTATCTTTGCTATAATTTGAACTTCTCTCTCAAGTGTGTTATTTCTCATCTGCTTTTGCTATGAAAGGACTGCTTTGATCATTTTTATTTGAGACAAAGCCTATTGTAGCCCAGGCTAGCCTTGAATTCACTTGGTAGCTCAGTCTTACCTCTAACTTGCAATCCTTTTGCCTCTACCTCTTCCATTACCATGCCCAGCCTACACTGCTTTTTCAAAATAAAGCAAATGTATCAAATCAACCTTTGCCTTCCTTTCCAGGTCCTTAGTTAAGCAGGAATCTGACCCATTCCTGGTTGTAGAGAACTTTACCTACATTTTCTGCTTGTATAATCCTATCTTTCACATTATAATCTCTGATTTTTTTCAAAACCAATCATGATATAGTGTGGGGAATGGATCCAGTCTTATTTTTCTCTGTGAACATCCTACCACATTCTGTCTTCATTTGTTTCCTATTGCTATAAAAAATGCTGGAGAGTGGGTGATTTTAAAAGACTAGAAGTTTACTTTTGCTCGTGCTTCTGGAGGCAGCAAGTGTAAGACCACAGCACCAGAGCTTTCCAGGCTCAGTAAGGACCTGGTGCCACATCGCAGTACAGTTCAGAAGACACACACACACCAAACAAAAAAACGAAACAAAACAAAAACAAAACAGAGCTTAAGAGTGTAACAGCCTAGGCTTTTTCAAAGTGCTGTAGATTTGTGTAGAAAGTGATGGGTTTCAGAATGACATTTTAAACCAAAGCCATCACAGCCTTTGACTGTGTCCACTCCCCTGTGACTAGTCACTCTTAACCTCTCTCATTCCCTTCTTCACCTTCCCAAGTAGTTCCCTTTCTATTTTCTTGGAGGGAGAGAGAGAGAGAGAGAGAGAGAGAGAGAGAGAGAGAGAGAGAGAGAGAGAGAGAGAGAAGCTATGAGCCCTGCCACTGATGTTTGTTTGCTCGATTGTTTTTTTGCTTTTTTAAATCCTAGGAACTAAAGCCAGGGATTGAACCCTGAAATACACTGGATGCCCACTCCACCACTGAGCTGCACCCCACCTCTTTTTTTTACTTTTTATTTTTAAGACAGGATCTCATTCACTTTCCCAGGCTGACCTTTAAATTCACTCAGAAGTTATAGAGGGCTTGAGCCTGACATGCTCCTGCCTCATCACAGACTGAAAGTCCCAGGTCCAGGTCCTGCCTCTTTTTTGTCTTGTTTTGTGGTAATCCCAGCACTTGGAAAGTAGAAACAGCATGGTCAGTGGTTTAAGACCATCCTCAGCTACATGATGAGTCAGAAGCTAGTGTGGCTATCAGACACTGTTTCAAAATTAATTGATTGCTTTTAAAAGATGTGGTGACATGGTCAATTAACAAACTAAATCCCCCTGCAGAACTGACACTCTACTGAGTGCTGTGTCCTTCATTGGTTTAATTACTTGTCTTGTCTCCTCACTGTGACAAACTTCCTGAAAAGAAGCAAATGTACAGGAAGAAGAACTTGTGTGGCTCACAGTCTCAAGGGAGACCCCATCATGGTGGGGGATGCATGGCAGTATTAATTTGGGGTGCTGGCACATTTCATCCACAACTAAGAAGCAGAGAATGGGAGAGAGGGAGAGATGGCTCAGAGGATTAGCACACTGACTGGACCTGGGTTGAGTTCCCAGCACCCACATGGAAGCTCACGATTATCCCTAACTCCAGTTCCAGAAGATTTAAAGAGCAGAAAGCAATGATCACTGGTTCTCAACTCCATCCTTATCAAATCCAGGACCCCAGCTCACAGGTACAGCACCTACATTTAGGGGGACCCTTAAAATTATTTTTAACATGGTCAAGATAATCTCTCACAAGCAAGAGGCTAACCTAATCTAAATAGTGCCTGGTAAGTATGCCCAAAGGCTTATCTTGGGTGATTCTAGAGTCTGTCAAGCTGACAACCAGTCACTAATTAACTCATGTCACAAACCACAAGACAGCAGAATTCTTAGCCTTATTTTTCAGATAATATCACTGAGGCTCAGAGAAATTGACTCACTTGTCAAGTCCCTCAGAGAAGCAGTGCACTTGACTGTGATGATTGCTTGGTCTGATTCCAAAGACCCTAAGTTACCTCCTTAGACTCCCAGAATGCAAATGGACAGAGGACATGGATATGCCATAAGAAGGCCTTGGCATGGGCAGTTGATGTGGAGAGGTGGTGACAAATAGAAGGGGTAGAAAGCAGGCAATTCATGGGGCTATTTGTCCAGAGAAAGGGTGAGGTGGTTCCCTGATGACTGGTGGGCTAGTGCCCAGAGGTAGACAAGGCCAGGTATTAGAGCTTTGGGAAAGCATGGACTTGACTAGAGAGAACTTCCAGTCTGCCTGTTTCCTTCTGGATGGTCAGCCATTGCTACCTCTACTCTAATGGAATGTGTGTCACAAGCCATAACCTTCTGGAATCCATGGCACCTCAAATCACCCAAGGCCTCTAACATGTGAGCAGCCTGATTCCTGTTAGGCCCAAACTTTAGGTTGATTGGCACTCCCTTGCTTGAACCTTCACATACTAAGGAATCATTCCATCCTTCTCAACAGCTGCAGGAAGGCATCAGACACTGTGTGGCAGCCTCTTTTCCAGAGAACGTGTTGTTTCCACCAGCCACACAAGGGTATAGCTCTATGGTCGCCAAGCAGCATCAGAAGAGACACAGGTTCACAATATGTTGTAAAAGCTTTACGGTTAGTGAAGATAAGTACAAAATTAATCCCTAAGGAACAAAGCAATTTTAAAAGCACATAATGAAGCAATTAGCTCAAAACAGTGGGAAGCAGAAGGTAGGCACCCTCAGAGGAGAGTGCTGGGAGGGGTCTTCACACTTCAGCTTTTCTTCCTTGTGCTGTTCAATGAGGAAGACAGGGAAAAGCAGGGTAAATCAGACATGGGGATGAGGTGAAAGCTGATAAAGGATTCTGGGAGACAACGCCAAGGAAATTTTACCTTCTGAATAAGCTAAAGCCAAGGGAGGAGAGAGCTGCAAAAGTCATTGTTGGGGCTATCTGTAAATCTATTCAGAGACTGCAGATTACAGAGTAGAAGGGTGTCAGCAATGGATTTCTCAATTTGGAGGAAAAGGCAAAACAAAAGCAAAAAATTAAAAAGAGAAAAACAACAACAAAGGAACCACAATGGCTGTTAAAGTCCTGGGAGACCTCCCTACCTAAACAAACAAACAAAAAGCCCTTAAAATTACATTGATTTGTTTGTGTATATCTATGTGTATCTGTGTGTGTACCTGTGCATGTCTGTGTGTGTGTGTGTGTGTGTGTGTGTGTGTGTGTGTGTGTGTCTGTCTGTCTGTATGTATGTATGTATGTATGTATGTGTGTGAGGGGGTGTCTATGTGTCTGTGTATGTTTGTGTGTGTATACATGTGGTGTACCTGTGGAAGTTAGAGGATGACTCCTTCTACCTGTGAGTCCCCAGGATTGTACTCAGGTTTTCAGGCTTAGTGGCAAACTCCTTTCCCCTGTGAACTATCATCTTACCAGCCCTCTTCTGCCTTTTCTTTAGCTGTGCTAGCCTGCTAGTTTGTTTCAGGGACTGGAAGGGTGCTTCATAGCAACCATTTGATTGTAGCTCTAATGTCTCTAGTGCACAGAACAAAGCCAGACTGTAGGAAAATGGAACTATGGCTCCTCCCCCTCCTCTCTTCACTCACTTCCTCCTCCTCTTCCTCCTCCTCCTCCTCCTCTTCCTCATTATTGCAGTGCAGATACTGTCATGATTTCCTTAAATAAGACTTCTTCTTCTCAACAACATGAAGCCTATATGATTCTGAGCTAGGTCCTCTGCATATACGTTATGGTTTGTAGTTTAATGTTCTTATGGGACTCCCAACCATGGAAGTAAGGGTGTCTCTGACTCTTTTGCCTGCACTTGGTACCCTTTTCCTTCTACTGGGTTGCCCCATCCAGCCTTGATATGAGGGTTTGTGCATTGTCTTATTGTAACTTGTTATGCCATCTTATATGTATATTTATGAGAGGCCTGCTCTTTGTTTTGAAAGGAAACAGAAGAGTGTACCTGGAGGAGATGGGAGGGGAAGGAACAGACTGGGTGGACTGAATGAGAAAAGAATAAAAGGAAAAAAGACCCATTCTTCTTAAACATGGCATAGATGATGGGACAATTGTTTGTGGGGATATTTTGTTTGTTTGACTGATTTTTGATGTTTTTATAAAGATCAAGTAATAGATGTAGAATTATAAAATATATTGTAAGTGTATTATGTTAGTCAACTCATATACTCTAAGAACATTACATTAAGTGGCTTTAATCACACACTTCCTTTCTTGATATTCTGGAGGCAAAATGTCCAAGACTAGAATGCAGGAGGGCTGGATCCTCTCTTTCTGAATTTCTAAATAGCCACCCATCACCATGTCTTCCCTGCCTGAGAGAGTTTCTGGAGTCCTTTCTTCTTATAAGGACACTTTATAGATCAAGATTCCTCTCTTGTGACATCCTTCAGCCTTAGTCACTTCCCTTACTGGTTTTCTCTCTCCTGCTATCCCAGTGGTAAGAAAGGAGTTTACAGAAGCTGGGATTCAGAGGTAGAACTGACTGCATTTGTTGGCATATTGTGTGTGTCTTGGTGAGGATGGGAATGTTGATACCGGTGAATTATGGTTTTCAAGCCTGTTACATGGATGAGGTTAAGATGTTTGAGTAGTATCTAGGTGGGGTGGAATGCAGGCAGCTAGCCATGTCAGTCTCCATCCTAGTGGGTCAGTCTCCTTCTGTCCTGTACATCACTAGTGGGCCTAACAGCTGAGAGTCTTACTGTGACTGTAAGCATGAAAATACTAAGCTGCACTACACTAACACAGAGTAGCCCATGCTAGGTGTTGAAGTAAACTTTCTATAGCTACCCATTGAATTCCCACAGCTGCTCTCAGAATTGATCAATTTTGTTGTCTCCATTTTCCTTACAAGGAAACTGTAAGGTTGAATTGACTCCAGGTACCAGTTCAGCCAATGGGAATTAAGTGATTTCACATCAAACTATTTGACCCAGAGCCTCTGCTCAGAACCATGCTGAAATCATGTCTCCTGAGAGCCATACTTTGGGCCCATTTCCTATTTTGCTTCTGAAAAATGACATGACTTTGAATTTCATGTGTTCACCTAGGAAATGTTATGGTCTCCTTCAATTCTGCTTTTCTGTGACAATGATTTCTTTGATAAAGCCTGTTGCTAATGTAATGTCACCTAAGTACCTTTTGGCAAGGACTTCTGTGAAGATGCCCAAGTTGGCAATTCATTTTGCTAAGTACCAAAGGGCAAATGTCTTTCAAGAAGCCCCAGAACATTAACTGTATTAGTCACTTTTCTTATTGGTATGGCAAAATGCCTCACCAAACAACCCAAGGAAGGAAAGATGTACTTGGCTCACG